>NC_058083.1:338982329-339594829 GCF_014858855.1 Bufo gargarizans
GTCCTGACACACAATGTAAGTCAATGGGGACGGATCAGTTTTCTCTGACACAATAGAAAATGGATCCGTCCCCCATTAACTTTTAATAGAGTTCATGATGGATCCATCTTGGCTATGTTAAAGATAATATAACCGGATCCTTTCATAACGGATGCAGATGGTTGTCTTATGAAAACGGAAGTGTTTTTGCTGATCCATGACGGATCCAGCAAAACCGCTAGTGTGAAAGTAGCCTTTTCTGCATATTTGTGCTAATTACTTTATACGACGTGTGTACTTTCATAAACATATAGATTTGACAATTGAGTTACATCTATACTAACCTGCAAACATCTTTCTTATTAGTTGACGTATAGCGCAAACAGTGTATTGTGAAACTTAGTTCTCGTCCATGAATGAAGCATATGAATTCTGTGATCAGAATGAAACCATCCCTGACAATTTACACACAATGAACCAGTGTCAGAATTAGTCAAGTTTCATTATTGTATTTAACCTTTTTGCTGATCTTGAAGAAAACTATCATGTAGCTTAATTAATCAGTCACACAGCACAAAGGATTTTAATTAGTGACTGGTTACAGTCATTATTATATTCACATGCTTCAATAAGAACTTTAGTCATTTTGTCCTCTTCTTGTCTTGTCCCCATGGAAACTCAAGGCAATGTAGAACTTCCTTTAGGACGTTATTTCATGTTTAATCCCCTAGTCTGGGGAGAACACTTGCTCATTGTTTGGGAGAAGAAGTTGTTCGTCACTATGGTCATGTCTATTTCCCCACAATGTATTCCCATAATAGTAAGAGGCCTTTACGTATTTCAAGATGTTTCATTACATCATTCCCAAACATTGCATATTGTTGTTGGGTATGCAAACATTTGCATGTTCATAGGTAGAAAAAAGTAGATCAAGGCCACAAGTATGTTCAGCAAGAGACAGACACTCTGCTGTTCACTACTGCCAAGGACAGCAAGCACGTCAGCTCTGCAAGCAGTTGTTCTCTCACGCCAAGAGATGATCACTATTTGGAGCTGCTGATGGATAGCACGATTGCTAGGTTATGGTTTATATTTTGGACTAGCGTTTATTAACAATATGCCAACAACCCAGGGTTTACGAAGTGTTATGGAAGCACAACTCCCAGCATGTCCTAACAGCTCATGGCTGTCAGTGTATGCTGGGGATTGTAGTTGGACAGCTGGAGAGTAGTGGTTGCATTTTATTTAATTACATCTCTAGCATAGTGCAGAATATTCATAGAGAATTGAAATTATGAGCCCCACTGGGGACAGAGAGATAATAATGTCTTGAAAAGTTCTGCAGAATATATATATATATATATATATATATATATGCAAGAGAAATAAATATTATAAGATGATAGAGCTTTCTTTATAAGTAGGAGGACACGCAAGTAACACATGCGGTTTTTGGTGCAGATTTGGTGTCGAAATGCATAAAAATCCACACTAAATACTGCAAGGATTTTCTGTTTTAAAACCTTTGTGCAGGTAATCTAAGGTATCTTCTACATCCCCATTAGGTAAATGTGGTAGTCTGTTCCAGCAGAGGAGCAGATTACTGGAGTTACTATATCCAGCATAGCCATACAAAGCTGGGCTCTGCCAGATCCCAATTCACTATAATGAGATCTGGTGTGCATGCAGCTGTATTTTTTCAGCAGAAAGCCAAAGTTTTTGCTGGAAACCCACCAGATCCTATTATAGTGTATGGGAATAGTGATGGATAGTGATGGACGAACATCGGCCGGGACGGTTTGCAAACAAATGTTTGCGGCGGGCCCCATTCACTTTAAAGGCAGGCGAACCTGAAAAACCTTTAGCTCATATTTGCAGCCACCAAATACTTAGTAGAAGTGCACAAGTAGTCCCACAACATGGACAGTGACATACTAGAGGGGTATCAATGGCAAAAATTACAACAAAAAATATGTGTCTTAATCATTTTTATTCGTTTTAAAGGGCAATTCTCTTAAATGTGCGCTGTTGGAGCCTAGAAAAATATTATTTTAGGCTACGGGAGTAAGGGCCTTAAAGGCATTTAACGGACATAAAAGAAATTCTGATTATGTGGCTCGAGGTACATTATGCGGTCATTTACTGTAGGCCACTGGACTACAGGCCCCAAACATTAGGCATTCACCAGACAGAAAAGATCAATGGTCAATGGATATCAATTTTACTGCAGGCCAGTACAAATACAGGTCAAATACATATGTTTAAAAGAACTAAAAATATAAAATTGGATTAAACACATTAAACAGTGTAACAGGGCACTCAAGAAATCGTGACCATGTGTCATGGAACCATGAACCAGACGTACAACAAGAGATAAGTGGAAAATAAGAAGGTTTTATTGAAGAGCAAGCCGTAGCAAAGTCCGAACGGATGGCTAAACCGAAGCAGGGTCTTGCGGAGACAGGGGTCAGGAACCAGAAGGGTAGTCAGACGAAGCCAGGAACAGGAACCAACGGGGTAGTCAGACGAAGCCGGAATCAGGAACCAACGGGGTAGTCAGACGAAGCCGGAATCAGGAACCAACGGGGTAGTCAGACGAGGCCAGGATCAGGAACCAGAAGCAGCAGCAGTCTTGGAAGCATGTGAACACAGGAGGACCAAGCAAGGAACTGAAGCCACAGACCTCCTATATATATGAGCTAGGCATCCAGCTCCTCCCAGTGGGAAGGAGGAGCCGCAGGGTGGGAGGCTACAAGAAAACCCAGAAACCAAGATGGCCGCCAGCACATGTCAAACGAAGGGAACAGCAAGGAGGTAAGACCATGACAGTACCTCCCCCTCAAGGGCCCCTCCTCCGCGGAGTAAGGAACGGTTTCTGAGGGAAGCGTGCGTGGAAGGCTCGGAGCAAGACAGGAGCATGGACATCTGCGGAGGGAACCCAGGAACGCTCCTCTGGACCATAACCACGCCAATGGACCAAAAACTGCACCCGGCCGCGGACCAGGCGTGAGTCCAGGATATTGCTCACCTCATACTCCTCACGATTGCCCACCTGGACCGGACGAGGCCGAGGAATCGAGGAAGTGAAACGATTACACACCAGTGGCTTCAACAGGGAGACATGAAACACGTTGGAGATCCGCATGCCAGGAGGAAGCGCAAGGGCATAGGCTACCGGGTTTACCCTGCGAAGCACTCGGAAGGGACCAACAAAGCGAGGCGCCAGCTTGGGAGTGGGCACTCGAAGGTTGAGGTTGCGGGTGGACAACCATACGCGGTCTCCGACCTGGTAGGAAGGAGCGGGCGCTCGTCTGCGATCAGCCTGGAGTTTCTGGCGCTGCGCAGAGACCTCAAGGGACCTCTGGATCTGTACCCAAGAAGCACGTAGGACGGAAAGGTGATCCTCCACAGCCGGAATATCCTGGGGAGAGAATACCTCCGGTAACACGGCAGGTTGGAACCCATAATTGGCCATGAAGGGAGACGTCCCAGAGGAAGAGTTCACCGCCGTGTTCCTGGCAAACTCAGCCCAAGGCAGGAGGTCAACCCAATTGTCTTGGTGATCGGAGACATAGCAACGAAGGAATTGCTCCAAGGCCTGATTGGATCGTTCTGCGGCCCCATTGGACTGAGGGTGGTAGGCCGAGGAGAAAGAGAGATGAATCCCCAACTGGGAGCAAAAGGCGCGCCAGAACCTGGACACAAACTGACTCCCCCGATCCGACACAATCTCCTTGGGCAAACCGTGCAACCGGAAGACCTCCCTGGCAAAAATCGAGGCCAACTCTTGTGCAGAGGGTAACTTCTTGAGAGGAACACAGTGGCACATTTTGGAAAACCGATCCACAATCATGAGAATGACCGTATGGCCTCGGGATGCAGGGAGGTCCACAATGAAATCCATCCCCAGGTGTGACCATGGACGCTCCCCGGTGGCTATGGGTTGCAAAAGGCCCAACGGAAGGTGCCGAGGGGACTTACTCTGGGCACAAACGGAGCATGCCGCTACATATGCGGCGATGTCGGAACGTAGAGAAGGCCACCAGAACAGACGTGAAACCGCCCAGGACAGCTGATTCTTTCCAGGGTGCCCCGCGGCCTTGGAGTTATGGTAGGTTCGCAACAACCGAGTGCGCAACTCCTCAGGCACAAAACATCTGCCGTTGGGTCTCCCAGAGGGAGCACCAGATTGAGCCGCCAAAATCTGCTCACCCAGAGGAGAAGTCAGGCTGGTGCGAATAGCGGCCAGGATCTGATTCGGGGGTATGACCGTAGTCGGAATCGACTCCTCCCCGGACAGCTCGGAGTACTGCCGTGATAAGGCATCCGCTCTGATGTTCTTGGAGCCGGGTAGGTAGGAGACCACGTAATTAAAACGTGACAAGAACAGAGCCCATCTGGCCTGACGTGGTGTCAATCTCTTGGCCTCAGAGAGGTAGGTCAGATTCTTATGGTCCGTCAGGATGAGAACCGGAACCACCGAGCCCTCGAGCAAGTGCCTCCATTCTTTAAGGGCCTGCACGATGGCCAATAACTCCCTGTCACCAATCTGATAGTTGCACTCCGCGGAAGACAGTTTCCGGGAGTAAAACCCACAAGGAAGCAGAGGACCCTCTGGTGTTCTACGCTGAGACAGGAGGGCGCCTACTCCCGTCTCAGACGCGTCCACCTCAAGGACAAAAGGCAACCCAGGGTTGGGATGCGACAGAATCGGAGCCGACACAAAGGCGGACTTTAGAGCCTCAAAAGCTCGGATGGCCTCGAGCGGCCAGACCTGAGGATTACTGCCCTTCCTGGTCAGATCCGTGAGAGGCTTGGCTAGCATGGAAAAGTCCCTGATGAACTTCCGATAATAATTGGCGAAGCCCAAAAAGCGCTGCAGGGCACGAAGCCCACTGGGCTGGGGCCACTGTAAGACAGCCGAAACCTTCTCAGGATCCATGGAGAACCCCTCAGCGGAAATGATGTAACCTAAGAAGGTTACCTGGGATCGGTGAAATTCGCATTTCTCAAGCTTACCGAACAGCTTGTTCTCTCGTAAGCGTTGCAACACTCGTCTGACATCCAGAATGTGGGCCTCCATGGATGCAGAATATACCAAGATGTCATCCAAATAGACCACCACACACTGCTGCAACAGGTCACGGAAAACATCGTTGATGAATTCCTGGAAGACTGCGGGCGCATTGCACAACCCAAAGGGCATAACCAAGGATTCATAATGACCGGTCCTGGTGTTAAACGCGGTCTTCCACTCATCGCCCGCCTTGATCCTTACCAGGTTATATGCCGCCCTCAGGTCGAGTTTGGTAAAGACCGTGGCCCCTTTGAGGCGATCGAACAGCTCGGAAATCAAGGGTATCGGGTAAGCGTTCTTGATCGTGATGCGATTGAGACCCCTGTAATCGATGCAAGGCCTCAACTCGCCGCCCTTCTTTTTCACAAAGAAAAATCCAGCCCCTGCCGGGGACGAGGATTTGCGAATGTGTCCGCGTGAAAGCGCCTCCCTCACGTACTCCTCCATGGCCTCATTCTCCGCTACCGACAGTGGATAGACTTTGCCACGAGGAGGAACGGCACCGGATTGTAACTCTATGGCACAATCGTATGGGCGGTGCGGAGGTAGGGCAACCGCGCGCACCTTATCGAATACATCCCGGTACTCTTCGTATTCAGGAGGCAACAGAGAGTCCGAGGAAGTACACAGCAACTTGACAGGCCCATGGATGCAACTAGCCCCACACTGCGGTGACCACGAGAGGATCTCGACCGATCTCCAATCGAAAGTCGGATTATGCTTCTGGAGCCAGGGGTACCCCAAGACCACCGAGTAGTGTGGAGACGAAATAACCTGGAGACAGACCGACTCTCTGTGAACGGCACCAATGGCCATCCCCACTGGAAGGGTCTCATGAGTCACGTGTGGCGGCAGAAGGGGTCTGCCGTCTATCGCCTCAAGAGCCAGTGGGGAACCTCGAGGCTGCAGAGGAATGGAATTGGCGGCAACGAACACTCTATCAATGAACAAACCACCAGCACCAGAGTCCACCAACGCCTGGGTCGTCACCGAGCCCCCGACCCAGGAGAGGACAACCGTGATCAGTGGTTTGTCAACACGGGAAACCGGGGACGAGGAGACTCCACCCAAGATCTGCCCCCGACAGGACCTCAGGTGCGAGCGTTCTCCCGGACGGTTCGGACATGCCAACCGAAAATGCCCACCGAGACCACAGTACATGCATCGGCCCTCGCGTCTCCGGAGTACCCTCTCCCCCTCAGACAGGCGAGCAAACCCCCGCTGCATGGGTTCACCCCCAGACAAGTCATCCCCAGGAGGCGTGGGAGGAGAGGGAGGCACGGGTGGGACAGCAAACGTAGGCGCCAATCTGTTAGGAGACCTCCGCAGGCTCTCCTTAAAGGAAGGTCTCTCCCTGAGTCTGGTGTCAATCAAAATCAGGAAAGAAATAAGAGACTCGAGCTCCACTGGTAGGTCCTTAGCTGCAACCTCATCCTTCAAGGCATCCGAGAGACCATGAGAGAAAGCAGCGACCAGAGCCTCATTATTCCAGCCCACCTCTGCTGCCAGGGTACGAAACTCAATGGCGTATTCAGCTACGGATCGTGAACCCTGTCTGATGGACATAAGGAGCTTCGCAGCAGAGGCAGCACGAGCCGGCACATCGAATACCTTCCGAAGAGAAGCAACAAAACCGGAAAACTCGGCAACCACCGGATTGTTGTTCTCCCATAAAGGGCTGGCCCAGGCCAAGGCCTTGTCCGAGAGCAGCGAGATCAAGAAGCCCACCCTTGATCTCTCAGTAGGAAAGGCATGTGGCAGCAACTCGAAGTAAATGCCCACCTGGTTAAGGAAACCTCGGCACTGAGTTGGCTCTCCCCCAAAGCGCTGTGGAAGGGGGGCAGAACCGGTCATACCCTGAAACACCACAGGCGCAGCAACAGGTGTCAGGGTAGACTCTGGCGCAACAACCGGAGCGGCAGTAGGAGCGGGCCCAGGAGCGACAACCGACCCATCGGCAACGGAAGCTAAATGAGCCGTGCGTTCAAGCAGGGTTTGCAACGCCACAGCGAACCGACCCAACAGGTGATCCTGCTGATCAAGTCTGGCAACCAGCGTAGGTAGCGAGGGTGACCCTGTACCGTCAGAATTCATGGCTTGGTCCTAATGTCATGGAACCATGAACCAGACGTACAACAAGAGATAAGTGGAAAATAAGAAGGTTTTATTGAAGAGCAAGCCGTAGCAAAGTCCGAACGGATGGCTAAACCGAAGCAGGGTCTTGCGGAGACAGGGGTCAGGAACCAGAAGGGTAGTCAGACGAAGCCAGGAACAGGAACCAACGGGGTAGTCAGACGAAGCCGGAATCAGGAACCAACGGGGTAGTCAGACGAAGCCGGAATCAGGAACCAACGGGGTAGTCAGACGAGGCCAGGATCAGGAACCAGAAGCAGCAGCAGTCTTGGAAGCATGTGAACACAGGAGGACCAAGCAAGGAACTGAAGCCACAGACCTCCTATATATATGAGCTAGGCATCCAGCTCCTCCCAGTGGGAAGGAGGAGCCGCAGGGTGGGAGGCTACAAGAAAACCCAGAAACCAAGATGGCCGCCAGCACATGTCAAACGAAGGGAACAGCAAGGAGGTAAGACCATGACACCATGTGGTTGATGCAGTTTGATATCTTTATTGCTATTATGAATAATGTTATTCAAACAAATCAATTGTAAAAATCGATAGATGGATCGATAAAATGAATAAAAATGATCGTTTTACACAAAGACTCAGGGTAATATAGTGCAAATATCGACAGTCATAAAATACAATCTCTAATTCAATTGTTCAGTCCAATTTTAGTGTGTACACCTGGGTATTGATAAAATCCAATCGAATATTGTTATGTCCCACTTCCAATTACAGCAGCGTCCCGCTGAAAACAAAGTAGATAGCGGCGTCCCACTATAAAATTACTTGCAAGTAAATTTTACCTTATATCGACCGAAGGTTCTCCAGACTTTAGACTTTGGATCCTCTCCTCTCCTCAGAAGTGTCTGTGACACGGTGTATCAAGAGGTTTTTCTTAGACGACTCTGTGTTTCTGTTGGATTTAACTGCCAAGCCCACCAGATCTCAATCTATTGGTGGAAAGTCTGCAGTGGCGTTTATAACAGAGATATCCCGTCAAGTGAGGCTTCCAAATGTAGTCTGTAAATCGGTTGGTTTAGGGTACTTTGCCCCTTCAATATAAAGATGGGGGTGTAGCACCAGACGTGTTTCGAGGTCCAAGTTATTGCCCCTTCCTCAGTGAGGAAGGGGCAATAACTTGGACCCCGAAAACGCGTCTGGTGCTACACCCCCCATCTTTATATTGAAGGAGCAAAGTACCCTAAACCGACCGATTTACAGACTACATTTGGAAGCCTCATTTGACGGGATATCTCTGTTATAAACGCCACTGCATCATTTTTATTCATTTTATCGATCCATCTATCGATTTTTACAATTGATTTGTTTGAATAACATTATTCATAATAGCAATAAAGATATCAAACTGCATCAACCACATGGTCACGATTTCCTGAGTGCCCTGTTACACTGTTTAATATTTACCTATTGCATTGAGTGAGTGGTCTCAATACACAGGTGCACCGATTTGGGGTCCATTTTTTCCTAGTGCGACATCTTATTTAATTATGGCTTAAACACATAGCTAACTAAATACCCCCTCTTAAAAAAAGTTGAAATTCGATAACATGTGGTCGTCACTGGTGTTAACTTCCTCCGAGGCTGCAACAATTTTACAGCAGACCAGTGTACTATAGGCCCCACAAATTATGCATTCAGCGTACAGAAAACAACAAGTATGTATGTGGCTGGAGGTAGATTACACGGTCATTGGATATCAATTTTACAGCAGGCCAGTGTACTACAGGCCCCAAAAATTATGCATTCAGCGTACAAAAAAGAACAAGTGATAATCTGGCTGGAGGTCTATTAGACGGTCAATGCATATCAATTTTGCTGAAGGCCAGTACAAATACAGGTCAAATACATATATGTTTAAAAGAACTAAAAATATAAAATTGGATTAAAAACATGGCTAACGAAATCCAACCCTCTTGAAAAAAAATATAATGATAATAGTTGAAACACGTGATCGTCACAGGTGTTGAATTCCTCCGAGGCCCAAAACATTAGGCATTCACCGGACAAAGAAGGCCTTTTATGCCGCTGTGTTCTGGGTGGTGGCGGACATTTGTGGGCTGTCATGAGGAAATTCAATTAAACGTGGTCACATGTATGAGATCCATGCCTCACTCACTTCAGCTTTAGTGAGCTAGGCGATCACGATCTCCCCTGCTGCGTTGAACGTCCTTTTGGACAGGACACTCGACGAGGGGCAAGCCAAGAGTTCCATAGTAAATTGTGCCAGCCCTGGCCACAGGTCAAGCCTGCACATCCAGTATTCCAGGGGTTCCTCGCTTCTCAGATCGTCCACATCGGCCGTTAAGCCGATGTAGTTGGACACCTGTCGGTCTATGCCTTCCATGAGGCTGGATCCGGAGGGCGGCTGTCAATGGGTTGGCTGCAAGAATGATCTCATATCCGAAGTGACCAACACATGTTCAAACCACCCTCTTCTTGCATGTGCTGTTGGATTGGTACCCGCAACAGTTTCTCTGTGGATGGAAATTCCTCTTCCAGCGCCCGCAAAAGCAGAGTGCAGCATTTCTCAAAGCAAGACCTAGAAGTGCTGCATTCTAACAGCCCTCTGTGATGCTGGTAACATGTCCACCATTTTGTGTTTGTACCGGGGGTCTAAGTACATTGCCACCCAGTACTGGTCCTTGCCCTTTATATGGGGGTCCCTCTTCAAACACTGGAGCATGAAGGCCCCCCATTTGCATTAAACTGGAAGCGGTGGAGTGGCCTGGCTCCTGCTCATCATCCAGGATAATATTGTCCTCGGTGTTCTGCCCCCAGCCACGGACACCAGGGATCCCAGAAAAGTTTAAAGCATGCTCTTCTTGCTCCTCCTCCTCCCAGGTACCATCCTCTTCTGATTCCTCTTCAGACTCTTGTTGACTTGTCTCAGATAGAGTAGCCCCCCTGGGAATTCATCCAGCATTGCAACTTCTTCATCTTCCTGCTCCTCGATGGCTTGATCAATGACACAATGCAATGCACGCTCCAGGTGTAAGGTGCGATGTCACTGATGGCGCGCTGGCTGAAGTCTGCATGTGTCAAGCATGAGCAGCGACTGGCGTGGTGGAAAAAAAACAAGCTCCCCAGAATCTGTCCTGCTGCAGAGTTCATACAGGTAGTCGTTAACTGCATGTTTCTGCTGGAGCAGCCTATCAAGCATATGCAAGGTGGCGTTCCAGCGCATCAGGCAGTCACAAATCAGACGTCTGACGGGTAGGTGGTGTCGCCGCTGAACGTCAGCAAGGTGAGCCATGGCCATGTAAGATATTCTAAAATGGCCAAAGATTTTCCTGGCCTGCCGCAAGATGTCCTGGACCCGGGGAATTTGGCAACGAATCGCTGCACGACTACGTTCAGGATGTGTGCCATGCATGGCACGTGTGTCATTTTGCCCTGTTTCAGCGCGCTCAGCACAGATTGGCACCACTATCGCACACCAGTTTACCAACTGTCAAATTGAGCGGTGTTAGCCACTGATCTTTGGGGGTGTCTTTGGGGGTACACACAGAGTGAAGAGGGTGCAGATAGAGAGGATGAGGAGGGTGCAGAAGCGGAAGGCTGAGTGAGCCACTCAACCAAGTCTGGTGCGTCCTTTGATGTAAATTGCACGCACTTTCTGCAACTTCCCACTTAGGCTCTGGCCTGGTGCACCTGCCTGACCCCTACCAACCCTGCAGAATAACCTGCCTCTTCCTGTCGTTTTCAAAATGACCCTGTGACAAGTCCCTATAGAAGAGCAGTATTTGTGGAAGAAGGTATATCACAACCCTGCCTCAATCAGTTTTTGGAGGGGCAACTGGTATATCACACCAGTAGAATTTTTTTGCTCCAATAGCGTTTGTCACTCTGTGCAGCCGCGGTAACACAGTAAAACAAAAAAACAATTGCTGCACTACCCAAATGCACTATATAGAAAGTTTGTTATTGGTATATAACACCCCTGCCTCAATCAGTTTTTTTTGAAGGGCAACTGGTTTATCACACCAGTAGAAATTATTTGTTTCAATAGTGTTTGGCACTCTGTGTAGCTGCAGTATTGCAGCAGAACTGCACACAACTGCTGCACAATACAAATGCACTATAATATGCTTTCTATGTTAGAAAGTATATTATATGTATATTAAAACCCTCAGTAAGTCACACCTATCAATAGCACACCTATACCAGTCCTTAAAAGGACTTTTGTTGCCCTATTAGCTAGCGTTTGGTGTCCCTGCTCCACACAGCAACCTCTCCCTACACTGGCAAAAGACTGAATATAAAATATCGTCCAGATCAGGTTTATTTATAAGGAAGGGGGTATGTTCATGTGCTGAAACGTCTCAATTGGCTGTCCTGTACCCCCTGATGGATGTGTCATGGGTCAAAGTTCTTCACAATGTAAAAGAAATAGGCCACCGGCGGACATCGCCATATGTTCGCCCGTTCTGCGAAAGTTCGCAAAAGTGTACTGTTCTTATGTCACCAGCATGATGTCTCCATGTGTCTCGCAAGTCCCGCTTATTGCGAATATCTCCAATGTGCTCAATGATTCTTTTCGTGAACATCCTACATATTTTTCTGACATATTTCAGTCCACATATACAGTGCACGAGATATACCACTCCAACAGTATTGTAATTTGCAAAACTACAAACCTTATATGTTCTGATTTCCGAGCTGAGAACGTATCACCCGTTGCAATGAAGTACCACGCTTTACATCTGTCACATCTGAAAGTACCAATTTTTCTATTACTCAGCCAAGTATTTAGCTCCGGAGTTTCATTGTGACTGTGTACTAGTGTTTCACCTATGCTCTGTACTTGTCTAAAAGGTAATTGAAGGGTTGTCTGGAAGAAATTTCTCCAGGTTTGGAGAATGACCAGTAACGTCCTAAAATCTCCCGAACTTGTGATTCAGTATCAAAAGTTCTGATAACCCTAATTACCTCTTGTGTATTTGTTTTCTTCTATGACTGAAGTTAAGAAGATTGATCTGCAGAGTTGGCCATATGCCAAGCTTCATAGAGAAAGGAATTTGGGTATCCTCTCCGTTTTAAACGGACAAATAGTTTTGATGCTTTATGCGAAAAAGTATTTTGATCCAAGCAGTTTCTGCCCTTTGGTATGCCTTTTTTAAGAGGTGTTGGGTGAAAACTATCCCACCTTAGGAGGCTATTGGTAGACTTTTTTTTACGATATAGAGTAGTTTTGATGGTATTGTTATCTCCCCTCTCAATCCGTGTGTCCAAAAAAGTAATGGAATCGCGTTGCAACTCATATGTAAAGAAAAAACCTATATGATTGGAATTTGACTCTTCCATAAAGTTTTTGAAATCGGTTTCTGTCCCAGACCATAGTAACAGTATATCATCAATAAATTTAGACCATAAGGTGATATACCTGATCCAGTGTAATTGAGAGTCTGAGAACACTGTGGTATCTTTCCACCATCCCAGGAGCAAATTTACTTAAGTCGGTGCACACTACCCATTGCAGTGCCCCTGAGTTTGTGGTAAAACCGATTATCAAAAACAAAGTAATTATGGGTGAGTATAAAATTCAATAGCAGAATCACAAAATGATTATGGTTGCAATAATCATTCGATTGTGAGTCTAGGAAGTATTTAACTGCTGCCAAGCCTTTATTGTGGGGAATGGATGTATACAAAGCCTCCATATCCATTGAGGCTAGCCACATATGTGGTTCAATAACAACCCCCTCCAGTAGTCTCAGAAGATCGGTAGTGTCTTGTAAATAGGAAGGTAGTGTCTCCACAAAAGGACGGAGTATCCGGTCAATGTATGTGCCAGTATGTTGGGTCAAACTCTCTATTCCCGACACTATCAGACATCCCTTAAGGGGGTTTAGCCTCTTATGGATATTTGGGAGGGTGTAGTAAGTGGCTACTCTTGGGAAGGATGGTATCAAATATTCAAACTCCTTCTTATCTATCAACTTATTCTCCAAGGCTTTCTGCAACAACTGAGACAGTTCGATGGAGAATTTGTTTGTAGGATCTATTTTCAAGACCTCATAATTCTTCCTATCTGAAAGGAGAGATAAACACATATGTCTATATTGTTGTCGGTTAAGGACAACCAGATTTCCCCCCTTATCCAAGGGTTTAACTACAATATCCTTGTTTTTACTTAGTTGTTGTAACACCTCCATTTCCGCATGTGTATAGTTTTTGCGGACTTGAGTGGGTTTAATCAGTTCCAAATCTCGGATCACCTCACCTAGTGTTTTTGGGGACATTTTTGTACTTTTCTTTTTGAGATTTGTGAACGGACCTTGTCCCTTAGGACATAGTAACATAGTATATAAGGTCGAAAAAAGACATTTGTCCATCCAGTTCGGCCTGTTATCCTGCAAGTTGATCCAGACAGTCCTCTTCATTCAACAGTTCAACAAGTCACCAAAATACCTGAGGTCCCATAGTTCTAAACCCAATAAAAAATATATTTTTCTATCTAATGAAGAAAAGAATTGTGCCAATGTAATTTTCTAGAGAACAAGTGCAGATCCTTTACCCAGTCAAATAGATTAAATGTGGTTGGATGAGCCCTCTCATTAGTATAGCTCATTCAGTCTCAGATAAAATAAATCCAGACAGATTGATCTCTCAGTGCATATGTGTTTATAGGAGTCTGGCCTAAAAAATACATTACATTCGGGGTTGAGGAAGATGATGCAGATGAACCAGAGGAGACAGATAATCCCTCTGCTCCTCTCAATTGGTCTGCTTCCCTTCCCCCACTTATTGTGCCTACTTCTGGGTGATAATATTGGAGATCCCATTGGGGTAATATGGTGTTCATTGGTCCTCTCGAATTTGGGACCCCTACTTCTAAACTAGCCCCTTGTACGCCCTCTACCTCTCCAGTTAGGTCTGCGGTTATGGTATGATTGTTGTTGATTTAGTTCAAAATCTGAACTCTCAGCCTCAGAAAAAGAGGTATCAGTGCTAGAACCTTTAGGTAATGTAACCTCTTATGCGGTCTTATTCTTAAATTCCGTTAGATCTCTAATAAGTTGTCCAGAGGCGTTGCTAGGTTAAAACATTCAGGGCCTGGGACTCTGATGTTTTGTCCTAGGCCCGGATGTACTGCCTGCCAGATAGATCCAACTGTATTGCCATCCTCAGGACAGCAATACAAGTGAATCTAATGCCTTGCAAGAGCTGAAGGACCTGTGATGACCTCACAGTCCATGTGATCAGTTCTAATAAGAAAATAAATTAGTCTACACCTATAAGAGCATTATTTAGGTGAGAGAAATAGACTGTGTACCTACAAGAAACCTTTTTACTATATTTTGGATCTTTTTTGATTTTTGTTTATTTTTCTTTCTTTGATACTCTGAGGTTTAATATCATTTTAAGGATTTAGGTCAAAATCTTAGGGCAAGGACCTCAAAAGGTAGTGTTTTCCGAAAGTGGGAGATTAGGGACTAGGTTAACAAGTGGCTCAAGAACTGGTGTAGGAAGGAGGGGTTTCGGTTCCTGGAGAACTGGGCCGACTTCTCTGTTGACTACAGGCTTTATCGTAGGGATGGGCTGCGCCTCAATGTGGAAAGGGCAGCTGTGTTGGGGAGAATATGGCTAGAAGGTTGGAGTAGTGTTTAAAATAGGGACTGGGGGGAGGGTAATTACTTTATAGGATGGGAAGATAGTGCGGATAGAGACCAGGCGACTGGGTGAGGAGTGGAAGGAGGGACTAGAACAGTTCAGACGGAAAGGTGTAGGGTAAAAAATACACATAATCCTGTTAATTGTATGTATACTAATGCCAGAAGCCTGACTAATAAGACTGGGGAACTGGAATTAGTGATGTGTGAGGAGGACTATGATATAGTGGGAATAAATGAGACATGGCTGGATGAAAGCTATGACTGGACAGTTAATGTACAAGGTTACAGTCTGTTTAGAAAGGATCGCCAAAACTGGAGAGGGGGAGGGGTCTGCCTTTATGTAAAGTCCTGTCTAAAGCCCACGGTCCGAGAAGATATAAGTGAGGGACATGAACATGTGGAGTTACTGTGGGTAGAAATATATGGAGGCAAAAACAATAATAAAATACTAATAGGAGTTAATTATAAACCACCTAATATACCAGAGTCCACAGAAAATCTACTACTAAACAAGATAGACGAGGCAGCAGATCATAATGAGCTAGTTATTATGGGGGACTTCAACTACCCAGATATAGACTGGGAAACTGAAACTTGTACATCTCATAAAGGAAACTTTGGTTATTGGCAATAAACAAGTACAATTACCTTTCAAAACTGGTTCAGGACCTGACTAGAGCGACGGCCATACTGGACTTAAAATAATAACCTTCCAATTGTCATTCAAAAGAGTATTTCTTCAGGGAGGAACAAAAATACCAATCTTCAAAAAAGCTAAATTTTGCCAAGCAAGAGAGCCCATAGACCTAACTAACTGGGACAAAGTCCTCCAAAAAAAAAAATACAGCCACAAAATTGGATATTTTTAAAAGCATCCTAAAATCTAATTGTGAGAGGTACATACCTTATGGGAATAAAGGGTTAAGAAACAAGAAAAAACCAATGTGGATAAATAGAATTGTAAAGAAAGCAATAAATGACAAAAAGAAAACATTTAAATCACAAAAACAGGAGGGTAGCTAGGAAGCACTGAAAAACTATAAGGAAAAAATAAAATATGCAAAAAACAAATAAAAGCAGCCAAACTAGAGACCAAGAGATCAATTGCCAAAGACAGCAAAACTGACCCTAAAATGTTCTTCAATTATATAAATGGTAAAAAGTATAAATCTTTACGTGTCGGCCCTTTACAGAGTAATGAGCGGGGAGTTCCAGAGAGCGATGAGGAGAAAGCAAAGCTATTTTATATTTTTTTTCACCCCATTTTCACAAGGAAAATAAACTGTCAGATGAAATGCAGAAAGTAAAAGTAAATTCCCCATTAAAAGTGCCCTGTCTGACCCAGGAAGAAGTACAGCGGCATCTTAAAAAGATTAAAATAGACAAATCGCCAGGACCAGATGGCATACACCCCCGTATCCTAAGAGAATTAAGTAATTTTATAGCCATACCATTTTTTCTGATATTTAAGGACTCTATACTGACAGGGAGTGTTTCACAGGATTGGCGCATAGCAAATGTGGTGCCAATATTCAAAAAGGGTCCAAAAACAGAGCCCGGAAACTATAGGCCGGTAAATTTAACATCTGTCGTGGGTAACTGTTTGAAGGTTTTGTAAGGTGTTGGGGTACTTTAATGAATATAAGCAAATAACGCCATATCAGCATGGCTTCATGAGGGATTGGTTATGTCAAACTAATTTAATCAGTTTCTATGAGGAGGTTAGTTCTAGACATGACAGCGGCGAATCAATGGATGTTGTATATCTGGACTTCTCCAAAGCATAATGTCTGTATTGGGCCCTATTCTCTTCAATATATTTATTAATGATCTTGTAGAAGGCTTGCAGTAAAATATCAATTTTTTCAGATGACACTAAACTGTGTAAAGTAATTGACACGGAAGGGGACAGTACATTGGTATAGATGGATCTGGATAGATTGGAGGCTTGGGCAGATAAGTGGCAGATGAGGTTAAACACTGACAAATGTAAGGTTATCCACATGGAAAGGAATAATGCAAGTCACCCATACATACTAAATGGTAAAACACTGGGTAACACTGACATGGAAAAGGACCTAGGAATTTTGGTGAACAGCAAACTTATCTGTAGAAACCAGTGTCAGGCAGCTGCTTCCAAGGCCAATAAGATAATGGGTTGCACCAAAAGGGGCATAGATGCCCGTGATGAGAACATAGTCCTACCACTTTACAAATCACTAGTCATACCACACATGGAGTACTGTGTACAGTTCTGGACTCCTGTGAATAAACCATAGTAGAGCAAGAAAGGGTTCAGAGGAGGGCAACTAAATTAATAACTGGAATGGATGGACTACAGTACCCTGAAAGATTATCAAAATTAGGGTTATTCACTTTAGAAAAAAAGATGACTGAGGGGTGATCTAATAACTATGTATAAATATATCAGGGGTCAGTACAGAGATCTCTCCCATCATCTATTTATCCCCAGGACTGTGACGAGGGGACATCCTCTGCGTCTGGAGGAAAGAAGGTTTGTACACAAACATAGAAAAGGATTCTTTATGGTAAGAGCAGTGAGACTATGGAACTCTATGCCTGAGGAGGTGGTTATAGTGAGTTCACTAAAGGAGTTCAAGAGGGGCCTGGATGTATTTATGAAGTGCAATAATATTACAGGCTATAGCTACTAGAGATCATTGATCCAGGGAGTTATTCTTATTGACTGATTGGAGTCGGGAAGGAATTTTTTCCACTTAAGTGGGGTAAATTGGCTTCTGCCGCAGTTTTTTTTTGCCACCCACGGCGGCCTCACAACAGTGACACCCACGGCGGCCTCACAACAGTGACACCCACGGCGGCCTCATAACAGTGACACCCACGGCAGCCTCATAACAGTAACACCCACGGTGGCCTCACAACAGTGACATGCACAGTCCCCCCATAAGAGTGACATCCACAGTGCCCAGTTTCAGAGGCCCACCAGTAAAATTCATTCAGGGAGCACACTGTACAGCAAAGATCACCTTTTCACACAGAAACAGGCTGCAGAAAGATGCTACAAGATGATTGATTATGGGATCTCTGCAGTGACTTTTGGAGGGCCTGCCGCTATACCTAGAAGTCATCTCCGCCACCTGATGCATCTATAATAATAAACTGGTTCGTTTTTTAACCCTTTCCTGACACTGATGTTCAGTTTTATTTTTCCATTCACATAGCTGGATGAGGGCTTGTTTTTTGCGGGACAAGTTGTACTTTCATTTAATATTGCATACACAATTTGTCACAGTTTCACAGGTTTTGTTTTTACCGCATTAACTATGTGGTAAAACTGACTTCTGCTCTTCATTCTTCAGATTAGTATGATTACAGCGATACCACATATGTATAGTTTTTCTTGTGTTTAAATACTGAAAAAAAAAACGTTTAAACTAATAATTTTTTGCTTGTCATCGTGGTATTCTGACGCCCATAACTTTTTTATAGTTATGTCTACGGAAATCTGTGAGGGCTCATTTTTTGTGGGATGATCTATAGTTTTTGTTAATACCACTTTGGGATGTGTATGGCTTTTTTTTTATAACTTTTAATCAAATTTTTGGGGGAAGTATGTGACTTAGAAGAAGTGATGAAAAAATGGCCAGTCGGCCATTTTTATTTATTTTTTCTGTTACACCATTCACCGTATGGGATAAGTTTTTTTATATTTTATTAATACAGGTGTTCGCACGCGGCGATGCCCATGTCATTACTTTTTTTTTTTTTTACCATTTGGGTGATTTGATTTTTCTTTTATATCTTTCAAAACTTTGGACCCCCAACTTGCAACCATCAGATTACAATTTTTATAGAATGGAATTTGCTCCATTATTCTATATAGAAATCAGTGCTGACACCTGCTGGCCTGAACTGTAATATACAAATAATGAGCCTGGAAGCCTAGTACAAGCTCAGGTTCATTACTATGAATAAAGGCCTTCCCCAATCTCCACCCAGAGAATGCGTTGCTTAACCGGAAGCGAGTATTTCTGGGTTTTAGCACTTTCAGATGCCATGGTCGAGCGCCATTTTTAAATACCTAACATCCATGGTACATGTACAGAGGTTGTCGGGAAGAGTTTAAATAATCTACCCTATATTTACATGAACATAGCCTAGTTGAGATGCTTTATGCTGCTTATGTGTATGTAGTGCAGGCGTTTACTATGTCATGTGCCACTTGTGCAGAAAGTTGAGGACTAGGGGCCCACCAGAGGATTTGTCTGTTCCCATGTGGGCCAGTCCGAGTCTGACAGTGCTTGCACATTGACATCCACAGTGCCCCATAACAGTAAAGAAAAATGTCTGGGTTCATTATGGAAACCTGATGTAAAACTGTGCATGTCAGTAAATGAAGAACCTGCAAGCTTCTTTTGGGCAATAAGATGGACTAATATATATGATGCATATATAGAATGATAACCTTCTATCCATCTTTTTTCCACCCACTTCACAGAATCTCTATCTAAATGTGTTTCCTGCAGCCAGATGACAGCTGGCATGTACCCTCTCAACCAGTCAAAAATGGCAAATCTTTTTATTTTCTCTCTTAACCCTTGAACTTACTAATCTGAATAGACAAGCAGCAAGGACATTGGACTGAGCCAGGATTCTTTTAGTGCTCAGTATGCTTATTCTTAGCCAGTAATATGAGTCTGGAGCGAACAGTTAGCTGGTGCTGGTTTGACGTGTTGCCTTACACCTGTTCTAGTATGGGAGACTTGATCTGCAATGCTGCAGTAGCTGGGGCAAAATAAATAATAAACTAAACAAAAAAATGATAGGTTACTGTTATGTGCTAGGGCTGTAAAACTATGACTCCCAAGATGCACACTTGATTGGCTGATCTCAGAACTCCATAGAAATGAATGGAGCATACTGGGAGTCGTAGTTTCACCACAGCTGGAGCGCCGGAGGTTAGCCATCACTGATCTAGGGTCACAAGAACCTCTGAACATATCACAAGGGTACAGAAAAGAGACAACCAGGTCCAGAGTAGGCCAAAAGGAATGCTTTATTAAATGACCAGACCCAAACAACCAGAATAATCCTGGACAAACAGGTAGAAGACAGTGGCATATGTAGGACCACTGGGCCAAGTGACCTGTTTGACTAAGGGCCAAAACTAAGGGTGTTATATCAGTGCTCTCCTTTTTTCACCCTTTAATCCCTATACAGGAATCTGGTCTTCACTGCAGGGGAGCGACCGGACCACTACCTCCTGGAATCATCCTGGTACACTTGGCAGAAACCTGCAAGGAAAACAGACGCTGGTACAAAACACCAGCAGTCCAGGAAGACATAAAACCAGGAATACTGGCAAACAAACAGGAATCCAAACCACGAATACTGGCAAACAAACAGGAATCCAAACAAACTTGCAACAAAGGACACTGGTCAGACACAGACCAAATTATAGGAATACAGTGAGCCCTATCGTCAGGAACCCACACAGAACTGGATACAAGGAGCATGGTGCTCACTGACAGACAGGACAAAATCAGAGACATACAGACATAGCCAGTACTCATGTGGATACATATACAGGGAGCATGACATACACAGGCAGACCAGTAAACAGACATATAAACATGCCTGGACCCCATGCAGAACTGGGTGCATGAAGGTTACAGATGCACATACAAAACAAAGACATTAATGAAATATCAGGCTGACCACACAAATCAGGATAGAATCACAGACACAATGGTCAGCAGTGATGGCCAGTTCGCATTGTTCTCCCGTGAACACATGCGGGCTGCCATCTTTTCTCACAAGTCCGGCGAGGCAAAGGTAAGGTCTGAAATCAAATGCGGTCACCGGGAGCAGGCAGCTCCGAGAACAGCCGCCGGGGGCCTTCATCAGGCTGTTCTAGGAACTGCTTGCTCCCGGTGACCACATTTGATTTCAGACCGGCTCGCGCACAGGCAAGGACTTACCTGAGCCTCGCCGGACTTGTGAGAAAAGATGGCAGCCTGCATGTGTTCGCGGGCGAACAATGCAAACTGGCCATCACTGCTTGTCAGTAGAATGCACCCTATACACACATTCCTGGAAACAGACTGCACCCCAGGCATGCAGCACACAGGTCAATTAAGGCACCTGACCAGCTGATAATCAGATATAAAAACAGGGAAACATTAACCCTACATAGATACAGGGAATGAGCAAATCACAGTAGAATACCACCGTCGGCACATACCACACAAGCAACCAGCATATATGGGAATGAGAACTGCAGCCAGTACGCAACACACAAGCAACCGTCAAACACATACACAAGCAAACGGCAACACACTGTCACAGAAAACTGCACTGCAATAAATGCAGGACACAGGGAGTACACAAATTCACAGGTCTTGGGTCCCACACTATAAGACCGCAGCCAGCATGGACCACCGAAACATCCAGCATACATGGGTAACGGCCCACAGCCAGTATGCAAGAGCACATGCAGCCAGCCTACATGGCAACAAGTGTCACAGTGAAACATGTTATTTATGTGTAGAGCGAGATTACATGATACCAAATAAAAAAATTACACCTGTGAGTAATATGGATTATTATTTACTGGCAGCCCTGATTGTCAGTTGATTTACTTTTTGGCTTATACACAGTCAGTGTATAAGGAGGCCCCAGGTGGATAATGTCACACCTCAACCAGCCAGTTTGGAGGCAACCAAATCTGCAGGAACTGTTAGTGGGAACTGTTACTAGGCCAGACTACAGTAAAGGGAGCAGGCCACAACCTACAGCCGCCCTAATCCTGACCCTGATCTCTTGACCGCATGAGCGAACCCTGAAGGTGGGAGGGCTCATGCACTGGAACCTAGATCCTGTTGACCCTGACAGTCCCTGGCATAGGGGTCAGGAATAGGAGACAACCAGTTCCTCTGGGAATCCGATGAACCGGAATCTCCAGATGTCTAGTAACAGGTGGAGGAAAAAGACCATATGTAGCAACTGAACGGCAGGTAAGTACACAGTGTAACAACTGAACACTAGTAACAACCAACACTTACCTGCCACAGCAGAGATGGAAAGATGGCACCAAACATCTAACCGGACCTCCATGCAAACACCAGATGCACGGAAGCTCCAGGCAGCACTACATACAGGCTTATGGTTCCCCCTCTGGGAAACCCGCCCCCTCGCGGAGGTACAACACACACAGGGAAAACATCTTGCACACACGCAGGGACAAACACCATCAACAGCCCAGTCATGTAACAACAAACAAGACATACAACAAACCTTGAAAATAAACCCACACCAAACAAACAACAATTGAGGTAGGGTACATAGAGGATACAAGGGAGAAACTGGGAAGTCCTTGATGACCACAAGGGTGGCCCTCACTGGACAGATGGTAAAGCCAGGCACAGTGAACCACCAGCAAACACCAAGCCTGGAGGAACACTGAGCTACAGGCTTCCAGCAGAAGCTAAATAGCCCAAAGCGACCACACCTAATCAGGGGGTTAACCCTTACAGCACCAGACAAGGGAAGGCTACAACTTAAAGGGGAAGTGCACACACCAGCCACCACATGTCACGGCACACACAGCCAAAGCCAAGACACTGCCACCACATGCCATAACAGTAACATGTTGCCACTGGCAACAGCATGTGTGGCAACCATGTCACGGACCACACAGCCAAAGCCGAGACACTGCCAACACATGCCATATCAGCAACACGTTGCCACCAGCAACCGCAAGCAAGGCACCAGTGTCACGGAGCACACAGCAAAGGCCGTGACAAGTACTGGCAGATTCCCCTGACCCAGGAGGCGTGGGAACACTCTGCCTTTATCACCCCCTTTGGATGGTACGAATCCAAGGAGATGCCATTCGGCATGAAAAATGCCCCTGTCACTTTTCAGTGGATGGTCAACACGCTGCTTAAGGGACTTGAAGAGTACACGGCAGCATACCTGGATGACATTGCCGTCTTCAATCCCACATGGGAGGATCACCTACAGCACCTGACGCAGGCAGGCTTGACCATCAAGCCGTAAAAGTGCCAGCTGGGCATGAGCGAGGTCCACTACCTGGGGCACCGAGTAGGCGGGGGAACCCTTAAGCCAGAGCCCCGGAAAGCGGATGCTATCGCATCCTGGCCCACCCCCAGACCAAGAAACAGGTGATATCCTTCCTGGACACCGCCGGGTACTATAGGAGGTTCGTCCCCTACTATAGTAGCCTGATTGGACAAACGACTGCGAGACGGCCTTCCAGGGGCTGAAGGCCGCCCTCTCGAGCTTCCCTGTACTATAGGCAGCTGACTTCACAAGGCCATTTATAGTACAGACTGACGCCAGTGATTTTGGCCTCTGTGCCGTACTCAGCCAGGTCGACACTACGGGCCAGGAACACCCCATTCTGTACCTGAGTCGAGTGGAGAAAGAGTGCCTGGCCAAGGTCTGGGCATTGCATCGGTTGCAGCCGTATTTATACAGGCGCCGCTTCACTGTGGAGACTGACCACCACCCCCTTGTTGAACACCATATCCGGGACAAATGGGAGGCTGCTACGCTGGAGCCTAGGAGCCTAGCTCTCCAGCAGTATCACTTGACCATTCGCCACAAGAAGGGCCGTGACCACGGTAACGCCGATGGGCTATCCCGACAAGGAGAGGGTGCGGATGGGCGCATGGGGGAACACAGGAATGTGCTGCCCCCTGGCGCCTTCTAAAAGGAGGAGGTGTGAGGAATATGGATTATTATTTACTGGCAGCCCTGATTGTTAGTTGATTCACTTTTTGGCTTGTACACAGTCAGTGTACATGCAAAATATGTTCCCACCCCCCAGCCATCTGATTGTCAGCTAGCAAAGGAGAAAGCCCCAGGGGTACAGGCTTCAAGGAGGCCCCAGGTGGATAATGTCACACGTCAACTAGCCAGTTTGGAGGCAACCAAATCTGCAGGAAAAACCCCAGCAGGGGGTCTCAGCTCTTGCCCAAGATCAATGATACCTCCCAGACATGTTGGCACCTACATTCCATAAGGAATTATGAATCCCCCGGCCATCACAGGCGCAAACCGGATATATATTTGTGTCCCAGTGGCCACGAGGAACGTGCCTATGTTCTTGGTTTGATAGTGGAATGCCAGGGAAGGGAGATATACATATCTCCCCACAGAAACCAACTAACAGTACTATGTTTGGACTATAGTTGTAGCCGGAACTTAGGCGGATCCGTTGGTCCCAGAACCATCTCCCTGTGACCTTGTGGACTGGAGCTATGAACCCTAAAGGGTTTTGTGGGTCATTTGCAGCCAGTCCAGCAGGGGGGAGTGGACCCCTCCCAAAGGCCAGGAGGGAAGGGGACAGTTACAGGTTAAAAGGCTTGTGCCAGCAAGCAGGCGAGTCTTTCTCTGAAGAAGGGTCACATCGTGTAATGTGTTTAGGGGGATCCAGGATCTAGTTGAGATCACTGCCCTTCATGTGACTACAGCAAAGAACACCTCACAACCCAAAGGTACTTTCATCTTACCCGGTAACTGACTTTTACTCTGCTTAACCCTGTTGTGCCCATATAACCTGTATCTGTAACCTCAGACCACTGTATATATTCTCTGTGTATATTGTGTTATATCTAGTGTGCCCTTAAGGCGATTACATTTATAATTTTATCTTGTGCTATCTTGTATCTCGATAACGAATCCCCACATCCGTGTTTTGGCCTAGTTATAAGCTACCGTGGGTTGGTTTCTCATCCTATATAATCCCGTTAGCGGACCGGGCTTATATCAAATGAGAAGCTGCTGGCAGATACCTGGGCTGAGACAGCGCTGTTTTCGCTGCTGCAGTGAAAAGGCTCTCTCAGCTTGTTGCCTCTCTGTGCCCGCGTCGACAAGAGGTGCCTGTGTAAACTGTACCAAGCTGACCTTACGCCCTCCTCTAGAGGGTGTAACGTCACACTGTGGTAACCCGTGACCATACAGTGTCTTGTGAGCTCGACGTAGGTGACGTCAAGCGGGCACGAGGTATGGTATTCGTCACAACACCAAATATGAAAAAATATACACTAAATAGCTGTGGTTATGTTTATATGTGGGGATATTAATGTATTCTGTGATTTCAATTTTAACCTCTTTACAGTAGGTTGGATTCCCATGTAGCATCCTCAGTGCATTAGTGTATCATGCTGCTGCCCAGCAGAACCGCACATAACTAAGGAAGATCTTGTTTATGATACATGGCGCGCTAGAACAAGGATCGCTGTATAGTAGGGCATCCAAAATAATGAATGGAGTGGCAGTGTGACTCGTAGTGAGTGCAAGCCTAGAATTGCAAAAATCCAACCTTGCTTGATTATTTTTTTTTGCAATTCTCATGTTGCAGTAGCATCAATTTCCCCCGATCATTCATATAGCTCACAGTCGTGGCCTAGAAAACCATGTAGCTCCTTCAGGCTTTGGGCCTATAATTTCTTTTTTTTCTCCCAACAAATACAACATTGTTGCAGTCCACTGTCACAGTATAGTTTAATGGAATTAAATTGTTGACATGTATAGAACTAAATGCCACATTACTATATTGTCGGCCAAATCCACCGAGAACAGCAGGTTCAGCCGACCGTATGGTGTGTAAGGGAATCTCCTGACATCACCCAATCCTTTTGCTTTCCCTGGATATAAGCCGCCGGAGGTGTCTGGCAGCAGCTGTCTACCATCTCCCCACTGAATGCACATACACGTTAGAGCGAGCTATACTAGAGGAGTAGTCAACAACACTGCTGAAAAGGATGTTCTGGCTGGAAAGGTGTAAGTCTTCCAAAGTTCCCAGATTTTCTTGAAAGGTTTAAAGGAGTTATCTGATATAAAGAAAAATGTCGTACAAGCCTCCCAATTGTCTAAAATGCTAAATTATTTTAAACTCACCTCTTTGGCTGGGTTCACATAATGTTTTGCTATATATTGAACGTATACAAAAAACATATACGTTGATGTATGCCTCAGACTGATGCCGTGCAGTGGCATCCGTTTACCAAAGGGTTCCTTTGTAGAAAAAAGGAAACGCTAACGGATGCCTCAAACTGATGCCGTACAGTGGCATCCGTTAACCATACAGTTCCATTGTAAAAAGTAACGTATACTGTAAATACAGTAACATATTTTTAC
Source organism: Bufo gargarizans (assembly GCF_014858855.1). Taxonomy (NCBI): domain Eukaryota; kingdom Metazoa; phylum Chordata; class Amphibia; order Anura; family Bufonidae; genus Bufo; species Bufo gargarizans. Next base: position 339,008,297 of record NC_058083.1, read on the forward strand.
TGGACTCTGCAGGATAGAAAAGCGTGGTGTGCTTGTGCTTTTGTATCCTTTTTTTTTTTTTACAGTATATGTTAAACGGATGGAAAAACTTAATGTGAACCCAATATCTGTTTCTGCAGTATAGTATTGGGAAGCACAGTATGTGGCACTGTATTACCCTGTTTGTTTTCTAGCTCTATATGTAATGTTTTCCAAGTATGTCTTTAACAGTAGGGCTGTATGGAAGGGGATAGGTTATCAAATTGGCATTGGGGTGTTCAGGCGTCATTTCAGTTTTTGCCTCATGCAGCAGAAAGGCTAGGTGCACCCCTGTGTTGATGGCATTGTTATTTATACACTTTGCTTTTAGTGACATGTTGCTTGCACTGTGTATAGTGTTTATGTATTATTGTCTAGCTTGGTATTTAGTGTAACAGTGGAGATTAAAGGGATTCTGTAACCAGTGACCTCCCTATCAAATTGTTTGCATAAAAACATACGTATGGTTCACGTATGGTGATTAAAATGCTGTATTTCATTTGTTGATCAGAAGCTCCATTCCTGAGTTATGATATTTAATATGCAAATTAAGCCTTTGGTGCAATGAGGGCATCAGTGTTGCTCTTGTTGCACCCAAGCTTTACTCATTTCTGTTGAAAGCCTTCCTTTGCTGCTTTGCCACCGCCTGGCCCTGTCAATCAAAGTAGCCAGAGAGTGGCGTGACCACAGAAAGGAGCAGAGCAGCAAGAGCAATTGTGACACCCTAATTGCACCAAAAGCCTAATTTGCATATTGAGAAAAAGTATCAGTACTCATGAAAAGGCTCAACAAAAGAAAAACAGCGTTTTAATCAGGTTCATCACAGCTATGTGTCTATGCAAATAATTTGATAGGGAGGTCGCTGGTGGCAGATGCCTATTAAGTTGTAAAGCAAAAACCAGTTTAGGAGCTTACTCCATATATAGTATGACCAGTGTTTTATTCAGCCTGATTTCTGCTTTTTTCACAAATGATATCTTACTTTGACGTAGTGTGTCCAAACATTCACCTGCTACACAGCACATGCTGGGAATGCAGCCCAGCTGATATCCTAGGCAAGATATCTATGCTTGGCAGAGGCAATGCATTTTTTGTGTAGCTCAACATCTTATCTGTAACAGTCTTTGCGTCTTTCAAGCCTCATATTAGTGATTTGTCACCTTTACTGCTTCCTTCACTTGTCCTTGAAGGTCATAACAACACTGTACATAACCACCTCAGTAAATGAGTTTATTTTGCTTGTGGCACTGTTGATATTGGCATCCAATGTTGTTCTCTTTCCCCCTTATGTAAGAATTTTTTCATGGTTGCATTACCATGAATGCGGTACCAGCAGATCTTCATGTACATTTGGCCTTAGTAGGTCAACAGCTAAAGGGGTTGTCCAAGATTAGAAAAACATGTCTGCTTTCTTCCAAAAACAGCACTACCCATGTCCACCAAAGTATCTGAGCTGCAATAACATTGAAAGGGTGGTGCTGTTTTTGGAGGAAAGTTTTTTTTCTAATCCTGGACAACCCCCCGAATATTATTCCAAAATATTCCCCCCGAATATTATTCCAAAGTATTTTGTTCGACCTCTTTGTATTTCTTTGTGTGAGTTTTTCAAACCATTAACATACAGGACAGCCACAGTGTAGCTTGGAAGGTACATGTGGCTTGGTGTTTGGGGGCTTCTTGTCCAGTACCTGACTACCCAGTCTTATGCCAAACCGATGTCTAGGAAAGAGAGAGTGACAGTCTTGGATTTGTAGTACTCACATGAAATGCAAGACACCTGTGTTCCTTTCTTTTTCCCCCCAATGCTTATAACTTAATAACAGATCTTCTTTGGATAAGGCTTCCCTGATCTCCCAAGTCAATATAGTTCCCTTCCCTGGCACTTAAAGGAGTATAACCATCTCAGCTATTCACGGTTGAGATCAGCCAGAGGTAGCTGGGGTTACGGCCGAGTAGGGTGAGTTACACTGTTTGCAGAACTCCCATAGAAGTAAATAGAAGGCACCGAAAGCAGGCTACACTATTTCTGTAACTCAGAAGCTATGGTCCAGGGGCGTAGCTATAGGGGGTGCAGAGGTAGCAGTCGCTACCGGGCCCAGGAGCCTGAGGGGGCCCAAAGACCCTTGTGCCACATAAGACACTGGCATTATAGAAAATGCATACTGGTCAATTTACACCTCTGGCTGGAGGGAAGGGGTTAGGTTAAGAATTTGGCATGAGAGGGTGCCCTTTTAATGTTTGCCTCTAGCAGCAGGAAGGCTATGTGCTCCCCTTGCCAACAAGTACTGAGGGACGGGGGCCCAAGCTGAACTCTTGCACGATGGCCCATGAGCTTTTAGCTACGCCCCTGCTATGGTCATAGCATAGGATGAATGGCTGAGATGGGAATAACCCTTTAATAAATAACTTCTACATAGAACCTTAACGTGGCCATATGCATGTGTCACTAGACTGAGATTAGCACAAAAAGAAAAAGCTACAAGAGTGGGATTCAAATTTTTATCAACATGTTCCCTACTTTGCGACAAAGATATGCACCTAACAATAAGCAAATATATTTATTAAAGTATTACAAAAATGCGATATAATAATAGCAAATCTAAATAACTAAAAACATACAAATAAATCTAGTCCTATATAAATACAGCCAGGAGACAGAAGAAAACATTTATATCCAAAGACTTACAGGCGATATTTAGATGCTCTCTTCCATTTTATTTTGCATGTATCCTAAATCATCATGATGACTACTCCTGGACATGACTTGTCTCTGTTGAGTTTGCCACCAATGTCTTTGGCAGCTCATTGTGCCTCCTGAATATATTTATATCCTACTCCCCCCCTTCTTCCACCAAATATGATTATTCCAATCTCTGTGAAATACTACTGATTTGGGTATAATCTGCTGGATCCCACCCCTGGATCTCTGGATAGCTACATTTAGGTTATTGCTGACTGTCTGCATTTAAGCTCTCATATGGCTAGGATATGCCATGACGACTTGACATCTGGAATCCCTACTAATCCAGAGTGTAGGGTCCAAAGTCCATTTGGCTGCTATCTAAACAGTGGAGCTCCTGGCTATTCACTATCAAGGGAATTAGATCACAGTTCATATAAGTGTGTCCTTCACAAGCATCCGGAAACATTGATGTCTAAGGTAACACTTCAAAGGAGCCACAGCTTCATCATTTTAAGGGTGGCCATGCAAAGTAGGAAGTTGCACTCAGTCAGTTGATAGCTATCTCACTCGACCCTTCCATATAAATATATGCTTCAGTTGGTCAAACATGCATGAGTTCTGAATGGGTAGAGGAGAGAAACCCATTGCCAGACACCTTCCCAAAAACAAAGGGATCAGAAAGTTGAAATCCAGCTCCCTTATCCTTATCTCCCCTGAAATCTACCCCTGAGGGAGTCAGGAACATATTAAATACTCTTCCAGTCCTGCCAAAATGTATGTAATATATATGGCCATCTTACAGATTGTGTGTGTCTCAGCAGATGGGCAGTTATATACATTGCCTGGTATGTGTTACAGGTATTGGTTACAATGGCAGTTCATGGCTATCACTGTCCTGTTCACACAGGCACTAGATTCCTGTGTGTGAATTAGGGACATTGTGTTATTTCACCTCAGTTTCAATACTGCAAGGGTTAATCTCCTCTTGCTCTTTGAGCTGCTGCTTGGCTATTTCCAATTACTCATCAGCCTCGGCTATATGCATAGGCTTTGCTGTTTCCTCACTTTCTTGCCTGAGCAATTAGATCTCTGTAGATCCTGCCAGGTCTCTAGGCTTTTTAGAGTCTATAAAGAGCTATAATCCATTTGTCAGCATGTGTACTGATTGTTGCCTGTTTCCTTGATCCTGACCTTCTGCCGCCTGACTTGAACTGAGCCTGTTCACTGATCCTTTGTCGACTGCACTGACCTTTGGATTGTTTCACAGATTTGCATAAAATCTGCCAGCTCTGACCATTGCCTGTTTCCTGACTGTGAGTATTGTCTGATCCCTCGCTGCCCTGCACTGGTGTCTCTGATCCCTGTAGGCCAGCAGCCAACCACACGAGGACTATTCCAAGAGGTAGCGGCCTACTGGCTCCCCTGAAATTAATTCTAGATGCCTGTACAGGGGTTAAAGGTTAAAAATGAGAAAACTAGCGGGATAATACCCCCAGGACTAGCCCTAAGTCAAACCAGTCAGTTGGCTTGGTGGGTCCACAAGCACTGTCCATAACAGTATATGATGTGCACTAGATCCATTCTATCTGGTTAAATTAAAGGGCTTGTCTGGGTTCCTTTAGTCCTTTACCATGTACAAGTGGAGCATCAGAGCATTTCCTTGCCCTGATGCTTCCCTTGTGCTGCATCGCACATGGCAAAGTCTATTTGTTGTGAGCCAGTGACATATTGGGCTTCACAGCTGTATGCTAGGTAGCAGGCTCGTTTCTTGGACCTGGCGGGCCGGGTGGCCGCCCGGGGCGCTGTCAGAAGGGGGCTTGGGCAGGGCACAGCAGGAGATGAGCGCTGCGCTTCCATTGTGGAAGCGCTCACTGATCTCTATAGTCATCTGTATCGCCGTCCTCAGGACAGCGATACAAATGTCTGTGCTGCGGCAGTGGAGGGAGAGGTGTGCCTATCAGAGGCCGGTGCAGGCGGCGCGATGATGTCATAGTGCCGCCTGAGCCAGCAAGGGACACAGGCCGGAAGAGGCCTGCATCGCATCCTGGAGGAGGTAAGTATAAGTTGTTTTTTTTTTTATATATATATGTACAAATTACAATACTGGCACATAAGGGGGGGCTGCTGGCACATAAGAGGGGCTACTGGCACAGACATAAGGGGGACTACTGGCACATAGGGGAGCTAATGGCACATAAGGGGGGCTGCTGGCATATAAGGGGGGCTACTAGCACATAAGGAGGACTATTGGCACATAAGGGGGGCTACTGGCAAATGATAGGGGGACTACTGGTACATAAGGGGGGCTAATGGCACACCATAGGGGGGCTACTGGCACATAAGGGGGACTACTGGCACATAAGGGGGACTACTGGCACATAAAGGGGGCTACTGGCACATGATAGGGGGGCTACTGGCACATAAGGGGGACTACTGGTACATAAGGGGGACTACTGGTACATAAGGGGGACTACTAGCACATAAGGGTTCTACAGGCACATAAGGGGGGATACTGGCATATAAGGGGGGCTACTGGCACATGATAGGGGGGGACTACTGGTACATAAGGGGGGCTACTGGGATATAAGGGGGACTACTGGCACATGATGGGGGGCTACTGGCACATAAGGGGGACTACTGTCACATAAGGGGGGCTGCTGGCACATAAGGGGGGCTACTGGCACATAGGGGGCTGCTGGCACATAAGGGGGGCTGCTGGCACATAAGGGGGGTACTGGCACATGAAAGGGGGGTTACTGGCACATAAGGGGGACTACTGGTACATAAGGTGGACTACTGGTACATAGGGTGGACTACTGGTACATAAGGGGGACTCCTGGTACATAAGGGGGTCTACTGGCACATAAGGGGTCTACTGGCACATAAGGGGAGCTACTGGCACATAAGGGGGGCTACTGGCATATAGGAGGGGCTGCTGGCACATAAGGGAGACTACTGGCACATAAGGGAGACTACTGGCAGATAGGAGGGGCTGCTGGCACATAAGGGGGCCTGCTGGCACATAAGGGGGGCTACTGGCACATAAGGTAGACTACTGGTACATAAGGGGGACTACTGGCACATAAGGGGGACTACTGGCACATAAGAGGGGCTACTGGAACATAAGGGGGGCTACTGGCACATAAGGGGAGCTACTGGAACATAAGGGGGGATACTGGCACATACGGGGGGCTACTGGCATATAAGGGGGGCTACTGGCACATGATAGGAGGCTAATGGCACATGATAGGAGGCTACTGGCACATGATAGGAGGCTACTGGCACATAAGGGGGCTACTGGCATATAAGGGGGGCTACTGGCACATGATAGGAGGCTACTGGCACATGATAGGAGGCTACTGGCACATAAGGGGGGCTACTGGCACATAAGGGGGGCTACTGGCACATGATAGAAGGCTACTGGCACATAAGGGGGGCTACTGGCACATCATAGGAGGCTACTGGCACATAAGGGGGGCTACTGGCACATAAGGGGGCTACTGGCACATAAGTGGGGCTACTGGCACTTGATAGGGGGCTACTGGCACATGATGGGGGGCGACTGGCACATAAGGGGGCTACTGGCACATGATAGGGGGCACTCTGGCTACTAGCACATGATGGTGGGGGGGGCTCTTATTACTGGCACATGATTGGGGGCATCTATTGGGGCACTTATTACTGGCACATTATTGGGTGGCACTATAGGGGCATCTACTGAGGCTAAAAAGAAGGGGCATTTTATATGGAGGGCTCTGTATAGGGGCATTTTATACTGGGACACATTATGGTGGGTACTATGGGAAAGGGGGAGAGGAGCACTATGGGGTCATCTACGGGGGCACTGAGAAGGGGTATTTTATATTGGCACATTATGGGAACATTAGCTCAACTGGGGCATTACAAGGGGGTATGTTTTGCACATTATAAGGAGAATTATTTCTACTGGGGGGAGGGAGCATTATGGTGGGCTTTATTACTCCCCCATGGTATGACCCCCTAGTAGCGGCACCAGCCTCTCCCAGCTCTGCTATTCCTCTGCCCCTTCTCCAAATCCTTATTATTAAATCTTTCTCATTAGGATAAAACACATCAGCTCCGCCGAGCCCACGGCCAAAATGTTGAAGTGGTGTCCGAGATCCCCAAGGGCCAAGCCAAGTAATTGTAAGTTTTCATGTGGAGTATGTTTGTTATACACATATAGCCTACACTGTGCCACACAGTATACAGTATACCTCTACACTGTGTAGGGGTTATATGGTTTATTGTACAACATGGCACAGAGGTTATATTGTCCGGCATGGTGTAACCTCCATACATTTTATGTACAGTATACAGTAATCCACCTTGCCATCTATGCTTTGAATCTGATTTTATATGTTACTTGGTTTTTGTACATTTACTTGCGTGTGCTAGTTGAGACCTGCTGTGATTGGGTTTTAGTTATTAAATGCTAACATGACAGTTTTTTTGATTTGCACATTATTGATGATTGTATTTCATGACTACTCTTCTAAGGGTATTGCCTTCCTTTATACTGCAGTTCTCATGTACCACTCTGCGACTTTTAGCAGTTTAAGCAGTAATTTATGATTTTCTTTTGCTCTCAATCAATCTTTTGTGTTAAGCATAAAAAAAAAAAAAAAATATATATATATATATATATATAGTGAGACGGTTGCAAGTACTCTTCTGATATGATTTCATCAAGCAGTTTTGATGGGGGTGGGTGGGGTTTGACTCTCGCCCTGAGAGAAATTTTACCTAGAAACTGCGCTGCTAGGTAGAGACATCCACCTAGCAGGGAGCCTGGTGACATCACTGGCACAAATAGGTGGTGTATAACTGCTGTTCTGGGCAGTTTTAGAGGTGGGTATCACTAGTACCTGCCTCTAAAACCACCCAGAACAATGGCATACACTGCTCCCTGCTAGGTGGAAGTCTCCATCTAGCGTACTGATGTGAAAGAAGCCCAGTACATCAGCAGCTCGCAATAAACAGATCTTGCCTTGCGCAATGCAGCGTAAGGCAAGGGGGCATCGGAGCAAGGAAATTCTCCAATGCTCCACTCGTACATGGTAAAGAAATGAAACCATACACTAAAAAGATTCAAACCATATGAATACATACAACAGGAATCAGATGAAGTGCTAGGTAAGTAAGACGACCAATTCTGGACAAGAAAAATTTCCTTTTTGTCTTTTTCCCTTTCACATTCCAGCAGTCATACCATTTCTATTTTTAAGCTGGTGTAGCTGCATTTTTTTTTATGCAAGAAGGGTTGTAGTATTTCATTTACATTAATTAAAATTATCGAAAAAGCATAAGTAAAAGCATTTTTTCTTTAAAAAAAATACATTGCTTGCCTTACAGACTACTTTATTCCCATCTTCTAAAAACACCCTAAAAATGTTGCAACTGGTCATCAAAAAGTAAGACATTATTTATATACTGCAGTTGATTTCCAGTTCCATAAAATGACTATATACTGCATTATTGTTTTTTGCATTTATTTAGACGGAAGAATTAATAGGTGTGTGCTTTGTTTTCCAATAGTACAACCTGGTATGCACAGATGCATGGAAACTTGACTTGACACAAGCTTCACTGAACCTGGGATTTTTGGTAGGGGCCCTGACATTGGGCTATGCTGCAGACAGGTAAACAATATTGATTGCCTTCTTGTTCTTCATTCATTGTGTTTGATGGGGATCTACATCTTCATTTATATTGGATATACAAATACATTCTGCTCCTGTGTAATATAACTTGCATAATTTATAACATTTAAAACAATCACAATTCCATTAATTAACTTTTTTAATCAGCCATTTTTTTAAGGAAATTTAACTTAGGAGCTTATGGATCAATCAAAAGGTTGGACCTTTTGCAGTGGCCTTGATCAATCACATTAACTGTTGATCAGTAATAGACATATAATAGACCATTCAGCTGTCAAGATGTAGAGGCAGCTGTTAGAGTCACTCCAGGCAAACTAAAAATTGAACTTAGCGAAATGATGGCTCACTTTCTTTAATTGACCCAGTCAATCTGCCAAAATCTTGTATTGAAAAGCTCCAGCTGATAATGATGAGTCATGAATATTCATGAGCTCCTGACTCTCCCCACCTACCTGCTGCTGAATGACAGTTATTTTCCATATTAATCAGCAGCAGGTGGGCATGGGAGTGGCTATAGCGCTGAATTAAATATACGCTGGACTCAATGACATCACGCTGGACTCGAATCAGCTCATTAGCATGCGGCATCTTTGTGTGTATATTATGAGGTAACCATCTGTCACACCAGTAAGTGAATACATCTAAGGTACTTTTTAGTAGTTAATGATTGTATATAATTAGTTAGATTATAATCAAATATCCACATGACAGGTTCCCTTTAAAGTGCCATTAATTCCACTGTGCTGTGAACTAGTGATGATAGTACTTCTATTAGGTTAAGAAATTAAGATGTATAAATACTTCTTTTTGTGTATTAGGCTCAATGTGGCATCATTTCTAACTGCTGTATTTCACATCCATGTGACACAATCAAATTAATCGGGCTAGTTACATATCATTTTTTCATTAAACTGTGTGTTTATTGCAACAAAATCACTGCATGCTCTATTGTGTTTTTTTTGTGGACCAGACTTGCCTGTTAAAGTCTATGAAAACTTTTAAAAAAATACATCATGCAGAAGTCATCTGTTTGTTGTTTTTCATACATTTGTTGCCAAGTGAATCTGAAAAATATAGAAATAAGGATAAGATAAATGGATGACAAACAGTCATAAAAACGCACACATGGAACCCATATAGTCACAACATGGACATTCTTATGGAAGAAAAATGGTCAGTTTTCTGCTGATGCAAATTGGATGCATTCATGTAAATAAGGTTTTGGATAGATGTCAGCTAAATGGATGACAAACAGATATAAAAACGTATATTTAGAATTAACTATTTTGATTTTCTTAGATGGAATTCAGGAGCGTTACTATGAAAGCTTTATGAGTTCCCAGTCAGGGGTGTACATAGAAATCACTGGGTCCAATAGCAAGAATCTAAATTAGGCCCCCATGCCCCATTTATAGCTCCTCCCACTACCTGTTCCTGGCGAGTACCCAGTATATACAGCAGTGTACTGATATGTGAGGTATTAATTATAGCTTTTACCTCACATATCAGAACACTGCTTGATATACTATATATCTGTACACCCTGCATCTATTATACCTTGTACCCCACATATCAGTACACTGTTGTATATATTATATATCTGTACACACTGCATCTATTTTACATTGTACCTCACATATCAGTACACTGCTGGATATACTACATACCTGTGTCCACTGAATCAGGGTGAATACAAGTTATTTTATTTTTATTTTTGGAGTGCTGCCCTTTATCTATATATATCAGTGTACTGATGTGAGAAGTACAAGGTATAATAGTGGAGTGTGTACAGATATATGTGGTCAGTTTTATATTATGGTTAGTGTCTGAGGTGTATGAGCTAATAGTGGTTGTAACTGCACCACTCAATTGAAAAACAAACGGGAAGAAAAAAGAAATAACTAAAATAATTTAGTTGCAAAAGTGTATAACTGGGGATGTAGTTGTGTTCAGAATTAAGCAATCACATTCAAAATCATGTTAAATAAGAGTCAGCATACATGTGCCATCATTTAAAGTGCCTCTGATTAACCCCAAATAAAGTTCAGCTGCTCTAGTTGGTCTTTCCTGAAATTTTCTTAGTCGCATCCCACAGCAAAAGCCATGGTCCACAGAGAGCTTCCAAAGCATCAGAGGGATCTCATTGTTAAAGGTATCAGTCAGGAGAAGGGTACAAAAGAATTTCCAAGGCATTAAATATACCATGGAACACAGTGAAGACATCCTCAAGTGGAGAAAATATGGCACAACAGTAACATTACCAAGAACTGGACGTCTCTCCAAAGTTGATGAAAAGACAAGAAGAAAACTGGTCTTGGAGGCTACCAAGAGGCATACAGCAACATGAAAGGAGCTGCAGGAATATCTGACACATACTGGCTGTGTGGTACATATGACAACAATCTCCCATATTTTTCATATGTCTGGGCTATGGGGTAGAGTGGCAAGACGAAAGCCTTTTCTTACGAAGAAAAACATCCAAGCCAGGCTACATTTTGCAAAATCATATCTGAAGTCTCCACAAGGGCATGTGGGAAAAGGTGTTATGATCTGATGAAACCAAGGTTGAACTTTTTGGCCATCATTCCAAAAGATATGTTTGGTGAAAAAACAACACTGCACATCACCAAAAGAACACCATACCCAGAGTGAAGCATGGTGGTGGCAGCATCATGCTTTGGGGCTGTTTTCTTTCAGCTGGAACTGGGGCCTTAGTTAAGCTAGAGGGAATAACGAACAGTTCCAAATACCAGTCAATATTGGCACAAAACCTTCAGGCTTCTGGTAGAAAGCTGAACATGAAGAGGAACTTCATCTTTTAGTATGACAACAACCCGAAGCATACATCCAAATCAAAAAAGGAATGGCTTCACCAGAAGAAGATTAAAGTTTTGGAATGGCCCAGCCAGAGCCCAGACCTAAATCCGATTGAAAATCTATGGGGTGATCTGAAGAGGGCTGTGCACAGGAGATGCCCTTGCAATCTGACAGATTTGGAGTGTTTTTGCAGAAGAGTGGGCAAATCTTGCTAAGTCAAAATGTGCCATGCTGATAGACTCATACCCAAAAAGACTGAGTGCTTCAACAAAGTATTAGTTTAAGGGTGTGAACACTTATGCAACCATATTATTTTATTTTTATATTTTTTCAATTGTGTTGTACAGTTCATAGGTCACATTAAAGGTGGAAAAAGTTCTGAAATGATTTATCTTTGTCTCATTTATTTACATAACAGAAACCTGACATTTTAACAGGGATGTGTAGACTTTTTATATCCACTGTATATATATAAATATATATATATATTTGAATAGTAAAAATAGGGAATGGGGTGCAAGTGAAGAGAAAGGCAGTAGACCTACTCTCACCACTTCGTTCTTTTCTTAGTGGTGAGCTCATCCTGCAGTTCTTCTCCATGTTGTTAGGGGTCAAAGGACCTGTGATGAGGCTCTGTGCAGTTCCTTTATTAGATACACGTAGGTTTTCCACTCGGCCGGTAACACAATTCAGTAATTTGTTTCTACAGGCAATAATAATTGCTGGTATTCCTATATGGAATGCTACTAATGAGCGCTTCCATTGTGGAGCGCTCATTAGTGCATCCTTTAACTCCTGCCAACACTTCCCCCACTTGTGTTAAGAAAGAGAAAAAGAAACCTACCTCCCAGTGTCAGGACCTGCGCTCCAGTATGATGACGTTTCACAGCATTGACTGGAAGCAGCAGTTGTCCTGAGCTTCCACTGAACAGCGAGTGATCAGCAAGTTATTATTATTATTTTTTTTGTCCAAGCAAATAAGGGGTCATTATAAAATATTTGGGGAGCACTAATAGGTAAATTAGTAATTCTGGGATGAACTAATGGGGGCATTACTAATACTGGGGGCACTAATGGGGGCATTACTATTACTGGGGGCACTAACAGGGGCATTCATATTACTAGGGGGCTCTAATGGGGGCACTATTAATTCTGGGGGTACTAATGGGTGCATTAGTAATTCTGGGATGAACTAATACAGGCATTACTATTAATGGGGGCATTACTATTACTGGGGGAACTAGTGGGGGCATTACTATTACTGGGGAGACTAATGGGGACATTAATATTACTGGGGGCTCAAATAGGGGCACCATTAATTCTGGGGGGCACTAATGGCGGCATTAGTAATTCTGGAGCGCACTAATGGGGGCATTACTATTACTGGGGCACTGTAGGGAGTGTACTGGAGCTGGACTGTAATGAGTGTAATTAGAGGGTGGGCCCCTTTTCCCCACTGGCCCTATTGGAGCTCTGTTCCCAAGTAATTATCATGTTTTAGTTTTTTTGTTTTGCTTAAACATTAACCTCTTCTGACTCAGCACTGTAATGCTACACAGTAGAGAGCTGGCAGTCTAAGGGGTCTTACAGAGGGAGGGTGCTCCCTGTGTTAGCCCATCAGCATCCTGTGATGAAGAGTGTTTTATTATTGAAAAAAAAATTGAATAAGAAAAGCTTTTCATAAGTGGCAATAAAAGAATAGCTGTTTTTGCTTTTTTATTTATCCTGCCACTCCAAAAACAGGAATAAAAATATTCATTATATCATGCACCAAAATGGTACCAATGAAAACTGCAAAAAAACAAACTCCTATACAGCTACTTTGATGAAAAAAAAAATGTCATAGATCTTCAACAATGTTAAAGTAGCTGTCGCCCAGATCATTCCTATACAACCAGACATATAGCCTGTTAGGGTTGCTGATGCTGATTAAAATGATACCTATATTTTATCTGTAGGAAAAAGTAGTGGAGAAATTTGACATGTTATAAATATGCTAATGAGTTATTGGAGCACCAGGAGACAGGCTTATGCAGTTTGAGCACCGTTCCAGTGACGCTCCTGGTGCTCCATACTGACGCCCCTCTCTTTCAAATCACGCCCCCTCTCTTTAGATTGAAAGCCTGCGCACTCGCCATCTAGAACATCACTTGCATGTTCCAGGTTCAGTGACATGAATGGCACCTGTGCAGTATGCTTATCAGGATGAAGCTGAAGATGTGCACACGTGCCGCTTTAGACAGCGGGTGCGCAGGCGTGATATCGCAGCGCTAAAACAGAGGTCTAGTGCTGTCAATCTAAAGGGAGGGGGCGTGATTTAAAGGAGAGGGTTGTCAGTATAGAGGTGGACTTATGCAGTTGAGCACCAATCCAGCAATGCCCCTGGTGCTCCAATAGCTCATTAGCATATTTATAGCAGTTCAAATTTCTCCACAACGCTACTAACCACAGATAAAAGATAGGTATCATTTTAATCAGCATCAGCAACCCTACCAGGCTACATGCCTGGTTGTATAGGGTTTATCCAGGTGACAGAGCTGCATTAACACAAAAACAAACTATACCAAAATACTTGTTTTTATTGTGCAAAAGTAGTTAAACGTAAAATGATGCTATATGTTTGGAAGATAAATGCAGGGAGCTCTTAGTAGTTGATACCTTTTAATGGTTAAATGGCTTCCTGTACTCCTGTCCCATCCTTCCGGTGGCCTACTAGTGTTATATTTACAATATATTAACAATCTGGACTAATGCCTCATTCACACGTCAGTGTTTTGGTCAGTGATTTCCATCAGTGATTTTGAACCAAAACCAAGATTGGAGCCTATATAGAGCTAAGATAGAAGGGATAGATCTGCACCTGTTCTTTTTTTACCCACACCTGGTTTTGGATCAAAATCACTGAAGGAAAACACTGACCTTACACTGATGTGTGAATAAGGTAGAAGTCTGATTTCATCAGTTTCATTCCACCATTTACTTAATACTCAGCAACTTCTTTCCTGAAATAAACTTTCTGGACACCATCATCAGGGTACAGAAAAATAAAATGGAGGCATCACTTTACCAGGAACCAGTTGACCAAACAACAAACCTAAGTTGGAAAAGCTTCCACCCTAAACACATAAAAAATGACATTGTCTTCAGTCAAGCTATCAGATACAATCACATGTTCTAACCCCACAGATAGGGAGACACATCTTGGAGGCCTCAAAAAGGTACTTTTGAATCAGGGCTATTATACAAAAACAATACATAATCAAATTGCTAGAACCATCAAGAAATGAGCTTCTACATCACACGCTAAAACAGGAAAACCATCAGATACCCCTGGTTGTCACCTACAATCCACATCTGGATATGCTGATGGGAGGGTACATGGGATCTAAACTCTTTATTACAAAAAGGTGACCAATTAAATTCACTATGCCTCCCTCTTCTCTGTTATAGAGAGCCCTGTAATCTAAAAAACATCATTGTCAGGAACTCCCTGTCCTCTCCATATATAATGACGACAGACAATATAAAGATTTCTACCATACATCAGGACTAAAGGATCCTAGGTACCTTCACCTGCACCACAACAAATGTTGTCTACTTTTACTGGGTGTACCAAATGTCCTAATGGGAGCCTTCATGTAGGTGAAACAGGGCAGAAGCTAAGAACAAAGTGAATGCTCATTGCCATACAATGAAACAAAAAGGACTGAAATACCTGTGCCAAATCTTTTTGTAGTCCTGACTACAACATAGCAAACATTAAAATTTTAGCATTAAAAGAAAATTTTAAATCCCAGAGCGACAACAGGGTCTGGAAATACAAATTAATGACAACCTTTTACACACTCAGGACAGGAATACGTGTCAAATGGATTCTGCTCTTCTACATCACTTATGATGATGACTAGAAATGAACAATTACATTTTAAATTAATCAGATTTGTTACGAATTTCCCCAAAATTCTACATCCAAATAACCCAATATTTTGTGACTCAGTTTGGACAAGTCATGCAAAACAGCACCTGTCATTTTATTTTTCAGTGCACTAAGGCCCGTTTCATACGAGTCTGAATCCAGACCCATTCAATTCAATGGGGCTGTGCAGATGAGCGGTGATTTTCACGCATCACTTGTGTGTTGCGTAAAAATCGCAGCATGTTCTATATTCTGCATTTTTCCCGCAACGCAGACCCTATAGAAATGAATAGGGATGTGTGTAAGCCGCAAGCATCCGCAAGCAAGTGCGGATGCGGTGCGATTGTCACGCATGGTTGCTAGGAGATGATAGGGATGATCAACCCCGGACCCCATTAAAGTCTATTCACTGTATTATTTTCCCTTATAACATTGTTATGAGGGAAAATAGCATTCTTAATACAGAATGCTTAGTAAATGTGCCTTGAGGGGTTAAAAATTAAAAAAAAAAATTCGCCTCATCCACTTGATCGCGCAGCCGACATCGACTTCTTTCTTCTTCTTTCTGGACCTGCAAAAGGACATTCCTATTACACCTTGCAGCACTGACTCGGGATCCAAACTGTCATTATACAGCTCTGTAATTCCAAAAAAACGTTCTTGTTATTGGGGTGCAAGTTCTGTTTGATACAGCCATTAATAGGGTTTATTACAAGGAAATATTTCTACCTCTTATTTGCCCTGTGCGGTGCAGTTAGGCTACTTTCACACTAGCGTTCGGGGCTCCGCTTGTGAGTTCTGTTTGAAGGCTTTCACAAGCGGCCCTGAGCGGATCCGTACAGCCCCAATGCATTCTGAGTGGATGCGGATCCGCTCAGAATGCATCAGTATGGCTGTTTGGCCTCCGTTCCGCTCAGCAGGCGGACACCCGTCTGGCCGTGCGGAGCCAAACGGATACGTCCAGACTTACAATGTAAGTCAATGGGGATGGATCCGTTTGACGTTGACACAATATGGTGCAATTTCAAACGGATCCGTCCCCCATTGACTTTCAATGTAAAGTCTGGACGGATCCGTCTGACTAACAATTAGACTTAGACTTTTTTCTGAAATATAATGCAGACGGATCCGTTCTGAACGGATACCATCGTTTGCATTATAGGAGCGGATCCGTCTGTGCAGATACTGAAGCAAGCCATCATTAGGCTGAAGCGTGGAGCTCAGCAACACCAAAACAACTGTGGTGGTTAACTACAGAATTCTTTCCCTGGTGAGGAAAACACCCTTCACAACAGTTGGCCAGATCAAGAACACTCTCCAGGAGGTAGGTGTATGTGTGTTAAAGTCAACATTCAAGAGAAGACTTCACCAGAGTGAATTCAGAGGGTTGACCACAAGATGTAAACCATTGGTGAGCCTCAAAAACAGGAAGGCCAGATTAGGCCTTCACAGATCCGGAACAACATCCTATGGACAGATGAGACCAAGATCAACGTGTACCAGAGTGATGGGAAGAGAAGAGTATGGAGAAGGAAAGGAACTGCTCATGATCCTAAGCATATCACCTCATCAGTGAAGCATGGTGGAGGTAGTGTCATGGCGTGGGCATGTATGGCTGTCAATGGAACTGGTTCTATTGTATTTATTAATGATGTGACTGCTGACAAAAGCAGCAGGATGAATTCTGAAGTGTTTCGGGTAATATTATCTGCTCATATTCAGCCAAATGCTTCAGAACTCATTGGACGGGGCTTCACAGTGCAGATGGACAATGACCCAAAGCATACTGCAAAAGCAACCAAAGAGTTTTTTAAGTGAAAGAAGTGGAATGTTATGCAATGGCCAAGTCAATCACCTGACCTGAATACGATTGAGCATGCATTTCAGACAATACTAAAGGGAAAATGCCCTGAGAACAAGCAGGAATTGAAGACAGTTGCAGTAGAGGCCTGGCAGAGCATCACCAGGGATGAAACCCAGCGTCTGGTGATGTCTATGCGTTCCAGACTTCTGTCTCTAATTGACTGCAAAGGATTTGCAACCAAGTATTAAAAAGTTAAAGTTTAATTTATGATTATTATTATGTCCCATTACTTTTGGTCCCTTAGCAAGTGGGAGGCGCATGTGCAAACTGTTGTAATTCCTACACCCTTCACCTGATTTGGATGTAAATACCCTCAAATTAAAGCTGACAGTGTGCAGTTAAAGCACATCTTGTTTGTTTCATTCCAAATGCATTGTGGTGGTATATAGAGCCAAAAATGATAGAATTGTGTTGATGTCCCAATATTTATGGACCTAACTGTATGTTCTAAAGCATTTTTTGGCTTGTATTAGTGGGAAAAATGGGCGTATTAGCCGTTGTGTTGTAAAGTGCTAAAATTACAGCCCTTTTTGTCTTGTATTAGTGTCAAAAGTAAAATATATTTGCCGCTCAGCGGTGCAGTTATCTGTTGTAAAGCCTTTTGTGGCGTGTATTCGCAGAAAAATAATAAATATATTTGCCTCTCAGCGGTGCAGTTATCTGTTGTAAAGCCTTTTGTGGCGTGTATGTCATGGTCTTACCTTCTTTCTGTTCTCCTTCGTTTGACATGTGCTGGCGGCCATCTTGGTTTCTGGGTTTCTTGTAGCCTCCCACCCTGCGGCTTCTCCTTCCCACTGGGAGGAGCTGGATGCCTAGCTCATATATATAGGAGGTCTGTGGCTTCAGTTCCCTGCTTGGTCCTCCTGTGTTCACATGCTTCTAAGACTGCTGCTGCTTCTGGTTCCTGATCCTGGCTTCGTCTGACTACCCTGCTGGTTCCTGATCACACAGCGGGCCCAGCTTGAGTTAATAAAGCCATCTTATTTTTACTTATCTCTTATTGTACGTCTGGTTCATGGTTCCATGACATTAGGACCAAGCCATGAATTCTGACGGTACAGGGCCATCCTCGCTACCTACGCTGGTTGCCAGACTTGATCAGCAGGATCACCTGTTGGGTCGGTTCGCTGTGGCGTTGCAAACCCTGCTTGAACGCACGGCTCATTTAGCTTCCGTTGCCGATGGGTCGGTTGTCGCTCCTGGGCCCGCTCCTACTGCCGCTCCGGTTGTTGCGCCAGAGTCTACCCCGACACCTGTTGCTGCGCCTGCGGTGTTTCGGGGCATGACCGGTTCTGCCCCCCTTCCACAGCGCTTTGGGGGAGAGCCAACTCAGTGCCGAGGTTTCCTTAACCAGGTGGGCATTTATTTCGAGTTGCTGCCACATGCCTTTCCTACTGAGAGATCAAAGGTGGGCTTCTTGATCTCGCTGCTCTCGGACAAGGCCTTGGCCTGGGCCAGCCCTTTATGGGAGAACAACAATCCGGTGGTTGCCGAGTTTTCCGGTTTTGTTGCTTCTCTTCGGAAGGTATTCGATGTGCCGGCTCGTGCTGCCTCTGCTGCGAAGCTCCTTATGTCCATCAGACAGGGTTCACGATCCGTAGCTGAATACGCCATTGAGTTTCGTACCCTGGCAGCAGAGGTGGGCTGGAATAATGAGGCTCTGGTCGCTGCTTTCTCTCATGGTCTCTCGGATGCCTTGAAGGATGAGGTTGCAGCTAAGGACCTACCAGTGGAGCTCGAGTCCCTTATTTCTTTCCTGATTTTGATTGACACCAGACTCAGGGAGAGACCTTCCTTTAAGGAGAGCCTGCGGAGGTCTTCTAACAGAATGGCGCCTACGTTTGCTGTTCCACCCGTGCCTCCCTCTCCTCCCACGCCTCCTGGGGATGACTTGTCTGGGGGTGAACCCATGCAGCTGGGGTTTGCTCGCCTGTCCGAGGGGGAGAGGGTACTCCGGAGACGCGAGGGCCGATGCATGTACTGTGGTCTCGGTGGGCATTTTCGGTTGGCATGCCCGAACCGTCCGGGAAACGCTCGCACCTGAGATCCTGTCGGGGGCAGATCTTGGGTGGAGTCTCCTCGTTCCCGGTTTCCCGTGTTGACAAACCACTGATTACTGTTGTCCTCTCCTGGGTCGGGGGCTCGGTGACGACCCAGGTGCTGGTGGACTCTGGTGCTGGTGGTTTGTTCATTGATAGTGTGTTCGCTGCCGCCAATTCCATTCCTCTGCAGCCTCGAGGTTCCCCACTGGCACTTGAGGCGATAGACGGCAAACCCCTTCTGCCGCCACACGTGACTCAGGAGACCCTTCCAGTGGGGATGGCCATTGGTGCCGTTCACAGAGAGTCGGTCTGTCTCCAGGTTATTTCGTCTCCACACTACTCGGTGGTCTTGGGGTACCCCTGGCTCCAGAAGCATAATCCGACTTTCGATTGGAGATCGGCCGAGATCCTCTCGTGGTCACCGCAGTGTGGGGCTAGTTGCATCCATGGGCCTGTCAAGTTGCTGTGTACTTCCTCGGACTCTCTGTTGCCTCCTGAATACGAGGAGTACCGGGATGTATTCGATAAGGTGCGTGCGGTTGCCCTACCTCCGCACCGCCCATACGATTGTGCCATAGAGTTACAATCTGGTGCCGTTCCTCCTCGTGGCAAAGTCTATCCACTGTCGGTAGCGGAGAATGAGGCCATGGAGGAGTACGTGAGGGAGGCGCTTTCACGCGGACACATTCGCAAATCCTCGTCCCCGGCAGGGGCTGGATTTTTCTTTGTGAAAAAGAAGGGCGGTGAGTTGAGGCCTTGCATCGATTACAGGGGTCTCAATCGCATCACGATCAAGAACGCTTACCCGATACCCTTGATTTCCGAGCTGTTCGATCGCCTCAAAGGGGCCACGGTCTTTACCAAACTCGACCTGAGGGCGGCATATAACCTGGTAAGGATCAAGGCGGGCGATGAGTGGAAGACCGCGTTTAACACCAGGACCGGTCATTATGAATCCTTGGTTATGCCCTTTGGGTTGTGCAATGCGCCCGCAGTCTTCCAGGAATTCATCAACGATGTTTTCCGTGACCTGTTGCAGCAGTGTGTGGTGGTCTATTTGGATGAAATCTTGGTATATTCTGAATCCATGGAGGCCCACATTCTGGATGTCAGACGAGTGTTGCAACGCTTACGAGAGAACAAGCTGTTCGGTAAGCTTGAGAAATGCGAATTTCACCGATCCCAGGTAACCTTCTTAGGTTACATCATTTCCGCTGAGGGGTTCTCCATGGATCCTGAGAAGGTTTCGGCTGTCTTACAGTGGCCCCAGCCCAGTGGTCTTCGTGCCCTGCAGCGCTTTTTGGGCTTCGCCAATTATTATCGGAAGTTCATCAGGGACTTTTCCATGCTAGCCAAGCCTCTCACGGATCTGACCAGGAAGGGCAGTAATCCCCAGGTCTGGCCGCTCGAGGCCATCCGAGCTTTTGAGGCTCTAAAGTCCGCCTTTGTGTCGGCTCCGATTCTGTCGCATCCCAACCCTGGGTTGCCTTTTGTCCTCGAGGTGGACGCGTCTGAGACGGGAGTAGGCGCCCTCCTGTCTCAGCGTAGAACACCAGAGGGTCCTCTGCTTCCTTGTGGGTTTTACTCTCGGAAACTGTCTTCCGCGGAGTGCAACTATCAGATTGGTGACAGGGAGTTATTGGCCATCGTGCAGGCCCTTAAAGAATGGAGGCACTTGCTCGAGGGCTCGGTGGTTCCGGTTCTCATCCTGACGGACCACAAGAATCTGACCTACCTCTCTGAGGCCAAGAGATTGACACCACGTCAGGCCAGATGGGCTCTGTTCTTGTCACGTTTTAATTACGTGGTCTCCTACCTACCCGGTTCTAAGAACATCAGAGCGGATGCCTTATCACGGCAGTACTCCGAGCTGTCCGGGGAGGAGTCGATTCCGACTTCGGTCATACCTCCGAATCAGATCCTGGCCGCTATTCGCACCAGCCTGACCTCTCCCCTGGGTGAGCAGATTTTGGCGGCTCAATCTGGTGCTCCCTCTGGGAGACCCAACGGCAGATGTTTTGTGCCTGAGGAGTTGCGCACTCGGTTGTTGCGAACCTACCATAACTCCAAGGCCGCGGGGCATCCTGGAAAGAATCAGCTGTCCTGGGCTGTTTCACGTCTGTTCTGGTGGCCTTCTCTACGTTCCGACATCGCCGCATATGTAGCGGCATGCTCCGTTTGTGCCCAGAGTAAGTCCCCTCGGCACCTTCCGTTGGGCCTTTTGCAACCCATAGCCACCGGGGAGCGTCCATGGTCACACCTGGGGATGGATTTCATTGTGGACCTCCCTGCATCCCGAGGCCATACGGTCATTCTCATGATTGTGGATCGGTTTTCCAAAATGTGCCACTGTGTTCCTCTCAAGAAGTTACCCTCTGCACAAGAGTTGGCCTCGATTTTTGCCAGGGAGGTCTTCCGGTTGCACGGTTTGCCCAAGGAGATTGTGTCAGATCGGGGGAGTCAGTTTGTGTCCAGGTTCTGGCGCGCCTTTTGCTCCCAGTTGGGGATTCATCTCTCTTTCTCCTCGGCCTACCACCCTCAGTCCAATGGGGCCGTAGAACGATCCAATCAGGCCTTGGAGAAATTCCTTTGTTGCTATGTCTCCGATCACCAAGACAATTGGGTTGACCTCCTGCCTTGGCTGAGTTTGCCAGGAACACGGCGGTGAACTCTTCCTCTGGGACGTCTCCCTTCATGGCCAATTATGGGTTCCAACCTGCCGTGTTACCGGAGGTATTCTCTCCCCAGGATATTCCGGCTGTGGAGGATCACCTTTCCGTCCTACGTGCTTCCTGGGTACAGATCCAGAGGTCCCTTGAGGTCTCTGCGCAGCGCCAGAGACTCCAGGCTGATCGCAGACGAGCGCCCGCTCCTTCCTACCAGGTCGGAGACCGCGTATGGTTGTCCACCCGCAACCTCAACCTTCGAGTGCCCACTCCCAAGCTGGCGCCTCGCTTTGTTGGTCCCTTCCGAGTGCTTCGCAGGGTAAACCCGGTAGCCTATGCCCTTGCGCTTCCTCCTGGCATGCGGATCTCCAACGTGTTTCATGTCTCCCTGTTGAAGCCACTGGTGTGTAATCGTTTCACTTCCTCGGTTCCTCGGCCTCGTCCGGTCCAAGTGGGCAATCGTGAGGAGTATGAGGTGAGCAATATCCTGGACTCATGCCTGGTCCGCGGTCGGGTGCAGTTTTTGGTCCATTGGCGTGGTTATGGTCCAGAGGAGCGTTCCTGGGTTCCCTCCGCGGATGTCCATGCTCCTGCCTTGCTCCGAGCCTTCCACGCACGCTTCCCTCAGAAACCGTTCATTACTCCGCGGAGGAGGGGCCCTTGAGGGGGAGGTACTGTCATGGTCTTACCTTCTTTCTGTTCTCCTTCGTTTGACATGTGCTGGCGGCCATCTTGGTTTCTGGGTTTCTTGTAGCCTCCCACCCTGCGGCTTCTCCTTCCCACTGGGAGGAGCTGGATGCCTAGCTCATATATATAGGAGGTCTGTGGCTTCAGTTCCCTGCTTGGTCCTCCTGTGTTCACATGCTTCTAAGACTGCTACTGCTTCTGGTTCCTGATCCTGGCTTCGTCTGACTACCCTGCTGGTTCCTGATCCTGGCTTCGTCTGACTACCCTGCTGGTTCCTGATCCTGGCTTCGTCTGACTACCCTGCTGGTTCCTGATCCTGGCTTCGTCTGACTACCCTTCTGGTTCCTGACCTCTGGCTTTGCAAGACCCTGCTTCGGTTTAGCCATCCGCTTGGACTTTTGCCTTACAGCTTGATTTAATAAAGCCATCTTATTTTCACTTATCTCTTATTGTACGTCTGGTTCATGGTTCCATGACAGTGTATTAGCGGAAAAATAAAAATGTATTTGCTGCTCAGCGATGCAGTTAACTGTTCTAAAGCCTTTTGTGGCGTGCATTAATGGGAAAAAAGGGCTTATTAGCCGTTGTGTGGTGAAGTGAGAAGACTGTTTTGAACTGTTTTAATTTCCTTTTTATTTATTTTTATTTGATCTAACAGTATGTCAGACAGAGAAGTGCCAGGCCCTCCACAGGGGAGTGGCAGAGGCATAAATGTTTCTGGCGCAGGCACAGGTCGCAGCAGAGTAAGGGGCCGTGGCAGAAGGGGTCACTTCGAGAGGCCTGAGCTCCCAGTGTCAGCTAGCAGTCGTGTCACGACCAGCAACCCAGCGGTTCTTGAGTGGTTGACTCAATCTTCGACTTCATCGCAAGTGACATAAGCCAACAGTCAGTGGCTTTGTCAGACACAACCCTTAGTTGGCATGGCCCGGGAGCAGGCCCTGTGCCCTCACCTGTTCTCAACCTGCCCATTTTCTGTTCCCAGAGCCAGAGAAGTATTGTATGCTGTGGGCTCAGCTCCACTACACAGTGAGGACGAGCTACTAGAAGACTGTCAGCAGCTACTGGCCAGCCAAGATGTGGAGGAGACATCCACCGCTTCCTCCACTAGGCGGGCAAGTAGTAATGAGGAGAGTGGCATGGGAGCTGGTGTTGCGAGCGGTCAGACTCCTGACCCAGAGACCGTTGAGGAGGACATCAGTGACGTGTAGACAGTACTCGATGATGATGATGTAGCTGATCGCACTTGGGAGCCGGGTGATGAAGGGGCTTCTTAATTTTTTTCTTTATATAATAATGTAATATTATAAAATCTGGTGTCTCCATGATAAATCTGCAGTTTGGGGGCGCCCTTGTGGCTTCTACACAGTTTTAAAATAATCCTTCAGCGGGGCGAATAGATGCCGATGACCGAAACGCTCCATGACCTTCCCAGGAGCTTCTGCCGGGAGCAGCGGTTAATTTATGAGATGTCCGTATAGTGCAGGGGGAAGCTGAAGACCCTCTCCATCTCCTGTACCACATGATGTCCTCCTTCCCATCCATGATGACTGAGAACTCATGATTTTGTCCCTGACGAAGAGACCAGGGGCTGGTAGTTATGGTTTGAATCTTGATGAACTTCGCTACTCTTCCGGGCTCAAAGCAATCTTGGAGCTTTGTCTTCTTATTGTCTGTAGCTACTAGAGGCCTGTTCATGCCATGCAGGTTCCCCCAGAAGTATCATGCTCGATGAGCAGCCGATACCGCACTTGTATCAATCTTGATAGGATTCGTCTCCAGGTGGAAAGAAATTGTTTTTTGGAGCGCTTTCCCCGTCGCAACCAAGTTCTCGAATAACTAGAAGACTGGACGATTCTCTGCTGTTTTAGGCAACACTTTATTGAGTAATCGTGTAAATTCAAAAAACTGTTGTCCACTGCCCCTATAAAGGACTTTCCGCTGGGGGTTAACTACAGATAAGCCATTATAAGGACTGCTGCCAATTATCAGAATACTGGACAATCAATTTGCCAAGCCTTTTGTTCCGGAGAACGTGTATTATTAAATTGTATTTTAAGCAACACTTTATCAAGTTGAGAAATTTTACCTTCTGTCCCATATTCCATATAATAAATGAATAGACAAAGTGGGGACATATATTCGATACTTCAAACTTCAAACCTGTAACCAGGTCCCAGTCGACACCGAACATTCAAGAACGGGGGGCGGCAGGAAGCAGCGGAGACCAAAACTTCAGGCTACAGCCCCGTCTGCGAGCGAAGCCAAGGCAGACAAATGCAGGGGATCCACCGAGAGTCCGGTCCAGCAGAACGCAAAGAGTCCAGAGGTGGGGGCAGCCTGCAGTTCAGATAGAGAGGCTCTTGTCTTGCATAGTGCGGCAGGATAGAACGGTCGGAGAGAGGAGTGACGTAGCAAACCTACGTCATCACGTCTTCACCTCCACTGATGAAAGGGCTTCATTATTGGAAGAAAAGAGTGGCAGCTTGCTCGTGAGGCAGCGGTGGAGCCAGAAAGTCTCTAGCATGGCCGGGGGTCAGCAGGGTGGCAGCAGTGGGAGGTCTGTAGCCAAACGTGCCCGGGGTAGACTACCCGCTTCGCAGGAGCCTACCTGCCCGGGAAGTAGCGGTGCATAGGTTCACGGAGGCAGCGGCGGTAGCAGTCAGTCAGTGCGTAGTGTTGGGGGTAAAATCACCTACCCAGCGGTGTGGCAGTTTTTTGTTAAGACGCCGGAGGAGGTGAACATGTCCATCTGTAGAATCTGTGGGCAGAAGATGAAGCGTGGCCAGGGTGCCAATGTTGGCACCATGGCCCTGCGTCAACATATGCAGCGTCAACATAAGGTGGAGAACCGTGGCTCCGATGTGGTGGTCTAGCCTGCCGCAGAAACTGATGCATCACCCAGTGGCACGCAGCCGATTTCAGGCAGTCAAGGCTCCACCACCTCAGCTGAAGGGAGCTGTCTCTCCTTACCTTCTGCACCTCGTTTGCTCCACAGACAGGAACAGTTTTTTGGGGGGTTATTGTTCTGACGGATCAGAGAAAGGGCAAAATAATCAGCGACGTCAACAAATACTTACTGCTGACACCTTCTCCACTCTGTCGGGGGGCTCTACTTGTATAAGCATGTAACAGAACAGGTTCTGTAGACATCTATGAGTAATCAGCTGATGACGGTGCAAAGGGAGTATGCTTTATCTTGGTGCTAACATCGACCTGTAATACTGAGTTCATATTAAGAGCAATGCTTGTCATCTACATGTCATACTGACTCACAGTATTATTTCACTACCAAAGCAGAATCCCTATGCGTGTTACTGCAAGGCACAGTGTTCTACAAACACTTTAAATGCTCTCTGCATCCAGGAAATAGCAATTTTTTAACTTGATTCGGGGCGAATATATTTGGATCAAACCAAATTTTTCCCCAAAAAATTTGGCGAACCGGCGAATTGAATTTTAAAAAAATTCGGTCATCTTTAATTACAACTATACCACATTAAAGGGGTTGTCCAAGTTATATTTATTGATGACCTATCCTCAGGATAGGTTATCAATATGAGATTGGCGGGTGTCCAACACCTCGCCGATCAGCTGTTTGAAGAGAAGGCACGCGCCGTTAACCCAAAGTAGTCGGACACCTGTCGGTCTAGGCGTTCCCTGAGGCTGGATTCGGAGGATGGCTGTCGATGGGTTGGCTGCAAGAATGATCTCAAATGCGAAGTGACCAACACCTCTTCAAGCCACCCTCTTTTTGCAGGCGTGGTAGGATCGGTACACGCAATTGTTTCGCTGTGGGTGGAAATTCTTCTGCCAGTGCCCGCAACAGCAGAATGCAGCATTTCTCGCAGCAAGGCCCGGAAATGCTGCATTCTGACAGCTCTCTGTGATGCTGGAAACATGTCCGCCATTTTGTGTTTGTACCGGGGGTCTAAGTACATTGCCACCCAGTACAGATCCTTGACATTTATGCTTTTTATACAGGGGTCCCTCTTCAAACACTGGAGCATGAAGACCCCCATTTGCACTAAATTGGAAGCGGTAGAGCGCCCTGGCTCCTGCTTATCGCCCAGGAGAATGTCATCCTCGGTCTCCTCCCCCCAGCCATGAACAACACCATGGATCCCCGAAAAGTTTAAAGCCTGCTCTTCTTGCTCCTCCTCCTCCCCCCAGCCACCATCCTTCCCCGACTCCTCTTCAGACTCCTGCTGACTTGTCTCAGATAGAGTAGCCCCCCTTGGAATTCATTCAGCATTGAGACTTTCTCATCTTCCAGCTCCTGCTCCTCGATGTCTTGATCAATGAAACAACGCAATGCACACTTCAGAAAGAAGACGTGAAGTACGATGTCACTGGTGCCCTGGCTGCGACTGATCAGTTTGATGATTTCATCAAATGGCCGCAAAAGTCTGCATACGTCGCACATGAACAGCCACTGGCTCTGTGAAAAGAAACCAAGCTCCCCAGAACCTGTCCCGCCACAGAGTTCGTACAGGTAGTCGTTAACTGCACGTTTATGCTGGAGCAGCCTGTGAAGCATATACAATGTGGAGTTCCAGCGCGTCGGGCAGTCACAAATCAGACGTCTGACGGGCAAATGGTGTCGCCACTGAACATCAGCAAGGCGAGCCATGGCCATGTAAGATCTTCAAAAATTGCCAGAGATTTTCCTGGCCTGCCGCAAGACATCCTGGACCCAGGGGTATTTGACAACGAATCGCTGTACGACTAAGTTCAGGACGTGTGCCATGCACGGCACGTGTGTCATTTTGCCCTGTTTCAGCGCACACAGCAAATTGCCAGGAAAGGAGCGACGACCTCAGCCCACTGGTCTCGGGGCAGCTTTTCCCTGGTGGCTACTTTCTCATCGCCAGGTATGTTTCGATGTTGTCTGCGGGGGTCATCTTAGGGATCACTGCACAGACTGCTTTCCGGGCATCGTGGACGCTTTGGGTTGCTCCTACTGTCTGCAAAGCCATCACGTGTTGTAGCAGCAACTGGTTGGTCTCTTACTGCTGCTTATTAGCCTCCCGTTGGTGCAGGTTGGTCCCTGGCTGCTGCAAATTAGCCTCCATGAGGGCCTTCACAACAGCCTCCATTTTGTCATGGGGAACGGGTTGAAATACAGCTGGTTTGATGTACGACATACAACTGTGCCCAAAAATATATCAGCGTTCAAGCCAGCATCACTGCACATGCCTACATCCATCACCAATTGTGGGGATTCGCTCTGATAGTTAGGACTAGCGGATGCAGTATAGAGGCAAAGTACACAGTTCTTGAATCAAACAGCGGTGTTTATTCAAACATTGGTGTATAACAAAATGCAGATAAGCTGTATCACAAAACACAGGTGGCTTGGTGTTTGTTCACACACAAGGAAAGTCCATAAAAAGTAAAAGTCACCTTTTCTCCTGGGTGTTAATTCACACCCTGTTAGCAGTTCAGTCTCATCAAGTAAATTGGCGGCCTGTTTACCATTTAGAGGGGCCTGAGTCCTCCACCCCGGCTCAAACCACAAATCCCAGAACAGCCCTCAGTTCACAGCACACAGACTCCTGAGCTCCACTGTCAGAGGGAGGTAAATCCACCACACCTGGCAGTGCTGGCTGGTTTTTAATGCCTGTCAAAACCTGGCATGGAACCTGGGGAGTAGTCACCCACCCGGCACTTTGATGACTCCTAGTAAGAGCCATCCCTGATCAGCTATGAAAGCCATGCTAACTCTCAAGGTGTCAATTAGCAATAGCTGCTGCTGACACATAAAATGCTGGCTGTTACTTCAATGAGGCCAAGAACGTTGTGACATATACATTCCATCCACGATGATTCCAAGTACCTTCTTATACCAGATATAGACTGGGAAACTGAAACCTGTATATCTCATAAAGGAAACAAGTTCTTGGCAATAATTAAAGGCAATTACCTTTAGCAACTGTTTCAGGACCTAACTAGAGAGACAGCCATACTTGACTTAGTATTAACCAATAGACCTGACAGAACAACAGATGTGCAGGTCGGGGGACACCTGGGAAATAGTGACCATAAAGTAATAACCTTACAATTGTAATTCAAAAGAGTGTTTCTTCAGAGAGGAACAAAAATAGCAATCTTAAAAAAATCTAAATTTAGCCAACTAAGACAGGCCATAGGCCTAACTAACTGGGACAAAGTCCTCAAAAATAAAAATACAGCCACAAAATTGGATATTTTTAAAAGCATTCTAAAATCTAATTGTGAGAGGTACATACCTTATGGGAATAAAAGGTTAATGAACAAGAAAAAAACAATGTGGATAAATAGAACTGTAAAGAAAGCAATAAATGACAAAAAGAAAGCATTTAAATCACTAGAACAGGAGGGTGGCTAGGAAGCACTCAAAAAAATAGAATATGTAAAAACAAATAAAAGTAGCCAAAGTAGAGACCGAGAGATTAATTGCCAAAGAGAGCAAAACTAACCCTAAAACGTTCTACAATTATATAAATTGTAAAAAGTATAAATCTGCAGGTGTCGTCCCTCTACAGAGTAATGAGGGGGGAGTTGCAGACAGCGATGAGGAGAAAGCAAAGCTATTAAATATTTTTTTTGTCTGATGTGGGTGTCAGGTGCTTGCGGACTAATGTGCTAATAGCTGTGTGCAGACAAGGGTAGAAGATCCACAATAGACACAGGGGTTCCTAGGAGCACACTGACTGTAGGATACTGGAATGCCCTATACCAAAAAAAACAAAGCCACCCGTGTGCCTTCCGCAATTGCCGCAGAATGCCTATTCTTGTTTTTGCGGGGCCAAGGAAGGGCCCCATTGAAGTTAATGGGTCTGCAAAAACTGCGGCTCGTATGCGGACCCGAAAAACGGTCGTGTGCAGGAGGCCTTAAGGTGAAAATAGTAAATGATCCAAGCACCTTAACAGCAATTATAATTATGCAGACACACAGATGCCTGTTGATAGAGACACTATAGGAGTCATATGCCCAATAACACTAGGGGAAGCACTGTACCCACATAATAATAATAACTTATCGGAGCACCGTAACAGCGATTATACAGTGGGATGCGAAAGTTTGGGCAACCTTGTTAATCGTCATGATTTTCCTGTATAAATCGTTGGTTGTTACGATAAAAAATGTCAGTTAAATATATCATATAGGAGACACACACAGTGATATTTGAGAAGTGAAATTAAGTTTATTGGATTTATAGAAAGTGTGCTATAATTGTTTAAACAAAGTTAGGCAGGTGCATAAATTTGGGCACCACAAAAAAAGAAATGAAATCAATATTTAGTCCTTTTGCAGAAATTACAGCCTCTAAACGCTTCCTGTAGGTTCCAATGAGAGTCTGGATTCTGGTTGAAGGTATTTTGGACCATTCCTCTTTACAAAACAACTTTAGTTCATTCAGGTTTGATGGCTTTCGAGCATGGTCAGCTCTCTTTAAGTCACACCACAGATTTTCAATTATATTCAGGTCTTGGGACTGAGATGGCCATTCCAGAACGTTGTACTTGTTCCTCTGCATAAATGCCTTAGTGGATTTTGAGCAGTGTTTAGGGTCGTTGTCTTGTTGAAAGATCCAGCCCCGGCACAGCTTCAGCTTTGTCACTGATTCCGGGACATTGGTCTCCAGAATCTGATGATACTGAGTGGAATCCATGCGTCCCTCAACTTTGACAAGATTCCCAGTCCCTGCACTGGCCACATAGCCCCACAGCATGATGGAACTGCCACCATATTTTACTGTAGGTAGCAGGTGTTTTTCTTGGAATGCTGTGTTCTTTTTTCTCCATGCATAACGCCCCATGTTATGGCCAAATAACTAAATTTTAGTTTCATCAGTCCACAGCACCTTATTCCAAAATGAAGCTGGCTTGTCCAAATGTGTTTTAGCCCACCTCAAGCGGCACTTTTTGTGCTGTGGGGGTAGAAAAGGCTTCCTCTGCATCACTCTCGCATACAGCATCTCCTTGTGTAAAGTGTGCCGAACTGACAGGAGAAGTGGGCTCACAGTTTTGTGGACCCCATCCATTACGTGGTGAATTGTGTCACGGAGCAGATATGCTGTCAAGTCTGGAGAGCAGGGTGTGTGCGGTTTGATGACCGTACAGCCCTGCTGACACAGACATTCCATTTGGGGGCCGGCGCTCATCCGTCGGTCTTCTATGTATGGATCAGGTTTGTCTGCTTTTTACTGCGGTGCTTTGGACACTTTAGATGTGTCTGTCAGTTCTGCACGGGTGGCTGTGCTGGCATGCGCATGCGCCCTAGTGCGATGTTCAATAGCGGCCATCTTTGTTGTGGTCTTTATGTTTCCTATTACTACCATGAGTCTCGCGATAGCAGATGGAGCAGCGCATGCGCCGACTGCCTTTCCGGATGCCAACAGTTCCCACCAGGTTTCTTTGGCCTAATGTGATGCATTCAAAGGTTTTTAATATTTTAATTGATTTACTATTGAAACACAACTGTACACTTTACCACATTTGATTGACAATCATGTATATTTTGCGATTTTCCACTGTAACGATCATGTTATGGAATTTATATGATCATGTTCACAGCTATGTGGGTTTGAATCATGAAGATAGATGAATTATGCTTGCTACATGGCTATATTATTTATGCACTTGCACTTTATTATTATATATCAATTTGGAATCTTGTTCATTATTTGCACTTTTTATGTATTCTGATATGCACATGTTATTCAGATGGACAAAGGCTCCAAAGAGAGAGCTGAAACATTGCTGCTAGATGGGTGAATAAACCGTCCACATTTTTTATCACAATTTGGAGCGCTGCCTTTTTTTTTGTTCTTTACACTTGGGATCTTGGTCTCAGGTTCCTCAGGAGGATATGCACCCGCATTCATTGTGTGCTGCTTTTTTTCTTTATATATATACAGTACAGACCAAAAGTTTGGACACACCTTCTCATTTAAAGAGTTTTCTTTATTTTCATGACTATGAAAATTGTAGATTCACACTGAAGGCATCAAAACTATGAATTAACACATGTGGAATTATATACATAACAAAAAAGTGTGAAACAACTGAAAATATGTCATATTCTAGGTTCTTCAAAGTAGCCACCGTTTGCTTTGATTACTGCTTTGCACACTCTTGGCATTCTCTTGATGAGCTTCAAGAGGTAGTCACCTGAAATGGTCTTCCAATAGTCTTGAAGTAGTTCCCAGAGATGCTTAGCGCTTATTGGCCATTTTGCCTTCACTCTGCGGTCCAGCTCACCCCAAACCATCTCGATTGGGTTCAGGTCCGGTGTCATCTGGCGCAGCACCCTATCACTCTCCTTGATGGTCAAATAGCCCTTACACAGCCTGGAGGTGTGTTTGGGGTCATTGTCCTGTTGAAAAATAAATGATGGTCCAACTAAACGCAAGATGGAATAGAATGCGGCTGCAAGATGATGTGGTAGTCATGCTGGTTCAGTATGCCTTCAATTTTGAATAGATCCCCAACAGTGTCACCAGCAAATCACCCCCACACCATCACACCTCCTCCTCCATGGTTCACGGTGGGAACCACGCATGTAGAGTCCATCCGTTCACCTTTTCTGCGTCACACAAAGACACGGTGGTTGGAACCAAAGATCTCAAATTTGGACTCATCAGACCAAAGCACAAATTTTCACTGGTCTAATGTCCATTCCTTGTGTTCTTTAGCCCAAACAAGTCTCTTCTGCTTGTTGCCTGTCCTTAGCAGCGGTTTCCTATCAGATATTCTACCATGAAGGCTTGATTCACAGTCTCCTCTTAACAGTTGTTCTAGAGATGTGTCTGCTGCTAGAACTCTGTGTGGCATTGACCTGGTCTCTAATCTGAGCTGCTGTTAACCTGCGATTTATGAGGCTGGTGACTCGGATGAACTTATCCTCCGCAGCAGAGATGACTCTTGGTCTTCCTTTCCTGGGGAGGTCCGCATGTGAGCCAGTTTCTTTGTAGCGCTTGATGGTTTTTGTGACTGCACTTGGGGACGCTTTCGAAGTTTTCCCAATTTTTCGGACTGGCTGACCTTCATTTCTTAAATTAATGATGGCCACTCGTTTTTCTTTTCTTAGCTGCTTTTTTCTTGCCATAATACAAATTCTAACAGTCTATTCAGTAGGACTATCAGCTGTGTATCCACCTGACTTCTCCACAACACAACTGATGGTACCAACCCCATTTATAAGGCAAGAAATCCCACTTATTAAACCTGACAGGGCACACCTGTGAAGTGAAAACCATTTCAGGTGACTACCTCTTGAAGATTATCAGGAGAATGCCAAAAGTGTGCAAAGCAGTAATCAAAGCAAAAGGTGGCTACTTTGAAGAACCTAGAATATGACATATTTTCAGTTTTTTTTTCACACTTTTTTGTTATGTATATAATTCCACATGTGTTAATTCATAGTTTTGGGTGCCTTCAGTACAAATTTCATAGTCATGAAAATAAAGAAAACTCTTTGAATGAGAAGGTGTGTCCAAACTTTTGGTCTGTACTGTATATATATATATATGTATATATATATATATATATATATTGTAAGACAATGGGGGTAATCATCTGCAAAGACCAGCTTTTTATGCCGGTCTTTGTTTCAACTTTTGTGCTGGCTTTGCTGGTCAGAAATGTGCCTAATTTATGACAAGGCATGCATCTCGTCATAAATTAAGTCTGTGTGCTTAGTGAAAAACGACACCAGCCGTTTTAGGGTAAGACATATAGTCTAACCATATAGCAGTGTTAAGGTGTTCTCTCCCAGTAACAGTGCGGGAGACCTTAAGGTGAACTGCGTTTGTGCCCAGAGTGCTTCTTTCACTTTCAGTCAGTGACAGAGTGACATGTCCGCCAGCTCAATTGACTGGGGGATGAGAGAAAGCCTCAGTCATTCAGTGTTTAGCTGTAGCGCATGTTCTGGCAGTGCAATGCTGTTGTCTGAACTTGGAGCCACAGAAAAGGAGAATATCCAAGCATCCACCCAGGCTTTTCAGCAGACAGAGGACAGAGAGACAGGAAACCAGACTGTTCGGCCTAAAGCTGGGTTTCTGACCATCCTACACAACTGGAAAACTGTAGAGTATAGGTGCAGTATACCAGCCAATTACAGCACACAGATGTGATACAGAACAATGGTCTCCCCTCTGTGCACTTGGAGGTGATTGGTGCTCTCCTGTACAGCACCAATCAACAATATTTTGGGCCACATGCGGCCCTCTCACTGGCTTTGACAACCTCCCTTTGCCCTTAGCTATGATGGCAGCCGTCATGTTATCCCGGTCACCCTACGATTACACACAGTGGCCAGTTTTCATTGCTTCATACATGTACAGCATAATGCAGAAACTCAATTTCCGCTGGGCCATACAGTGACAGCGTTAACAAACAGGCTGTTTGTTAACACTGTCAACCATGTATTTACCCTTAGCTTCAGTATATATGTCACTTTCACTTGGACATTATTTACTAACCCTGTTGCAGTACCCTGAACAGAATTTGATCAGCCTGGCCCGGCTCTTGTCTTGCAGGAGGTTGGGTGAGGATCCAGGATCTGATCCCAGCTTAGTTGGTGAGTTAATGGAGAAGGAGAGTTCTGAGAGAGGAAGCTGTTGCTTTGTGTTCCCTCTTCTTAGGCTCAGAAAGCTACCAAGACTCATCGATCTCTGCATGTGCAGTGGCCGGGTTTGGGGTGGCTCCAACACTACGCTGGGTCCCCCAGACACCTTTGCGGTGTCACTGCATGTTGCTGCTCTCCGGAAAGGAATGGTAAGGCATGGTGCACCCCAATGGGAAATAAGTCCAGAGTGTCAGGGTCTGCAGTAACCAGGGTGCTTCTTTACTGGAGTAATTCAGGTGCAAAACAATACAGGCAAGGCATAAGGCTGGCTTCTCCAGTCTCCCCCTGGCAGAAGAAGAGTTTCATGCTGAGGAAAGGTCTGAGCTAGCTGTCCCATTTTTCTCTTCAGAAAACTGGTACCCTGGCCAAGGCTGGTGATCCAGGGTCTGTGGCAGCGTATCCCTGTCTCACCATCTTCTTCTAGTCACTCAGTAGTCTGGCAAAGTCTCCTCTTCCAAGCACTGTTCCCTAACTGCAGCACACTAGGGGCTCTGACTGCTCTCCTTATATACAGTTTCTAGCTAGGCTTGAACCTTCTATTGGGAGGGGTGGAGTGGTGATACTCAGCACATACAAATACATTGTTTCAACTCCTGTCTGGTATACAGGTGAAACTTGAAAAATTTGAATATTGTGCAAAAGTTCATTTATTTCAGTAATGCAACTTAAAAGGTGAAACTAAGATATTTAAAGTCTTTATTTGTTATAATTTGGTTTATTATGGTTTACAGTGTAGGAAAACCCCAAATTCACAATCTCAGAAAATTAGAATATTACATGAAATCAATAAAAAAAGGATGTTAAATAGTACAATGCAGGACCTCTGAAAAGTATAATCATGCATATGTACTCACTACTTAGTTTGGACCCCTTTTGCATCAATTACTGCCTCAATGCGGTGTGGCATGGATGTTATCAGCCTATGGCACTGCTAAGGTGTTATGGAAGACCACGATGCTTCAATACCAGCCTTCAGCTCTTCTGCATTGTTCGGTCTCATGTCTCTCATCTTTCTCTTGGCAATGCCCTATAGATTCTCTATGAGGTTCAGGTCAGGCGAGTTTGCTGGCCAATGAATCACACTAATCCCATGGTCATTGAACCAGGTTTTGTTACTTTTGGCAGTGTGGGCAGGTGCCAAGTCCTGCTGGAAAATGAAGTCACCATCTCCATAAAGCTCTTCTGCGGAAGGAAGCATGAAGTGCTCCAAAATCTCCTGGTAGACGGCTGCGTTGACTCTGGACTTAATGAAGCACTGTGGACAAACGCCAGCAGATGACATGGCTCCTTAACCCTTTAAGGACTCACCCCTATTTCACCTTAAGGCCATTTTTTGCAAATCTGACCAGTGTCACTTTAAGTGCTGATAACTTTAAAACACTTTGACTTATCCAGGCCATTCTGAGATTGTTTTTTTGTCACATATTGTATTTCATGACACTGGTAAAATTAAGTAAAAAAAATATTTTTTTTGCATAAAAAAAATACCTAATTTACCAAAAATTTGGAAAAATTTGCAAATTTCAAAGTTTCAGTTTCTCTACTTCTGTAATACATAGTATTACCCCAGAAAATTGTGATGACTTTACATTCCCCATATGTCTACTTAATGTTTAAATTATTTTGGGAATGTTATTTTAATTTTTGGGGATGTTACAAGGCTTAGAAGTTTAGAAGCAAATCTTGAAATTTTTCAGAAATTTACAAAAACCCAATTTTTAGGGACCACTACAGGTCTAAAGTCACTTTGCGAGGCTTACATAATAGAAACCGCCCAAAAATGATCCCATTCTATAAAATACACCCTCATGGTATTCAAAACTGATTTTACAAACTTCATTAACCCTTTAGGTGTTGCACAAGAGTTATTGGCAATGGGGATGAAATAGGAGAATTTCATTTTTTTGCCTAATTTTCAATTTTAACCCATTTTTTCCACTAACAAAGCAAGGGTTAACAGCCAAACAAGACTGTATCTTTATTGCCCTGACTCTGCCGTTTACAGAAACACCCCATATGTGGCTGTAAACTACTGTACGGGCACACAGTAGGGCGTAGAGGGAAAAGTGCGCCGTATGGTTTTTGGAAGCCAGATTTTGCTGGACTGGTTTTTTGACACCATGTCCCATTTGAAGCCCCCCTGATGCACCCCTAGAGTATAAACTCCAAAAAAGTGACCCCATCTAAGAAACTACACCCCTCAAGGTATTCAAAACTGATTTTACAAACTTTGTTAACCCTTTAGGTGTTGCACAAGATTTAATGGAAAATAGAGATACAATTTCAAAATTTCACTTTTTGGCAGATTTTTCATTTTAATATTTTTTTTCCAGTTACAAAGCAAGGGTTAACAGACAAACAAAACTCAATATTTATGGCCCTGATTCTGTCGTTTACATAAACACCCCATATGTGGTCGTAAACCGCTGTACGGACACACGGCAGGGAGCAGAAGGAAAGGAATCCCATACGGTTTTTGGAAGGCAGATTTTGTTGGACTGTTTATTTTGACACCATGTCCCATTTGAAGCCCCCCTGATGCACCCCTAGAGTAGAAACTCCAAAAAAGTGACCCCATTTTAGAAACTACGGCAGTTTTGTTCATAGTAGTTTAGGGTACATATGATTTTTGGTTGCTCTATATTACACTTTTTGTGTGGCAAGGTAACAAGAAATAGCTTTTTTGGCACGTTTTTTCTTTTTGTTGTTATTTACAACATTCATCTGACAGGTTAGATCATGTGGTAATTTCATAGAGCATTTTTATATATAGTCTAAGAGCCATAGTTTTTTTCAGTTTTTGGGAGATTATCTTAAGTAGGGTCTCATTTCTTGCGGGATGAGATGACTGATTGGCACTATTTTGGGGTGCATATGACTTTTTGATCGCTTGCTATTACACTTTTTGTGATGTAAGATGACAAAAAATGGCTTTTTTGTACACTTTTTTTTTTACGGTGGTTATCTGAGGGGTTAGGTGATATTTTTATAGAGCCGTTCGATACGGACGTGGCAATACCTAATATGTATACTTTTTTTATTTATTTAAGTTTCACACAATGATTTCATTTTTGAAACAAAAAAAAATAATGTTTTAGTGTTTCCATAGTCTAAGAGCCATAGTTTTTTCAGTTTTTGGGCGATTATCTTAACATTCCCCATATGCCTACTTTACGTTGGCATCATTTTGTAAATGTCATTTTATTTTTTTTAAGACGTTAGAAGGCTTAGAATTTTAGAAGCAATTCTTAAAATTTTTAAGAACATTTCCAAAACCCACTTTTTAATGCTACATGCACATGAACCTAAGGGCTCCATGCCTGTGCTGTCCGCAATGCACGGGCACAGACCGCGGGGCAGCCGCATGCGGCTAGCGGACCCATTCACTTGAATGTGGTCCGCAATCCGCATCTGATGGCGCTACTTGCATGCGCTACTTTTTTGCGGTGCGGAGGCACGGCCACAAACATCACAGAATGCGGAATGCGCACGGCCAGTGCCCGTGTATTGTGGACCCGCTGTATGCAGGCGCAATACAGCCACGGGGGGCACATGGTCATGTGCATGTAGCCTAAGGCTAGGTCTACACGACGACATTTGTCGCGCGACAATAAGTCGCGTGACAGATAGGGCGCAACATTTTGTTGCACTAATGTCGCACGACAATTTTTATAATGGCAGTCTATGGTGTCGCACTGCAACATGCGACATGCTGCGACTGCGAAGCAACAGTCGCAGAAAAATCCATCTCGAATGGATTGTCTGCGACTGTTGCGTCGCAGTCACAGCATGTTGCATGTTGCAGTGCGACACCATAGACTGCCATTATAAAAATTGTCACGCAACATTAGTGCAACAAAATGTTGCGCGACAAATGTCGTCGTGTAGACCTAGCCTTAGGACCAGTTCAGGTCTGAAGTCACTTTGTGGGGCTTACATAGTGGAAACCCCATTGTAGAAACTGCACCCCTCAAGTTACTCACAACTGATTTCACAAACTTTGTTAACCCTTTTGGTGTTCCACAAGAATTAAAGGAAAATGCAGATGAAATTAAAAAATGTCACTTTTTTGGCAGATTTTCCATTTGAATCCACATTGAAACTCAATATTTATTAGATCAACAATAAAAGAGTCAGTCCTGTATCCTCACACGGACAGATTGCTTGTGCTGCTGCTGGTTCCGGAGTAGTGTGGTAGGTGTATCACACTGGAAATGCAGGTAATGAGAGTTTTTGGAACCGCGCTGCTCTGGACTATAATCTCCGGTCAATAGTGGATGGTGCCGGGCTCCAACACCTTTCCTTTCCACCCAAAAAAGGTCCAATCTTCCACAGTTGGTTTCCTCTATAGGGTTCAAGGAAATTGATACAATAGTGAAGCACCCTTTGGCTTGATGTTATTAAAAGGTTTTATTATACTCACAAGAGTCGATCAACAAAAGGCATATATCAATAGATACAATCGTCTGGTTTCTGCCCGACCCGGGTTTCGCTGCCTCGCTTCTTCAGGGGCGACAACTGCGCATATGCGCAATGGGGCACTTTAAATAGCCCAGCTTATTTTGATAAATGAGCCGGCGGTGATCCGGATCAAATCCCAACATTGCAGAAAAGTTTCCCATCATGCATTTTACAAGTATCTTCATATACCTTCCCATTCTGCATAAAAATTAACACATATACATATAAATAGATACAAAATTATAAAACTCTTGCTGTTATAAACAACTTGATCTCCAACACATTTATCTCTTATTCATCATTATTTTATACACCGCAATATTATTTAGTGGATATAGATCTTCATCCCACTTAATTCACCTACAACATTACATAAATCGTCCGATTTTCGATATGCTCTATACTTAAATATTCAAATATTCACAAAGCCGTCATTAATCCTCCACCCACTTTTGTGACGTCGCTTGGGTGCTCCGAACCCCGCCTCCTCCCTCCGACATCCGCGTCACACTCCGTCGCCATGACGTAGTTCGAAGGTCCTCAAGGAGCAGGGTCAGGAGAACCAAAGCAACGCGACTGGTCAGGGTGTTCTACAGTAAGCATGGTTTCAAATCAAATTCAATATTTAACCCACCTGGCTGTAGGGTTCCTAACTGATAAATCCACTCTACCTCCTTTCTATTGATTTGCGCCAGTGAGTCCCCCCCTCGCCAGTGTGGCTTGACAATCTCTACACCCACAAATCTTAAACCCTTCGGGTTTTTTTCATGCGCGAATTTGAAATGGCCAGATACACTGTGGGTCAACAGACCTTTTCTAATGTTCCGTACGTGCTCCTGTATTCTGATTTTGAGCTTCCTTACTGTCCTGCCCACGTACTGGAGCCCACAAGGGCACTCCAGTACGTATATGATATTCTCATTCTCACAGGAACAGTTTCCTCTTATACGGAACTCCATTCCATTTTTTTGGGATGTTATACAGTTGATGTTTATCTGTCGTTCTTTTGTATTCCTATTTTTACATCCTGCGCAAAACCCACACCAGGTGAATTTTCCTCCTTCTTTCTTTGGCTTAATGCTGACTGGAGGGATAGCACTATGTACAAGTTTTGTTCTGATACTAGCCGCTTTTTTGAAAATAAAGGAGGGATTGTCTGGTATAGTTTTTCTTAATACTGGATCGTTTTTAAGTATCCCCCAGTTCTTTCTCACCATTTTCTTGATGTTATCAGACATAGAACAGTATTTTGTCACAAAAGAGAATTTGTAATCTTTCTCACCCTTTTTTGCTTTTTCTCACCTGCCAAAAGTCCATAAAAGTTTAATCGACCCTCCAGGGAGGCCGATAATTTCGGGCCTGAACTCATTGACATGCAGGATCACCGAATATATTGATTTTTACTTGCAGGGGTATGTGGTGCAGAACCCCT
Source organism: Bufo gargarizans (assembly GCF_014858855.1). NCBI lineage: Eukaryota > Metazoa > Chordata > Amphibia > Anura > Bufonidae > Bufo > Bufo gargarizans. Next base: position 339,048,178 of record NC_058083.1, read on the forward strand.
CGCACTTGAAGGACACCGGAGCTGTGTTACAACTTATTAAGGAACTAAGCCCCCCTACTGTAGATACATGGATGGCCACAATTGATGTGGCATCTCTGTATACAGTCATTCCGAAGAAGTTGGGTATGAAAGCTGTAGAGAGTAGGATCAAAAAAGATATGAAATTAGGAGATGCACAGGGAACATTTATCCTGGAATGCCTCAGCTATTGCCTTGATCACAATTATTTTTGGTTTAAGGACTCGCACTATGTACAGTGCATCGGGACGGCGATGGGGGCAAAATTCGCCCCCAGCTTCGCTAACATTTTTATGGGGGCATGGGAGGAGGCCTCCATCCTTCCCACACTGGGAGCGGACACCCCAGGGGGTAAACTGACCTTCTGGAGGAGATATATCGATGACTGTCTCCTAGTGTGGGAAGGAGGGAGGGAGGGCCTTGAGTCCTTCATATGTCAGTTGAATACTAATGATTGGAATTTAAAATTTGAGGGAGAAATTAGTAATGTCTCTGTCACCTTCCTGGATCTATGCATACGGATAGAAGATGGCCGCTTCATGACAAGTTCACATTTTAAGGACACAGATGTCAACTCCTATATTGACATAAAAAGTTGTCATTACGGGCCCTGGCTCACGAATATACCGAAAGGACAATTCAAGAGGATGGCCCGTAATTGTACGAAGGTCGAAGACTATCGAATACAAAGCAAAGTGCTAAAAAACAGATTCATTGAAAGGGGTTATGAGGAGGCAAATCTAGATGTATGCATAGAAGCTGTGGAAGTAGAAAAAAGAGAAGAGAATAAAGACACGAGAGAAAAAGCAAAAAAGGGTGAGAAAGATTACAAATTCTCTTTTGTGACAAAATACTGTTCTATGTCTGATAACATCAAGAAAATGGTGAGAAAGAACTGGGGGATACTTAAAAACGATCCAGTATTAAGAAAAACTATACCAGACAATCCCTCCTTTATTTTCAAAAAAGCGGCTAGTATCAGAACAAAACTTGTGCATAGTGCTATCCCTCCAGTCAGCATTAAGCCAAAGAAAGAAGGAGGAAAATTCACCTGGTGTGGGTTTTGCGCAGGATGTAAAAATAGGAATACAAAAGAACGACAGATAAACATCAACTGTATAACATCCCAAAAAATGGAATGGAGTTCCGTATAAGAGGAAACTGTTCCTGTGAGAATGAGAATATCATATACGTACTGGAGTGCCCTTGTGGGCTCCAGTACGTGGGCAGGACAGTAAGGAAGCTCAAAATCAGAATACAGGAGCACGTACGGAACATTAGAAAAGGTCTGTTGACCCACAGTGTATCTGGCCATTTCAAATTCGCGCATGAAAAAAACCCGAAGGGTTTAAGATTTGTGGGTGTAGAGATTGTCAAGCCACACTGGCGAGGGGGGGACTCACTGGCGCAAATCAATAGAAAGGAGGTAGAGTGGATTTATCAGTTAGGAACCCTACAGCCAGGTGGGTTAAATATTGAATTTGATTTGAAACCATGCTTACTGTAGAACACCCTGACCAGTCGCGTTGCTTTGGTTCTCCTGACCCTGCTCCTTGAGGACCTTCGAACTACGTCATGGCGACGGAGTGTGACGCGGATGTCGGAGGGAGGAGGCGGGGTTCGGAGCACCCAAGCGACGTCACAAAAGTGGGTGGAGGATTAATGACGGCTTTGTGAATATTTGAATATTTAAGTATAGAGCATATCGAAAATCGGACGATTTATGTAATGTTGTAGGTGAATTAAGTGGGATGAAGATCTATATCCACTAAATAATATTGCGGTGTATAAAATAATGATGAATAAGAGATAAATGTGTTGGAGATCAAGTTGTTTATAACAGCAAGAGTTTTATAATTTTGTATCTATTTATATGTATATGTGTTAATTTTTATGCGGAATGGGAAGGTATATGAAGATACTTGTAAAATGCATGATGGGAAACTTTTCTGCAATGTTGGGATTTGATCCGGATCACCGCCGGCTCATTTATCGAAATAAGCTGGGCTATTTAAAGGGCCCCATTGCGCATATGCGCAGTTGTCGCCCCTGAAGAAGCGAGGCAGCGAAAACCCGGGTCGGGCAGAAACCAGACGATTGTATCTATTGATATATGCCTTTTGTTGATCGACTCTTGTGAGTATAATAAAACCTTTTAATAACCTCAAGCCAAAGGGTGCTTCACTATTGTATCAATTTCCTTGAACCCTATAGAGGAAACCAACTGTGGAAGATTGGACCTTTTTTGGGTGGAAAGGAAAGGTGTTGGAGCCCGGCACCATCCACTATTGACCGGAGATTATAGTCCAGAGCAGCGCGGTTCCAAAAACTCTCATTATCAATATTTATTAGGCCTCCTGCACACGACCGTTTTTTTCCCCGTTTACTGGCCGATTTTTGCGTTCCATATACGGTTCGTATACGGAACCATTAATTTAAATGGTTCCACAAAAAAAAACGGAATGTACTTCGTATGCATTCCGTTTCCGCATTTCCGTTTTTCCGTTTTGTTTAAAGATAGAACATGTCCTATTATTGCCCGCAAATCACGTTCCATGGCTCCATTCAAGTCAATGGGTCTGCAAAAAAAGGAACACATACGGAAATGCATCCGTATGTCTTCCATTTCCGTTCCGTTTTTTGCTGAACCATCTATTGAAAATGTTATGCCCAGCCCAATTTTATCTATGTAATTACTGTATACTGTATATACCATACGGAAAAACGGAACGGAAAAATGGAACAAACACAACGGGAACAAAAAACGGAACAAAGGATCCGTGAAAAACGGACCGCAAAACAATGAAAAAGCCATACGGTTGTGTGCAGGAGGCCTTACCCTGATTCTGCAGTTTACATAAGCACCCCACATGTGCTTGTAAACTGATATAAGGGCACACGGCAGGGCACAGAAGAAAAGGATGGTTTTTGGAAGGCAGATTTTGCTGAACTGGTTTTTAGATGCCATGTTCCATTTGAAGCCGCCCTAATGCACCCTTAGGCCCCTTTCACACGGGCGAGTATTCCGCGCGGTTGCGTTTGCGTGCGTTGCACTGAATACCGACCTATTCATTAATATGGGGCTGTTTTGGGGTACGTATGATTTTGAATTGCTCTATATTATGTTTTTTGTGAGGCAAGGTAACAAAAAAATTGCTGTTTTGGCACTGGTTTTATTATTTACAGCATTTATCTGACAGGGTAGATCATGTCCTATTTTTATAGAGCGGGTTGTTACGGACGCAATTATATCAAATATGTCTACTTTCTTTGTTTGTTTCAGTTTTACATAAAGCATTTTTGAAGAAAAAATATGTTTTTGTGTCTCCAATTTCTGAACGCCATATTTTTTTATTTTTCTGCCGATCAAGACGGGGCTCATTTTTTGAAGGAAGAGTTTATATTTTTATTGGTACCATTTTTGGGTACATATGATTTTTTGATCATTCATTATTACACTTTATGGGCCAAGGTGACCCAAAAATTGGTTGTTTTAGCAGTTTTCATTTATTAATTTTTACAGTGTTCACCTGAGGGGTTAAGCCATGTTATATTCTTTAAAGAGCAGGTTGTTACGGACACTGCACTACCTAATATTTATACTTTTTCTTATTTAATTAAGTTTTACACAATAGTAGCATTTTTTAAACCAAAAAATGATGTTTTAGTGTCTCCATAGTCTGAGAGCCATAGCTTTTATTTTTTTTGACCGATTGTCTTAGTTAAGATATTATTTTTTGCAGGATGAGATGAAAGTTTGATTGGTATTAATTTGGGGGGGGGGGGGGGGCATATGCCTTTTTGATCGCTTGTGTTGCACTAAATGGCTTTTTTGGCAATATTTTTATTTTATTTTTATTACGGTATTTATGTGAGTGGTTTGGTCATGTGATATTTTTATAGAGCTGGTTGTTACAGATGCGGAGATACCTAATATGCCTACCTATAGTTTTTTTCAATTTATTTCACTTTAACACAATAATATTATTTTTGAAGTAAAAAATTATGATTTAATGTCTCCATGTTCAGAGAACTATATATATATATTTTTTAGTGATTTTCTTATGTAGGGGACCATTTTTTGCAGGATGGTTTTATTAGTACCATTTTGTGGGACATAGTGACAAAAATTGCATTTTTTTTACACTTTTTTTTTTTTTTTATGGTGTTTATTGGACGGGTGGATCATGTCATATATTTATAGAGCCAGCCACGCATACCCATCGATTTTAATGTCTGTTCACACATCAATATTTTATTACTGACTGTGGGTCAGTGAAAAAATTACGGAGACATGCAGTACTTTAGTCCCTGATGTGGAATAAACTTGCCCAGTGTAGCCTCAACACAGATGGCAACTATGTTTGGTTTGCTTTTCACTGACTACAAATAGGAGATGCTCTACTAATACATTTTCATCTAAACATTATTTGTGGAATACAGATGACACATGGAGGGCAAAAACAGACACATGGACCAAACACGGACATCTTCACGGATGAAACACGTACTGAATTTTTCACAGATGTCAAATGGACAGGAAATATGCACGAGACCTTAACCTGATGATGCCCACATAGCTAGATGTTTGGGCCCTCCTAGTCCCACCTTCATTGTGTAATACACATGCACAGTTAGGCCTCTTTCACACGGGCGTTGCATGTTTGGGCCGGATAGGATGCAGGTGCGTTGCGGGAATATGCACGATTTTTCCGTGCAAGTGCAAAGCGTTTTAATGCGTTTTGCACGCACGTGAGAAAAATCTGCATGTTTAGTACCCAGACCCTAACCCAGACTTCTCCACAGAAGTTCGGGTTTGGGATCGATGTTGTGTAAATTTTGTTATTTTCCCTTATAACATGGTTATAAGGGAAAATAATAACATTCTTACTACAGATAGCAAAGTAAATTAGGGATGGAGGGGTTAATTTTTTTTTTTAACTCACCTCATCCACTTGTTGGAGCTGCCCGGCTTGTTTTCATTCTTCTTCTTTGAGGACCTGGGAGGAAAAGGACCTTTGGTGACATCACTGGGCTCATCACATGGTCCATCACCATCGTGATGGGCCATGTGATGGCTCAACGCTCATCACATGGTCCATCACACGGTCTATCACCATGGCGATGGACCATGTGATGAGCACAGTGACGTCACCAAAGGTCCTTTTCCTCCCAGGTCATCAAAGAAGAAGAAAGACGACGAGCCGGGCAGCGCGAACAAGTGGATGAGGTGAGTTTAATTATTTTCATATTTTTTTAAATCCCTCCATCCCTAATTTACTTAGCATTCTGTATTAAGAATACTATTATTTTCCCTTATAACCATGTTATAAGGGAAAATAATAAAGATTGGGTCCCCATCCCCATCGTCACCTAGAAACCATGCGTGAAAATCGCACTGCATCCGCACTTGCTTGCGGATACTTGTGATTTTCACGCAGCCCCATTCACGCAACGCACAAGTGATGCGTGAAAATCACCGCTCAAGTGCACAGCCCCATAGAAATGAATGGGTCAGCATTCAGTGCGGGTGCAATGCGTTCACCTCACGCATTGCCCCTGCACGGAAAACTCACCCGTGTGAAAGAGGCCTTACTTCAGACCTCAGGAATGAGGCCAGCTACGTGGTACCACTAACCAACTACATTTCAAGGAATAAAAGGGAAAAGAACTACTAAAATACCTTGTTACACAGGCACTTAACTCATCACTGGCATATGAATTAGGGCTCGTTCATATGAATGTTTTTTTAATTCCGTACACGGGCAGTTTTTTGCGTTCTGTATACGGAACCATTCATATAATTGGTTTTGCTAAAAGAGGAATGTACTCCATATGCATTCTGTTTCCGTATTTCCGTTTTTTCTGTTCAAAGATAGAACATGACCTATTATTGCCCGCAAATCACATTCTGTGGCTCCATTCAAGTCAATGGGTCCGCCAAAAAAAGGAACACATACGGAATGTACTTGTATTTTTTCCGTATCCGTTCCATCTATTGAAAATTTTCTGCTCAGCCCCATTTTTTAAATGTAATTACTGTATACTGTATATGCCATATGGAAAAACAGAAGGGAAAAACGGAATGGAACCGGAAACACTATAGAAAAAAAAAAAAATACGGAAAAACACATATGGTCGTGTGAACCAGACCTTAAAAGTTATTTTTCTCCAGAATGAAGCAATGGGTCACTAAGTGAAACGTTTCATTTGGTTGAGTTAGATACAGTATACAAGACATTGTGCCTGGTTTACCAGTGAATTTCCTGGTGACAGGCACGCTTTAAAGCTTATAGTACTGTCACACGGTTAGGTTTCTGCATGCAGTTTGGGAGGCCAAAATCAATAGTGCATCATAAAAGGAGAGAAAATATACAGGACAGATACTACTTCTCCTCTTTTTTTATTCACTCCTGGTCATGTCTTACAGAACTGCATGCAGAAACCTGAGTATGTGGCCATACCCTTAGAGATATATAGAATTTTCCTAGATGTAAAATTTAACTTGGCTAGCTTAAATTATTTGAAATACTGGTTATTTATATTGGAACCTCATGCAGAACCCATTAATGTACCTATGAATTATACATTTTACTCCTGAGCTGTAATTAAAAGTGACTTCACAGGAAAGATTAGATGACAGGAAAATGCTTCATGATCCATAAATCTGTTCAGGTTTCAGGTCACTGAATTCATAGAATTTTTAAAGGCAGAAAAATGTTATCTTAAAAATAATTGTGATCCCCCCCCATGATTTCTTAGAAGGTAATCAGGATGTGCAAGCGACTAATTTAATTAGGTAAGATAGGTAAGAACAGTATTATTGTACAACTGATGTGTTTATTAATTTTCCTTATTTTGAGTTTTATTTCTTTTATGAGCGTTTCCCAGCACACATGGCACATCTTGATGCCGCCCTCCTGCTTCAAACCTACTGAACTAAGCTCTTTCACCAATTTAAACTTTTCACTCTCTCGCGCCATTTAGCCTGCATGGGTCACTTCTGCTAGTACAATATCTCATACATCAGTTACTTTATTTTAACTTATTACATAATCTATAGAGCAAAAAAAATGACTTTTTAATACAAAGTAACCAAGATATTTGATATTTAATAAAAGATCTAAATATTACAGCTTAAAGGGGATATCCAGGAAATACTTAAAGGGGTTATCCAGGAAATAATATTGATGAATCATATCACATCGGCGGGGGTCCGAGTCTTGACACCCCTGCTGATCTGCTGCTTGAGGAAGGTGTAGCATTCACCGGAGCTCTGGTGAGTGAACCGACCTCCCGGAAACTTCATCTGATTCCACATAAATGTCTACAGAACCTGTTCTATTAAACGCTTATAAAAGTAGAGAATCCCCGATAGAGTGGAGAGGGTCTCAGCAGTAAGTTGGTGTTGACGTCATGATTATTTTGCCCTTCCTCTGATCCGTCACAACAATAACCTTTCAAAAAACGGATCCTGTCTGTTGAGCATTTGCCTTCACTCAGTCAGCATTTGGTCAGTAATATATCAGTAATGCTAATGCAAAAAAAACAACAACTGTGGATCTAAAACAGATGACACGTGAATCGAATATTTGCATGTCTTCTGTGTTTTCTACCCACTCCTGCTTTTGGCTACCAAATCATAAGCCAATTCTGACGGGACTATACAGGCCTTAAAGCAGCTACACAGATAGGATCCATTGTTCGTCTCATTTTTCTTTCCTTCTTACAGATCAGAAGTGTCAAATAAAAGATGATGTCAGCCAGGCCGAAAGCCAAAATAGTGGACCAGTCATGAAGTGGGGAAGGGTGGGAACAGCATGAGAAGTCCACAGAGCAGGCCTATGACATAGTAGTGAGGTGGAAGCAGCATGAGGAGACCACAGAGTGGCCCAATAACAGGGTCTGGAGGTAGAAGCAGTATGAGGAGGACCCGAGTGGCACAATGACAGAGTCTGGAGGTGGCAGCAACATTAGTAGGCTACAGAGTGGCACAATGCCAGAGTGTGGAGGTGGCAGCAGCAGTTGGCCACAATGACAGAGTCTGGAGGTGGCAGCAGCATGAGTAGGCCACAGAGTGGCACAACAACAGAGTCTGGAGGTGGCAGCAGCATGAGTAGGCCACAGAGTGGCACAACGACAGAGTCTGAAGGTGGCAGCAGCATGAATAGGCCACAGAGTGGCACACTGACTGAGTTTGTAGGTGGCAGTAGCAGCAGCGTCAGGAGGAGGCCACAGAATGGCACAATGACTGAGTCTAGAGGTGGCAGCAGCATGAGTAGGCCACAGAGTGGCACAACTACAGAGTCTGGAGGTGGCAGCAGCATGAATAGGCCACAGAGTGGCACACTGACTGAGTTTTTAGGTGGCAGTAGCAGCAGCACATCAGGAGGAGGCCACAGAGTGGCATAATGACCGAGTCTAGAGGTGGCAGCAGCATGAGTAGGCCACAGAGTGGCACAACAACAGAGTCTGGAGGTGGCAGCAGCATGAGTAGGCCACAGAGTGGCACAATGACAAAGTCTAGAGGTGGCAGCAGCATGAGTAGGCCGCAGAGTGGCACAATGACCGAGTCTGGAGGTGGCAGCAGCATGAGGAAGCCACAGAATGGTGCAATCACAGAGTGTGGAGGTGGCAGCAGCATGAGGAAGCCACAGAATGGTGCAATCACAGAGTGTGGAGGTGGCAGCAGCATGAGGAAGCCACAGAATGGCACAATGACAGAGTGTCGATTGACCAAGATACTTCTGGGGGAACCTGCCTGGCATGAACAGGCCTCTAGTAGCTACAGACAATGAGAAGACAAAGTGTAAAAATAGCTTTGAGCTCAAAAGAGTTGCGAAGTTCATCAAGATACGTCACTAAAGATTTTACCACATATAACCACAGCACTGAGCGCAGAATAAATTCTGTTTTTCGACCGACATACTGCAATAAAGATTTTACCACATATTACTACAGTGCTGAACGCTGAATACAATTCGTTTTTCCACCAAAATAAGTCACAAAAGATTTTACTGCATAGAACGGAGATTGAGAAGGTCTTCGAATTCCCCCTGAACTATGCGGACGTCTCAGAAATAAACCGCTGCACCCAACAGCAGCTCCTGGGAAGGTCATGGAGCGTCCTGGTCATCCGGCATCTATTCGCTCCGCTGAAGGATTATTTTGAAAGTGTGTAGAAGCCACCGGGGCCCCCACGCTGCAGATTTATCATGGAGACATCATAGAGATTTTACTGCATATTACTACAGCGCTGAAGGCTGAATTAAATTAGTTTTTCGACCGCAATACGTAACAAAAGATTTTACCACATATCACTACAGCGCTGAACGCTGAATAAGATTAGTTTTTCCACCGAAATACATCACAAAAGATGTTACCACATATAACTGCAGCGCTGAACTTTGATTAAAAAAAAATTCCCACCGAAATACCTCACAAAAGATTTTACCGCATATAACGCAGCACGGAGATGGAGAGGGTCTTCGGAGTCCCCCCCAAACTATACGGACGTCTCAGAAATGAACCTCTGCTCCCGACAGCAGCTCATGGGAAGGTCATGGACCATCCCGGGCATCGGCATCTATTCGCTCCGCTGAAGGATTATTTTGAAAGTGTGTAGAAGCCACACGGGGCCCCCACGCTGCAGATTTATCATGGAGACATCATGGAGATTTTACCGCATATAACTACAGCGCTGAACAAAATTTGTTTTTCGACCGCAATACGTCAATAAAGATTTTACCACATATCACTGCAGCGCTGAACACAATTTGTTTTTCCACCAAAATACATCACAAAAGATTTTACCGCATATTGCTACAGCGCTGAACGCCGAATAAGGTTTGTTTTTCCACCGAAATACGTCCCAAAAGGTTTTACCACATATAACTTCGACCGAAATCCGTCAATAAAGATTTTACCACATATAATGGAGCATGGAGATAGAGAGGGTCTTCGAATTCCCTCCGCACTACACGGACATCTCAGAAATGTACCGCTGCTCCGACAGCAGTTCCTGGAAAGGTCATGGAGCATCCTGAGCATCCGACATCTATTCTCCCCGCTGAAGGATTACTGCAGGCATGTCCAAACTGCGGACCTCCAGCTGTTGCAAAACTACAACTCCCAGCATGCCCTAATAGCTGTAAGCTTCGCAGACATGCTGGGAGTTGTAGTTTTGCAACAGCTGGAGGGCCGCAGTTTGGACATGCCTGGATTACTGTGAAAGTGTGTAGAAGCCATTATGGATTTATCATGGAGACATCATGGAGATTTTACCGCATATAACCGCAGCGCTGACCGCTGAATAAATTTAGTTTTTCGACCGAAATACTTCAATAAAGATTTTACCGCATATAACCGCAGCGCTGAACGCTAAATAAAATTTGTTTTTCCACCGAAATATGTCAATAAAGATTTTACCACAAATATTAGTGCAGCGCTGAACACTAAATATATTTAGTTTTTTTACCGAAATACGTCACTAAAGGTTTTACCACATATAACTGCAAAAGTGAACTCTGAATATATTTAGTTTTTGTACTGAAATAATAACTGCAGAAGTTAAATGCGTATATATTTTTCCTTTTGTATTGAAAAAGGCCAGTAAACGCTTTTAGCAGAAATAAATGCACTAGTGAAGTGCGTATATTTTTTTCTTTCTGTACTGAAGTAGGCCACTAAACACTTTTGCCACAAATAACTGCACTAGTGAAGTGCGTATATATTTTTCTTTCTATAATGAAAAAGGGCACTAAACCCTTTTGCCACGAATAAGTGCACCAGTGAAGTGCATATATTTTTTTCTTTCTGTACGCTTCCAACACATATAACCGCCGACGTGAACTGAGAATATATTTATCTTTTTTTAAAAGATATAAGCCACTAAAGCAGGCATCCTCAAACTGCGGCCCTCCAGCTGCTGTAAAACTACAACTTCCACAATGCCCTGCTGTAGGCTGATACCTGTAGGCTGTTCGGGCATGCTGGGAGTTGTAGTTTTGCAACAACTGGAGGGCCGCAGTTTGAGGATGCCTGCACTAAAGGCTTTTCAACATAGCACTTGCACCACTAGAACAAATTGCTGGAATGACATAGCTTTATAATGGCAATTTGAATCCCCTAATTATCTTTCCCTGCACTTGTAAATCGCTTTTCTAGCACTGTCCCTAGCGACTTCTGACGTCTCTCCCAGCACTAAGATGCTGTGAAATGAATCCTCCCTATCCTTTCCCTGCACTTCTAAAAATAAATTTTCACTATGAGGTTTTTCCAATTGCTGTCCCTGCACTCAGAACGCTTAAAAATGTCTGACTCTAAGATGGCCGCCGTATTTATAGGGCTTTGACATTACAGGGCTGGCTGGATGCTGTTTGGCTGCATGCAAGGCATTATGGGTGAGCCCGCCTTCCCAGAGTTCCTTGCCCCATGTTCTCACACGTGTAGCCGCCATTGTAGTTGCCATTTTAGGAAAAATTAGCTTTCATTTAATTGAAGCGAGCAGTGCTGTCGTAACCAGCTCCATCCACTACAGAAATAGATGGAGCTGTACAGTTCTAAGCCAAAGCTATTGCAGAAGAGCTGATGATTTGGTATGGGGGTTCAGAGCACATTCGGAAACAGATTTTTTAATAAAAATTAAGGAGCTTGTTCGTCGGGTAATCAATGGCAGTATTACTCCCAGATCATAGCTAATTCATTGTTAACGATAAACTGGATGGCAATTGGCCCTCTAATACAGGCTTTAGACTGACAGAGAACAACACAATAATTATATAATAAAATACATAAAGCGGCAATCATGGGAACACTAGAGTGTGTCAGTAAAAATAGGCTCCAGACATCAAGGGACTAGTACCATATCAAATAGCAGCATTAACACATAGGGCTCATTATAGCAAACATGCAATGTTTGCAATTCACCGCTCACCACAGGAACGTAAGGGGCGGTGATATACCTATGCATACCCAGAGTGAAATGCTGCTAATAAAAGTAACAAAAAACATCAAAGTTACTGACCCAGTCTGGAGCATCCGCCCGACGATCGTTTCGCTCTGCACTTCCTCACAGGGCAAGTGCCCTGTAGTGCTTCCGGTGTTCCATTCCGTGACTCCGTTCCGCATCTCTGGAATTGCGGACCCATTCAAGTGAATGAGTCCGCATCCGTGATGCAGGGTGCACACAGCAGGAGCCCAGGGATTGCCGATCCGCCGTTTGTGGGCTGCAAGATGGCCATGGCCACCCAACGGCCGTGTGCATGAGGCCTAAGACAGTATTAGTAAATTTGCCCCAGTATTTTTGGGGGAAAAAAAGACAGCAATGGATCCAGCACAAAGCACTTCTATTATATTTCCCTATCATTTTGAATTCACTTCTGTCTGTGGTTCAAGAAACAGCATCAAAAACTGCTAAAACTGCCCACATTGACTGTTGTGGTGAATTTCTGACACAATTTGGTGCGTATAATTTTAGACATAGGAAGCATGTACTTAAAGGGGTTATCCCATGATTAATGTAAAAAATGAAAATCATATATACATACTGTACATGACAATCTCTCAAAACAAAGCTAGAACCAGCCCTATACCTCACATGGATCCAGAGATCTCCCCATCCGTTGCTCTGCTAAATTTATAGCAAGCTGACAGCTGAAGGGGAGTGTCTTTTCTGCTGCAGCTAAGGGGGTGTGTCTCAGCTCTGCCTATCACAGATCAGGAGGCGTGTATCAGCTCTGCCTATAACAGTGCAGGAGGCAGTTGAAGGATGAAACTGAGCATGTGCGGCCATCTCAGTGAGATGGTCAAAGAAATAAGAAAAAGTACAATGAGCAAGTCGCGCTATACAGATACATTTTATTAAATAACTCAGTGGCTATACAAAATTTTTAATTACATGCAATTACAAAAGTATTCAGATCCAAGTGATGGTTTGAAAACTGTAGAATATTTTCCATGGGACAACCTCTTTAAGTAATTTTTTTTGCAAAAATGTTGGCCAAAACTTCTGTTGCAAACTAATAATTTGTATAGGGTTAGACAGAGATGTCTAGCCATGCATCAAACATACTCTCCACAATTGGGCAACTGTGATAAATTTGGTGGATCTTTAGACTGCTTAAGCTTATACCCTTGCAACATCAGTTTTGAATAATTTGAGAGGTGTCGTTTCTAAAATGGGGTCATTTATGGGTGGGTTCTATTACTTAAACCCATCAAAATCACTTTATAACTAAACTGGTGCTTAAAAAAATGGTTTCGGAAATTTTGCTGAAAATTTGAAAAATAACTTCTAAACCTTCTAACGTCCCAAAAAACATTTAATGACATTTACAAACTTAGGGTCCATTCACACGTCCTGTTTTTTTTCATCCTGAAAAACGGTCAGTTTTTTGCGGATCCGTTGTTCCTGAAAATGTTTCCGTATGTCATCCGTATGTCATCCGTTTTTGCGGATCCGCAAAAAACGGGAACATGTATACATTTCAATAATCAAATAAAGTTGTTTGGATTTCTTTGAAAAAAAAAAAAAAAAAAAATAAAAAATAAAATTGTTATGTGTTTCCAGGAACGGAATCCGCAAAAAACGGATGACATACGGAATGACATCCGAATGTCATCCGTTTTTTGCAGATCCATTGACTTTGTATTGTACCAGGATCCGATTTTTCAGGACAAGAATAGGACATGTTTTATATTTAAACGGACATGCGGAACGGAACAACGGAAACGGACAGCACACATTGTGCTGTCCGATTTTTTCCAGGACCCATTGAAAATGAATGGGTCCAGATCTGGTCCTGATCTGTTCCTGAAAAAACGGAACAGATCAGGAAAGAAAAAATGGACGTGTGAATGGACCCTTACTGGGAATGTTGATTGATAATTATTTTATGAGGTATTACCATTTGTCTTAAAAGTAGAGAAATTCAAATTTAGAAAATTTTAAATTTTTCCCAATTTTTGGTAAATTTGGGATTATTTTATAAATAAAGGTGAAATATATTGACTCAAATTTACCACTGTCATGAAGTACAATGTGTCACGAGAAAACAGTCTCAGAATGGCTTGGATAAGTAAGTGTTCCAAAGTTATTACCACATAAAATAACACATGTCAGATTTGCAAAAATTGGCCAGGGATTTAAGTTGAAAAGTGGTCCAGTAGTGAAGGGGTTAAATAGCAGCAAGCGTCATCACAAACATATGGACACTGGATCAAGTGAAGGATCAGGATCCGTGCTGACAGCAGAACACCTGTGGGAGCACACAAACATAAACCTTCAGCAAGATTTACATTCAAATTGCAAAAAGGTTTGTGACTCGTGAGCTGTTCCACATGCATGTAATTATATAGTGTGCATGTTATATAGCCACTGATTTATTCAATAAAAGGTATCTGTATCTGTATAGCGTCACCTGCTATTTGTACTTTTTATTATGTCTTTATCCAGCTCACTAAGATGGCCGCATATGCTCAGTTTAATCCTTCAACTGCCTCCTGAGTTGTGTTAGGGAGAGAGCTGCAGTAGAATGGGCATACCCCCTTAGCTGCAGCAGAGAGGACACTCCCCCTGAGCTGTCCACTTGATATAAATCTAGCAGAGCAATGAATGGGGAGATCTCTGGATCCATGTGATGTACAGGGCTGGTTCTAGCTTTGTTAGAAAGAAATTGTCATATACTATATGATGGCTTATTTTCATTTTTTATATTAATCATGGGATAACCCCTTTAAGGGCTGTTTCACACGAGCGGATGCCGTGCGTGACATCCGCTCCGTGAATGATAGCCAAGACCCGATGCGGACAGCAGAAGCACGGAGCAGTAACATGACTGATAACGCTCCGTGCCTCTCTGTGATCTCTTTACTACGAAATCACAACAACAACTTTATCTCACTGTGATTATGTAGTAAAGAGATCACAGAGAGGCACGGAGCATTGTCAATCATGTTACTGCTCCGTGCTTCTGCTGTCCACATCGGGTCTTGGCTGTCATTCACGCAGCGGATGTCACGCATGGCATCCGCTCGTGTGAAACTGCCCTAAGCAGTCAGGAGGTAAATGCCTTAGTATATCATGTGGCAGTATTTCTGTTACTGACACAGGACAGCACTAAGGCACATATATATAGGCGCTGCAGCATTGATGTGTCTCTCATGTGTCATATTAGTGGGTCAGATGACACACTGGAGATATGTCACCGCTGCAGCGGCTATGTGATCCATTTCAAACTGGATTTTGACGCAGAGAGCTTCTGCAGCAGCCCAGGAGATGCAAGGAAGCGGGAACCTAGAAGTCAGGCAGGTGAGTATGATTCTGTCTGCAGGTTCGGCATTTATTCATAATGTATACTTTAATTGTAAGTATGTACACATTTAATTTGTAAGACATTTATATCAACAAATTTTTATTGTTACTTATTGTTATATTGTAATTGTGTTTTTATAGATAGGTAGTTTTTATTTCTACTTATTTTTTGTAAGGTGAGATATCTTGTTATAAGATTATGACCATGGATCGACTGAAAGCCTAATTTTGCCATTAAAAACTGCCCACTAACTTAATAAAACCATTACTATCTATGTACATCATCTTAAAATTAGTTATGTAAAACACAACTATTTGTTTATCTGAAGCTTCATACATTTAATGAAACCTGTTGATTATTTGCTTTCTTTCAATATCAGATATGGAAGAAAAGTCACATACCTGATTTCGTCTTTTGGAGTTGGACTATGTGGAGTCATTGTAGCATTTGCACCAAACTTTTACATTTTGGTGTTTTTTCGTTTTCTACAAGGTATCTTTGGGAAAGGAACATGGATGACATGCTATGTTATTAGTAAGTAAATTATTAACATTATTGTTTTTTTCTAAAACTATGTGCCAATATAATCTTGTTCATAAGAATTGCAGAACTGTTACTTGAAAGTCATGAGGGAAAAATCCAGTTAATTAAACATAATCATAACTGTAGGAAAATAAAAAGTGAGATGCTTAATTATAAATTCCGAGAGCCATAATATTTTTATTTTTCAATTATCGTAGCTGTATGTATGCTTGCTTTTTACTGAGTAAATTATGACACATTTTCAGAGTGTATCATATGTATTGAAAAAATGTGAATAGAAATTCCATAATTTTTATAGTGTTCACTGTGTAAAATGGCATGTTACATTTATTCAGAGGTTCATACGATTATGGCAATACCAAATTGATATACTTTTCATATTTTTTTACGTTTGCACATTAAAAGCACATCATAAACCCATTGTATTGCCATAACTTTTTTATTGATTCATCAATGGAGCAGTGTGAGAGCTTATTTTGTGTGTGACAAGCTTTAGTTTCCATTGGTACCATTTTGGGATGCATACATTTTGATCACTTTTTGTTTCATTTTTTGGAAAGTGGGATGAACAAAAAAACAGCAATTCTGGAATTATTTATTTATTTATTACAGGGTTCACTGTGCCGTATAAATAACATGTTAACTTTATTCTGTATATAGCAGTAGGAGCCTGGCTTTCTATTACAGAAGACAGAGCTGAGCCTGCACCAAGACAGCACCGTATATGTATAGTAGCTACTTTTAACTTCCTCGTGGCAACGCCATAAATATATGGCGCATATTGTCAGGGAGTTAAAAAGGCTAATAAGTTACCAGGTCTAAATGGTTAAAGAAGTTGACCATTTAAAAGAAAAAAATCTGAAAAGGCAATAAACCATTAAGTTTTGGTAATAAAAGAATGAGAAGTTCTAATAATAATCTTTCCTGGTCCTCAGTCACTTATGCAGTGCCAAATAATCCTGCCACATGTTTTCAAGGCTGTTCCTTAATATGAAATGGCCTTGCTAAATTTTAAACCCTCCTTCCTTAGGCCTCATGCACACGACCGTTGTGTGCATCCATGGCCGTTGTGCCGTTTTCCGTTTCTGTTTTGCAGCCGAGACCGTGATCCGTGTATCCTATCCGTCAAAAAAATATGACCTGTCCTAATTTTTTGACGGACAACGGTTCACGGACCCATTCAAGTCAATGGGTCCGTGAAAGAACACGGATGCACACAAGATTGGCATCCGCGTCCATGATCCGTGTCCGTAGCTTACTTTCATACAGACGGATCCGAAGATCCATCTGCATAAAAGCTTTTTCAGAGCTGAGTTTTCACTTCGTGAAAACTCAGATCCGACAGTATATTCTAACACAGAGGCGTTCCCATAGTGATGGGGACACTTCAGGTTAGAATATACTAAAAGAACTGTGTACATGACTGCCCCCTGCTGCCTAGCAGGTGCTGCCAGGCAGCAGGGGGCAGACCCCCCCTTTCCCCCCTGTAGCTAACACATTGGTGGCCAGTGCGGCCACCCCCCTCCCTCCCCTGTAGTTAACTCATTGGTAGCCAGTGGGCCCCCCTCCCTCCCCTGTAGTTAACTCGTTGGTAGCCAGCCCCCCCTCCCTCCCCTGTAGTTAACTCATTGGTAGCCAGCCCCCCCTCCCTCCCCTGTAGTTAACTCATTGGTGGCCAGTGGGCCCAACCCTCCCTCCCCTGTAGTTAACTCATTGGTGGCCAGTGGGCCCCCCCTCCCTCCCCTGTAGTTAACTTGTTGGTGGCCAGTGGGCCCTCTCCCCTCCCTCCCCCTCCTAATTAAAATCTCCCCCCCTATCATTGGTGGCAGTGGAGAGTACCGATCGGAGTCCCAGTTTAATCGCTGGGGCTCCGATCGGTAACCATGGTAACCAGGACGCTACTGCAGTCCTGGTTGCCATGGTTACTTAGCAATTTGTTGTCACGAGGGTGTCAAGAGCCACGCCTGACTCCGTTGTACCCGGGGTCAGGAGGTCGCAGCGGTTGGCTGCACGCTCTATGTCAGATAGGGAAGTTTCCTTATTGTAGCTTTCTGGGTTTGCTTTACAAACCCTTTTGGCTCACTCAGGGATCCGTAGCTCCTTCTCTCAGCTGTTCCTTGTCCAGCACTCCCAATCCTCCTTATATTCCCCTCTCACACTTCTCTGGTTGCCAGATATAGAGCTTCCTGCCTGGACATCTATTCTGACCCACTGGAGCTGTGTTGCTGCGTTCTCTGAGTGTTGCCTTAGAACGCTACCCTCCGGATCCCTGTTGGACCTTTGTGGACATTGTTGCCGTCCACCTGGGTGTTTGTGTTTGTCTGTGTTTGTCTGTCCTTTCCCTGGTGTTTCCCTCTTAGTGCAGTGGTGAGGACTAGCGATCCCACCGGCCCGTTCATTATCTAGGGCTCATTTCAGGGAAAGCCAGGGTTTAGGCACGTGATCGCCGCACGGGTGAGGAACCCGTCTAGGGACGTCAGGGCAGGCAGGTGTCAGCTACAAGGTGAGTTAGGGGTCACCACCTTTCCCTCTCCCTTGGGCAGGGCTTTCCCTGTTTTCCTCCCTGTGCGTGTTGCCGGTCATTACATTTGTAGAAGCATTATACTTACCTGCGAGCTGCGATGTCTGTGTCCGGACGGGAGCTCCTCCTACTGGTAAGTGACAGGTCTGTGCGGTGCATTGCCTAATGATCTGTCACTTACCAGTAGGAGGAGCTCCCGGCCGGACACAGACATCGCAGCTCGCAGGTAAGTATGATGCTTCTACAAATTGCTAAGTAACCATGGCAACCGGGACTGCAGTAGCGTCCCGGTTGCCATGGTTACCGATCGGAGCCCCAGTGATTAAACTGGGACTCCGATTGGTACTCTCCACTGCCACCAATGATAGGGGGGAGATTTTAATTAGGAGGGGGAGGGAGGGGAGAGGGCCCACTGGCCACCAACGAGTTAACTACAGGGGAGGGAGGGGGGTCCCACTGGCTACCAATGAGTTAACTACAGGGGAGGGAGGGGGGCCCACTGGCCACCAATGAGTTAACTACAGGGGAGGGAGGGGGGGCCGACCGCACTGGCCACCAATAAGTTAACTACAGGGGAGGGAGGGGGGGCCGGCCACACTGGCCACCAATGAGTTAACTACAGGGGGGGAGGGGGGGCAGCCGCACTGGCCACCAATGAGTTAAAAACAGGGGGGGGGTCTGCCCCCTGCTGCCTGGCAGCACCTGCCAGGTAGCAGGGGGCAGTCATGTACACAGTTTTTTAGTATATTCTAACCTGAAGCGTCCCCATCACCATGTGAACGCCTCTGTGTTAGAATATACTGTCGGATCTGAGTTTCACGATGTAACTCATATCCGACAGTATATTCTAAAATAGAGGCGTTCCCCTGGTGATGGGGACGCTTCAAGTTAAAATATACCATCGGATTGGAGAAAACTCTGATCCAATGGTATAAAAGAGACTCCAGACTTTACATTGAAAGTCAATGGGGACGATCCGTTTGCAACTGCACCATATTGTGTCATCGTCAAACGGAGCCGTCCCCATTGACTTGCATTGTAATTTAGGACGGATCCGTTTGGCTCCGCACGACCAGGCGGACACCAAAACGACCTTTTTTTCATGTCCGTGGATCCTCCAAAAATCAAGGAAGACCCACGGACGAAAAAACGGTCACGGATCACGGACCTACGGACCCCGTTTTTGCGGACCGTGAAAAAATACTGTCGTGTGCATGAGGCCTCACTCAAACGCAATTCCAACTACTGACTCTTGTTTTATAAGCTGCCAACGAGACAATCTCAGTCATGGAAAAAAAAGTTTAGTCATCTTTCATGAAATCAAATGTAGACTTGATAATATCTGTGTTAGTGAAAAACTTACCATAATTCTCTTCAACTCTGATACCAACTTTGAAAAGGTGCGATTTTATAGATCTGACATGTCTACCCTTGCAAATCTTCCCAATACCTCCCAGGTTTATGGCTTCCACAAATAGCTAATTATCCAAAAATTATTCACATGTGTTCCAACTCCACAGTGGAAAAGGTTGTTTCTCCTCTTTCTGGCACAACCAAGGAGGCAATCTTGAAGATGAATCATGTGTCTGCTGCTAAGCTGCATCATGGATGCAGAGACCACCTCTGTGGTTAATACCACTCATACTGTGCACTGATACTGTGCAAGGTGGAGACCTTTTTTTTTTTTTTTTTTTTGCACAGCAAAGATATGATATTAAAAAAACAGTATTTAAACTGTGAAAGTTGACACTTTACCACCTTCTAAAAATTTTTCACCATAAAATGGCTGTCCCTGATAGATCATTATTTGTAATATTTCAGTATACTACTAGGTAGGCTGTTTCCATAAACTAGCAATGGTTTGTTTTAGAGATGAGGGAACCACTCAAGATTTGGTTCAGCTTAGGTTTGCCAAGCTTTTGAGAAAGTTCAGTTTGGACCCAAATCAATTCAGGCCAAACCAACATTGCAAATTAGGAATTGGTGGTGGCTGCTCTCCTATATAGTCTATGGTATGGTGCTTACAAGTCCAAGGAGAGGACACCCTACCTCTCAAGTAGGAAAATATTTTGATCAAAGGTGTAAGGACGAGCACTCTACCATTTGGTACACATTTATTTGAATTAATAAAAATGTATATAATAGCATATAAAACTTCTTAAAACAACAACTTTATAAAATGACACTAAAATAAATATAACCACAATGGGGTAATGATTTTCTTAGTTGGAGATGATCGGTTTCTCAAGAGTCCTGAAACTGCGTTGTATGAGGTCCTCTAATTATGTTTAAGAGTCCATGGAGATGGTATTACTATGACCTAACAGGCTCCAGCACTGTTTCGTTGGTCAGATCATAGTCCCAAAATATGCAATGAGGCAAAGATAAGGTAAGGATGAAATGACCGGCTTAATAGCCGCTTACCTCTCATTCATATGTGTCTTCAGTCCTGCATTCTGGTCGGACTTTTCAGGATATTCTACCGCAGTGCAGCCGGGGTGCGTGGAACACCTTGAATGGTATCGGAGGCCGGCGTCTCACGTGGTTCCACTCGGTGTCCGCGCTGGATGCTTAGCGAAACAGCACCTACGTCACTTCCTGTGTGATCAGGTAGTGACGTCTACCTTGTATTTCGGCGGTGATTTCGAACTGCAGTTTCCTGATGTTTTAATCTTGCAGGTATCGGAATATTGTCTGCATGGCCATGCAATTTAGGAAAGTGTAGACAGGTATATGGCGTAAACCCAGACGCGTTTCGGGAGTTGTCACTCTCCCTTCCTCAGTGGTTATGCCATACCTGTCTAGATACGCCTTATATACTTCCCAGGGTTATCTTCAAAATCTGGATCGGACCTCAGGATGTAATCCTTCTGTTTCAATATCCGGGACTTCCATTCTCACAGTTTATCTTTGATATTCTATGGTCTATAGTTGGTAATGTCCCATTTTTGATGTCAATATATAATTTTTCAATGATTCTTCTATTCCTTCTTTTATAAAAGGCAAGAATAGAGAGAAAAGGAGTTTTTTTCTGCCACCTCAGCCTGTACCCCATTTGTGGATATGCGCTTCCATTTAAAACCATGGTATGTCAGTTAATATTGGATACTTAACTGCATACACTAATTAGTGTACTAATGAACACATAAAATGTTAAAATAAAATGATAAAATGGGAATTACTAGTATTGCATAATGAAACAACCAAAGTGGATATCCAATACAATGTATATGAGTATATTAGCGGCAATTTGGACACAATAATCTAATGCCTGTCATAGATATCACAATACAATACATGTCTAACCGCATTGGAGGCAAACCTAACAATGTTGATAACTCGGATGGTAAATATAGTATTGGACTCCTATATGGGGACAGCCCTATTCTCAATATGTAATCCCACATTAGGCACTCTCATAAAAAGCCAAATAGTTCCAGCTCTGAATTTAGGCCTGATGGTAGCAGGCTCCCAAATTCATATATTCGTCGGGATTCCCTTCTCGACATGTGTTTGATGAAATTGCCTCCTCTCCAGTGTTGATCCACCTTTTCCAGTGCCACAAAGACGAGGCTGGCCGGGTCACTATTGTGCACCTCCTTATAATGTTTTGACAAGGAATGCTTGTCGTAGCCTTTCTTGATGTTAGATATATGTTCAGCCAGCCTCGTCTTTAGTAACCGTTTGGTTCTACCAATGTATTGTTTATTACAAGGGCACTGGACTAGGTAGATCACACCGGAGGAATTGCATGTGAGGCAATCCTTGATGTCCCAAACGAATGAATTTTGTGTAGAGGGGACTGTGGTGATCTTACGGGGTTTGTTGTTAATTCTACATGGGATGCACTTGCCGCATTTAAAAAACCCTTTCAGATCCATCCAAGTCCCTATCAATGACCTTTTTTTCTCTCTAGTTTTCACAGAGGGGGCTATTTTAATGCCAAGATTAGGTGCCCTAGTAAATATAACATTTGGGGATGTGGGTAGAAGGTGGCCTATCACCTTATCATTCAGTATATGATGCCAATGTGTCTTCACTATTTTTTGTATTTTTCTATGGTCATCATTAAAGGGAAGGATGATCCTATTGTTCATCTCTTCACTTGTCCGAGATTTTTTCTTAATTTCAACCTGGTTATCGAAAAAGGTTTGTCTGTCTAGTTTTTTAACTCTTTCCAGGGCTTTTTCAACCACCTCATCCGGATATTCCTTCTCCCGGAACAGTTGTCGCATTCCAGCTGCCTCCTCCTCAAAACGTAGATCTTCCGTACAATTCCTCCTGATCCTCCGAAACTGGCCAGTGGGAATATTGTCAAGCCATCTTGGGAGGTGGCAGCTGGAATATTGGATGAAGCTATTTTTATTCGTCGGCTTAAAAAAGGTATTACAGACAAATCTGTTATTCTGTCTTCTGATTACCAGATCAAGGAATTCAGTTTCTTCCTTGATCATGGCATTAAATACCAGGTTCAGATGGTTCTCATTGATCTCTTTCAAAAAGAGATCAAGGGAGTCTCTTTCCCCCTTCCAGATGAACACCACATCATCGATGTAGCGACGCCATAGGGCCAGCTCCGCCCCCAGCCTGGGCCTAATGTGGTGGTATTCCCATTCAGCCAAGAATAAATTGGCGTAGCTGGGGGCGAACCTGGTCCCCATGGCAGTCCCACATTTTTGAAGGTAATGTATCCCCTCAAAATAAAAATAATTATGATTGAGGATATATTTTATACCATCTAGAATAAACTGAATGTGGATATCTTCTAGTTTTCCTTCCCTTTTCATTTGTTCTCCTACTGCGGTGAGTCCCTGTTGGTGGTCAATTGATGTATAAAGGGATTGTATATCCAAAGTCCCCATGGTCCACTCCGGTTGGACATCTAGATTTTCTAGAATCTGGATGATATGTGTTGTGTCCCTTATATATGACCTAGTTTTTTTCACTATTGGCTGTAATTGTGTATCTATATATCTGGACAGATTTGCCGTAATTGATTCAATGCCCGAAACAATCGGTCGACCAGGGGGATTTTTCAGATCTTTATGAATCTTGGGCAGACAATAGAAGACCGGAAGTCTTCCCTGTGTGCCCAAGATAAATTCAAATTCCTGTTGGGACACAAGTTTCTGCTCAAGGCCCTGTATACAATATTCTTTCAGCTCTTTATCAAATTCTTTTAGGGGGTCCTTCTTCAATCTCTTGTATGTTCTATCGTCCCCAAGTTGTCTGAGGCACTCATCATTGTATTTTGTAGTATCCATTATAACTACCGCCCCCCCTTTATCGGCTGGACGTATCGTAATCGATTCCTTTTTTTGGAGAGATTTTAATGCTGAGACTTCTTGTTTTGTTAAGTTGTCTCGATACGTGGGTTTGGCTTTTAGTTTTCTAATATCTTCTTCTACATTTTTTTGAAAAGCTGCCATTTCCCGGCTTATTTCATTTCTTGGAAACATGGTGGATCTATTTTTGAGCCCTGAACCAATTTGTACGGGATCTTTTTGTGTAGGTTTAGTTTGATCTATATCCTGTCTTACTTCATTTCTTATCATGGGATTCTTCAGAAAATGTTTCTTTAAACAAACACCTCTAATATATTTTTGTATTCCTATATACGTAGAGAATTTGTCGATTTTTTGGGTCGGAGCAAATTTCAAACCCTTTTCTAATAATTTCATTTGTGCTGTAGTGAGTGTGACTGAACTCAAATTAATTACTGATGTTGTATTATCTATCGGTGTCTCGTGTGTGATGACTCTTTTCCTCTTACTCCTTCTCGTCTTTCGGATTCGTCTGTGTATCTGTGATAGTGATGTCTTGATTTTTCCCCGTGATTTGTTGTGGTCTGAGAGTAATGTTTTTTTCTTTGTGTGTTGTGATACTGATTCGTGTTTTGTTGTGCATAATGATACCTCTGTCTCAAATTGTATTGATGTTTGTGTGATTCCTGATTGTGAGGGGGTGTTTGATCCCTGTGTCTTATTCTTGTCCTGTGGTGAGCTGGAGTGTGATCCCTTTATACATCAATTGACCACCAACAGGGACTCACCGCAGTAGGAGAACAAATGAAAAGGGAAGGAAAACTAGAAGATATCCACATTCAGTTTATTCTAGATGGTATAAAATATATCCTCAATCATAATTATTTTTATTTTGAGGGGATACATTACCTTCAAAAATGTGGGACTGCCATGGGGACCAGGTTCGCCCCCAGCTACGCCAATTTATTCTTGGCTGAATGGGAATACCACCACATTAGGCCCAGGCTGGGGGCGGAGCTGGCCCTATGGCGTCGCTACATCGATGATGTGGTGTTCATCTGGAAGGGGGAAAGAGACTCCCTTGATCTCTTTTTGAAAGAGATCAATGAGAACCATCTGAACCTGGTATTTAATGCCATGATCAAGGAAGAAACTGAATTCCTTGATCTGGTAATCAGAAGACAGAATAACAGATTTGTCTGTAATACCTTTTTTAAGCCGACGAATAAAAATAGCTTCATCCAATATTCCAGCTGCCACCTCCCAAGATGGCTTGACAATATTCCCACTGGCCAGTTTCGGAGGATCAGGAGGAATTGTACGGAAGATCTACGTTTTGAGGAGGAGGCAGCTGGAATGCGACAACTGTTCCGGGAGAAGGAATATCCGGATGAGGTGGTTGAAAAAGCCCTGGAAAGAGTTAAAAAACTAGACAGACAAACCTTTTTCGATAACCAGGTTGAAATTAAGAAAAAATCTCGGACAAGTGAAGAGATGAACAATAGGATCATCCTTCCCTTTAATGATGACCATAGAAAAATACAAAAAATAGTGAAGACACATTGGCATCATATACTGAATGATAAGGTGATAGGCCACCTTCTACCCACATCCCCAAATGTTATATTTACTAGGGCACCTAATCTTGGCATTAAAATAGCCCCCTCTGTGAAAACTAGAGAGAAAAAAAGGTCATTGATAGGGACTTGGATGGATCTGAAAGGGTTTTTTAAATGCGGCAAGTGCATCCCATGTAGAATTAACAACAAACCCCGTAAGATCACCACAGTCCCCTCTACACAAAATTCATTCGTTTGGGACATCAAGGATTGCCTCACATGCAATTCCTCCGGTGTGATCTACCTAGTCCAGTGCCCTTGTAATAAACAATACATTGGTAGAACCAAACGGTTACTAAAGACGAGGCTGGCTGAACATATATCTAACATCAAGAAAGGCTACGACAAGCATTCCTTGTCAAAACATTATAAGGAGGTGCACAATAGTGACCCAGGCCAGCCTCGTCTTTGTGGCACTGGAAAAGGTGGATCAACACTGGAGAGGAGGCAATTTCATCAAACACATGTCGAGAAGGGAATCCCGACGAATATATGAATTTGGGAGCCTGCTACCATCAGGCCTAAATTCAGAGCTGGAACTATTTGGCTTTTTATGAGAGTGCCTAATGTGGGATTACATATTGAGAATAGGGCTGTCCCCATATAGGAGTCCAATACTATATTTACCATCCGAGTTATCAACATTGTTAGGTTTGCCTCCAATGCGGTTAGACATGTATTGTATTGTGATATCTATGACAGGCATTAGATTATTGTGTCCAAATTGCCGCTAATATACTCATATACATTGTATTGGATATCCACTTTGGTTGTTTCATTATGCAATACTAGTAATTCCCATTTTATCATTTTATTTTAACATTTTATGTGTTCATTAGTACACTAATTAGTGTATGCAGTTAAGTATCCAATATTAACTGACATACCATGGTTTTAAATGGAAGCGCATATCCACAAATGGGGTACAGGCTGAGGTGGCAGAAAAAAACTCCTTTTCTCTCTATTCTTGCCTTTTATAAAAGAAGGAATAGAAGAATCATTGAAAAATTATATATTGACATCAAAAATGGGACATTACCAACTATAGACCATAGAATATCAAAGATAAACTGTGAGAATGGAAGTCCCGGATATTGAAACAGAAGGATTACATCCTGAGGTCCGATCCAGATTTTGAAGATAACCCTGGGAAGTATATAAGGCGTATCTAGACAGGTATGGCATAACCACTGAGGAAGGGAGAGTGACAACTCCCGAAACGCGTCTGGGTTTACGCCATATACCTGTCTACACTTTCCTAAATTGCATGGCCATGCAGACAATATTCCGATACCTGCAAGATTAAAACATCAGGAAACTGCAGTTCGAAATCACCGCCGAAATACAAGGTAGACGTCACTACCTGATCACACAGGAAGTGACGTAGGTGCTGTTTCGCTAAGCATCCAGCGCGGACACCGAGTGGAACCACGTGAGACGCCGGCCTCCGATACCATTCAAGGTGTTCCACGCACCCCGGCTGCACTGCGGTAGAATATCCTGAAAAGTCCGACCAGAATGCAGGACTGAAGACACATATGAATGAGAGGTAAGCGGCTATTAAGCCGGTCATTTCATCCTTACCTTATCTTTGCCTCATTGCATATTTTGGGACTATGATCTGACCAACGAAACAGTGCTGGAGCCTGTTAGGTCATAGTAATACCATCTCCATGGACTCTTAAACATAATTAGAGGACCTCATACAACGCAGTTTCAGGACTCTTGAGAAACCGATCATCTCCAACTAAGAAAATCATTACCCCATTGTGGTTATATTTATTTTAGTGTCATTTTATAAAGTTGTTGTTTTAAGAAGTTTTATATGCTATTATATACATTTTTATTAATTCAAATAAATGTGTACCAAATGGTAGAGTGCTCGTCCTTACACCTTTGATCAAACCAACATTGCGCCAATTGTCCTGAAAATAAGTATGTAACCCCCTCTAGCCTCCTAGGACTCATATTTTTTTTTGTAAAACTCATTATCACCCCACCCCCTCAACCTCTTAAACCTAATGACAGCAATAGTAAATGAGCGTGTTTAAAAACACACTGCTCTGGCACATGTCTCATGCTTTATCATATTCCAAAGTTTCCAAAAACTGACCTTTATTAGGGGCAGATGATGTTTAAACACACAGTGTTATGGGGCAAAAAAGGGGCTGGGGGGACCAAGCGTTCAGAATGACAGGGTCAGAATGCCTGCCCATACAACACGCCTAAATGTTGATTATCAGAAGAAAAAGTGTCTCTTTGCGAACAAGCCTTAAAAAAATCTCTCTTTTAATTGGGACCAGCAGCACTGCAGTGTGGATGTGGAAAGGGTATGGATATATTGGCATGTGGCCGATATAGTAGCAGCAGTAGAAGCAGCATAGCATGAAACATGCAAGGCAGCAGAATGGCTGTCTATGGGTAGTAATAGAAATAGTAATAGTAGTAGTGGCCAATGCTATGCATTAATAGTGGTGGCAGTAGAGGATTAGCTGTGTAGAGCTGTGGTGCCTATATTTGTGTTTGCCTGCCCACGCCTTATTTTGCGCTTGCACAGCTTGCACAAGGCAATGCTTCTGTCTTCTGGCAGAAAAAAATGTCATACAGGAGATATGCAGCAGAGTCAGAGGCAGCTGAGCTCAGCTTAGCATTGGCATGTTTTTGGCCCAACTCAACCACAGCATCACCGGCATCACCACATCACAAAGCAGACATAGCCCTGGCTCCTCTTTGGGAGGTACATGGCCTCTGCTCTTAATTGCTGCCTCCATCACCCTCCTTCTCTGATGTTGCCTCCTACTCAGCACCCTGATCTGGCTCCCAGGTTCTGTCCAGCACACAATTGTCATTGGAGTCCTCACTCTCCCTTTTGCTTCTATCAAACTGTGGGATATCATGGTGGGTTTTTTGGCCCCCTTCCCTGCTCTACCCTGACTGCCACTGTCGCAGCAGGGACAACTGTGGCCTACTGCTACCACTAGTAGATAATATTGTGCGCAACCCTGTGTATTGGTGTAGTGACCACTTTGTAGTGACCACTGGTTTTAATCATATGAACAATATCCCTCCCAAAATTTTTATTGGAAACGTGTTGATGCAGAAATAAATGGAAACGGGTTTAGCCCTAAATTCGTTATCACTCACAGATTTTGGTGCACTACCCTGTGTACTAGTGTACTAATCACCTATATGCTGGTTTAATTAATTGAACCCACCAAAGAAAAGAACATTTCGACTAGGTGTATATGTGTAACGGGGTGCCGAAGGCACACTCCTTCTCCCATCAGCCGCAGACCTGCTGCTTAGCTTCGGGAGAGAGGATCTGTGTTTGACCTCGTTCCCAGGGCAGCTTTGCTAGCTGGGAGGCTCCCTGCTTCTAGGTCTGCTTTGAGCGCCGAGCTAATCACTCGGTGCTCGACTGGTCGGTCTGTCGGTCATGTGATGCTGGCCGCGTCACATGACCCTCATTCCCCACTATAAATACAGGCAGCCTGCTGGCCACAGGTTGCCTGTTAATTTAGGTTCCTGGCATTTGTTGGATACCTGTATACTTACCTGATCCTGTTCCCTGATGATCCTTTGCCTGTTCCTTTTGTACTGCGAATCTCTCCTGGTATCCTGACCCTGACTTCCACCTGACGATTCTTTGCGGACTCCTGTTGTACTTTGTTTCTCTCCTGGTATTTGACCTTGGCTTTTCCTGACTATTCTCTGCTCATTCCTTAGTACTGCGTAGCTCTCTAGGTATTGACCCGGTCCGTTCACTATCCGTTATTTGTCTTGTCTGTCCTTCCCGCATGTATCCTAAGTTAGAGACTGCCGTCCAGTTGTCCCCTGTCATCAGGACTCGTGAGGCAAGTAGGCAGGGCCAGGGGTGAGGGTGGAGCGCAGTAGTCACTATCCTCCCCCCTGTGTCTGTGTACATTACCGTTACGATATGGAATAAATGGAAAAGGACTATTGAGGCCTGATGCTCAATTTCATGTTAACACTCACCGGTAAATTGTTGCTCTACCTTGTGTATTGGCATACTGATCACCTATATGCTGGTTTAATTAAATTGAACCCACCAAAAAAAAGACATGGGGAAATCCAATAAACAGAAACAGGAGATTGAGGTCTTATTTTCAGAATTAACACTCACAGGTAAATTGTTGCCCTATGCTGTGTATTGGTATACTTTTCACCTAACTGCTGTTTTAAATAAGTTAATTCTCAATCACTGATATATATGGTTTCCAAACTAAAAAAAATAATAATATGTGAGATGACCTGACAGAGTTCTCACTAGTAATCTATATACAATGCTAAATTTATGGTAGAACATGTGTTGTACAGGTTTCGCTTATTCCACCTCCCTGAAGCTTCCCCCCCCCCCCACCTGCACACACACACACAAAACAAAAAGGATATCTGTGAAAATGGGGGGGGGGGGGAAATCAAGGGCTGTCCTGGTAGGTAGCAGTTCTGCTAGGAGGTACAGGCTAGCCTTAGCTCCTCACTTCTCAACCCCTGGCTGAAAACTTCCCTGCCTCCCTATTCTACACACACACAATTCTTCTTTGTAATTCTAGCTTTTCCTTTCCCTGTCCCTGGCAGTAGAATACAAGCTTGTTTGACTATCCCTGACTCCCTAAGATCGTTTTCCTGGAAGACAGTGTAAGACCCAACCACCCTTATTCACAGTCCAGCACAGAATGATGTTCTGCTAGGGCACCTCCCTGCCTTCTGCAGCACTGAATGGCTCATGTGAACTGTCAGCGTGGGGGCAAATCAGGGCAAGCCCACCTCTACTTTCTCTCAGGATCATGTGAAAACCCTTCTTCCTCCCTAGTGCTTTTTGTTCTGTCCCCACATGAAGGCGAATGAAGGTGTAACTGATAATGACCCTGTGACTGTCCTACCTTCGTATCCAAGCAGTGGAGCAGACCGGACCGGCAGATGCTCAGGTTAGATGGATCCAGACGTAGACATGAGGATGCAATCAAACGTGGGTTTATTTGATCCAGAGCAGTGACATACAGTGATGCAGTACAGGAATGCAGTAGATGCTGTGATGTGGATGTCTTTCCTGAGGCTAACTGCTGAGGCAACTGCTGGTCAAAACTGATGCCTTCACAAGCCAAGATGTGAGTCTCCAGTCACAAGGAGTGCAGCACTGAAAATGGCTACAGGAAGTGACAAGGACCAAGGCTGCTAAAAACACGCCCATCCGAGAAAAACTTTATAGACAAGAAACAAGGCGTGCAGCATACGAATTCCGGCCAGCAGATGGCAGCAGAGAACAATACATTGGTAACAACATAGTGAAAGAAGATATAATAATACAGTGCAGGAATTCAATTTGAAAAGAACAGCACACTTTTTCCCCACCCAAATTTGTGCTAATATGGCGCTACATGCCATTTTGGTGAATTCGTCCAAAAAGAACCTGAAAAGATTTGGGTTTGTATCCCATCCGAAAAATAGCAAAGTTCGCACCCAGTTTGGTACTGGTTCGCTCATCTTTAGTTTGTTTCGCTTTCAAAAAAATAGATCAAATAATTTTACTCTAGCTTAGCTAGGGGGAACCTCTATTCACGTTATAGCCTGTAACAATTTGAGTGAGGTGGTAGATCTTAGACCACCATCTGACAACCTTAAGGCATGAGCACCAAATTGTGCAAGCATGTGGCTCTTTGTACACCGTGAGCTATATAATTAGACACAAGTAGACACAAAGTTATTAACACCTCATTAACACCTTGTGGGAAGTCTAAAGCATGTACATTTTATGAGAGTTCTTTGCTGTGAATGTCTGATGCCATTGTTCATTAATGAGCAGGGTATCCATGTCAGCGTCTGATTTAAGACACATAAGATAGATCAGCAGAAATAAGACCTGAGGCATGTGGGGCTATTCTGTATCTTTGTTGTGTTTTATTTTCAGATGTGCATCAATCTCTTCTCAACCGGGTTTTGAGGCCTGGTTCTACTGCATATTTTTGTTGTGTGACTTAGGTCTCTAAAGATGACCTGTCACCATGAAAATGCAGTGCAATCTGCAGGCAGCACGTTATTGAGCAGAAGGAGCTGAGCAGATGTATATACTTTTTTGGGGAAAATATTAAATAAAGTGTGTCATTTATTAAAATCTCTGCTCTTTTTTTAGCTCAGTATAGAAGTGGGGCATTTTAGCAATGATTGACAGTTATCTAGCTATATACACTTAAACAGGGAAGGCTATCAGTCACTGAAAAGATGCCCACATGGCTTCTGAGGTCAGAAAGAACAGAAATTCTAATGAAATAATTACACATTTTACTGAATCTTTTCCATCAGAACTATGTATCAATCTGTTCAGCTACTCCTGCTCTATAACATGCTGCTGGCAGATTACACAGCTTTTTCATTATGAGCAGTTTCCTTTAAAGGTGTTGTTCAGTAAGTTGCATTTATCATGTAGAGAATGTTAATACAAGCCACTTACAAATGTATTGTGATTGTCCATATTGCCTCCTTTGCTGGCTGGATTAGTTTTTCCATCACATTATATACTGCTCGTTTCCATGGTTACAGACTACCCTGCAATCCATCAGTGGTGGTCATGCTTGCACACTATAGGAAAAAGCACCAGCCTCTCTGGTGGCCGGGACCATAGGAGCGCACTTTGGTGTTTTTACCTATAAAGTGCAAGCACAACCACCACTGTAGCAGCATCGTACAAGCTCAGATGTGTTTCTTTATTTGTTGGTGAGTTGTTTTTTTTTTCCATATAGTTAATGACCTTCAACATGAATTTCAGTCAGTTTACAATGTGTTCCACCTGTGTATATGACTTCATATGACCATTATTTTTATGGTCACTTTCAAAGAATCGTTATTTTTGTGCAAACCAGGATTAGAAACAGCAATTTTTAACAAGATCAGAATCTCCTTATTGCTCAGTTTCTGCAGGAACTTTTGACCTCTGTGGCACCCGAGGGGTTAAACTACAGGGCTGTGAGTTATATCTGATCCTGCCAGTGAGAGACAGGTTCCTGCTGTATAATACAGCTGGCACCGGCAAGAAATGGCGCAGATCCAGCTCCTGAGCGTGCAAAATCACCATGATGTACTATTACAGCACAGAGCCTTAAAGGTTATACTGCAGTTTTTCCAAGTGCCTGCAGCCTGCCTCCATGAATGGAAAATTCATACTTACCAGCTCCCCGCTGCTCCAGGTCGTCCTTGCTGCTTCCACTGTGTCCATGTCCCTGGCTGTTTTCTTTTGGTGCTGCATTTGCATGGTCTCATGCTCCACTGCAGCCAATGACTGGCTTCAGCAGTAACAGGCTGTGTGTGATGCAGGGGGTTATCAGGTCTCCTAAAGAATAGGACCGCTGCTGCTCACAACTATTTATCATGTCCCTAAGGCGGTGAGAAGCAGTTTTCAATGTATTTAATACAGTCTTGTTGTGCTCTGTTAAAACTGCAAAGCAGCACATGCATACAGTAATGTAGTGCTGGTCACACTCTTTTTGCCTTCCCTGACCGAAGCTATGCTGCAGCCAATTATTGCTGAATGCACCAGGTCAACGCAGCAGGAGCCGGACACCATCCTGAAGGAATAAGAGACTGGTGAGCAGGAGGGAGCCAAAGCCAGCACTCCAGGGTACAGGAAGTCAGGAACAGTATGTGCAGGCAACAGAGGGTGAGCCTGAAAAGTGTCTGAGCTGAGGGCTATAGAAGCTGTGTGTTCACACTGCTATCTGCTCACAGTTTCCACCTCCCGTCACTGCTTTTCAACTGCTATCCAACTTCCATGGACAAGCACATGAACAGCAGTGCTAAAGCTTTGGGGATGGGCCCCTGGATGATTGCCTATTTTGCCTGGACCCCCAACGTTGGCCCTGTCCAGACTGTTTTTTTTGCGGCCTGTATACCACTAACTTTAATTGGGCCACAAAAAAACAATGAAAATCTGTGTCTGCATAGCTGTGCTGCAAAATAATAGAACATGTTCTATTATTGTCTGGATTAAAGACAAGGATAAGATTGTTCTATTAGGGGCAGGCCATTCCATTCTGCAAAATGTAGAAACGTACAAGGCCAGTATCTGTGTTTTGCACATACGCAATTTACAGACTGCAAAACAGCCAAAGGTCGTGTGCATGAGCCCTTATGGACGTTTGCACATGGGATGCTTGGAGCTCAGTATGGTCACCTCTCTTAACAAGGTCCTTTTCTTCCAATGACTTAATTTGCTGGGGTTGTCAGCTCTAGAAAGAGTTCTGGTTATTCCAAACTTCTCCCATTTTAGAATTATGGAGATCACTGTACTCTTGGGAGCTTTTAGTGCAGCAGAAATATTTTTTCTTACCTTCTCCAGATCAATGCCTCCACACAATCCTGTCACTGAGCTTTACAGGCAGTTCTTTCCTCATCAGGGTTTGATTTTTGCTCTGATATGCATTGTCAGCTGTTAGACCTTATATAGACCTTATTTATCAAATGTGGGCTCCAATCAAGGTGTAGAAACATCTCAAAGATGATCCAGGAAAATAGGAGGTCCCTCCTTCATGAATATGTAAAAACTTAGATTAGCCAAATTGTGCAAAAAAAAGCACTAAATGTTAATGCAAATTACACCAGAATTCAGATGCAACCACAATAGCAAATGTGGTCCTCTGGCTGTAAAATGTTGTCACATACATTCTCTTATGTTTCCTATTGAAATCAATGAAAACAAATAAAATATTGGTGTAAAAAAACAGCATTCTCTAACATAACTGTAAATGTGCAGCAGAAAACAAATGACTGAACAATATATATGTATGTGTATTCTATCCTCCATTAGCTATTGCTATTACCTACTACAGCCTTCCTATTAGTCATTTATAGCCATATATATTTTCTGAAGAATTGTAGTGTGCATGTTATCATTAATGTTATAGCATGTGATGAAACCTCGCATTTCACCTCATTGAAGACTGCACATTTACTGTATAAAAGTAGAGGACCCCAAACAGTTTTTTTGAAGTATAAAAAGGACATTAGGATATTATTATAGGAGGTAGGGAAGATGCTGCCAAATGTTACACTTTATAATTGGTTCATATATGTTGTCTTTTTTTTCACAGTAACAGAGCTGGTGGGATCAAAACAGAGACGAATCGTTGGTATTGTGGTTCAGATGTTTTTCACTTTGGGGGTAATGATCATTCCTGGCATTGCCTACTTGATTTCTACATGGCAAGGCATTCAGCTGGCCATTTCACTACCAAACTTCCTCTTCCTCCTTTACTACTGGTAAGCACTTATACTGATATTTAATACACTCAGAACTATCGATGCAGTCTCATCATATTTACTGCAATATAGTCTGTGAAATCAGTAAATTTGCTTTATTTGACCATAAAATGCTTGGCATTGTGCAATCATTTTTTTAAAATCAAAGTTGTGTATGACCCATGTCTTTTTGGTTTTCATATGCAGTAAATAACAAGTGCATTCATGATCCAAGGGACTTCTCTGAGTTTACATAAAAGACACGCATACTAAAGCACACAGACAAAAGTACAAAATAATTTTAATATATCTTTTCTTTATTTTGCAAGAGGCAGTATCAAAGAAAAGAAGCATAAGCCTCTCTCAGGATCACATAAAATGGCAAAAGAAAGTTCAAAGTTGCAAAGCATTGCATATACATACAGTAGGTGCAAACATCTCACATTGAAAGAGAAGGACAGAACAATTCCTAAAGCTGAAATGTCCCCCAGTTTTCATAATATCATAAACAACGGGTTAAGGACTCAGGCACATGACAGTTGCCTGGCCGTGTCCATATTGCAGACCGAAAACAGCGGGTCCACAATATACAGGCACCAGTTGTGTGAACACAATATCGTGGATGCGGACATATTCTCTCGAATGGATTCGCAATCTGGAAGGTGCAGTGCGGAACAGAGCCATGGAACCCCATTGAAGCTTCCATGGGGTTTTTCTCTGTGCCTCCGAACTGCAAAAAAAATTGAGGTCCCCAATGCACGGAATGGCCAGCAGACGTTTATGTGCATGAGCCTTAAGAGATCAAACAACAGCAAGAAAAGGGAATTAGT
This sequence comes from Bufo gargarizans, assembly GCF_014858855.1. Taxonomy (NCBI): domain Eukaryota; kingdom Metazoa; phylum Chordata; class Amphibia; order Anura; family Bufonidae; genus Bufo; species Bufo gargarizans. The sequence goes on from NC_058083.1 coordinate 339,083,536, forward strand.
GATAATGGAGAAGAAAACTTGGTGTGGGAATACTGGAAAAACAGAGAAAAAATACAAAAAGGAAGTATAATATAACCAAGGATAAACATCTTTAACCACTATAGTAACTAGATATGTAGCTAAGCTGTCCTTCACCCAGGGTAAAGATTCAGGTTGTTGACCTAGTTCTACATCTAAATACTCTGACCAAGGCTTAGTGTTGGCACCCAACGCCCACAGCTTCTGAGAATAACACTTGTAATTTTGTTAGCATTTCTTTCATCCTTTGTGAGATTAAGAAAATTCTCAAACAGTCTCCAGGCTTGATCCATCTCCCCAAAAGGTTGCATTGACTTCTGAGGTTATTTGGGAACTGCTTATTTCAGACAATGTCTGGGAGATATTTAAAAAATCTTTTTTTCAATATTGGCTGTTTTAAATGTTTTACATCTAATGGGCATTTTATGCAAAGTATAACTGAAGCCATGTGCTCAGCTAAACATAGTACTGCCTGACTAGGACTGTATAAAATAAAACAAAAAATTGTTTGATTAAATTCAAAATGAATAAAAAAGGGGTGCTGCTTCTCTCATTGAGGCCCTTAGGTTTCTCTGTATTCAGATATATCCACTCCATTGGAATATCCACTCCATTTCTTTTCTTAGGAGAATGATGTCCAAATCGCTGCCCCTAGGTGACTGCTGCTGGCGTTCAATTCCTTAGAATTTGAGGACACTCGTGTTGCCCATGTGTGATTCTCCAACGTGTCTCGCTATTGGGAGTATCCTTGTTGTTGCGGATATCATTGAGATGTTCTCCCACTTTGCGTCTAACCACAAGCGCAGGTAGCGAGGTAGATGACCCCCTAGCGAGGTAGATGACCCCCCGTAGTCTTGCCTGTGATAAAATTTCTAATGTGGTATAGCTTCTGAGTAGATTTTGTAGGTTTTACCCACACTATTACCATTGCAAGCCAAACATTCACTACACCTGTAAGTTCCTGTAGTGGATAAAGGCAACCATGTGCCGGATTACAGTTTTTTCAGGAAGCTGTGGACCAACCGGTCGCTCAGGTTCCTACCCCTCCTATATGTGATGAGGGGGACTTCACTTATTAGATTGCCTATTTCTAGGTTTGTTTGAAGGATCTGCCATTGTCTCTTGAGGATATTTTTTATTTCATTGTAGCCAGCATCATATGTGCCTATAATTCTAAGGCATTCTCCATCCTCAGTCATTTTTTTAGGAGTCAGGAGAGATTTGATCGCTACAGTGAGTGTGGGGTAAGTTCTATTGAGAACCTGGTCAGGATGCCCCCTTGTCGGAACCTCAGCCGGAGGTCATCGGCTACTTGTTTGAAGTCTAGGGTTTCAGAGTACTTCCTTTAAGCCCTGAGGTACTGTCCCTTTAGGATCCCTTTGAGTAAGGTACATGTCACGGTAGGTAAGATAAGGGAAGGAAACAGGAAACGGCAAAGTAAACAAAACAACTGACTAGGCCCCAAAAGCTAGGGAACAAAGGGGTCACCTCCTAGCAATCCCTAAAAGACTTTTCCCTACGCTTCTATGCCCATGTGCATATCTCAAAGGTAGATATGCACATGCCCACGTACCTAAGCTGAAATACACTGGAACAAACCCTCAGCAGTAGGGAAAAGGGAAAGAGACTACCAGCTCCTTCAACCACCAAAAGAGCTAGCGTCACTCTAGGGGCCTAGTAAAAACAGACACAGAAGAGAAAAGGGAAAAGGACTTATCTTTAGATGAGTTGGAGCAGACGATTCACCAAAACTTCCAGCACACAAATTAGGAAGGAGTATAACCCGCAAAGGCTATAGGGAGAGGAATAAATAGCCCCCCCAATGACCAAACAAACCACAACTGATAGGAGGTGGGATTCTGTTCAAACCCAAAACAAAATAAACTGTCAGACCGAGTCACGTGCAGCAACTCTGACAGATCGTCTCAGAACACCCACAGGGCAGGGCGTGACATTACCCCCCCCTCTACGGGTGACCTCCGGACAGCCAGGCCCAACTTTATCCGGTTGTGCCCTGTGAAAGGCATTAACAAGGCAGCTAGTGTTAACATCGGTAGCCGGAACCCACATTCTTTCCTCTGGACCGTATCCCCTCGAATGCACCAGGTACTGAAGGGAATCCCGAAGAACATGTGAGTTGAGAATTCTGGAGATCTGAAACTCCAGATTACCATCAACCAAAACAGGAGGAGGAGGCAAAGGAGATGGTTCCGCAGGTTCCACATATTTCTTCAACAAGGACCTGTGAAACACATTATGGATCTTCCAGGCCTGCGGAAGTTCCAGACGAAACACCACCGGATTGACTATGGCTGAGATTTTGTAAGGGACAATAAATCTTGGACCCAATTTCCAAGAGGGTACCTTCAGTTTAATGTTTTTAGTGGACAACCACACCAAATCACACAAAGGTCCGGACCAGTCATAAGTCTGTTGTCAGCCATCCGTTTATATCTTTCACCCATTTTATTCAAATTAACTTGAATCTTCCGCCAGATAGATGACAAAGAGGAAGAGAATCTCTCCTCTTCTGGTATCCCAGAAGACTCGGTCCCAGAGAAAGTACCAAACTGAGGTGGAAAACCATATGCGCCAAAACATGGTGACTTATCAGTTGACTCCTGCCTACTGTTGTTCAAGGCAAACTCAGCTAAAGGCAAGAACGAGGACCACTCATCCTGATTCTCAGCGACAAAACATCTCAAATAGGTCTCTGGGTTTTGGTTAGTGCACTCAGTTTGACCATTCGACTGAGGATGGAAAGCCGAAGAGAAAGACAACTGAATACCCAGACACAAACAAAACGCCTTCCAAAACCTGGAAACAAATTGCGTCCCCCTATCAGACACCACATCAGAGGGAATGCCATGTAATTTCACAATGTTATCAATGAAAACCTGAGCGAGAGTTTTCGCATTGGGCAAACTTGATAATGGTACAAAGTGAGCCATCTTGCTGAAGCGGTTCACTACCACCAAAATCACAGTTTTCCGAGAGGAACTCAGCAAATCAGTAATGAAGTCCATGGACAAATGCGTCCAAGGACGAGATGGGATGGACAAAGGAAGAAGGGATCCTGATGGCCGAGTGTGCGCTACCTTCGCGCGTGCACAGGTTTATAAGCTGCTACATAACTCTCAACACTTTTACGCAACCCAGGCCACCAGAATCTCCTGGAAATAAGATCTACAGTGAATCTACTTCCATGAGGACAGTATCATGATGCTCCTTGAACACTTTGTATTGCAGTTCAGAAGCAACAAACAACTTCCCTGGAGGACAAGAATCAGGAGCCTCCTCTTGAGCCCCCAACTCTTCCGTCTTCAGCTCGGGGTAAAGAGCGGAAACCACCACCCCATCATCCAAAATCACCCCCCCCAGAAAGCTACGTGACAACGCATCCGCTTTGACGTTTTTAATCCCAGGGTGATAGATGACTGTGCCGGCATACATACATAATTCCTCTGGGTAGCCATCTTATATGCTTCTGGCATATGTAAAAAAAAACAGTGAACTCTCATCTTCCTGAAGCCTGGGTCACCTATGATATAGATGGACACTTTTATTACCACTACTCTGTAAGGCCAGCTATAAAAGGTCATAAAGGCTATACCAGGCCCAGCTCATCCTGTCTTATAAGATAAGATCAGCTCGCTGTCAAGCCTGGCTGGAGCGTGACGTCATTAATTTCCAGGTCTGGTTTGAGGAGAGCTAATAGCCCTTAATTAGCTCTGGGCATAAAACCAGTCCACTTTCATATTTCATTTATGAATCAACTTATGCCCTTTCTGACACCAGATCCAGGCTCTACAGAGTATTGTGGTTAATTGGGTATCAAATATGACTAGAGGATGTGATTCCGTAGCTGACCTATGGGTGGTAGAAGAACTACAGGTCCCAGCATTACCGTGTGTGGTCTCATTCTGTAGGTAAATAAATAAGGATCACAAATATGCCGATGTATCAAGGAGATACGGGCTTAAGTATAATCCTCATTGTAGGAACTGAACTTTGATGGGGTCATAAAACACTTGGGGGCCAATCCCTAGGCTTCCCAGTCACTCTGCTGCCATTGGCTGACAGGAGTAAGTCTCCTTCCCATGGGAGAGTTCATAAAAATCTGTGCACAAGGACAGAGGAGAGAGACCCATGGAACATCACCAGACACTTAATTGGACATTGACGGAATATCCCTGTATCAGGAGAACTTTGAGGGTCTCCCCTGATACATACTGAAAAGGGGTTTGCAAGGATTCAAAAAGGACATATGAACGACCATCTGAAACCCTCCAGAGAAACTAAGTATTCTTTCATCTTTTTCCCTTTCATTTGAACTGTCGTGATTATTTATATTGTTATTATTATTCTGTAGATTTATAGTCATTTTCATTAGACTTGTATGCACTGCTTCTTACCTCTTATTAAAGATTATAAAATCTAAATAGCCAAGTCTTCCATATTCTAAGCTGCTGAACAACGTACCTTGCCTTTGAAGAGACGTTACCGGGTAGTTAGTTAAATTGCATTCAGGAATTGTAGCTGGGGGTGATTGACTGCGGTTGGTCAGTAAGTGATATCCGGATCATCCACTAATCTGTGTGATAGTGAATGACCCGGATAGTCGGCTCGTGGACCGGGAACCCACGTGGTGGCAGTTACTGAAGTGTAGTGGGGGTGTTAGCCGGATGGTAATACCCCGGTCACGTGAGGTCTCTGTGTGTGCGCAGACTCCGTCACAGACCACTACGTCACAGCTGTGGAATCTGGAGCGATCGGATCCATAGTTCGTGACAGTGACCACAAAATTGAACCTGGTAAAAAACAATGACCATCTAGCCTGCCTAGGATTTAAATGCTTTGCAGATTGCAGGTAGGCCAGATTCTTATGGTCAGTAAATATCGTAATCGGATCGGTAGCCCCTTCTAGCCAATGGTGCCACTCTTCAAAGGCCAATTTGATGGCCAACAACTCTCTATTCCCAACATCATAATTTTTCTCGGCGGCCGAGAGTTTCTTGGAGAAAAAAGCACACAGGCGCCATTTGCTAGGAGAGGGACCCTGCGACAAGACTGCTCCGACTCCCACTTCTGACGCGTCAACCTCCACAATGAAGGGTTGAGACACATCGGGTTGCATCATAATGGGCGCAGAAGCAAAACATTTCTTAATAACAGAAAAAGCCTGTAATGCCTCATGCGACCAGACAGAGAAGTCAGTGCCCTTCGTAGTTATATCTGTCAAAGGTTTGACAATGGTGGAATAATTCAGGATGAACTTTCTGTAGTAATTAATAAATCCTAAAAACTGCATCAGGGCTTTCTGATTCTCCGTCCGATCCCATTCTTCCAGTACCGCACGGCCCTTTTTGATATCCATACGAAAACCGGAGGCAGAAAGCAGGTACCCCAAAAACGGCAGCTCCTGAACAGCAAACACCCATTTTTTCCAACTTAGCATACAATTTATTCTCCCGAAGGATCATTAACACTTGTCTTATATTATCCTGATGAGTCTTCATATTGGGAGAGTAAATTAGTATGTCATCGAGGTAAATAACCACGAACCTCCCCATCAAATTATGAAAAATGTCAATGATAAAGTGCTGAAAGACTGCTGGAGCATTAGTTAAACCAAAAGGCATGACTAGGTTCTCGAAGTGACCCTCGGGGATATTTAAGGCCGTTTTCCACTCATCTTCTTCCCTGATTCTGATCAGATTATAAGCTCCTCTTAAATCCAACTTAGAAAACACCTTAGCACCAACAAGCTAGTCAAAAAGATCCAGAATCAAGGGAAGGGAATAAGGATCACGGACTGTGAGTTCCCAGAAATCTAGGCATGGTCTAAGGGATCTGTCCTTCTTCTTTACGAAAAAGAAGCCAGCGGCCATAGGAGACTTAGATGGTCTAATATGTCCCTTTTGCCAAACTCTCGGCAATGTACTCCTGCATAGCTTCTCTTTCGGGTTGAGAAAGATTATATAACCGAGATTTTGGCAATTTTTCTCCGGGGACAAGATTAACCGGACAATCATTTTCCCGGTGAGGGGGCAACTCCTGGCTCGGCCCTCTGAGAATACGTCCGAAAAATCGGAAAGAAACTGAGGCAACACCTTAGTGACCACCCCCAAAATAGAGGCACTAAGAAAGTTGTCCATACAAAATTCACTCCATTTCCTGATTTGTCTTGTTTGCCAGCCAATGGTAGGGTTATGTTTTATCAACCATGGTAAACCCAGAACCATCGGAGCGGCCAAACCTTTCATAATAAAACAAGAAATGAACTTAACATGAGAATCACCCACCTTCAAATGAATATCCTGAACAATATGAGCTAGACATCTTTGCGAGAGGGGGGCGGAATCTATAACAAGCACAGGTATCTCTTTGCTTAATGCGGTAGTTTTAAAACCATGATTCTGAATAAACTGAAAATCAATAAGATTAACCCCTGCGCCACAGTCAACAAAAACCTTTAACTCAAAATTTCCAGAGTCTAGCGCCACCATGGCTGGCAGGAGGAATCGGGTACTGCAGGTAGAATACAAATATGCCTGCTCTAACTCCCCATTCACACTACCAAGGGAGTTTTTTTTTTCTTTGAAGGGATCCCCTATTTGTTTTTCATTACCACTTTGAGGTTTAATAAAAGGGCACACATTAATGAAATTACCTTCTTTACCACAGAAGAAACACGGTCTATTCAGCTTCCTAAAATTCCTATTACCAGAGCAAGATGCCTATCAATCCGTACTGCCAAAGACATGGCCACCTCCAAGGAATCAGGTTTTTCATGAAATGCAAGAGCATCTTTTAATCTCTCAGATAGCCCCTGACAGAACTGACTACGGCGTGCAGGAACATTCCACTCTGAGTCAGCTTCCCATCTTCTAAATTCAGCACAATACGACTCAGTAGTACGTTCTCCCTGGCACAAGCTGCGCAACTGAGATTTCAGCCATAGAGACCCGGTCAGGGTCATCATAAATCAGACCCAGGGCTCCGAAAAATTCATCCACCGACCGGAGGGACTGAGAACCGGTTGGCAGAGAAAAAGCCCAGAACTGAGCATCACCTTTTAACAGAGAAATAATAATCCCAACTCTCTGGTTTTTGTCTCTAGATGAAATCTGACGCAGACTAAAATACAATTTACAGGACTTCCCCCGGAAAACCTATCAGGGAGAGGGACCTTAGGTTCCAGGCAGACCTGGTTTCCTCCGGAAACACCAGACGCCAAAGTACTCTGACACTGTGCAACCGAATTGCTGAGGTCAGCTACATCCAAAGACAATCCCTGCATGCGATCAACCAAAGCATCAATAGTCTCCATTTTTGCAAATAATTTCGGTAGGGCAAGTTATAATGTCATGGTAGGTAAGATAAGGGAAGGAAACAGGAAACGGCAAAGCAAACAAAACAACTGACTAGGCCCCAAAAGCTAGGGAACAAAGGGGTCACCTCCTAGCAATCCCTAAAAGACTTTCCCTAAGATGCTATGCCCATGTGCATATCTCAAAGGTAGATATGCACATGCCCACGTACCTAAGCTGAAACACACTGGACCAAACCCACAGCAGTAGGGAAAAGGGAAAGAGACTACCAGCTCCTTCAACCACCGAAGGAGCTAGCGTCACTCTAGGGGCCTAAGTAGAAGAAACAGACACAGAAAGGAAAAGGGAAAAGGACTTATCTTTAGATGAGTTGGAGCATGATGATCCACCAAAACTTCCAGCACACAAACAAGGAAGAAGTATAACCCACAAAGGCTATAGGGAGAGGGAGGAATAAATAGCCTCCCCAATGACCAAACAAACCACACCTGATAGAAGGTGGGATTCTGTTCAAACCCAAAACAAAATAAACTGTCAGACCGAGTCACGTGCAGCAACTCTGACAGATCATCTCAGAACACCCACAGGGCAGGGCGTGACAGTATGCCAGCAATGCCATTGTAACAAGCTGTTAGTTCCTGTGGGCTTGCGAAACATCCTTGTACTTAATCTTCCATTCTTATACTTCCAAATGGACAGATGTAGGAATGACATTTCCCATTGATTGAAGGTGGATGTAACATACAGGCCCGAAGTATTTATATTCAGCTTGTTTAGAAACGTTTTAAACTGTGTTGTACTTCCATTCCACAGGATTAAAGGGGTTGTCTGGGTTCAGAGCTGAACCTGGACATGCCCAGAATTTCACCCAGGCAGCCCCCCTGACAAAAGCATTGGAGCAGTTCATGCTCCGATGCTTTCCTTTGCTCTGTGCTGAATCGCCTAGTGCAAAGGTATTATGTGGAGTTCCGGTGACCTACCAGGCTCTCTTTCAGGCTGCCAGGCGGAAGCTTCTGTCCAGCAGTGCCCTGTAAAATGGCTAGGGCAGCGCTAAAGCCCGCCCAGCAGAGCCGGTGAGGTAACCGAACACACTGCTGGGTAGAAGCCTCCGCCGTAAAAAAAAGAGCCCTTGCCCTGCGTGATCCTGCCCAGGGCAAGGAAGAGCATCGGAGCATGAACTGCTCTGATGCTCATGTCAGGGGGGGCTGCCTGGGTGAAATTATGGGTATGTCTGGGTTCAGCTCTGAACCCAGACAACCCCTTTAATATGTAATTTATGTATCGCAGCCAAAGCTGGATACATGATGACCATTCCTCAAAATCTTCACCAAAGACCACCTCCTTTTCCCACCAGCCCACGTAGAGGTTAGCGAAAGTAGGGAGGGGCACATGGGCTGCCCATGGCCACTCGGCTACCAGTAGATTATTTCATAAAGACAGTAATATGCCATGTCTCTTGTGGTTTCAATTGCCCCAAATCTCCAAGTTTTATATTACAATGTAGGATAAGCAATATCCAACGTGTTTCAAATTCAAGTTTAACGTCCATACACATCATTACCTTCTGATTTTATCTTGCGCTTGCATGTTCAGCTACTGTAGTTATCCTATTAAAAACTATACCTAATGTTTCCAATAGGTGTTTTAATTTGAACATTTTACTGACTATTTTTTTTTTTTTTTTATATTAAACATTTTGTTTTTTATTTTCAACATATAAAAATACAAGTGAACATGAACAGGATAATCAATAGTGGAGCAAAAAAGCAAGAAAAAATGCTCACGCATTTAGTACACAGTTCTCATTTCATATACAAAACATCTATAACCCCAACCTATCCCTCCCCCCCCCCTCCCCCCCCCTCCCCTGGTTGTCTTGGTGGTTTCTATAGAGAGTTTGATTTCATGATCCCATATCGGGGATTTGGGTTTTCCAATTTTTAAACTCTTCCTGCCTTTCATACAGTCAATTTTCCTATTTCATTTTCCTACAGGCATATTCATATCTCTGCACCCTCTCACATAACTTCTTCCACTCTTCAATATTTGGTGGTTTATCCGCCCCCCACTCCCTGGCCACAACAACCCGCGCCAGCATTAGACCCTTTTCCCATTTACTTTCACTTTTTCTATCCAAACCAACTTCCTTAATGTAGCCCAGCACCGCTATCGAGATCTCCAATGGCACACTGCACCCAGTTACCCCAGTGAGCTCCTGGAATACCTGGGCCCAGTAAACCTGCATTCGAGGACAGTGCCAGATCACATGAATGAAATCTGCATTGTACATTCTACACTTCCAACATCTAGAGTCGTTTGTTTTATACATCCTGCTCACCACCCAGGGAGTTATATAGGTTCGATGGAGGATAAAAAACTGTATCAACCGGAAATTACTCGATATTGTGCACCTCTTTATACTTTTATAAATAAAACCCCAGTCCAAAGTATCAGACTCCACTTCCTGTGCCCATTTACTCTCACTTTTAAATTTAACCACCCCACCTAACCCCCTCTTAATTTTTTTATATATCTGTGAAATTGATATTTTAGTCCCATTACGATAATAACAGAATTCTATAAATTCTGAATATTTTGTGCTTAAATATTTTTTATTTTTAGTTAACTCAAATGCATGTTTTAATCGATAATATCTAAATCGTGTAAGGGTGTCTACCTCTATACTAGGCCCAATTTCTTCTAGTGTCTTCATCTTTCCTTCCACCTCAATCTGTGAAATAAACTTTATACCGTTTCTTTCCCAAAATAAATAATCATCTAACCTCTGAAACTCAACTAAGTGTATATTTCCCCATATAGGGGTAATCCTTGATGAGTGATTTATACCCAGTAATTTCTTAACTTTAACCCATATTAAGTATATCATTTTACTAATTGGGCACCTCCTGCCCTTTATTTTTAACATCCCTGTTTCTAAAACACTAACCATGTTATACTGTGTACCTTCACTCTTATCCAGCAGAAAACATCGCAGTCTGTCATCTTCCGTCATTAGCCATTGCAGCTGGGAAGCATAATAGTAGCCACGGAAGCATGGAACGGACAAACCACCATCTTCTTCATCTAACCACAAATATTTTTGTTTCAACCTTACCCTTTTTCTCCCCCATATGAGATCATTTATCAATCCCTCCAATGCATTAAAAAAACGATCGTCTATCCATACAGGGCAAGAGGAGAGCACATATAGAATCTGTGGTAACAAAACCATCTTAACAATAGCAATTCGATCAGCCTGACGAATCAATAACCTTTGCCAAGTGCTTATTTTATTTTTAACCTTTTTAATCAGTGGGGTGATATTAAATTCTATATACTCCTGGATCCTGGAACTGATTTTTATTCCGAGATAATCAAATGTTTCTGTGGGTTTCAGAATTTTGATGTTTAAATCTTTCTGCATTATTTCATATCCGATTGGGAGCAGGACAGACTTTGTCCAGTTGACCCTAAAACCAGAAATCTGTCCAAACTGTTCTACTATCCCCATCAGATATGGGACTATCAACACATCTCCTTCCAAAAAAAACAAAATATCGTCCGCATATAAGCATATTTTATCTGATACACCCCTTCCCCCAAATCCCCTAATTCTGTCATCTGCTCTCATCTTACACGCCAGTGGTTCAACAAATATGGCAAACAATAATGGGGAAAGTGGGCACCCCTGTCTAGTTCCCCTCTGTAGCATTATCGAATCAGATATCTGACCATTTATTTTCACCCTGACTTTCGAATGACGATAAAGCACCTGTACCCACCTAATAAATTTTTCCCCTAGGTTCAATTCGTGCATTATCTTCCAGAGATAGGCCCACTCCACCCTGTCAAACGCTTTCTCCGCGTCCAGAGACAGGATGGAGTGGGCACCCTCCTCGCTCATCTGAATGTTCAGCAGGGTCCTGCGAATATTTGTTTGGGCCTGACGTTTTGGCACAAACCCCGATTGATCTGGGTGTATTATTTTTTCTATAACTCTTTTCAAACGGTTTGCCAGCAATTTAGCACATATTTTAAAGTCAGTGTTGAGAAGAGAGATGGGGCGATACGACTCCACCTTACTCTCATCCTTCCCCTTCTTCCCTATCAGGGTTATTACAGCCTCCGATAGAGAGGCCGGGAGTTCACCCCTATCCATTGACTCATTGAGAACCTGCAAGAGGACTGGGAGGATAACCTTTCCATATCTTCTATATATCTCAAAGGGGAGGCCATCCAACCCGGGACTAGTATTCCCCTGTATAGATTTCAAAGTTTCCCATAGTTCCTCCAATTTAATAGGGCCATTCAACAATTCACTCTCCTCCCCGGAGAGTCTCGGGAGCGCTACTCCCTCCAGAAACAATTCTATATCTCCGGGCCCCCCCACTCCCTCCGAGGAGTAGAGGTCCTTATAATAATTAACGAATTCCTTCTCCATTTCTCCCAAGTTGGATGTCATCCCCCCATCTCTCCTCTCAACACTCTTGATTCTACAGCCCCCCTTTTGGTTCTGTATAAGCGAGGACAACAATCTCCCGGGTTTTCCCGACTCCCTGAAATATCGTGCCCCCTCAAAAAACACTTTTTGTTGTGCCTTATCCACCAGGTAATCTTTTAATAAGGTTTTAGCCTCTTCTAACTGGCCCACAATTTCGGGGAGGTTTTTTACCAGGAGTGTCTCCTCTATATCCTTTATATTCTCTTCCAACTCTTTCTCCTTTTTAGCAAATTCCCTTTTTAACCCCTTGATTCTGCCGACAAGAATGCCCCGTAGGTATGCTTTAAATGCATCCCATACATACCCTATTTGTGTAGATCCTAAATTAATTTTCCAATACTCAGAGATGTCTTCCGTAATACTTTCATCTTTGTCTAGCAGATTCAGCCAGTGCGGATTTAACCGGAACTCTCGACTTTTTAACCCTGCATTCATTTTCAATGCCAGGGTCATTGGCGAGTGGTCGGAGATGCTATTAGTCTCATACCTCATTCTTTCTATCTGCTCTACCAGTTCCGGGCTGGCTAATGCCATGTCTATTCTTGACATTATTTTACTCCCGCGGCTGAAACATGAGTACACTCGTTTGTCTTCGTAAAGATACCTCCACACATCTATTAATAACAGTTCCTCAGATATTCGTTTAAGAAGTGTTGGTTGACTTGTATCATATTTATCATTTGATAGCACAGAGTATCTATCCAGCCTCCTATTCATGACATTATTAAAATCTCCCATAATAAGTATGGGGCATTTACTTCGAGAGTCGGCAAATTCCACCAAACGGTGAATTACACATACGGAGAATGGCGGTGGTATATACACAAAAGCCAAGATGCAGACTATCCCATTCCACTGGCAATGTAAAAAAACATATTTACCCCTGTCATCTATCTTCTGATCAAGTGGGAGGAAGTCTACTTTATGATGGACATATACACTAACTCCACATGAGTAGGTAGAAAAACATGAATGATACTGGTACTTCGCCCATTTCTTCATAAATAAGTTTGTCTTATCCTTTGTGTTGTGTGTCTCCAATAATCCCACGATTGCCGGGAGATGTCTAGTGACCAAGTCAAAAACCATAACCCTCTTAACCCTATCTCCCAGACCTCGTACATTCCATGTCAAAATCCTACTCATGTGTGCCTCCCACCTGCAATATCATATTTTCCTCTCCTCCCCCATCTAGACCCACCAAGACAACCATCCCACGCATCACCCACCCACCACCCCCTCCCATGTCCCCCCCCTCCTCCCCCAACTGATTGGCGAGATCGAAGATCCCCCCCACCTCTTACACTAAACCCCTTCCCTCCCCCCTCACCTCCCCCCCCTCGTGTGTTTCACTTTAATTCATAATCCTATTCCCTTGGCATCCAGCCATTCCACCGCCTCCTCTGGGGAGCCAAAAAAGCTAACTTGTTCACGATATATTACACGCAGCTTAGTAGGGTATATCAATGAATATTGTATCTGTGCAGCTGCTAACCGTTTTTTTACTTCTTTAAACTCACGCCTTTTTATCTGTGTTGCCCTGGAGTAATCTGGATATAGCTCTATATTTGTTCCATTATACTCTATAGTTTGCATCTTCCTTTTGGACCTCATTATTGCATCTCTATCCTTGGAACATGATATTCTGGCTAAGATAGCCCTAGGCGGGCTCCCTTTCGGAGGCGGTTTCCCCGGTATCCTATGTGCTCTATCCACTAGAAACCATGGAGAGAGAATCTCTTTATCAAAATTATCTTGAAGCCACTGCTGAACGAATCCCGTCGCATCCTCTCCTTCCACACCCTCTGGGAATCCCACTAATCTAATGTTCGTCCTACGTGACATATCCTCCATTGCAGTTATTCTATCTACCAAGATTTTCTTTTCCCCATCTATACCTTCAACTCTTTTCTTTATTCCTTCCATATCCTTTTTCATTCCACCTGTGGAGATCTGCAACTCTTTCACCTTTTCCCTAACTTTATTCATCTCTTCTTTAATAAGAGAGAGGTCCACCTGTGCTGATGCTATCTTTAAGGTCAATTCCTCTAGACTGTGATTGGACTGTTTTACTGCCCCCAATATTTCAGCCAGTTTCCTGTCCACTGAATTTATTCTTTCTTCCATCCCCTCTCCACTTTCTGCCCCCCTATCCACCCCCGCTCCTTTGTCCGAGATCTGTGCGTCACCACCTTCTCTCTGACTTTCCTTATTTCCCCGAAGTGTACCTCTATTCTTTGGGGGGGATTTGAGGAATTTTTCTAGACCTGTCATCGTATTGTTTCCTTTTCCTCCTCCCGGCGAGGATGTACCCACTGATTTTCTGTTATATGCTTTGGGTGGCATAATTACGGCACAGTACCCCCAAGCTATACCAAAATCAAAATTGGCAATCAAAGAAGATAGAGATAGGGACAATCAAATAAAAATAAACAAGACAGTCAAAAAGTACCATGGGTTCACCAAAAAAAAAAAAAAAAAAAAAAAAAAAAAAAAAAAATGAATAAATAAATAATAAATAAATAAAAATAAGAAATAAATAATAAAAGAACCCGCCCAGTTTGCCCTCTCTCCTTTTCTTCTGATCCAGATGGTGCTTCTCCGTTATCAGTCCAGCTCGTCGACAAAACAAACAAAACCAACACAAAAAAAAAATGTCCACTCCTAGTTAACCTCCTTCCCAAAATGTGATAATACTAGGCAGTCTCTCACTCCTGCAGTGAAAAAGGAAGGCAAAAAAAAAAAAAAAAAAATATTTTAAAAGATGGCTTTTAATTACTGCCTCTATAATAACCATACTTCGTTTATAGTTTTTGCTTCTGCAGAACATAATCTAAAACACCCCGTTAAAAGCTTCAGAGAAAACATTTTACACTGTACACTGTAAACTCCTGACATCAATTCTCATTAGATTGTTTTTAATAATTAGTCAGTAAAGCTTGTGGCTAGATTGTTTAGACTGTAACATTTACTATCAATCTGCAGCAGTGATCCTTTCTCAGAAACGAAAGGAAGGATTCAATTATTTCTCTTTAAACTACATTGTAAAAAACAATGCTAGTATGTAAACTAGAAGTAAAGAAAAGGGCAACTGTAAAACATCTGCTGCTATGACATGTCTCTTTACCTTATGCATTTAAGTCAACAGATGGTACTTATGCCCCCTTGTTCTTGTGTTCTCCTGCAGCTGTTTGAATAAGATGTGTAGTGGAGGGAGGTTATTCAGTCTGTCTGCAGTACCCACAAGATTACTGTTACATTTAAAGGTGTTTTTAAACTTTATCACCTATTCACATGATAGGTGATGAACGTATGACCTTTGCAGGCCCCACCACTGGGATCCCCACCTAACACTACAATAAGGGTTCCAAGTTTCCATCAGCCCAGTTAAACCAGTACTCTCTGCTCTGCACTGATGAGGGGCAATTACCCTGGAACAGCTGTCTGCAGAGGAGGTACTGGCTTATTTAATATCCAAGTCATGTCTCAAGGCCTATTTAAAGGGTTGAACATTGACTTATAGGATAGCTGCCTTTCATCTGGTGGCATTAGAGGCAGAGCTTGTTAAAAGATCATTTGCATCCCTTTATTCCCAGAATTCCAGAGGAGCATGTATGGCCTATATGTCTCCTCATGCCAACCAATGTGCTCTCTCCCCAAGGAGAGATAGTACCCATCACCCCCTTAGCTATCAAATGGAGTGGTACAAACTCAACCATTTTTCCATTCAAGCTCCTCCTCACCATGGTTGTGTGATAAGGATTTGGGACCCCCCTTTAAATGACTATGGGGGTTCCAGCATTGGTATGATATATTTTTCACCAATCCTGATTATAGCTGATCAATGTATTTTCTGGGAAAACACCTCTGAAAAGTTTTCAGCGGAAATATTCCTACATTTGAATGCAATCTGATATATCATCTAGAATTTAAAACTCAAATATAACCATGGCCTATGTGATATATTTACAGGTTCATCCCTGAGTCTCCTCGATGGCTGCTAATCCGAAAAAAGAAAGACAAGGCATTGCGTATAATGGGTGACATTGCTAAACACAATGGAAGGTATCTCACCCCAAACTACTGCCAGGTATCCCAAGTAAATAATTGAGCTACTGATGTTAGCTTTGTATAGCTTTTAATTAAGTATGCTATCAAATTCAATCCATCTTGTTTAAACTAACAAGGTAAGGTTTTCTTCCTTCAACTAAGATTTTTTTCCTGTTTTTGGTCACAAAAAATACAGAAGGGAACATGGACCTACTGAAAACAGTAAGTGAGGAAGCTCAGTATTAGAGCAGGTTCATAGATATCTGGCGATCCATCTCTGTTTCTGTAGCTGGCCAGCTAAGACCTGTCCTAGGTTGCTAATACGGCTTATATGTTTATAAAGCTAAGACCTGCCAATAACCTTAATACAGTTCCTATGTTTATGTGTTAAAAACAAAAGCAGAGTTATTTACAGTGACTTCATGTTTGGATGTCATGTAATAGTTATATTTTGTGTTCACAGAAGCAGAAAAGATAGTATGCCTTTAAGATTCATTATATAATGTAAGGTAAGCTCAATGACATAGCAGAAACAACAGAAAGCATAGAGTTAAACTGTTGTTACTGGACAGGAGTCTTGACCAATCACAGCCAGCCACACACACAGCAGGAGTTTTGACCAATTACAGCCAGCCTCACACACAGCTTGTGAGGGAAATTCCCCTAGCAGGAGCTGCAGCTGAACAGACACACACTCCACTAAGAGCTGTGTTTTTTGGAAGCAAGGGGTCAAAATATGTATTTAAAACAGTTATATAATGTTCCTACTGTTAATATAGTGATTAGAACTGTATACTGAACTGGTTATATGTATGTTTACTTACAGTTCCACCATACAAATGAACTACTGAGCCATGCAATCATACAATCCGAACAAATTGCATACAAATGTGAACTGCTCATACCAGATCATAAGCAATAGTATAGAGCAAACTGCAAACCAAGTAGAGCAAGTGAACTAATGGTTAACCTCAGATATACCTCTCAGAGAGATCATAAAGTGCTTAAATAACTTAAAGTGAGAACACAGGTACTCAAGAGAGAAATATATCTACCATTTTATGTTGAATGACAAGATTGAACAGTTGAACCACCATCTTATGCATACCGCCATTTTATGATACTTTATTCAACATGTGTTTTGTACATGGACTATCTGCTGCGGAGGCGGCAGTGTTATATATGAAGAAAAGTTGAAGTTAATAATGAAGTCATTTCAATCATTTGGTGTGCTCTTCAAACCTACTGCTTCCATAGAACGGCGCTAGAGGAATTACAGAGTAATAGACAGTCTGGTTAGACTAAAAAGTCAGAGATATCAAAATTCTTCTAATGCCACAGTGCAAAAGGCACTTCATAGTGCTGCGCCTGTCACAGTAGAACTATTGCCCTTAGAGGGTGAAGAGATAGCGCTCCTCAACCTGCACAGAATAGAGCACATTAGAGCAGCAGAGCGCCAGCATATACCACCATGCAGCAACTATTCCCTGAGTCAGGGCCAGCCTTTGGGGTGTGCAAGCTGTGCGGCCGCACAGGACGCCAGGCGGCCAGGCTGTGCCAACAGCGAGGAGGCTCTTTGGCCAGTGTAGCGACTGCCACAAACTGTAACGACATGCAGGATGGCGGCGGACTTCTCTCACCTCCCAGCAGCGCCCTTAATACTTTATAGATGCCCTGCCTGTGTCACAACTTGCACACCTATTTAAGAGATTCAAATCCGACAAATCCCAGGCATAGTCATCTGTATTGCCATCCTCAGGAGAGGGAGAGATGTGTCTGCTGGGATTCAAACCCATGACCTTCTGTATCAGAGGCAAAGCACTTACCCACACAACTATAAAGAGCTGTATAGCCACTGACTGGAAAAATATGAGACTTCTACTGTAGACTCTGTTATAGCTGTTATAGCCAGTGTACATCTATACACATGACAGCTGCGCCAGCACATTCAGCTCTGTTATATCTCTATATATGACAACTGCCCCAGCACACTAAGCTCTGCTACATCTATACACATGACAACTGCCCCTGCACACTCAGCTATGCTATATCTATATATCTCTAAGTATTACTATGCAGTAGATAGATATATAGAGATATAGCAGAGCTGAGTGTGCTGGGGCAGCTGTCATGTGTATAGATGTAGTAGAGCTGGGTATGCTGGGGCAGCTGTCATGTGTATAGATGTAGCAGAGCTGGGTGTGCTGGGGCAGCTATCATATATAGAGATATAGCAGGCTGAGTGGGCTGAGGCAGCTGTCATGTGTATGGATGTACACTAGCTATCAAAGCTATAAACAAGTCTACAGTAGAAGTCTCATATTTTTTCCAATTAGTGGCTGTACAGCTCTTATAGCTGTGTAGTTAAGTGCCTCGCCTCTGATACAGAAGGTCGTGGGTTCGAGTCCCAGCAGAAACTTTTCTGAAATACAGGCTAAATTAGAATACACAAGCACTGACTCCATATATGGACATACAGGCCAGAAGAGGCCTGCATCGCGTCGCTGACATGGAGGTTAGTATGTGTTTTTTTTTATTTTTAAATACCCGACTGTTACTGCCACATGGGGGAGCGGGAGGCACTTGATACTGGCACATGGGGTGAGGGGGGGTTGGCACCTGATACTGGCACATGGGGGGGTTTGGCACTATGATACTGGCACATGGGGGACGGAGAGGCACTTGATATTCCTTCGCTAGCAGAAGAGCCACCTATATATCAGAATCCACAAATACTTCAGCCAAAATAAAGGAATTAGCTGAACAACTTGCTGTCAAGAGAGCAGAAATTGAAATGGAAGCTGCCATCGAGGCACAGCTCCACCTGATGGCTGAAAAGGAAGCTAAAATGGATGCACAGCGCCATCAGATGGAAGCTGAAATGGAAGCACAGTGCCAACAGAAGAAAAGTCTGGAAATGCAGAAAGAAGTTAAGATCATAGAAGCCAGACTCAGAGTAAACAAGGAGGATATGAGTCAGAGTAGTCATAGGTTCAAATCTGTACTAAGTGAAGAGGCAGACTCCTACTTTCCTACATACTCCCAAGAGAATGGACGGAAATCTCCAGCACTTAGTGAGGAAATAAGTCATTATCCTTCCATCCCTGCACAGAAAGACAAAGAGAGGCCTAGTCCAGTGTTAGGAAAAAGGTGTGTGAATTTACTCTCTATCTCTACCAGAAAAGATAAAGAAAGGGACTCACCTATTTCAGAGCTAAGTGCTAAAATAGAACTGGATGATTCTATTCCTAGATGTCACTGCAACTGTCAGGAGAATGTTATAACCATTGTCCCAGCAAGACCAATGAGAACAGTCCTCACTAGACTTCCTATTCTGGAACCTACTGTATTTTCAGGAGACCTGCTGAAGTTCATAGAGTGGAAGGCAAGCTTTGAAATGATCATTGAGCATCATTGCTTCAGTCCAGTTGACAAGTTATTCTACCTTCAGAGATATGTTGGTGGAGAAGCCAAGGAAGTTCTTGAAGGTAACTTCTATAGAAAAGACAAAGAAGCCTACAAGCAAGCTTGGGAAAAATTGAATGCAAGATATGGTCATCCTTTCTTAGTACAAAGAGCCTTTACAGAGAAACTGAATAACTGGCCTAAAATAGGTCCTAAAGAACACTTCAAACTCTAAAAGTATTGTGACTTCCTGCAAGCATGCAGCAATGCCATCCCACATGTATGAGAACTAGAAGTACTGAACGATTATCTAGAAAACCACAGGATGCTAACTAAGCTAACCTGAAGAAGTAGCTTCTAGATGGAATCACTATGTGACTGAACAGATAGATCTAGGTAAGGACTTTCCAAGTTTTGAAGAGTTCTCTGAGTTCATTAATAAGGAAGCACGGATAGCATGTAATCCAGTAACATCATCTTATGTCTTAAAATCCTTAGAAGAAAGGCCTGTAAGAGATATAAGACGTGCAAGAGAACTAGCTTTGCAACCAATACAGCAGATAAAGGTCTAGACACCTACGAGAGCAAGTTGAAAGTCACTACTCGGATCAGTAGAGAGACAGAACCAGTATGTTCTGTGGAGAGAACCACTCCATACAAAAGTTCCAACAATTGAAGATTATGCTAGCGCTAGTGTACTTATAATCTTAATTTTAGTAATGACAGGAGGCGAGTATTTTGCATTAAACTCTCTTTACTTACTCCACATAGCAGTAAAGAAACAGATAAAACAGTAACCAATCAAAATGCAATAGGAGGTAATATATTCTGAGCCGTGAGACTCCTCCTCCTCTTTCGCATGCGACATCAGAAAAAACTGGATAAACTAAAGTCAATGTCTCTTTAACCACGAACCACCGAACGAACTCCTTGTCCTGTAACTGTAAGGCATGAAGAAAATCCGGAATGAACTGTAACCGGAATCAAAAGACCTTCTGTCCGCATTCAGATCTCCGTGAGACGAAGTCCGATCGACACGAAGAAACTCCCTGAAGTTGGACCGGAAACTTCAAGCATTTATACTGAAAAACAATATGAAATGGGTTAGGAACCGAAACTGAACCTGCATGCAGGCATGACCCACATAAAATGACAGTAAATGACATCACTTAAAAGGATCTTGGCTGCTAAAACGCAAAAGGGAATGAAACCATATACTTACCCACGAACACTTACCAAGGGTGGGAAAGAGGTGGGAAAATACTCGCCTCCTGTCATTACTAAAATTAAGATACACTAGCGCTAGCATAATCTTCAATTTTACCACATGACAGGAGGCTTCGTATTTTGCATTTTTTAACGCTGATTCACAAGACACATAGCCGCCCCCGTGCTTGGACGAAAGTAGAATGTCCTGAAGGTAGACTCCCTCGACCAGTCCGCCGAATGTAGGATGTCTGTCAGAGAAGCGCCTGCCGAGAAGGCCGAGGAAGCAGCCGCCCCACGAACTGAATGTGCCCCAAAACAGGGGTCCACGCCCGCCAGAGACAGAAGCCACCGTATCCACCTGGCGAGTGTAGTAGTTGAGACGGGAACGTGAGGCCGAACGTAGGACACCAAAAGCTGTCCCGAGGCAGAAGTTCGAAGCGCGGAAGTGACCTCAACGTACCGAGTAAGGGTAGAAACGACACAAAGTTGCGGTTCTGAGGCAAAGAAGGGATAAAAGACTGACGTAGAGTTGGACTTGGTACGTCTAGACACCCGAAAGGTAACTCCCTCCGGAGAGACCGAAAAGGCGTCGACGTCGAAAGCCCGTACGTCCGAAACTCGACGAAAGGAAACGAGGCAAAGTAACAAGGTCAACTTGGCCGACAGCTGTCTTAGAGAGAGGGAGGTATTAGTCGGCCAATCTCTCAGAAACTGAAGAACCAAGGCCACATCCCAGAGACGAGAATATCTGGGGCCCGGAGGTCTCTGCAACCTTATACCCCTAAGTAAACGGCAAACAAGTGGATCCCTACCGATTGGGATACCAAGAGAGGGAACGTGCGCCGCCGAAATAGCGGAGCGCACCACGTTGAGAGAACGATAGGAGCGGCCCAAAGAGAACAAATGTGACAGAAAATTCAATATGGCGGTCACAGGTGCCGTAAATGGATCGAAGTCCCGTTCACAGCACCAAGAGGACCAGGAATCCCAAGCTGATAAGTAACATCTACAGGCTTGTAATTGGATTGAAAACTGGTTGAAGGACTGAGTCCAGAGAGTTGCGGTCAATGATTCCTATTCAGAATGGTCCCGGTTATAAGTGGTGTACCCCAAGGTTCAGTGCTTGGTCCTCTATTATTTAATGTATTTATTAATGATATTGAGGTTGGGTTTAATAGCACCATTTCTATTTTTGCAGATGACACTAAGCTGTGTAGTACTGTCCAGTCTATGGAAGATGTCCATAAAATACAAGCTGACATGAACACTCTGAGTGATTGGGCATCAACTTGGCAATTGAGGTTCAATGTGGATAAATGTGAAGTTATGCATCTTGGTAGTAATAATCTGTGTGCATCATATGTCCTAGATGATGTAGCACTGGGAAAGTCACTTATAGAGAAGGATTTGGGTGTCCTTGCAGATGGTAGATTAAATAACAGCATACAATGTCAATCAGCTGCTTCTAAGGCTAGCAGGATATTGTCATGCATTAAACTAGACATGGACTCACGGGGCTGGGATGTAACATTACCACTTTACAGGGCATTGGTGCGGCCTCATCTGGAATATGCAGTTCAGTTCTGGGCACCAGTCCATAGAAAGGACGCTCTGCAGCTGGAAAAAGTACAGAGGAGAGCGACTAAACTGATAAGGGGCATGTAGGGTCTTAGTTATGAAGAAAGATTAAAATAATTTAATTTATTTAGTCTTGAGAAGAGACGTCTAAGGGAGACATAATTAACCTATACAAATATATAAATGGGCTATACAAAAAATATGGTGAAAAACTGTTCCATGTCAAATGCCCTCAAAAGACAAGGGGGCACTGCCTCCGACTGGAGAAGGAAAAGTTCAGTCTCCAGAAGTGTCAAAACTTCTTTACTGTAAGAAATGTGAATCTGTGGAATAGACTTCCTCAGGACGTGGTCACAGCAGGAACAGCGGACAGTTTTAAAAAGGGCCTAGATGAATTCTTAAAAGTAAATTACATTAATGCTTATGAAAACGTGCAGAAATCTGAGTCTCACTTCCTTCTGGGATTCGCATCCCCATCTATTCCTTGGTTAAACTTGATGGACTTATGTCTTTTTTCAACCGCATTAACTATGTAACCTCTGAGCAGTCAGCGGTGTACAGAAAAGTAGATTTTAAGCGTACTGTGAAACATGCGCTTTAGGAAGGGAAAAGTGTAATAAAAATTCAAAAAACATTGATAAACTATATTACAAAAAGTGTTGCATTAGGGACAGGTTAACAAAAATGTATACAAAAGTTTAGTTACTCTTTAACTTCTGTCACAGAGACAAGATCAGAAAATATGATCAAGAACATATGTCGACTAATATCCAGTTATATGGCCAGTTTCCATTTGAACTTAAAAGGGCATATGGACATCATAGTGGGGAGTCTCCTGCATGGGATCCTCCTCTATGAGCCAGAATGGATAGCTGTTCCTTGTATTACATGAATGACTATTAATCTGAATATCTGCCATGGAATACTACATTTCCTGCAGTGCCCCTACTCTCAAGTCTTTGTGGCCAGGGACAGGGAAGCACATAGCCTTCATGCTGCCTGAGGCAAATACTGAAATGGCACCCAAACCCCTTCCCTCCATTCAAAGGTTTATTCTCTGTTATAAGTGATCTAATGAAGTCTCCTAGGGGCACTAAAAATAAACTTTAAAAAGTTTGTAAAAAAACAAACAAAAATAATTTTAAAAAATGTATTACCCCCTTTTCCTATTTTACAAATAAATCTAAATAAATAATATAGAAAAGATAATTGGTATCACTTTGTCCCAAAATGTAAATATAAAAGTACTGTATTTTCCACCCTAAAAGGCACACCTGTACATAAGACTTACCTACTTTAGGTTTTAGAGGAGGAAAATAAGAAACAAAATATTTTTCATCAGGCCTCAGATAAGAAATCCAATATTAATCAGACCTCAGCTAGGACTCCTAATGTTAATCAGACCCCCAATCAGACCTCAGCTCAGATCCACAATGTTAATTAGACATCAGCTCAGATCCGCAATGTTCCCTAGTCCTGCTATACTAGTAATGAGAGTTTCAATAATGAAAGCACTCATTAGTATTCACTCCATAAGACGCACTGACATTCTTCCTCCAGTTTTAAGGGTAAAAAGTGCGTCTTATAGGGTGAAAAATATGGTATTTATATCATTTGGTTAATGGCATAATGGGAAAAAATCTAAATGGTCAAATCATCAAAGTGATCAAAAATGTATAATACTCCAAAATGGTACCAATAAAAGCCCCACAAAAAAATGAGCCTTCACATGGCTCCATAGATGTAAATATTAAAAAGGTAGGCTACTTTCATCTCTCAGTAGTGAATTCCGACAGGTTTGTCCAGCAGAGAACAGCCTGCCATAATCCTCCGGGTCTGGCGCCGCCAGATACAAACAGAATGCACACCAGCCCCATTTATAAGTACAATGGGGGTACAGCAGATAACCATATGCTGTTCTGGCAGACAAGCGGAGAGTCGGCCAGGCACAAACCACTGCATGCTTGCCAGAACAGCGTTCTGGAGTTTTACACCGGAGGTGTGAAAATAGCCTTGCAGATGTCAGAATATGGCAATGCAAAGCTGTAATCATACTAACCCACAGAATGACAGTAACATGGCCATGATTCCATCCCATTTGGATTTTTTTCTAGCTTTCCACTACATTATATGGAATATTAAAAGCAAAAAATAAAATAAAAACAAGCCCTAATTTGGCTATGTGAACAGAAAAATAAAAACGTTATGTCATCTAGAAGTAAAAAATAAAAATGAAAAAATGTAAAGTAGCTGTGTCAGGAAAAGGTTGCTTGATTGCTTAATAGTCATTTCTTTTTTTTTTTTTTGTGCCAATCTGACACTTTTTATTTTATTTTTCAAATTGCTGACTGGATAACCCTTTTAAACAATATAGCAAAACACTGAAAACGTGATGCATTTTGGATGTGTTGTGGAATTGCTAAATACATTGAGGTCTTCCATTTGTGGCAGAAGCAGTTAATTAGCATGACATTATTATTTTTAAATTCTGTCAATTGAAAAAACGTTGAATGTTTTTACTTGCTTGTGTTTCTACTACACCATTTCAAGTTGCTAAATTTGCTGTTGACTTCACAGTCATTAATTTACAGTCAATTTGTTACTTTCATCACATTAAGATTCACACTGTTGCTTCCTTTGACTAAACTTCTTTCATCTGGATGCTATGTGACTTTATCCTGCATTGCAATAGATCTGAAGCATGCCTGCAAAGTTAAGCTGAATAAAGGCTCAGTTTTTAAAGCTCCTCCAATGACTCATTGGCATTAAGTGACAGTTCTTTCAGCCAGTGTAGCATTCTTCTACAATTAAGGGAATGCATTGCCTTTCAAATCTGCCAAGAAAGATCAATGGGAGCTTAGGTTATTTGTGTTTCTACAAAGCAAATGCAGAAAAGTTTATCTCCTTGTCAATCTCATCCTTTTATGTTAGCAACCTAGAAAAGTAAGTCCATCTCAATCTTAGTCTTTTCACCCTTTCAGCATTCTCCCTAGGAAAAAATACATCATTTTGTAAAGGTTCTGTATTCCTCATCATTACTTTACACTGCTGAACACGTGCATTCACTGTAATACATTATGTCAACGTTGAATACCCAAATGCTGGTGTTAGGGAGACCTCGCTGCACTTAGGTGGGATCGTCTGTTTACACATGATCTCTGCAGAATAAATTAACAAGAGCACTTTGTAGGAGCAGGATAAGACTCTATGGAAATATGGGAGGTATCCCATCCATGCAAAAGAGCATGTAAGCAAACATAAAATCTACAAATATTTTAGTAATTTAGAATTTAAAATCACGTGTTTCATCCCCATGATACCATATGCTTCAGTCACACCTGAAGAAGGACTTTGTCCAAAACGTTGTGATATGCTGCAATGTGCTTGTTGAAACACGGCTGACATAAATAAAGTTCACCTATTAACCCCTAATAAACTTAAAATGTGGTTCCTTCTCTCTGGTGTATATTAGTAATTTGGAGCACTGCATTTATAATTGATATCCCACTTTACAGCTACCAATCTATGGTAAAACTGTAAAGGGAGGAGCTTGTTAGTTCTGGACAGGATGGCAATACAGTCAGTGCTGCATGAGCGTTGTGGTGTGTTTACATCACCTTCCAGAGGGTGAGCATTAAACAAAGGCCTGATCACTACGGACCAGACCGTGCAGACAAAAAGGGAGTCTCCTTCCTGTAAATGTCATTCCAGCATGTATGTGGCGAAAGTGACGAGAAGCCTCACAAATCGCGTGAAAACAAAGGTCCATAGTATAGGCCAGAAGTGAGTTCCTGGCTAGGGAGATGGAACAGTGGTCACAGTGGCTGCAGTCACCAAGGGCATAGCTAAAGGCTCATGGGCCCCGGTGCAAGAGTTCAGCTTGGGCCCTCCTCCCCCAAGGCTTTGTGTGTCTTCTTATGTGGCACAAGGTTCTTTGGGCCCCCTCAGACTCCTGGGCCCACTAGTGACTGCTACCTCTGCACCCCCTGGCAATTACTCAGCCCACAGCATGTCTGGGTGGAGAGTCTCCCTCTCTGCATGTGTGCCACCAAAGACAGCTGCAAATGACACACAGTTACAATGAGGTGAAATGGCTGAGATGACAGCTGCAGAGCAGGCCTAGCCACTGAAACAAGTGACAATGAGCATGGGAAAGGAGGAAGTCTCTCTTCCTACCTTCATGCCAGGTAAGCACTGTCTCCGTCGGAGGAAAAGGCAGTAAGGTTAGTGCCACCAGGTCAAAGAGAAGACAACACCCTGATCTGTGCATCAGGCCCTGGGAACACTTGAGAAGCAATGCCCTGAGGAAGTGTGACATCCTGCAACTAGATAGGAGACCCTGAGCTAAGACTCTTGAGTCCTATAGGTTGAACATTGCCCCTGGACGTCTATAGACTTACTGTATATAGTTTAAAAGACTGCAACTACCAAGCATGCTATCTTCTTTGTGAGTGTAACCACTAAGCTATTTTCCCTCATATGAGAGACTGTACATGCTGTTACATGCCCTCATTTAGAGTTAATATCAACTGTAAGACTGTAACTGTGTGAATGTTTGATTTTAAAAAGCATTTGCCTTCTTGTGAGTGACCAACATTTAAATATTGTTCAGTAAAGTTCAGGTTTGCTGCAAAAATGGAGGGCAAAGGAAGCCTGCATCTCATGACGACATTGGACATCTGCATTACAGTGCTGGCATTGCTCTGCACCTATTAAATGGCGAGTTAAGCCAGAATGCCTGTGCTCACTACAGGAAAAAACACAAGGATCAAATCAATTTGCATGCACTTACTGCGCACTGTCCTCAGAGCAGGCAGCATAAATATCCTGATAGGTTTCCTTTAGCTGACTGATGGTCAATAAGCAAAGGGAATTTCATGAATGGTTTTAGAAAAAGGGAGCTACATTCTCTTGTGAGTCTTGCTATCTGTTTTCACGCCTACCACAAATTGTTCATGAGCTACTAAGTTTACAAGATTTTTCTATATTTCATAGTCATGAATTGTGGTAACATGAAAATTTTCTATCTTTATTTTCCTTTAGATAACAGTTGCAGATGAGGAAATTACAAATCCTACATGCATGGATCTGGTCAGAACACCACAAATGAGGAAGTGCACTATAATTCTGATGTTTGCCTGGTAAGATATGGTTATCTAGACTTTCTTATAAAATTTAGCAATGTCCTTCTACATTACTAGATGCACTAAATCCTTCTATCATGTAGTGTGCGCTGGAAAATGCCACAACTTTATTTCTCTGAGATTCTTACCTCCATGTACCGCCGTAAAAAAATGGTGACAAAAGCATATACAGTATGTATGCCTTGCCTCGACTCAAAAGAGCACATGAGAAAAGAGGAAGTAGATTGTCACAAACTTACCTGTCCAGGCTCTAGCGGTGAGATCTCCTGCTTTGGCCCGACTGCACTCTGCTAGGCCACGCCCCATGGTGACGCAACCGCATCATTAGCTGCAGGATGCAATGCTCTTTCTCCCCACAGCGGGCGTGTGCTGGAGGATACTAGCAGTGGGCTGAATGCTCAGCTGATCTATTCCTGCGTGCTAGTATACTAGCCTCATGCACACGGCCTCATGTTGTTTTGCTGTCCGTTTTTCACAGATCCGTTGTTCCGTATCTGAGTTATTTTTTTATTTAAGTCCTCTTCCGTTCTGTTATTCAACAAAACATATGGTTTCTGTATGCGATCTGTTTTTTGCGTATTGGAAACAGAAACAGTAACTTATTAATCACCAAGCACATGAGCAGTATGGGCTGGGCATAGCATTTCTACAGTATGGATCTGCAAAATACGGATTAAATATAGATGACATACGGATGTGTTCCGTGTGCATTCCATATTTTTTGAGGACCCATTGACTTGAATGGGGCCTTGGACCGTGATTTGCAGACAATAAGGGCTTGTTCACACGACCATCTGCAGCCCGTGCCCGTGCTGTGGACCGCAAATTGCAGTCCGCAATGCACGTGAACCCACCGTGGGCCAGCCATTCACTTGAATGGGTCCGCGATCCGTCCATTCCGCAAAAAGATAGAGCAAAAAATTTTTTTACGGAAGCGGAAAGTAAATACCTTTGTGTGCATGAGCCCTAATAGAGTGATAGTCATTGACTCCCTTGCTGTTCTCCCGATTCTGGTTCTGTGTGCATTTGGATTGCTTCTATTATTGACATTGGCTTGCCTTTGATCCCTCTCTGTCTCGTGTTTTGGAAATGTGTTTCTGATCTGGTTCAGACTTCAGCTTGTCTATTTGACTACCCCCTGTCTTGCTATTTGGTACTGTATTGTCTGCTTGGTTCCTACCCATTTCCATACAACTGTGTTGTTCTGTCTCTGTGTGTGTATGTCTTGAACTTTAGCAAAGTAGGAAATGTCGACCAGTTGCGGACATTCCACCTAGAGCTTGCACTGCAAGTAGGCAGGGAAAGCGGGTGGGAGTTCCAGTCAGGTCTCACTGTCTGTGTATTTCTGCTTACTGTTACATAGATACAATTTTCTAAAACTTAATTTATTTTAATGGAATATAAAAGACAAATAAATCCCATAATAGCATAAAACTTTCCCAGAACCAGCCTATGCATTTCATACTGCAGCCCGTGCTGTGGACCGCAAATTAATCATGGTATACAATTAATATGGAACACGTTAAATTTAAACTCAATGAAGGCACTCTGTTTATATTAATACAAATGCATGATTTTTTTTCTCCAACTTAATCCCATAGGAGCTCTTGTGTTGGGAGCAGGTATCTTCTCTTGTGAGAAGCAGCCGCTGACAGTCTCCACACCTAATAGGTGTTTTAACTTTTTCCATACCAAAAAAACATAAAACTAAGTCTTCTCTTTATTGCTTCAAGAAATGTTTTGAAACAACAGAGGCATTTGTTTGATTTTTGTTCACATAGTCAATATGTACAGCTTTGTGAGTTTTTATTTTTCTAGTGATTCAACCCACACAGAAAGAGAACATTTTGTGCAACAAACAATATAAACTACGTAGGTAGAATCACAGTTAATAAATTATTTAAAGGGGTTATCTCACTGCAAGTGGTATTTGTCATGTAGAAAAAATAATAATACAAGGCACTTACTAATGTATTGTGATTGTCCATATTGCCTCCTTTGGCTACGGCTTCTGCTGCAGCGCAGGTGGTAGGCAATTAAGAGTGCCGTGTTTGTGTGAGGGGAGGTGGGGCTTTAGCTATTTAAACCTGGCTCTCCTGCCCCCACTTGTCGGTTCGAATGCTTTTGGATCGGCTCGTGGGTTGGCATCCGTTCCAGAGAAGTCGTGTGTCTTCTGTTAGTTCGCGTGGTCCGGTGCGTCGGGCTCATTGCTGCTTTAAATAGGTAGGCCGGGGGGCTGCCCACCCGTCTCGTCATGTATGTCATATCATGCTGCCGCCCGTTGCTATCTGTCCCCAGACCACCTATGTCGGCTCCGTATTTTCTACTCAAATGCAGCGTCCCCCAGGCAGCGCTACACCCTCCTCGGTCGCCCCTCACCTGTGGCCCTCTGCGGCGAGTTCATTCCCGCACTCATTAGCCGCTCACCAGCTTCACAGTGCGGCTCACTGGCTTCGGCGCTCCAGCAGGTTCCGGCATGAAGATAGGGCGACACCTACAGGCCATGTCTGGTACTGCAGTCAGGAGCAGGGCTCTGTTCTCAACACCAGTTCTAGGCACACTGGGGCAGGCGTCAGATCATTGAATGTAAAGGGAAATAAATAAATAAGAAGGGGATATGAATAAATAAAGTAATTGAAAAAAAAAAATTAAATAAAAAAAAAAAAAAAAGGAAAAGGGGGGGATTACATGTACAGATGTAGAGCCATATAATTAGTAATTTAGTAATAGCCCACTGGGTTCGCAGCCGCGTCTCCATTAGGATTGCCACTATGCCTCGGGCGTGTAACCTGGTCGCCCATAGCCGCCACGACACGTTGGAAGTTAGGGGGTCGGTACGGGGCGCAGCCACGACATGCTGGTTTTTAGCTAGGGAGCAGTTGCATGGGTGACTGCAGGCATTAGTCTGTCACCACTACAGACTCGATATATAGCCCTGCCACGACTGCAGGCATTCATCTCACATCAACAGACTCATGAGGTAATACTACCACGTCTACTGGCAATGGTCCGTTACCGCTACTCTCGATGTAGGGTCCCCTCACGACTACTGGGGCTACTGCACTCCCGTTTGACTACAGGCACTTGGTGGGTATATCTACAGGAAAGTGGCATCACGTTTACACACACGGGTCAGCCACGGCCTGGGAGCTCAGCCTTCACGGTCACAGGTAGGTCCGGTCAGCCCTCAGTCTCCCAGCGGGTTCCTGTCACAATACGCCCTTAGCCGTGCCGTTGTCAGTTTAGCGCTTCACCCGGCCACGATCATATACTCTACGGGACTTGGACCTCCTCACTGACTGCTGACTTCAGAATCCCTACCCGGCCAGGCCGGTAGACCTGGCAGCGCTTCTGGTCACGACCGTGGGCGCCTTCGGACCTTAGCCACGGGTGCTAGGCTTTCCCCCCTGGGCAGATCTGGCCTTGTCTGGCCAGTAGATAGTTGTTAGCCTTGGTGTGGTTACTTGAGTTGAATTTCTTTCAGTAGGGAGATGTCTCAGGAATTTCTACTGGAGGGGTCCTCATCTTCTCGGGACAGCGGGGAGCAGCAGTCCGTGCGGTCGGCGGAGTTGCTGATAAGGTTGTGGACCGTCCCTAAGCTGACGGCAGAATTGTCAAGAAGGGGGAATTTCGTTCCCGGCCTCCGCGAGGAAGGCTGAACTTTACCACCTTCTGTCTGCACAATCGATGGCTCCTAGTTGAGAGGAGGTTTCCCTTAGTACCATTCTGACTTCCCTCACGCAGCTGCATGCTGCTATCAACGTCATGGGTGCATCTGTGTCAGATATGCAGGCTAGACTGGAGACTGTCGAGGCCCGGCCTGCAGCGTTCGATACAGGAATGCAGACGGTGCCCATCGCCAGTTCATCAGCCTCCGTAGTGCCGGGTGGGTCCAGCCTTTCTTCTACAATAGCACCATCCCACTTTGTACCTGCTAATATCCGGCAGGAAATTCTGGAAGGAAAGGACATTAATCTGGCGTCTCTTCTCGTGCCAGCACACGAAGCCCCGGACAACAAGACCATATCCCGCGGAGAGGTCTCTGTTGTGCTCAAGTCTAGGGACACAAGGCTGAACAGGAAACTAAATGTGGCTGAATTTGTGTTGGCTTTCAGCCTTTACTGGGATGTGGTGTGCTCCTTTAGCCCCCTTAGGAGGGAGGAGTTTGACCTGTATTTGTTTAAAGTAGTTGATCTAGGCTACAAATATGGAGGCACTGCCTTCTATGATTATCACCGCTCCTTCTCGGCCAAGGCAGCGGCCACACTCGCTCAGTGCAAGCAGGTCATAGGTTGGTCACGGGTGGATACCGAGTTGTTTTGCCGTCACTTTGCCGGTTTGAAGGCTCCAACTTGCACTGGTTGCGGTTCTTACGCCCACACGGCAGGTTGGTGTTCAGAGAGCGGTAGCGCAGCTGGGCCTTCCGTAACTAGCGTTCTCCCCGCCCAGCCGGCTAGTAGGCTTTCCGCGTCCATGGACAAGTTGGGTCGCCCGGTGAAGTACCTTGGCAAGTCACCTTTATGCAACAACTTTAATTATGCAATATGTCACTACAATCAATGCAGATTGTTGCACCTATGTACCCTACCCTGTGTTTTAGGGCCCACCCACACGTCGCTTGCACGCAAAGAGGGGGGAGTCACGCATGACTAAGCGTGGTTAACGTGGATCTCCTCGCCTGTTTCCTAGCCGTACATCCAGACTCAGCTTGGGTAAAGTTTGTGCTCAACGGTCTGCGGTACGGCTTCCACACAGGCTTGCTTGCCCTTCCTCAAGCCCCGCATGAATGCAGGAACTTGTTGTCAGCTACCAGAGATCCCGAGACGGTCACGCAATTAATCCAACTCGATCTAGACAAGGATTATGTGATCGGCCCAGTGCAGCAGCTTCCGTTCGATTGCTGGAGGGTTAACCCGGTCGGTGTGGTGACTGGCAAGTTTTCCAATAAAAAGAGGTTGGTTTACGACTTGTCGGCCCCACATTCCTTACCAGTCCCCAGTCTGAATTCGTTGGTCCCCTCAGACGAATTCTCCATGAGATACGCCTCTATCGATGAGGCTATTGAGGTCATACTCAAGTTCAGGAGAGGGGCCTGGTTATCCAAGGCAGATATCACAGACACCTTTAAACTGCTTCCCATCCATCCAGAGCTCTGGCAGTGGCATGGGATTAAGTGGCAAGGGCAGTACTACTTTGCCAGCAAACTGACCTTCGGGTCCAAGTCTAGTCCGTGGCTCTTTGATCAGTTGGCTAGCGCTTTGCATTGGGTGTTGTCAGATGTCTTTAGGGTCAGCCATGTCACCCATTACCTGGACGACTTCCTTCTTATCGAGCCGCTGGCACGGCAGCCTCAGGACCTACAGCGCTTCAGATCAACCTCAGATCTTAATGTGCCAATAGCTTCCCATAAAGTAGAAGGCCCCGACACCACCATTACCTTTTTGGGAATACGTTTAGATAAAGTGCGCTTGCAAGCGAGTCTCCCACCTGATAAGTTAGACAGGATTGGGCAGGTCGTGCATAGGTGGGCTTGATAAGAGAGTGGCTTCCAGAGAGTGGCTTCCAGAGCGAACCTGCAATCCCTGTTAGGCATGCTCAACTTTGCCAGGCGCATTATTCCCCAAGGTAGGTCCTTCATATCCAGGCTCTTGGCGCTGCTCCCGCAGGCCCGCGCGCAGGATGAAATGGTACGTTTAGGTCCAGAGGCCATGGCTGACCTGGTAATGTGGGATAGGTTTTTGACTCACTGGAACGGTGTGTCACTCTTCGTTCCGGTGGTCTCAAACCAGTCTCCAGTAGTCCACACTGATGCCTCGTCGTCAGTCGGCTTTGCCGCACTGCACGGCAACCATTGTCTAGATCATGTGGTATTTTTATAGAGCAGGTTGTTACGGATGCGACAATACTAAATTTGACAACTTTTTCTGGTTGTTTGTTTCAGTTTTACATAATAAAGTCTTCATAATCTGAAAGCCATAGTTTTTTTTACATTTTGGGCGGCTGTCTTTTTATTTATTTAAGTTTTATACCATAACAGCATTTTTTAAACAAAAAAATCATGTTTTAGTATCTACATATTCTGAGAGCCATATTTAAAAAAAAAAAATTTGGGCGATTGTCTTAGGTATGGTCTCATTTTTTGCGGGATGAGGTGACTGTTTGATTGGTATGATTTTGGGGTGTGCATGACTTTTTGATTGCTTGCTATTACACTTTTTGACACTGTTTTTATTTAATGTTTTTTACCCAGGGGTTAGGTCATGTGATATTTTTATAGAGCAGGTTGTTAAGGATGCGGCAATACCTAATATGTCTCCTTTTTTATTTTATTTTTGCATTTAACACAATAAAAGCATTTTTGAAACAAAATCATGTTTTAGTGTCTCCATAGTCTGGGAGACATAGTTTTTAAAAAATTTTGGGCAATTGTCTTAAGTAGGGGCAAATTTGTTGAGGTGACGGTTAGATTGGTACTATTTTGGGGGGCCTACGCCTTTTTGATCACTTGGTTTTTCACTTTTAGTGCTGTAAGGTGACCATTTATTTTTTAGCACCGTTTTTATTTTATTTTTTTGACGGTGTTCACCTGAGGGGTTAGATCATGTGATATTTGAATAGAGCCGGTTGATGCGGACGCGGCGTAACCTAATATGTCTACTTTTCTTTTTTACCCTATATTTAAAAAATAATAATGTAACTTTTTTCTTTTACTTGAAACTTTTTTTGTAATACTTAATTTTTTTCACTTTATTTTTTTCCCACTCTGGGACTTCAACTTTTGGGGGGGTCTGATCCCCTTTACAATGCATCACAATACTTCTGTATTGTGATGCATTGGCTGTAAGTGTATTACACACTGTAATACACTTACAGCTATTTGCCTGGGAGATCCACGGGGCTGGATCTCACAGGCTGTCACGGAATGCAGCTACGATGCCTAAGGAAGGCATTTCCTGCCATTGGGTCCCCGTCACAGCAGCACGGGGACCCAATGGAAGCTCTCTCTCTCCACACTTTGCACGTGCCGCGGTCAGCGCTGACTGCGGCACATCAAGGGTTAATGCGCCAGCATGTGTGTTGGCGCATACAGCATGGGTCCAGCTATCAGTGACTGCCGGACCCCGTAATAGTACTGCGCCGGGCGGCAAGTCACGTCCCACTGCGCCGTACTATTATGGCGCTGAGTGGGAAGGCCTTAAGAAAACAAGTGCCAGAAAAACTCAAATTCAAATTGTTATTGTTAACAGTCCAAAAATTCTGGTATGGGCTCTATATCAAGAAGATGCCAAATAATGAGCAAATCATCAATGTAGTGTGAAAAACATTACAGAGATAAAAAAAAAATGGGGCGCTGGCTACGGTAAACGGACCCTGGAACTCTGCGCGCCCTGCCTGCCTAACCTAACTATGGTGACTAGTGGTGTGCCTTTAGCCACGAGCAAGGGTAGGCAATAAAGGGGGCAAAAGCATTTAAATAGGTGATATTTATTAAGGAGGATAATTACAGAACCAAACTGGAAAATGCTCTGGCGATTTTGTCCTTGGGGTGCGGAATATAACACGAGAAACATGATTACTGCCAACGTCCCATCTTGCGGATGACGTGGGCCGGAACTCCATGCTTAGAGGCAGCAGATGCGGCTCCGATGTGGAAGGAATGGCCGGAGATTACCCTGGGATCATGCCCTAAACCGGATGCTAGGTTACGAATGTAACTGATGAATTGGTTAGACGTCAATGGGCGTGTCGGGAAAGGAAGTAGGGGGGTACCTGGGGCTCGACTACCTAAGGTATATAGCAATGTATCAAGGACTGTTACCGGACACCAAGCATTGCCTGTCTGGAAGTATTCTACCTTCACAAGGGGCCCTACCTGTGACGTTTTTGAAATTGGCAGAAGGAAGATGAAATAATCTTGTTTCCGGACAAGCTGACTGAACACCGGACCTGGGGGATGGTCCGAGGTGCTAGTGAACTCCCCTGGCCTTAGGAAACTGTAGAAGCTCAAGTAGAGGGCAGCTTTGAGAATCGTGCTATTAAATGGCCCATAAGGTTTTCCATCTAGGGAGGAAGACAATTTCCTAAATAATTCCCTGGAAATGGGTTGCCTGGTGGGAATAGATTTAGTGGAGCTTTTTTGAATGCCTCGCAAAGTGGCCTTGATGGCTGGGACGAGAATATGGAGTGACTACTGGGATGCTTGATCATGTGAAAATGCTGTACCCCTGCCAAATATACCCTGATGGTGTTGTAGGATAAGTGGAGTTATGTATGACAATAAGCCAGAAAGGCCATGGTGAAGGTGACCCTATTGGTGCCCCTCCCAGGATGGAGACGAGAAAAGACTTTGAAGGTCTTCCACCCAGTCTTACAGTTCCTGACTGAATTGGCGGAAAGGGACTTGCGGATAAGTGACTGAGCTGCTTAGATGTACCTATCTAGTCCATTGTCAATGTGTTGAAAGTCGGGGGAGTGAGTCTGATCCTTTCGGCTCCTGGCATTACCTGGAAGAAAATGGCAAAATTTTAATGGGATACAGCGTCTGCTGCAGTATTTTTAACCCCCTGAATGTGCATGCAGGAGAGATGAAAGTTGAACTGCAAGGAAAGCCATGAAAGACAAAGCGCATAACCCTAGGTGAACTGGACCTGCCTTTAGTCAATATGTCTACCACGGTTTGATTATCGGTGACAAAGGAAACCGGCAGGTTGACCCATTCCCTACCCCAAACTGGAGCCGCTGCCGCGATAGGGTAGATTCCAGCAAGGGGGAGGAACTAATGGCACTGGAGTATATGAGGGGGCCAGGCGCCCGCAAACCATTGCCTGCCACATATGGCTCCGAATCCGATTGATGCGGCCTCATCAGAGAACACCGTGGGGAAGGCTTCCTTCCATTGAAGAACAAACAGAGAAATGCCACCTGGATAAGAACACCTCCCACATGGCAAAATCCGCCAAGGCTTCCTGATCCAGATGGATAAGAGAGTTTTGATCAGAGGCAGCGGGTAACAATTAGAGGAGTCTAGATAGAAAAGCCCTTCCCTGTGGCATAATTTTTGTGGCAAAATTAAACGTCCCCAGCAGGGACTGCAACTCGGCTTTAGAGATAGTCTGGGACCCCACGTGTCTAGCGATGGATTCTTTAAGCCTGCCCAATTTGTCCTCAGGGAGCCTAGCTTCCATCCTTCCGGTATCTAAGCTAATACATAGAAAGGTGATTGTCGTGGAGGGGCCTTCGACTTTTGAAGGGGCCACTGGTACATTTAATTCTGCAAATATGCTGAGCAGGCTGTCCAGTCTGTCAGGGACATAATGAAGATGTTCCACTAGCAAGAAATCCTCCAGGTAATGGATCACCCTAGGGCAATGAACATGATTTGCGAGGATCCAATGGAGGGCCTGAGCGAACTGATCGAACAGCCAGGGGCTGCTTTTTGATCCGAACGTGAGGCGGGTGGTGAAGTAGTACAGGTCGCTCTATTTGATACCGTAAAACTTCCATAGATGTAGCTGAATTGGTAACAACTTGAAGGGATCAGATATATCAGCTTTTGACAGCCAAGCACCTGCCCCGACCTGTAAAATTAATTGTATTGCTAAATCTAAGGAAGAGTAATGCATTGAATATTCCTCCGAAGGAATCAATGAGTTTAGACTGGGGATGTTGGAGGCGTGAGGAGCCGATAAGTCATAGATCAGTCCTTTCTTATCGGAATTTTTTTTATTGACTAGACCAATCGGACTGACTCTGTATATATTGAAGGGCGGTTTTGAGAAAGTGCCGATAATGAAGCCCTTCTGCAGTTCCGCTTGCAGTAGCGAGTCTACCGCAGCTGGATCTGCCAATGCCGACAATAAGTTGGGTCCTTCCCAAGAAACCTGGGGTAAGGTAACAAAACCTGTATGAAACCGTTCAATGAACCCAGACTTCAGAAACTGAACGAAAGCAGGGTCGTAATGATTTTTTAGCAAGGAGACCAATAAATCAAGATTTAGTCAGGAGCTCTTGGCTGACCGCTGGGAACAGGAGGACTGGGGGTTGGCCCGTAAAGAAATAGAACAGATGTGAAGGGCCTTGCACTTATTGTAATTGCAGAATGACAGATTATAATTATTGCAAATTTGATTTCTCCCCAATAACACAATGGCTCATCCTAGCTTGTCCACCAGCAGGCCGGGTTTCAGAGCCCCTGCGGGGTAGGGCTGCTGTTTAGCTTGAGAAAAAAGGTTTGAATTGGGACACCAGTCGGAGGAATGTAGGACTGACTGGCAGTTTACACAGGTTGGAGCTTTGAGCCCTGCAAAGTGCCTGCAGAAAAGCTCCATGTCCAACGATGGCCAGATAGGCTGCCCGCCGGGAGCCACGTGGCAGCAATGACCCACCTGAGTCTGGAGAAGCTAAGTGAGCGGAACCTGAGGGTGTAAACCTGAAAGAAATTTTAACCATTGCCGTCAACTGGATATGCAAATGCATGAATCGAGAATAAGAAAAAACCCACTTACCTTGGTGCCAGAACTAAATACTTTACCGAACCTGGTGCGGTAACTTAGACCTGGGAAGAAAGATCACATAATTCTAGCTGCGAAGACATGACTTAGGAGGCGGGCCGTTACCTCAGTGGAAGGGTGCTGATGCTGCCTGGTTTTGCTGATCTGAGGCTCAGCGATAGATGAGCGTACGGACAGGCACATGATATGGTGACAAACTGACATACAGACAGTGAGGAGACTGAGCGGGCCCCCAAGAGGAATGAGCCGGGGGGGGGTACCGGACGAGGAGGATACACACTGACATGACCCGACCTGTATCAACTACTTCTCATAATAATATGACCAACAGATGGACAAAGAAGCTTCCAGAGCATTTCAGGTGAACCCCGCACATGGCGGACATGCGTGACCTTGACGGAAGCCCAGAGGTTGACCGGTGGAATCAGACAAACAGAATTGGACCAGGACGAACCTGGTGGGGACATTTCACTGACAAAACGCAACAGAAGAACAGAGATTTGGACGGACCAACCCAGCGGCCTGAGCGCATCAGGTAGACATGCAAATTAGTAAGCAAGGAACATAGAGTGGACATGAGGGTGCCCATGCGTGATGGGTAGAAAAGACGTTGCCTAAGCGTTTCAGGCAAACACAGTATGAACAGCCGACATACGCTAGGATGACAACAGCCCGGGAAGCTTTTTTTTTTTTTTTTTTTAGCTGGTGAACACGTATCATTAAAGAAGATGTTTCAGACAAATGCAAGGTGACCCCCAGGGCCCTGGTCGCTTCCCTGACAACTGCTTGGAGCGCCTGGACCTGTGGGTCCCCTGGCTATCAAACATTGGGTGAATTAAGCCACTACCAGGAGCCGGACACACCTAATGTGCCCCCCGAGGTGGGAAGCCGGCCTGAAAGGAGCAGTGTCCGCAGCAAAGCCCTCTGAAGTCAGGCGCTACATGGGGGTTGGAGAGCGAGGCCCAAAAACGAGAACGGTAGCCGCATTGGTCCACCGCTCTCCTCATCATGCCGCTCAGAATACGACCCGCCTGCAAGCACATCCAAGTACCTACTGCTACACCTGCAGAAGACCTGGCATTAAATAATCCAGGTCGCTCCCTGTAATGCCGTATGGGAGCGCCTGTACCCCTACTCCCTGCGATTGTCACCTGGCTGAACCAGCTGCCACTGTGCCTGTTGGCCAGAGCGCACCGGCTGCTGAAGCTTGTCCCGCCCACAGAGAAGCAGCGAGAACCGAGCACGAGGGCTGCGTGCTGCCGGCGGCGGGCAGGAGGAGCGGGGGAGCCGAGGCAGACCCGGAGCATGGACACCTGCAGCCCTTAATACTTACCGGATCCCGGCGCTTGAGGAGACAGGAGGGAGGTTGGTTGCGTCCACGCCACCACGCTGAACCGTCTGCTTGCCCTGATCCGAGGTGCCGCGAACTGCAGACCGGAAGTGAATGCACAGGCGTTTGCGTGCACCCAGGATAGAGCGGCAGGCATTTATGAAGCCCTGCGCCCCTCCCACAAATGCAGGCTGAGCTTCAGCCTGCTGTATATGTTATTAAAACTATCAATCAACCACCAGATATTAAGGTGCATCAATAAATACAGGGGTCCATTAAGTGATGGTCTATGCATACTACGGTATTTTCAGCTGGAAAACCGTTTGTCAAATAGACCCAGCTTCCAGTATTTAAATACAGAGAAAGGATTATATTTTCATCACTGTTTTACAACACGGACTACACTGCATTTTAGATTCCGGTCTAATCCATCCTCTTCTGGCTCAGCAGTACCTTCACAGGGCAAAATTTCTGGAGCATTATCTTCTGAAAAGTCAAACAATACAATGGGGAACTCAAACTCACATAGAACGTCTCTACCAACAATGAGTGGTGGACCATTGGGACATCCGATTATTGGTCCCTCTAGCATGTTACCCATAGCTCCTTTTTTTTTTTTTAGAACAGATGGGAATCCAATTGAAGGACTGAGAAAAATGGGGCCAAAATGCAAAATTAGTAATGATACAGCAGCCCAGGTCCTGGGGCCACAATGCGAAATAAGTAATAATACAGCATCTCAGGTCCTTAACTTCTCATCTGTGACGCTGTCCCCCATTCAGATACAACTTTCACAAAAGGGACTCACTTTCACACCAACACCGCACTTTAAAAGGGTTTAAATAGTAAAGGATGCTAATTTATTTGCAAGAAAATTAGCACTACATAAACAACATTTAAACACATCCCAAGATGCCAACAAACTCATAGATAAGGAAAATAAAACACTCAAAACTCTTGAAATGATGGAAAGTGAAGTATTTGCAATAGACATTGAACCACCCTGACAGACTTGAAACTATGGACCCCTCCATTTTCACAGTATAAAAATATCTCACTTCTGAGTGGTCATGTTCAAGTGAATTTCCACATACAGTGCCTTGCAAAAGTATTCATCCCCCTTGACTTTTTTCGTATTTTGTTACATTACATCCTTAAGTTCAATGTTTTGTTAATCTGAATTTTATGTGATGGATCAAAACACAATAGTCTAAGTTGGTGAACTGAAATGAGAAAAATATACAAATAAAACTATTGTTTAGAAATAGAAAACAGAAAATTGGCATGTGTGTATTGTCACGGCGGACGTACACTTTGTACCAAAGATTACACACACCAGGCTCTGGATGAGAGACAGGGGAAGGGTCACCTCCTAGCTTATCCCTGACCTCTTTCCCTGCACTGCTCAGCCCACAGCAGACCTTGAAGGTAGGTGTGCTAGTGTCCTCCAGCCTGGGCTAACAAAAACCTTGAACTCCCTAAGATGGTGAAGTGGGGAGATAGGAGCAGTCTGCTCGCACAGAACCTGGATAGACAAGAAGACACAAACAACCGAACTAGCAATGACACTTATCTCTGAGAGCAGGAACTGACAGCCAACCTTCTCTCCAAGCTTCCTAGACCAGAATGAACAGTATAATCCGCTCAGGACACTGGGCAGTGTGCTATTTAAACTAAAGACCCCACCCAGTGCACCTGAGAGAGGCGGATCCAGCACGTCTCCAAAGCAATTACTAAACTCGTGCTGCTATCCTGGCTGACCTCCGCACATCGTCAGAGTAGGGCATGACAGTACCCCCCCCTTCTACGGGTGACCTCCATACACCCCAGACCAACCTTATCCGGATGGGTGAAAGGCCCTCACCAGTCTGCTGGTGTTGAAATCAGACGCCGGAACCCACATCCTCTCTTCAGGACCGTATCCCCTCCAGTGCACCAGGTACTGGAGGGAGCCCCGAAGAACTCTCGAGTCGAGAATCCTGGAGATCTTGAATTCCAAGTTTCCCTCGACTAGAACAGGAGGAGGAGGAGGTAATGGCGATGGTACCACCGGTTTAACATATTTTTTTAGCAAAGACCTGTGGAAGACATCATAGATCCTCCAAGTCGGCGGAAGTTCCAGCCGAAACGCCACCGGATTGATCACCGCAGAAATCTTATATGGACCAACAAATCTTGGACCCAGTTTCCAAGATGGCACTCTCAACTTGATATTCTTAGTGGGCAACCACACCAGATCACCCACACACAGGTCCGGACCAGTCACACGTCTCCTGTCAGCCATTCGTTTATACCTTTCACCCATCCTCTCCAAATTCCCTTGAATCCTCCGCCAGATAGAGGACAAGGCAGAAGAGAATCTCTCCTCCTCTGGCATCCCAGAGGAACCAGACCCAGAAAAGGTACCAAACTGAGGATGGAAACCGTATGCGCCAAAAAATGGCGACTTACCCGTGGACTCCTGCCTACGGTTATTCAATGCAAATTCTGCTAAGGACAAAAATGAGGACCAGTCCTCCTGATTGTCAGCCACAAAGCACCTCAAGTAGGTCTCCAGGTTTTGATTGGTACGCTCCGTCTGACCATTCGACTGTGGATGAAAAGCCAACGAGAAAGAAAGTTGAATGCCAAGCCGAGAGCAGAACGCCCTCCAAAACCTGGAGACAAACTGCGAGCCCCTATCAGAGACCACATCCGAAGGAATACTGTCCAATCACTGTTCTCCCGGAGGAACTCGGCAGGTCCGTAATAAAGTCCATGGACAAATGCGTCCAAGGACAAGATGGAATAGACAATGGAAGAAGTGAACCAGGCGGTCGAGTATGGGCAACCTTTGACCGAGCGCAGGTTTCACAAGCTGTCACGTAATTCTCAATACTCTTACGTAACCCTGGCCACCAGAACCTCCGGGACACCAGATCGCAGTCTGTTCACACAGAACCTGGATGGACAAGAAGACACAAACAACCGAACTAGCAATGACACTTATCTCTGAGAGCAGGAACTGACAGCCAACCTTCTCTCCAAGCTTCCTAGACCAGAATGAACAGTATAATCCGCTCAGGACACTGGGCAGTGTGCTATTTAA
Source organism: Bufo gargarizans (assembly GCF_014858855.1). NCBI lineage: Eukaryota > Metazoa > Chordata > Amphibia > Anura > Bufonidae > Bufo > Bufo gargarizans. The sequence goes on from NC_058083.1 coordinate 339,125,704, forward strand.
ACTAAAGACCCCACCCAGTGCACCTGAGAGAGGCGGATCCAGCACGGCTCCAAAGCAATCACTAAACTCGTGCTGCTATCCTGGCTGACCTACGCACATTGTCAGAGTGGGGCATGACACATATGTATTCACCTCCTTTGTTATGAAGCCCATAAAAAGCTCTGGTGCAACCAATTACCTTCAGAAGTCACATAATTAGTGAAATAATGTCACCTGTGTGCAATCTAAGTGTCACATGATCTTTCATTACTTATACACACCTTTTTTTAAATGTCCCAGAAGCTACAACACTTAAGCAAGAGGCATCACTAACCAAACACTGCCATGAAGACCATGGAACTCTGCAAACAAGTATGGGACAATGTTGTTGAGAAGTACAAATCAGGGTTAGGTTATAAAAAAATATCCAAATGTTTGATGATCCGCAGGAGCAGAATCAAATCTGTCATAACCAAATGGAAAGGACATGGCACAACAGCAAACCTGCCAAGAGATGGCTGCCCACCAAAACTAACGGACCGGGCAAGGAGTGCATTAATCAGAGAGGCAGCACAGAGACCTAAGGTAACCCTGGAGGAGCTGCAGAGTTCCACAGCAGAGACTGTAGTATCTGTATATAGGACGACAATAAGCCGTACGCTCCATAGAGTTGGGCTTTATGGCAGAGTGGCCAGAAGAAAGCCATTACTTTCAGCTAAAAACAAAAAGGCACGTTGTGAGTTCGTGAAAAGGAATGTGGGAAACTCCCAAAATGTATGGAGGAAGGTGCTCTGGTCTGAGGAGACTAAAATTTAACTTTTCGGTCATCAAAGAAAACGCTATGTCTGGCGCAAAGTCTAGGAAAACTAGAGGGATGGTCAAAAATCTGGCAACTAAAATGTAATGTTGATAAGTGCAAGATAATGCACCTGGGGCGTAAAAACCCTAGTATCTGAGGAAAGGGATTTAGGGGTCATTATTTCAGAAGACTTAAAGGTAGGCAGACAATGTCATAGGGCAGCAGGAAATGCTATCAGAATGTTTGGGTGTATAGGGAGAGGCATTACCAGTAGAAAGAGCTCATGCCGCTCTACAGAACACTAGTGAGACCTCATTTTGAGTATTGTACTCAGTACTGAAGAATATTGATACTTTGGAGAGAGTTCAGAGAAGAGCTACCAAACTAGTACATGGATTGCAGGATAAAACTTACTAGGAAAGATTAAAGGACCTTAACATGTATAGCATGGAAGAAAGATGAGACAGAAGGGATATGCCACGGCGGGGAGTGGGGAAAACCCACCACCGTGCAATAGCTGAGGCTGCAACGCCAGATAGCAAGGAACAGGGAGCAGGTCACCTCCTAATGTAACCCTGAGCTCTCCCTAGACTCCTAGCGCATGAGCCGCCTCAGAAGGTAAGGGGGCTCATGCTCACCAACCTAGCTATCCCTGCTATGCCCTAGGCCTGATGACAGGGCAGAGAATACCTGTGCATCCACGACACGGATGACAGGCATCTCCAGAGGTCCAGTAGCTGACAGGATGCAGGGCTATGGGTAAAGCTGTACGGCAGGTAAGTCACACAGCAACATAACAATGCTATCTACACTTACCTGCTGAGGCCGAGATGGACGGAGACTCCAGGCTGGGAAACCCACAGTCTTGCCTTTGCTTAACCCCTCCGGGAAAGCACGCCCCTTCCGGAGCCGTCACACACCACAATCAAACCTCCAAGCAAAACCCACACCATAACTACATACACCAGGTGGGGGGAGGAATGACAGAAACACACCAGAGGGGACAACATACACAGCAAAGGAAACAGAATAATAAATAAGGGTGACTCACACAGACAATCACAAACAGCCCAGGAGCAGAGCTCCACACCAAGCTGACAACCAAAATCAAACTGACCTTCAGGCTCCACCACACCAACATATAAGGAGGCCTGAGGTCACACCCACCACACCTACCAGACACACCTTAACCCCGTGCATACCAAAATGGGGAAACACCACATCTAAGGAAAAGTGCCTCACATGCAAACACCGTTGCCAACCGCACGTGTAGACACAGAGTCACGACTTAAACAAGGGTCGTGACACTCCCACCCCTCAACCGAAAAGGGAAGCTGGTGGGGCCAAACAACAGGGGGGAGGGGCAATGCCTGTTAACCACCAGTGTCTCCCTCCAGAACTGCTGCCAACAAACCTGGACCGACTCAAAGGTCCCAGGTCGTCAGCCACCAAAGCAGACTGGAGAAAAGAACAACTGGAGGCACTGCCAGACAGGTACCCGTATCCTCCTCCAGAACTGCCGCCAACATACCTGGACCGACACCTAGGTCCCAGGCAGCCAGCCACCAAAGCAGTCTGGAGGAGGGACACTGGACACCGCGTCCAACTCAGAAAAACGTTCCTACTCCAGGTCGCTGCCAGAAGACATTCCCAGACCAGCACCGAGCAGGTATACCAAGGAATACTGCCAGCAGACGACCAGAGCAAGGAACCCTGAGAGGGACGAGGGGTCACCAACACGGACATGGTTAGCAAGGTGGCGGGGAATAAGCCACCAACTGCGCCGTTAACGGTGAACCCCATAGCGCTCTCCCTCCGGAGAACGCGAATGTATGCCAAAAACGGCTGGCAATACATGCTGAACCCTCTTTCGAAGGTACCGCGACTGCGGAGCCGTTATTTATTATTATGTCACGGCGGGGAGTGGGGAAAACCCACCACCGTGGAATAGCTGAGGCTGCAACGCCAGATAGCAAGGAACAGGGAGCAGGTCACCTCCTAATGTAACCCTGAGCTCTCCCTAGACTCCTAGCGCATGAGCCGCCTCAGAAGGTAAGGGGGCTGATGCTCACCAACCTAGGACCCTGCTATCCCTGATACGCCCTAGGCCTGATGACAGGGCAGAGAATACCTGTGCATCCACGACACGGATGACAGGCGTCTCCAGAGGCCCAGTAGCTGACAGGATGCAAGGCTATGGGTAAAGCTGTACGGCAGGCAAGTCACACAGCAACATAACAATGCTATCTACACTTACCTGCTGAAGCCGAGATGGACGGAGACTCCAGGCTGGGAAACCTACAGTCTTGCCTTTGCTTAACCCCTCCAGGAAAGCACGCCCCTTCCGGAGCCGTCACACACCACAATCAAACCTCCAAGCAAAACCCACACCATAACTACATACACCAGGTGGGGGGAGGAATGACAGAAACACACCAGAGGGGACAACAGACACAGAAAAGGAAACAGAATAATAAATAAGGGTGACTCACACAGACAATCGCAAACAGCCCAGGAGCAGAGCTCCACACCAAGCTGACAACCAAAATCAAACTGACCTTCAGGCTCCACCACACCAACATATAAGGAGGCCTGAGGTCACACCCACCACACCTACCAGACACACCTTAACCCCGTGCATACCAAAATGGGGAAACACCACATCCAAGGAAAAGTGCCTCACATGCAAACACCGTTGCCAACAGCAACCGCATCGGTAGACACAGAGTCACGACTTAAACAAGGGTCGTGACAGGATATGATAGAAACTTTTAAATCCATAAAAGGAAATTAACAAGGTAAAAGAGGAGAGAATATTTAAAAGAAGAAAAACTGCTACAAGAGGATATAGTTTTAAATTAGAGGGGCAAAGGTTTAAAAGTAATATCAGGAAGTATTTATTTACTGAGAGAGTAGTGGATGCATGGAATAGCCTTCCTGCAGAAGTGGTAGCTGCAAATACAGTGGAGGAGTTTAAGCATGCATGGGATAGGCATAAGGCCATCCTTCATATAAGATAGGGCCAAGGGCTATTCATAGTATTCAGTATATTGGGCAGACTAGATGGGCCAAATGCTTTTTATCTGCCTACACATTCTATGTTTCTATACATCACCCACAAATACCATCAGCAGCCGGGACTGAGAAACTGGTCAGAGTTGAGGGAAATATGGAAAGATCTGTAACAATCTCCCTAGAATATAATGATAATTGGTTTGGTTTATGATGAAAATTTAGACCTGCAGAAAATATACAGTACTCCCTCAAGAGTAAAATAATTATGTTTAAATAGTTTTTATTGAACATTTTCAAGTATTATATCAATATACAATATGCTATCCTCAAAGAGGGATTGACAAGTCAAACATGTACCTATTACGGTATACATATGTTGGAAATAATTGACAATTGGTTCAAAAAGGTAGCTTAACATCTATAATCCTAATTGAGTTAAAGAAAGGAGAGTTAAGTAAGAAAGGGGGAAGCAAGGAAGGAGGAAAGAGAGTGGAAAAGGAGAAGAAAAAAAAAGGAGGGGGGAGCTTTTCTCTTCGTGGCTAGCTGATGACCAGGATAAACCACTACAATCAAGTTGTGAGTAGGGAGTGAGAGCCCGTGGATTCCTGAAAATCTATCAATTTTGACCAAATCTTGAGTTATTTAGAGGACTCTTCATTTACTTCTGATGAGATCTCCTCCATTCTAGCAATATATAACATTTCCTGATACCATTCCCTCATATTAGGGACATGTGTCGTGCACCAGTGCCTAGGTATTACCAATCTTGCCGCAGAGATACAAAATCTCAGCATGCTTTTTTTTTGGGACGCAATGGAGCCCGGTAAGATAGAGAGAAGCACTACCTGGGGAGTATTGTCGACTGCTTTCTGTGTGATGCTGCGGTATACCTCAAAGACCTTATCCCAAAATGGTTTAACCAGTTCACAGCCCCACCATATGTGAAGCATTGTGCCTCTTCCACACTGCCAGCATGACTCAGATACTGTAGGAAAGATCCTGTGTAGTCTAACTGGATATCTGTACCAGCGTGACAATATCTTATAGTTTTTTTCCTGTACAGAACAGGCCATTGAGAGTATATGAGAAAATATAAAAGCTTTTTGCTGATCTGCGCGCTCTATATCAGTTCCCAATTCCTGCTCCCACCCCAAGATATAACTCGGTGTGTCTATATGGGAATCAGCAAGTAAGTACCGATAAAGCAAGGAGATCAAGTGTGTCAGCAGAGAAAACAATGAGAAAAAAATTTCGGTCTCAGATAACGAGGTCCTAAAACAGTACTGTTCCCCCCCTAAGGAAATATAAGACTTCAGCTGTTCATACTCTAACCAGGAGATCCATGTGTTAGGATATTTTGTGGTCATTTCAGATAAAGAAGGTAGAGGGGCCCCTTGAAAGGAGATGATAAAAGTGGGGGTCATCTATAGGCTGCATGCAGAAAAAAAAATATCTGCCAGTACTAGAGGGGAAGGCCGGATTATGTAAAATCGGTGTTAGTGGACTAATTCCTCTGGAGCATATACTTTTCTGTGTCAAGGATTCCCATACTTTAAGGGTTTGTTGCATCAATGCATGTTGTTTATCTAAGTGTGGTCGGACCTCAGGAGCGATCCATGGGGCATGTTTAAGAGGAAGGGAGTAGAAAGTCTGTTCCAACCATACCCATTGTTTTGAGACCCTGTGGTATTGCCAATCTAATAACCTAATAAGGCGTTCAGGGATTTCAGATTTTGTATAGTTAACTTTTGAAGTTACTGATATGGCCGAAGCGTTCAAATTCTCTCAATATTGAGGGGAGAGATATACGTGGTTGAGTGATGTATAGGTCATCCGCATATAGTGCTGTTTTATACTGTGAACCCCTGATTGAGAGGCCATGAATCGATGGATTCTGGCGGAGTGCATTGGCCAGGTGTTCCATCACTAGAACATATAACATAGGTGATAACGGGCACCCTTGCCTATTACCATTTTGATGATGGAGATAAAAGCCAGTTTACCTGCACTTTGGCCGTAGGTGGAATCTAAAAAAGTCCAGTGGACCCGGTCAAATGCCTTTTCGGCGTCTACCGACAACAGACATAAAGGAAAAGCATTAGACCATGCTGCGTTGGTAAGCAGTAAGGTTTTGATCGTATTTTCTCGTGCTTCCCGTCCGCGTACAAAGCCCACTTGATCTGTATGTATCACATTTGAGTAAAGAGGGCAACCTATCTGCAAATATAATTTAATGTCAATGTTAATCAATGAGATAAGCCTATAATTGGAAGACAGGGAATTATCCTTGCCGGGTTTGGGCAATACACTAATATGGGTCTCCAGGGATTGAGAAGCAAACTTGAACTCAGGGCCAATACTATTGAAGACCTTTGTCAGAAAGATGAGATCTCCAAACCGTTTGTAGAAGGCTGGTGTAAAGTCATCAGGCCCAGGGCTTTTAACAGAAGATGACTCCTTAATAATATTCTTCACATCTATTTTGGAGAAATCCATATCTAACACCTCCCTGTCGTGGGCAGAAATTGAGGGTAGTGCCCTTTGAGACATATTCATCTATACCCGTATTAATGGATGAAGGAGCCATATCAGAGAATTGTCCCTTAATGCTATATAATTGGGAATAATAAGAGCGAAATACCTCCAATATCTCTATAGGATTACGGGTGGTATTACCATTAGTTTTCTTAACATGGGAAATGAAGGTTTGTGATGATCTGGGGTGTAAAAGGCATGCCAGTGGTCTACAGCATTTGTTTGAGTATTCATAGAAAAAGCATCTCCCCTGATTGTTATATCTTTTATATTTTTGGTCTATCAATGCTTTAATGGAATTCCTAACTTTGAGCAGTTCAATATGTACAGTAGGGGACAGTGTTTGTTTATGTTGTACTTCCAGATTGTGGGCCTGAGGGAATAAAATGGATAGTTTATTGGCCCTTTCTTTTTTCAGTCTGGTACTATGTTTAATAAAGGTAACTGTGTTGGCAGGGGAGTGTTGTCAGTGGCATGTATCTGAAAAAAATCCCCTATAGTTTTCTTAATGTCAGCCTCACAAACCACATCTTTAAGAAGAATATCATTCAACCTCCAATTCCATGGCCTATGCATAGCATTAGGTAGCTCCATTGAAAAATAGATCGGGGCATGGTCAGAGAATAATATGTCGCCTATAAAGGCCTGAGGTTTCCACGCTAGAGTGTGATGACTGACAAGAAAGAAATCTATACAACTATAGGACCCGTGTGTGTGTGGGGGGGGCGGGGGGGTGTAATCTTTACCTTCAGGATGAAGGATCGCCAAATGTACAAGCTGCAAGGAATATGTATATAAATGTAGTAAAACCAGCATTCTTCACTTGATTGACCACACTGAGAGCAATATGGGTATAAATAATATATTTATTGGACTTAGATCTTAAAATTATGGTGGGAAAGATATCCCTTAGGTGGAGATGTCACTATAAGTAAAAAAAAGAGGGAAGGAGTAATTATTACCCTTTCAGGGTATACATAGTAAATGCATAAAATTTACAAAAATAGTCAAAAATCTGTTTTACTACATTTATATACATATCCTACTTCTTCTGATTGGGTGAATCAACTAAACCTGAGCACCTATACACGGTATTAGTTGGTGAGCCACCCGTTATCTACATTTGCCAAGCTGCAAGGAATGCAGATGAGAAAGTAGGGATCTCAGTTGCCTGCCAGGAGCTGCGTCTAGACCAGTAGTAGAATCCATAAGTGGATCTAGCGTGAAATTAAAATCTCCGCCGACTATCACCTGTCCTTCCGTGAAATCGGACAATTGATCCAAGAAAGATCTACAAGTAGAAAGTTGTCTGTGGTTAGGAAAGTACCAGTTAACCACAGTGATCAAAGTTGAGTATATCCTCAGTTTAAGAAAAACATAGCGCTCCTCTCCATCCATTCTAACATCCACCAGCATCCCTTGTAAGGATTTATGCAGAACCACAGAGACTCCTCTGGATCTCGAATCTGGGCTTGGATTGTGATACCATTGTGTAAAATACCTATCTCAGAGCGACGGCACATGTCAGATGCGTCTCCTGTAGGAGCAAAACTTGTACCTTCTGTTTATGCATGTGATAGAGGATCTGTGATCTTTTCTGCTGTAAGCTAAATCCCCGGACATTCAGAGATCCAAATTTTAGGATAGTCATCTTTACAGGCCCCTTAAAAAAAGGGGGGGGGAGGGAGATAAGTGGGAAGCGAGAAAGAAAGAGGGAGAAGAAAACAAGCTAAAGGACAGTTAAAGATAGAGGAGTAAGACTAGAAAAATGTAGTATTGTAAAGAGGGAATAAGTGGTAGAAATATAAAGTCACATCCGGTGTAAACATAGGAGGGCTTAGATAATACAGAGCAATGAGGGAGGTGTATCCCACATCAAGAGAAACGTGAGTCCCTATATAGGAGCGAGCTTTCAACAGAGGAGCTTCCCCCTAGACAAGGAGAGACCCTATATGATAATCTGAGAAACTTGGGTAAAATATAAACATTGCTAATCTAGAACATTAAACGTTGAATGAAATGAGAGCCCCTATACTCATAAAGACTTCGCCAGGGCAGAAGCATTCTAGAGGTATTTGTGGTCAAGGCTCCTGGAGGAGCACTGGACAAAGGTGAGTGAACTAATTACTATTGTACCTAAATTGGCTAGTGGTGTGCCTTTAGCCATATACGCGGGTAAGCCAAGACATGAATTTAGGCAGTTTATTAAATAAGAAATTTACAAGACCAAGTTTGAGAAAGCTTTGGCGACCTCGACTTGCGGATGTGGTATGTAGCGAGAAAAACACGAAGATTGCCACCGTCCCATTTTACGGATTATACGGGCTGGGACACCGTGTTTGGATGCGGCCCCGATCCGGAAGGAGTGCCCGGATATGGTGGCAGTGTGGAACCCTAGACCTGAAGCTAGAGAGCGGATGTGTTTGATGAATTGTGCAGAAGAGATTGAGAGCACAGGAAATGGCAGCAGGGAACTGTCTGGAGTTCTATCACCGAGTATGGTGAGCAGTCTGTTTAACACTGCCACTGGGCACCAGGGGTTGAAGGTTTTGAAGTACTCGACCTGAACCGCCGGACCAACCTCTGAGGTTTTCGAGGTGGGTAGGATGAAAATGAAGTGATCAAGTCTATGGTGGAACTGGCTTATTGCTGGGCCCAGATGTTGAGCTGAGGTGCAGCAGAACTCCCCTGGTCTGAGGAACCCATAAAAGCTGAGATAGAAGGCAGCCTTAAGGATCAAGCTTTTAAATGGCCCGAAAGGATTACCATCTAGGGCGGCAGAAATGTTTTGAAATAATTCCCCTGTGACTGGCTGTCTGGAGGGAGTGGACAGTGAGGAGAGCTTCTGAATGCCTCTTAAGACTGCCTTGACAGCATGGGAAGAAAAGAAGGAGATGTGACTGGGATGGTTGATCATGTAGTGATGCTGGATGCCTGCTAGATAGAGTCTGATGGTGTTATGAGACAATCTTAGCTCTTTATGGCAGTATGCCAGGAAAGCCAAGATGAACAAGACTTTGTCCTTGTCCCCCCTAGGATGAGAGTTGTTTAAAAGTGTTCCACCCGGTTTAGTAGTTCCTAGCTGAGTTGGCCGAGAGTGACTTGCGGATGAGACCATGGGCTGCGGAAATGTATGTATCTAATCCATGATCAGGGCTTCGAACCCTGGAGGGTTGACTCCGACTCTCCGAGCTCCTGGCATGACCTGAAAAAAAAAAAATTGAAATTTAAACGTGAAAGGGCATCTGCTGCAATGTTCTTCTTACCCTGCATGTGCCTACAGATGATGTGGAAATTGAACTGCAAGGAAAACCAGGTGAGTCTGCGAACTAGACGCATGACCTTGGGGAAACTGGACCTACATCTGGCGAGGATGTCGACTATTGCTTGATTATCTGTCATGAAATATACTGGCATGTTTTTCCATGACTGACCCCAGACCTGAGCAGCTGCTACGATGGGGTATACTTCAAGAAGGGGAGAGGATTTGGCAGCCTCCTGGTCTGAAGAGATTTGCGAGGGCCGAGGACCGGTGAACCACTGGTCCCTGCAAAGGGCTCCAAACCCGAGGCATCAGAAAACACCATGGGGGAGGTGTCATTCCAGTGAGGAACAAAAAGTGAGATGCCATTCCAACTGGACAAGAAGACTGACCACAAGGCCAGGTCTGCCAATGCATCGCATTCTAGATGAATGATCCTGGCGGCAAAGTTGGTAGGAGTCTAAGTAGTCCGGAGATGAACGATCTGCCCTGCGGCATGATCCTGGCGGCAAAGTTGAAAGACCCCAACAAAGATTGGAGTTCAAGCTTTGACACTGTTCGAGTACCCACGAACCTGGCTACTGATTCCTTGAGCCTGGTTTGTCCAGGGGGAGTCTGGCCTCCATTTTGATGGTATCTAGGGTGATACCTAAGAAGGTGATTACCTCGGAAGGTCCCTCAACCTTTGAAGGGGCTACTGGGACGTTCAATTTGCTGAACAGGCTGAGTAGGCTATCCAACCTATCTGGGACGTGATTTGCGTGCTCAATGAGCAGAAAATCGTCCAAATAATGGATTACCCTCGGACAATGGGCATGATTAACTAGGGTCCAATGAAGCGCTCGGGCGAACTGATCAAAGAGCCAGTGGCTGCTCTTTGATCCGAACGTCAAGCGGGTGGTAAAATAATACCGTTCTCTCCATTTGATGCCTAAAACTTCCACAGGTGTGGTTGGATTGGTAGCAGCTTAAAGGCATTCGAGATGTCTGCCTTTGACAACCAAGCCTCTGCTCTGACCTGTAGGATCAGTTGTATGGCTTCGTCCAAAGAAGAGTACTGCATGGAGTACTCTTCTGACAGGACAAGAGAGTTTAGACTAGGGGTGCTGGATGCATGAGGAGCAGACAAATCGTAAATTAATCTCTTTTTATTTGAAGATTTTTTTGACTAGGCCTATGGGATTAACACGGTGCACGTGAAAGGGAGATTCTGAAAATGGACCAATCATGAAGCCTTTCTGCATTCAACAGTTCGTCAACTGACACAGGGTCTGCCAAAGACGATAGGGGGTTGGGGCATTGTCAAGTGACCCGTGGAAGGGTGACTAGCCCAGTGTGAAAACCCTTGGCGAAACCATTCTTAAGGAACTGGACAAAATCAGGATCATGGTGGTCTTGGAGAAGGGAGAGTAATAGATCGATGTTGATGTCGGCTAGTCAGGAGCGCTTGGCCGTTGGCTGGGAACAGGAGGACTGGGGGTGGGCCCTGAAACAAATGGAGCAAATATGTAGCGCTTTGCATTTATCGTAACTACAAAAGCCTAGATTGAAATTATTACAAGTTTGTTTTTTGCCTAGGAAGGTGATGGAACGTCCGAGTTTGTCCGTGAATGGGTTGGGTTTTTGTGCTCCGGTGTTGGTGGTTGGCCTAGGAAGGAGGGGCAGTGATGTGGGGGCACCAGTCGGAGGAATGGAGGACTGACTGGCAGTTGGAACATGCTGGGGCTTTTTGCCCGGCAAAATGCCTGCAGAAGAGCTCCATGTCAAGGACGGCCCAATTTGTGACGTGCTGGTACTGGAGAAAGGCCGCTGCTGCCTTTGCCGAAAATGACCGGTGGTAGTCATAAAAAGCGAAACCGCAGTATTTGTAACCTAGTTCTGTGATTCTGTACATGTAAACGTCTAATTCTTCCCTTCTGTGGGGATGTGCGGAGCACACAATATCCGGTATAGACTAAAGGTTAGCATGAATTCAGGGATAGTGAGTTTTCTATTGAGGCGGGCGTCCTTAGATTTAAGCACGACAGATACATCACCACAGGCAATCGTCTTATTCTCAACTGTGTCGTGGGTAGAAATAAGGATAGCAGCTAGATTGATGTCTTTCCCTGCCAATATATCTCGCCTGATATTTTCTGGCACGAAGAAAGCGGGGGCGATGTCGGGAATGCTGAGACCTGTACCTGGGGAGGCGGAACGGGAAGTGAAAGGAACAGTTTCGGGCTCTGGGGGAGGAGGAGACGTGGTATCCTTGTTTTCGATGGCATGAAGCCTGGTATCAATGTCGGAAATTGATGATGATAGGTTATTAATGGTGGCGTGTAGTTCGGTCAGGGATAACTGGATGGTGGACATGGACACCTGCTCATCGGGGCCCCTGGGCGTTTCAGGAAAGAGCAACCGATACAGCTCGGCTTTTCGCGATGAAGCAGAGTGGCGGATCCCCCTTTTTTTGAGTTCGGAAATTAACTTGGGGATAGTCCAATTTCTGTACGATGCGCGGCTGGCTGGTTTGGAGATTGCTGACTCTGGAATAGACATCGAATCTTCTATGTCGGAAACGTGGGACATTGTACCGCTGTGAGTGTGGGCACACCGTTTGAGCCGGACCCTGTTGGGAGGACCTGAAGTGAAGTAAAAAAAAACATGTACTAAACTTTTTATTATTTTTTTCTTACCTGGAGCCAAGGATAGATTAGAACGGAATTTTAGAGAATTAACTGCCAGCAGTTGAACAGCCTGGGTATGGCCGCGATGAGGATGAAACTTCTCAAACCCTGAGAACCTGAGATTTGTAAGTAAGCTTAACTGGTACCTGCGTGAAGGAATGCACCCAGAACATTCTGATAGGGACGGAGTGTGACGATTAGGGAGAGGTGAAACCTGAACGAGGAGAAAAGAAACGACAGCCAGGCAATCCACAAAAAATGTTTAGACCGTGTTAGATGATCGGGCTTGGAGAATGAGGATGCGGCCTGGGAGTTGGTGCTGAGAAGAGAGATAAGGTGAACGTGCTGGCGAGACAAGGGAACCTTGTGCAATAGGTGACGTGATGAGTGGACAGAAGACGTGCCTGAAGTTTTGGCATAACTTGAGTAGAACAGGCGGAAAACATAAACTGGACCGAGGGACAGGTGGACGAGACAACATGACCTGGACGTATCAGGTGAGGACATGACATGATCTGAGCGTATCAGGCAGTAGACCACAAGACGACCTGAACGTATCAGGCGAACAGAAAACACAAACGACCCGACCGTATTGGGCAGAGGAACACAGTACGACCTGAAGGGTATCAGGCGACGGAAATGACATGACCTGAACGTATCAGGTGAAACAAACATGTCCTGAGCATATCAGGTAAAAGACTGACATGACCTGAACGTATCAGGCGACTTGGAAGTGTCAGGCCCTGCGACATGACCATGGCCCGGGACACATCAGATGATGAAAACCCCACTGGATACAAGCCCCGAACTGAAATGTGTCAGGCAGTGGGGCCACATGACCCGGGCATAACGGGCAACAGAGAGCAACAAGACCTGAGTGTAATAGGTAAAGGAAACGACATGAACTGACCGTGACAGGCAATAGGCATGACATGACTTGAGCATGAAGAGGTACAAAAGTGACATGACCTGGGTGTACCAGGCAGTAGAAATAACAAGACTTGAGTGTGACAGGCAAATAGAGAAAGACATGACCCGGGCGCAGCCAGGCAGTGGAAGGTGACAGCCCTGAGCAAGGCGGGCAAATAGAACAATGACACGACTGGCGTGACAGGCAGTAGAAAATGACACGAGAACAGTAGAAGAAGGACTGAGCGTGACAGAACAGTAGAAGGAGACATGACCTGGGCGACGTGACTCGAGCGGAATAGACAAACGGAAAGTGACATGACTTGGGTGTGACGGACAACGAGCAGCGAGATGACCTGAACGTATCAGCCAACAGGATACAAAGAGGACCTGAACGTATCAGGCAACAGGACGCGAAGAAGACCTGAACGTATCAGGCAGCAGGACACGAAAGACTTGGGTATGTCAGATAACAGGAGAAAAACGAACCTGGCCTGCACGGAACGGGTAGACGGTGCTAGTGTGAACAAGCAATGGAAGTGCGATGGGGATCGAGGAAAATACCCACATGCTGACGAGTGCTTTGTGAACCTAATCACATAAGCTAGGAGTTGGGAAGGGGATAGAAGTGAGAGAATTATTATTATTATTATTTTTTTTTTTAAGTCTACTTGCAACCTGTGGCCGTGTAAGTGCTGCTTGATGAGATGCAGCATGTTACTGGCTGATGGGAGGGTCCTCCACCGGGCCAGACCTGCGGATCCATGGGACTTGGACCCGGAGGAAGTCTCCCAGTGAGAGAAGTAGAACCCAGGGTCAGCCATAGATGCTGCGACTCATAAACATGGTGAGGTGCATAAGGAAAACAGCGTGGCAGCTGGACCTGGCCACAGCACCATAGGAGAGGAGGGAGTGGAACCTGGGGAGAATGCTGCACCAAGAACGCTGTGCCCGGAAGTAGTGATGGCGCAGGGCGCCCGACTGGTAGCGGCCGTCCGTGATCTCAGATGCAATGGTAGTGAGGAGTGGAGCTTGACTTACCGAAGCAGGGCCAACAGGTGAGTGCATGCCGCTGCTGCACTGCTTGCGCTGGAGAAGCCGGAACCGGAAGTCGCGGAAGGATAACATCAAGCACCGCGATGCCGACGTGCCTGGTGAGTCCGCTCAGCATGCAAATACCCTATGCCCCTCCCACAAATGCAGGCTGGGATCCAGCCTGCTGTATATATCATGTGCATTACTCCTCCATAGCCAGGCCACTCCCCCCCAAAAGTAAAATAATTATGCAACAGGAGAAATTCAACAGGCAAAATAATAAACTTGCATAACTCCGAAGAGTATTCACTGTATTATTATTATTATTTATTATTCATTCCATAGCGCTGTACGTATGAGAAGAGGTATACATACATAATTCAAACAATTGCACTAATCATGAACAAGACAAGTTACAGACTTCTACAGAAGGAGAGAGGGCCCTGCCTGCGAGGCTTACAATCTACATGGCATGGGAGAAGGACACAGTAGGTGAGGGTGAAGCTGGTGATGGCGGTATAGAGGCAGCAGGGTCACTGGTTGTAGGCTTGTCTGAAGAAGTGGGTTTTCAGGTTTCTTTTGAAGGATTCCACTGTAGGTGAGAGTCTGATATGTTGGGGTAGCGAGTTCCAGAGTATGGGGGATGCATGGGAGAAATCTTGGAGTCTATTGTGGGAAGAGGCGAAAAGAGGAGAGGAGAGAAGGAGGTCTTGTGAGGATCGGAGAGTGCGTGTGGGGATGTATCGGGAAAGTAGCTCAGAGATGTAGGGAGGGGACAGGTTATGGACGGCCTTGTATGTATTTGTTAGTACTTTGAAGTGAATTTGCTGGGCGATGGGGAGCCAGTGAAGGGATTAGCAGAGGGGACAGGCAGAGGAGTAATAGGGTGAGAGGTGGATTAGTCGGGCAGCAGAGTTGAGGATAGATTGGAGGGGTGCGAGTGTGCTAGATGGAAGGCCACAGAGGAGAGTGTTGCAGTAGTCTAGGCGGGAGATGATGAGGGCATGTACAAGCATTTTCGCAGATTCAAAGTTAAGGAAAGTGCGGATGTGGGAGATGTTTTTGAGTTGGATGCGGCAGGTGGTGGAAAGGGCTTGGATGTGCAGTCGGAAGGAAAAGGCAGAATCCAAGGTCACTCCAAGGCAGCGGACTTGGTTGACCAGGAAGAGTGTGCAGCCATTGATCGTGATAGATAGGTCTGTTGGGGGGTTGAGCAAGATGGGGGAAAGATGATGAATTCTGTTTTATCCATGTTAAGTTTTAAAAAGTTTTAGAAAGTGAAAGGCGAAGAAGGATGATATAGAAGATAGACATTGGGGGATTCTTGATAGTAAGGTGGTGATGTCTGGACCAGAGAGGTAGATTTGTGTGTCGTCAGCATAAGAGTGATACTGAAAGCCATGGGACTCTATGAGCTGTCCCATGCCAAAAGTGTAGATAGAGAAGAGCAGGGGTCCTAAGACAGAGCCTTGCGGGCAGGGCTGGGACAAGGTCCACCACCAACAGAGGCTGAGCTGCCCAAGTGCCCTCCCCCCAACTTGTGGAGTCTTTACTAAATACTTACTGTTGTAATCACACATAAATATGCACAGTTTAATGTACCAATTAACTATAGCTGTAAACAAATGCACAACCTATTTAGATCCATATAAAGATAGAAATAAAGTGCAAAAAAAGTCATATAAGACAATAACCACATAATCTTAATATAAATAAACATAATCCTGTCAACAAGACAGAATAAAAACTAGCAAGTTTTGCAGGGGTACGGGTACATGGGGTGGGAGGACAAGGGCTGATGGGGGAAGGGGGGCTGGGTTAGATCATCTAACCCCCCCTCCCCCCATCAGCCCTCGACCCCCCCATCTACCGCACCAGATATTTAGGTGTTATTTATTCCTGCAGCTCTAATGCTCTGATGATCACTGATCAGTATATGACTCAAGTCAAGCCCCCCCGCCATTTAGATATGTATGTTTGTTATTAATAATCATCCACCCCAACCCACCCAACCTCCCCTCCCCAGCCTTTGTGTCGGCCCGGCCCTGCTTATGGGACACCAACAGAGATGGAATGAGACGAGGAGGTGGTGCGTGAGTGGGAGACTCTAAACTTCCGGTCTGTGAGGTATGGTGTGATCCAGGAGAGGGCCAGGTCAGTGATGCCAAGTGATGAGAGAGTTTGCAACAGAAGGGAGTGGTCAAAAGTGTCGAAGGCAGAGGACAGGTCAAGGAGGACAGAGTATTGTTTTTTTGGTTTTTGCTGTTAGTAGGTCATTGGTGACTTTGGTAAGGGCAGTCTCAGTCGAGTGGTGGGGTCGGAAGCCAGATTGTAGGCGGTCAAAGAGGGAGCAGGAGGAGAGGTGAGAGGACAGTTCAGAATTGACATGTTGTTCAAGAAGCTTTGAGGCATACGGAAGAAGTGATATGGGGTGATAACTGGACAAAGAAGATGGATCAAGTGAAGGCTTTTTGAGGATGGGTGTAATGGTAGCATGTTTAAAAGCAGAGGGGGAGATACCAGAGGTTAGTGATAGGTTGAAGAGATGAGTTAGGGCTGGGATAAACACTGTGGTGAAGTTAGGGATGAGGTGGGATTGATTGGGTCAAGTGCACAGGTGGTCAGATGAGATCTGGTGAGTAGAGTGGAGAGTTTTTCTTCTGTAATGGTGGAGAAGCGGGTTTTCGGAGAAGAGGACCAAGCATTTGTGTAGAGGGTCTGTGGGGACTGTATAGTGAAGCTTTATCTGATGTTGACTATCTTTTGTTTGAAGTATTTGGCAAAGTCCTCAGCTGAGAAGAGAGGAGAGGGTGGGGGTGCTGGGGGGAGTTAAAAGTGGTAAAAAGTTGTTTAGGACTGTGGGACAGGGAAGGTATGACAGATGAGAAGTAGGCCTGTTTTGCTTCAGCGAGTGATTTGAATATGAGGAGGCATTGCTTGCAGGCGGTGAAATGATCTTTAGAATGGGATTTCTTCCATCGCCGCTCAGCAGCCCTGGAAGCTTGTCTGAGTTTTTTGGTCAGGTTGGTGTGCCAGAGAATTTTTCGGGTTTTGTTGTGTGTGAGGGGGGGCAACAGTGTCCAGAGATGTACTTATTGTGGTGTTATATAGGGTGGTGGCAGCATCTGGGTCTTGGAGGGAACAGATGGTAGAGATTTGGAGAAGAGAGTCATAAAGCAAGCAAAATTCGAGATGTTTAAGGTTCCTGCGGGGGGGGGGTGGGTGGGGGGTGGGGGGGTGCTAGTCTGTGTGGACCGGGGGAGCAGCAGAAGAAACCAATTAAATGAAGAGAAGGTGAGTAGGTTGTGGTTGGATAGGGGGAGAGGTGAATTAAAAAGGTTAGCTAGGGAGCAGAGGTGGGTAGATCCAGAGTGTGACCATGTCTGTGGGTAGGAGCTGAAGACCATTTAGTCTCATATTGCAAATAAACTGAGAAAGACATAAGGAATTCTTCTCACAACCCTTTCTATGTTTCTGAAACGACTGGCTTAAATGGGAGCTACCTTTCTCTTCCCTGTCAGTAGTAAATATTGGTAAGCCCAATTTATATATATATATATATATATATATATATATATAAATGATGAAGAAAGGGCAGCACTCCGGTCTTGTGGTGAAAATTCGGTGATGTTTATTACACCCAAAAGCAAGCATGCAGCATTTCAAGCTTGACAAAGGCTCCATTGAGAGAGCTGAAATGCTGCATTGCTTTTGGGTGTAATAAACATAACTGAATTTTCACCACAAGTCCGGAGTGCTGCCCTTTCTTCATCATTTTTACTTTACTGTTCCTGGTCCGGGAACTATTGTGGAATTGCACCTGGCATACCTATAGAGTGCTGCTGACTTCTCTGCTTTTATACACACATAAATATATATATATATATATATATATATATATATATATATATATATGCAATACAGACCAAAAGTTTGGACACACCTTCTCATTTAAAGAGTTTTCTTTATTTTCATGACTATGAAAATTGTAGATTCACACTGAAGGCAACAGAACTATGAATTAACACATGTGGAATTATATACATAACAAAAAAGTGTGAAACAACTGAAAATATGTCATATTCTAGGTTCTTCAAAGTAGCCACCTTTTGCTTTGATTACTGCTTTGCACACTCTTGATGAGCTTCAAGAGGTAGTCAGCTGAAATGGTCTTCCAAAAGTCTTGAAGGAGTTCCCAGAGATGCATAATACTTGTTGGCCCTTTTGCCTTCACTCTGCGGTCCAGCTCACCCCAAACCATCTCGATTGGGTTCAGGTCCGGTGACTGTGGAGGCCCGGTTATCTGGCGCAGCACCCCATCACTCTCCTTCATGTTCAAATTGCCCTTACACAGCCTGGAGGTGTGTTTGGGGTCAATGTCCTGTTGAAAAATAAATGATGGTCCAACTAAACGCAAACCGGATGGAATAGCATGCCGCTGCAAGATGCTGTAGTAGCCATGCTGGCTGTGAACAGAGCTGGAAACTGAGGACATGTGGAAAGTTTGGCAGGAAAGCCGATTGGAATCTACCATGGACTAAAAAGAACCCAGGGTAAAAATACCTTTATTTTTGAATGGACTATTGATTATGTTGTACTGAACTAAGCGGACTTTAAGTTGGGTTTGTTTGGACCTTGGCTGCTGGAAGCTGTCCCTCTTTTCGTTTTGGAAAATAAACACCTGTTTTCTTTAACTCTGGGCTGGCTCATGCACTTGGTTTGCTGGAGCGATCTTCCCCCATATTACAATATATATAAATGTTGAGAGTAATATAATTTAATGTTCAAGGGTTTAGAGAGAAAATAAAAAGATTTGCCATTTTTGACTGGTTGAGAGGGTACATGCTAGCTGTCACCTGGCTGCAGGAAACACATTTGGATAGAGATTCTGTGAAGTGGGTGGAAAAAAGATGGATAGAAGATGGTTATCATTCTATATATACATCATATATCTTAGTCCATAACAAAGTTAATTATGAATATGTGGCATGTAAGGCAGATGACTTCAGCAGGTATCTCTTCTTACAGTGTAATATACAGTGCCTTGCAAAAGTATTCACCCCCTTTGACTTTTTATTTTTATTTTGTTACATTACAGTCTTAAGTTCAATGTTTTGTTAATCTGAATTTTATGTGATGGATCAGAACAGAATAGTCGATACCGGTATATATATAAATAACTATTTTTTAGAAATAGAAAACCAATTACCAATTAACTTCAGAAGTCATATAATTAGTGAAATGATGTCCACCTATGTGCAATCTTTTTTGAAAGGCCCCAAAGGCTGCAACACTAACCAAACACTGCCATAAAGACCAAGCAACTCTACAAACAAGTAAGGAACAATGTTGTTGAGAAGTATAAGTCAGGGTTAGATTATAAAAAAAATATTCAAGTCTTTGATGATCCCCAGGAGCACCGTCAAATCTATCATAACCAAATGGAAAGAACATGGCACAACAGCAAACCTGCCAAAAGACGGCCTCCCACCAAAACTAACGGACCGGGCAAGGACCTGGAGGAGCTGCAGAGTTCTACAGCAGAGACTGGAGTATCTGTACATCGGGCAACAATAAGCCGTACACTCCATAGATGTGTTGGGCTTTATGGCAGAGTGGCCAGAAGAAAGTAATTCATTTCAGCTAAAAACAAAAAGGCACGTTGTGAGTGTTAGATAAAAAGGCATATGTGAGACTCCTAAAATGTATGGAGGAAAGTGCTCTGGTATGATAAAACTAAAATTGAACTTTTCGGTGAACAAAGAAAACGCTATGTCTGGCGCAAACCCAACACATCACATCACCCAAAGAACACCATCCCCACAGTGAAACATGGTGGTAGCAGCATCATGATGTGGAGAGTTTTTCAGGTGCCGGGACTGGGAAACTGGTCAGAATTGAGGGAAAGATAGATGGTGCTTAATACAGAGTTATTCTTGAGCAAAACCTGTACTACTCTGTGTAGGATTTGAGGCTAGGACAGAGGTTCAACTTCCAGCAGGACAATGACCCCAAATACAATGCTAAAGCAACACTTGAGTGGTTTAAGGGGAAACATGTAACTGGTTTGGAATGGCCTAGTCAAAGCCCAGTCAATCCAATAGAAAATCTGTGGTCAGACATAAAGATTGCTGTTCACAAGTACAAACCATCCAATGTGAAGGAGCTGGAGCAGTTTTGCAAGGAGGAATGGGCAGAAATTCCAGTGGTAAGATGTGGCAAGCTCATAGAGACTTATCCGAAGCAACTTGGAGCTGTGATTGCCACAAAAGGTGGCTCTGCAAAGTTTTGACTTTAGGGGGGTGAATAGTTATGCGCATTGACTTTTTCTGCTATTTTGTCCTATTTGTTGTTAACTTTATTAAAATATAAGGAAGATATTAAGATAGAATTAAAGCTTTTTTTAAAACTAAACAAAGATTCAACTAATAAGGAAGTAGTTTGGGATGCTGTGAAAGCCTTCTCAAGAGGTATTCTGATTAAAAAGTTAACTTTTGGAAGAAAAGAGAAAAAGAAAAAACTAAAAATGCAGAAGCTGGAAGAGGCAAGAAGGAGATATACAGCAGATCCCTCAGCAGATAATTTGAATAAATGGGAAGAGGAACAAGAGAATGTTAGAGACATATATATGGAAATAACAGCTTTGCTTTTTCAAGGGGTTACATTTTTTTCAGAGCGTGAGAAAGTTGGGAAGATCTTAGCTAATATAGTGAAAAACCAACAGAGAAAATATTGGGTAGGAGCCATAAGAAATAATAAGGGCCTGATTGTAAAATCCCCGGATCAGATAAGTGAGGTCTTTAGAACCTATTACCATATATAGCTCGAAAATATCCTATGAGAAAGACATCCTATGTCATTATTTGAATTATGTTACCTTAAAAAACTGATGATGAATCAGAGAGATGAATTGGAGAGAGAGAAACAATTGGAAGAATTAGAAAGGGCATTGCGATCTGTTAAGGATAAAAAGCACCAGGAGGAGATGGATTACCTTTTGAAATCTATAAGGAATTTAGTCAAATACTTTTACCAGAACTAAGGGAGACCCTGTGTGAGGCCAGGAATACAGGAAAGTTGCCTGAATCCATGGAGGAGGCTATCATTGTTTTGATTCCCAAAGAGGGAAAGTATTTAT
The DNA here is from genome assembly GCF_014858855.1 of Bufo gargarizans. Classification (NCBI taxonomy): domain Eukaryota; kingdom Metazoa; phylum Chordata; class Amphibia; order Anura; family Bufonidae; genus Bufo; species Bufo gargarizans. Next base: position 339,147,045 of record NC_058083.1, read on the forward strand.
TAATGCCAGAATCATATAGACCTACAGTACTGTATATCCATGTTTAATACTGATATAAAACTGTTAGCGAAGGTGTTAGCGGATAGACTTTCAAGAATAGTTAAAACTATAATGAAGATCAAACAGGCTTTATCCCTGGAAGATTGATTAAAGGGGTTATCCGATCTTAGACAATGGGGCCATATCGCTAGGATATGCCCCCAAGGATATGCCCCCATTGTCTGATAGGTGCGGGTCCCACCTCTGGGACCCACACCTACAATGAGAACGGAGTCGGGAGAGTTGTGGCTGGAGGACCCCGGGTTTCCCAGGGTCCGTCCACCACCAGGCACAGCTCCCAGAGCGTTGCCAGCGCTCGGCTATTTTCGGCGGCTCCATAGAAATGAATGGAGGGTGGCTGCGCATGCGCAGTGTGCCCTCCTCCACTTTCTCTGCTCCGTTCTCCTTGTTGGTGTGGCTCCCAGCGGTGGGACCCGCACCTATCAGACAATGGGGGCATATCCTAGCGATATGCCCCCATTGTCTAAGATGGGATAACCCCTTTAACTCTAATGTTAGGAGGGTGTTTTTTAATATAGAAGCCAATAGACAAAATGCCAATGAGGAAGGTACACTCTTTGGACGCGACTAAAGCGTTCAACTGTATAGAATGGGAGTATTTATGGGAGGTTCTTAAATGCTTTGGCATAGGGGATCACTTTATAAATTGGATTAAACTAATATTCACCCATCCCAGTGCAAGAGTAGCGGTGGATGGGGTTATGTCCCTGCCTTTTGCCCTTTCGAGGGAATAGGGCAAAAGGCAGGGAATAGAACCATTGGCTATTATAGTTCGTGAGAGTGACGAGTTTAGGAGCTTTCAATATGGAAATATTAATGAGAAAATAACGTTATATGCTGATGATGTTTTGCTTTTTGTGAGTAATATTGAAGAGGATTTAAATAAAATAATTAGTATAATAGATAGGTTTGGATATTGTTCGGGTTTGAAGATAAACGGGGATAACTCACACTTGATGCAATTGGGGGATCAAAACCTCCTGAGTAAGAATTTAAAGGTAAATACAATTGCTAAAGGAAGGAGCTTTACATATTTGGGGATAAATATCTCATGAAACTTGGGGGACTATATAGAATTAAATATAGCCCCACTGTTAAAGGAAATAAGAAATAAAATTCACATGATGGGATGAATTAACTTAATAAAGATGGTTTTTCTCCCCAAGATACTGTATATTATGCAAAGTGCCCCAATCTGGATTCCAAATAAAGTATTTAAAAGGAACCTGTCATCTCAAAAATGCATCTACACCTGCCAGCAGTACCTCATAGTAACCCGCACCCTGTTAATAATCATGTTTCATCCTGTTGTCTGATGCTGCGTAAGTTTAAAAAATGCTGTTTTATCTAAACTACTTGTAGTAGTTCACAGTTTGCAACTGTAGCTTTCAATTTGTATTTGTACTTTGCAATTGGTGGAACTGTAAGTAAACACATATATATCTAGTTCAGTATATATTATAAACACAATACTAACAATAGGAACATTATATAACTGTTTTAAATATCTATTTTGACCTCTTGTTCCCATAAAACTGGACTTTCAGTGTAGTGAATGTCTCTTCAGCTCCTATCTCTGGTGAATGATTCTAGCAGCAGGAGCTGGGGGAATTCCCAGACAGGCTGTGTGTGAGGCTGGCTGCGATTGGTGAAAACTCTTGCGGTCTGAGAAGCTGCCTATGATTAGTCTAGACTTCTGCCCAGCAACAACAGATTAACACTATGCTTTATGTTGTTTCTGCTGTGTCACTGAGCTTACCTTACACTATAAAATGAATTTTAAAGGCATATTATCTTTTTATGCTTCTGTGTACACAAAATATAACAGTTATTTGACATCTAAAACATGATGTCACAGTAAATAGCTCTGCTTTTGTCTTTAACACATAAACATAGGAGCTGTATTAAGGCTATTGGCAGGTCTAGCTGTATACTCATATAACCTATACTAGCAACCTAGGACATGTGGCCTACAGTAAAATTTTCATTCAGCGACCGCCTAATGTACCTTCAGCCACCTAATTACTTGTTCTTTTCAGTCAGTGAATGCCTAATGTTTGGTACCTGTACTGGCCTACAGTAAAAATTGTATCCAGTGACCGGCTAATGTACCTCCAGCATCATAATCACAAGTTATTTTCTGTCAGGTCAATGCCTAATTTTTGGGGCCCATACTCCCGTGGCCTAAAATAATACATTTCTAGGCTCCAGCAGGGCACATTTTGGAGAGTTTCCCTTTAAGATGCATAAAAATGGCCGCTGATTAAAATACATATTTTTTTGTGGGAATGTTTGCCATTGATCCCCCTCTGGTATGTCACTGTCCATGTTGTGGGACTATTTGTGCACTTCTAGTAAGTATTTAGTGGCTGCAAATATGACCTGAAGGTTTTTCAGGTTCGCCTGCCAGTAAAGTGAATGGGGCCTGAAGCGAACGCGCTGTTTGCGAACATTTGATCGCGAACGCGCGTTTGCATTCGCGAAACGTCCTGGCTGATGTTCGTCCATCACTACTCCTGGTGATGCTGCTGCCACCTCCACACTGCTATTGTGCCACTCTGTGGCCTCCTGATGCTTCTGCCACCTCCACACTATGTCATAGGGCCACTCTGTGGACTTCTCATGCTGTTCCCACCCTCCCCACTTCATGACTGGGCCACTATTTTGCCTTTCGGCTTGGCTGACATTATAATTTATTTGATCCTTCTTCTCATCTGTCAGAAGAAAGGAAAAATGAGACGCACAACGGATCCTGTCTGTGTAGCAGCTGTAAGGCCTGTATGGTCCCATTAGAATTGGCTTGTGATTTGGTAGCCAAAAGCAGGATTGAGTACAAAACACAGACGACTTGCAAATATTTCATTCATGTGTCATTTCTGTTTTGGATCCACTCCTGTTTTTTTTAGCATTAGCAATACTGATGGATTACTGACCAAATGCTGACTGAGTGAAGACGGATGCCCAAAAGACGGGATCCGTTTTTTGGGGGTTATTGTTCTGAAGGATCAGAGGAAGGGCAAAATAATCAGTGATGTCCACACAAACTTACTGCTGACACCCTCACCATTCTGTCGGGGTGCTCTACTTGTATAAGCATTTAGAAGAACTGGTTCGCGGGCGAACACTGCGAACTGGCCATCACTATTTGTGAGAACCTTGGTAAGTTCTGAAAATGAACACCAACATCATATTTTTTTTTTCTTACATGAAAAGTTATAATCTTGATTTTATAGCGCTTGGTTAATTGAACAATGGTCGGTGTCCAGTGCGTTCGATATAAATGTACAGTCTGGTTTCTTGCAGGTTTACAAGTGCAGTCATCTATCAAGGTCTTGTGATGCGGCTAGGAATCGTGTCTGGAAGTCTCTATACAGACTTTTTTATCTCTGCAGCTGTGGAATTACCAGCGGCCATACTTATTCTACTCTCCATTGATCGCATTGGGAGAAGACTTCCATTTGCTTTGAGTAATGCTGGAGCAGGCATTGCATGCTTAATAACTGCTGCAATATCCACAGGTACTTATATAATAATAGGGATCACTTGGTGGGATGCAATATGGTATTAGTAGACTACAGTATTAAAGGGGTGTCCTGTTTGCATAATCCTAATCAGATGCACTATTGGCATTTACTACATGAAATACATGAATAGCTACATTCTGCTGGCTTGAGTATTGGCAAATATATATATAAATATAGTTATACATTTCGATACACGATTGATTTCATCAGTATAATCTGGGGTCTATGCTGTGTCGGACTGGGGTGCCTTGGGCTCCCCAGTAAAATGTATTTTGGGGGCCCCTCTATACGGATACATTCAAATATTACCTGCTCACACAGCAGCAATATGCTACCAGATGATTGAATATGGTGGGCCCTGCAACAACTCTGAGAAGGTAGGTCCTGGGGAGAACAGGACACTGGCTACATTTCTGCTACACCTAGAAGTCATCTCAGATATCTGATAGTGTCTATAATAATAAACTGGGGAGTTTTTTTTATAATCTATTAAGTTTTTTATATGAACATAGGCTGGTGGAGGTGCTGTACATTGAACATATGTATGTAGTGCAGTAAGTCTACTGTGTTATGTGCCACTTGTGCAGGGGGTGCGAGACTAGGGGCCCACCTTGCTCAGGGGCCCATGGGGAGATTCATCTGTACCCCTGTGGGCCAGTCCAAGCTTGGGTCTATGGTGGCTATTGCACATCACTTTATACAGTTAGGTCCATATATATTTGGACAGAGACAAAAAATTTCAAATTTTTGTTCTGTACATTGCAACAATGGATTTTAAACAAAACAGTCCAGATGCAGTTGAAATTCAGACTTTCAGCTTTAATTCAGTGGGTTAAACAAAATTATTGCATAAAAATGTGATGAACTAAAGCATTTTTTAAACTAAATCCCTTCATTTCAGGGGCTCAAAAGTAATTGGATAAATTAAATAATTGTAAATAAAATGTTAATTTCTAATACTTGGTTGAAAACCCATTGTTGGCAATGACTGAAGTCTTGAACTCATGGACATCACCAGACGCTGTATTTCCTCCATATGAATGCTCTGCCAGGCCTTTACTGCAGCGGTTTTCAGTTGTTGTTTGTTTGTGGGCCTTTCTGTCTGAAGTTTAGTCTTTAACAAGTGAAATGCATGGTCTATTGGGTTCAGATCAGGTGACTGACCTGGCCATTCAAGAATATTCCACTTCTTTGCTTTAATAAACTTTATGTTTTGGGTCATTGTCCATCTGCATTATGAAACGCTGACCAATCAGTGTGACTGCATTTGAGCACACAGTATGTTTCTGAAAACCCTAGAATTCATCCGGCTGCCTCTACCCTATGTCACATCATCAATAAACACTAGGGACCCAGTGACACTGGTAGCCATGCATGCCCAAGCCATCACACTGCCTCTGCCGTGTTTTACAGATCCTTCGGATCATGAGCTGTACCGTGCTTTCACCATACTTTTTTCTTTCCATCATTCTGGTAGAGGTTGATCTTGGTTTCATCTGTCCAAAGTATGTTCACTTCTCTTGTCCTGTATACTGGGTGTAATTCTCAGTATCTGCTCTTATTCTGTATATATGGACACTGTACAGTAACACTTCTCTTGTCCTGTATACTGGGTGTAATTCTCAGTATCTGCTCTTTTTTTTGAATATATGGACACTGCATAGTACCACTTTTATTGTCCTGTATACTGGGTGTAATTCTCAGTATCTGCTCTTATTCTGTATATATGGACAGTGCACAGTACCACTTCTCTTGTCCTGCATACTGGGTGTAATTCTCAGTATCTGCTCTTATTCTGTATATATGGACACTGTACAGTACCACTTCTCTTGTCCTGTATACTGGGAGTAATATCAGTATCTGCTCCTATTCTGTATATATGGACACTGCACAGTACCACTTCTCTTGTCCTGTATACTGGGAGTAATATCAGTATCTGCTCCTATTCTGTATATATGGACACTGCACAGTATCACTTCTCTTGTCCTGTATACTGGGAGTAATATCAGTATCTGCTCCTATTCTGTATATATGGACACTGCACAGTATCACTTCTCTTGTCCTGTATACTGGGAGTAATTATCAGTATCTGCTCTTATTCTGTATTTATTGACACTGCACAGTACCGCTTCTCTTGTCCTGTATACTGGGAGTAATATCAGTATCTGCTCCTATTCTGTATATATGGACACTGCACAGTACCACTTTTCCTGTCCTGTATAGTGGGAGTAATTATCAGTATCTGCTCCTATTCTGTATATATGGACGCTGCATGCCGATTGACTTGAATGGGGCTGGGCTGGAACTAGGCCATGTGACCGATGTACAGTGATGTCACTGGCCTAGGAAGCTGTGATGCTCAATGCCTCTTCTTACAGCTGATCAATGGGGGTCCGGCAGATCTGATACTGATAGCTTATCCTGAGGATAAGTCATAAATATCTTTTCCTGGATAACTCCTTTAAAATAACTGTCTTTCTTACATACTGTGGGTTAGAAAAAGGGGCAGTTTTTATAGAAAGACAAGTGAAATAACACGTATGTTATTATTTGCAGATCTCTTGTGGCTAAAAATAACACTAGCCACTTTAGGCCGACTGGGAATCACAATGGCATTTGAAATTGTGTACTTTGTAAATACAGAACTATATCCAACACCACTGAGGTAATGTGAATATATTTCAAAATATAATTTACAAAAAAATTGTTAATATCATAGAAACTATAATATCGAACGTCACTTTTAGGCTGGGGTACACAGCGACCTTGGCTGCAGCACATGTTGCATGACCAAAGATTGCTGTGTAGCAGGGAAGCCATGGAACTGAATTGGGGTTGCAGTGCAAGCTGCCATGACCGTGATTCCAGAATAAAAAAAAATTTCAGCAGTGGGGTTGTAGTTACAACAACTTGTGAGTCGTGCCATAACACCATTCAGTTCAATGGCTGCACTGCTACACAGCAATCTTTTGTCATGTGACTGTTGTTGTCATGTGATTGCTGTGTAGACCCAGTGTAAAGGTACAACGGGTTTTAATAATAACAAAAGAATGCTTGCCATTATGCAGTTTCACTTTGTTAAAAATACATATAGAGTAAATTGAAAGGGTTGTCCCTCAATTTACTATATTAATTGGTTCTAGGACGACCATTATAAACCATTTTAACTTGAGACCGTAATGCTATGGAAAACTGGTAATGGATTCCAAAGCCCCAAAATGTCATCCTAAAATAAGAGAAATAAAGATTAAGAAACAAATAAGTAGATAACTAAGACATAAGGTAAGTCCTTACATATAACAGAAATAGCTGTTAGAAGCTGTAAATCAATTATGATCAGGACAGAGGTTTATTCAGAGCCTTGTACCAGACGTGGATGGAGTTACTCTCAACTGGGACCCAAAGGAGCATCTCATCCTGGCACAAGTATAGAACAGTACAGAACATGTAGTACTGCTCTGTACTGTATTGAGGTGCTACTAGACAGCCAATACAGGTGTTTTACCAGAGTGCCCATAATGATTGGCATCTGTAGTGTATGAGGTGCTGTATGTTGAGTCTGGTTTCAATTACAATGTCCCACGAAAAGCCATTGTAAGTTGAAAATATTGTGTTTTAAGACTATTGTAAACAACTAGGCAAAATATAGACAACTAGTCAACACAATATCTGCCCATGTAAACCTGTAAAATAGAGATTATATTCTTGATTCTTGATTGCGAAAATCGGCAATGTAATATTTGCGTAAAGCGTGCAAAATACAGGCGTGGGTCATTTATGGTAAATTTTTCAAGCTGGTATAAGTTTCCTGAGGCTGGAGAAAATGGTTGGCACGGCAGAACATTAGAATAGCTTTACATGCAGATAGAGTGCTCCAATATGTTCGCTTGAGAATTTTCGGCAATATCAGCTACACCATAGATCAACCTACACTGACTATCTGAATTATATATATAAGTTAACTGTCTAATGTAATACGACCAAGCACAGAGCACAGCAATGACACTGCTGTCTCTTTCATAACTGCAATAAACTTTAGAAAATAGCTGCTGGGGAGGTTCTTATATACAGTCGTGGCCAAAAGTTTTAAGAATTACATAAATATTGGAAATTGGAAAATTTGCTGCTTAAGTTTTTATAATAGCAATTTGCATATACTGCAGAATGTTATGAAGAGTGATCAGATGAATTGCATAGTCCTTCTTTGCCATGAAAATTAACTTAATCCCCCCAAAAACTTTCCACTGCATTTCAATGCTATCATTAAAGGACCTGCTGAGATCATTTCAGTAATCGTCTTGTTAACTCTGGTGAGAATATTGACGAGCACAAGGCTGGAGATCATTATGTCAGGCTGATTGGGTTAAAATGGCAGACTTGACCTGTTAAAAGGAGGGTGATGCTTGAAATCATTGCTCTTCCATTGTTAACCATGGTGACCTACAAAGAAACGCGTGCAGCCATCATTGCGTTCCATAAAAATGGCTTCACAGGCAAGGATATTGTGGCTACTAAGTTTTCACCTCAAACAACAATTTATAGGATCATCAAGAACTTCAAGGAAAGAGGTTCAATTCTTGTTAAGAAGGCTTCAGGGCGTCCAAGAAAGTCCAGCAAGCGCCAGGATCGTCTCCTAAAGAGGATTCAGCTGCGGGATCAGAGTGCCACCAGTGCAGAGCTTGCTCAGGAATGGCAGCAGGCAGGTGTGAGCGCATCTGCACGCACAGTGAGGCGAAGACTTTTGGAAGATGGCCTGATGTCAAGAAGGGCAGCAAAGAAGCCACTTCTCTCCAAAAAAAACATCAGGGACAGATTGATCTTCTGCAGAAAATATGGTGAATGGACTGCTGAGGACTGGGGCAAAGTCATATTCTCCGATGAAGCCTCTTTCCGATTGTTTAGGGCATCAGGAAAAAGGCTTGTCCGGAGAAGAAAAGGTGAGCGCTACCATCAGTCCTGTGTCATGCCAACAGTAAAGCATCCTGAGACCATTCATGTGTGGGGTTGCTTCTCATCCAAGGGAGTGGGCTCACTCACAATTTTGCTCAAAAACACAACCATGAATAAAGAATGGTACCAAAACACCCTCCAACAGTAACTTCTTCCAACAATCCAACAACAGTTTGGTGAAGAACAATGCATTTTCCAGCACGACGGAGCACCGTGCCATAAGGCAAAAGTGATAACTAAGTGGCTCGGGGACCAAAACTTTGACATTTTGGGTCCATGGCCTGGAAACTCCCCAGATCTTAATCCCATTGAGAACTTGTGGTCAATCCTCAAGAGGCGGGTGGACAAACAAAAACCCACTAATTCTGACAAACTCCAAGAAGTGATTATGAAAGAATGGGTTGCTATCAGTCAGGAATTGGCCCAGAAGTTGATTGAGAGCATGCCCAGTCGAATTGCAGAGGTCCTGAAAAAGAAGGGCCAACAATGCAAATACTGACTCTTTGCATAAATGTCATGTAATTGTTGATAAAAGCCTTTGAAATGTATGAAGTGAGTGTAATTATATTTCACTACATCACAGAAACAACTGAAACTAAGATCTAAAAGCAGTTTAGCAGCAAACTTTGTGAAAACTAATATTTGTGTCATTCTCAAAACTTTTGGCCACGACTGTAGTAAGGGGTAGGCAACTTTCCTATTGGTTGCTAGAGATGTTGCTAAGCTGTGACAAAGCCTTCTCATTGGCCCACAAGCTAGAAGAAGGGAGGGATGATCACCTGATGTGTACTGTGTTAAAAAAAACAACTAATATTCGTCATTACAAATATATAGCACTATGTTCTTTATATTTGCGAATTCTCAAAGTGCCGACATTTGAGAAAAAAATTAGCTTTTCGAATATTCGCGCTCAATACTAGTAGAAACTAGAATAGCTTCAACTGTAGTAATAGATAAAGCTGTAGATATCAATTTATGATACAACTACTGTGCAAATATTTATTATATAGGTTCTTCATCAGGTTTAGTGGAATAGGCTTAAAATCAGATGACTTTATAAATGCACAACTAAAACCCTCTACTGCATATTAGTGAACCACCTGTCCATGTTCTTACTGGTCCCATAACTGTTTCTTGAAAAAAGTGCTTAAATCAGTACTAAATTTCCATATAGACCCTTAACATGCAAAATCAAGTATGTGAAAATATAAGAGATCACACAGAGCAGCTTTTTGTAGTCTCCAATACCACAGCTGCACCAAAAATGCTATGCTAATGGGGTCGGAAACCCCAAAAGCACTATGTGACAATAAGCCATAGAGCCTGCTTTTCCTGTTTTTTACAGCAGATCCTGTGTTTGAAAGTGGATGTATCTGACAGAACACGCTGGACACAATGTCAGAATAAATACTCTTTGAATGGACATGTGCAGAGTTTTTTGATATTGGTCAGACGGCAGGGAGAACATTTAAAAAAAATAGCAGGATTTAAAGTTAAAGGGTTCCTACCATCAGAATTACCGTTATGTAGCTGACTGACATTAGCGATGTGCTAATGTCAGCATTACATAACAGTGTGTTTTTTACATTTCTCCCTGCAGCCGTTCTGATAAAATACACACTTTTATTATATGCTAATGAGCCTCTAGGTGCTATGTGGGCGTAGAATCAGCACCTAGAGGCTCGGTCTAATCACCCTTTATCCTGCCCAGGTCCTCCGTTCTGCCCGCCCAGCTCCTCTTGATCAATGTCACGCTTCGCAGCATCACTGACGAAATCCCGCGATTGCGCCGTCCACTTCTGTATTAGGCGCAGGCGCAGTGAGTGAATGATGCGCTCCTGGTTCCGGATTCCTCACTGCGCCTGCGCCGACTACGTCACAGTGAGGAAGCCGGCATCAGGAAAGCGGCCTTCACTCACTGCGCCGAATACAGAGGGATTTCGTCAGCGATGCTGCGAACCATGACATCAATCAAGAGGAGCGGAGAGGGCAGAACGGAGAAATGTAAAGGGTGAGTAGATGGAGCATCTAGGTGCTGAATCTACGCCCACATAGCACCTAGAGGCTCATTAGCATATTATAAAAGTGTGTATTTTATCAGAACGGCTGTTATGTAGTGCTGACATTTGCGCATCGCTAATGTCAATCAGCTACATAACAGTATTTCTGATGGTAGAAACCCTTTAAAGAGGTTGTATGAGATTATAAAAAAGTATTTATTTTTTAACTCAGAAATCTCATACATGTACAATCCTCTGTACTTGGTAGCGCACACTATAAACAAGCTACACAAATAACATATATATATATTCTATAAGCCGTCAGAATATTATTAATAATATTAATAATAAGCAAATCAAACAAATGAGTAAAATATATTAGACTTGGTCATTTATCTATTAAAGGGGGAGATGACACCCCTGCATAACGGAAATGGGACGGATCCGTTTTGCAGCCCATAGACTTCTATTGTGACAGACTGAATAACGGAATGCCTCTAAGGCTAGTTTCACATTAGTGGCAGGGGAGTCCGACAGGCTGTTCCGTCCTGCCCGCTAGATTACTTGTGCCCCCGGACTGCCGCTCCGTCCCCATTGACTATAATTGCCTTGCTGTGCACTGCCATGCTGCCGCCGGAACTCCGCCCCCGCCCCCATTATAGTCAATTGGGACGGAGCAGCAGTCTGGGGGGAACACGTGAACTAGCGGCAGGTCGGATCCGACAGGCTGTTCACCTGCCGGAACAGCCTGCCGGACTCCCCTGCCGCTAATATGGAAGTACTCTAAAAGCATTCCGTTATGCATTCCATCATAGAATTGCGTTATGATCCCTGGTAACGGAATCTATAACGCAAATCTGCTTTTACCACTAAACGAAGCATGAACGCATTTCAAAATATGAAATTCACTCATCTCTAGTACTAACCATACAGGGTGCCTAAAGTTTTGTTCGGGCCCTTTTCCTTTTTGCTATTTTGAAAGTGTAAAAGATGAAAATAAAAAATAGTTTTTGCTTAAAATACAAACAGAATGTGATGTACAGTAATCCCTCAAGATATAAGGGCCTCAGGATACAATATTTTCAACATACAACAGTCTTTTCTGGGCCACTGTAAATTGAAACTAGACTCAACATACAATGTCTCAGATACAAATCCATGCAATCAACATGGTCATTTCATTGGTAAAACACCTTTTCTGGTTGTCTAGTAGCTCCTCTGCGGTACTACATGTTCTGTACTACCCCGTCTGTGCCAGGATGAGCTGCTCCTTTGGACACTAGTTGAACTACTACTTCATTATATAATTCTGTTACATGTACAGTATGTACTATGCACTACCATGAAGAAGCTCCTGCTCTTATCCTAGAAAGTAATGTACAGCTTCCAGCATCTATACCTGTCTGTTTTACATAAGGACTTGCTTTAGCTGCCTTGGTTATCTGCATATTTTTCTTAAAACTTGACTTTTTCTTGTTTTGAACCAATTGCTGGTTTTCCATAGATTCAAGTTACAATGGTTTCAACATATAGTAGTCGTTGTTTTCGTCTTTGTGGAATTTTCCTTTAACAGTTATATAGTTTTAAAAGCTAAACATTTTTTACAAGTACCCTAGTATGTCATAGTTATTTTAAGTATGCAATGTAAAAGGAGTATATCACACAAGCAGATCTTACCACGATGCTAGGAGCCAGGCAGTAATGTCACTGACTTACTCCAACTACAAGTTCTTATATATGCTGCTAAGCATGTAGGGACTACGGAGACAGAAAATATTATAAATAACTGTCATTTTGGAGCATTAACATAGCCAAGTATGGATCTTACAGGAAGATTTGTATCTTCCCTTTTCCTAGAAATACAGTATAAATCTGCCAGTTATTTTGAATTCCACTGTGGTTTGAACATCTGTTTTTGCCTAGGACAATAGATCACGCTGAATATGTCAGTGTCAATTACCTGACCATATTTTTACAATCATAGTGCAGAAACTGTGTGCTGTTTTAACCAATGTTTAACTGATTAATTGATTTATTTTCTTTTAAATGTTGCAGAAACTTCGGTGTATCCTTGTGTTCAGGCATGTGTGACCTAGGAGGAATCATTGCCCCATTTTTACTTTTCCGATTAGCAGAACTATGGGTGGAACTTCCTCTCATCATATTTGGTAAAATTTCAACAGAGTACCAATACTGGCACACTCATGAACACATCATTATCTTAATTTTTCACTCTGTCTTCAGTTGATCAAGGAAAAGGAAAAGTTCATAGACAGAAATTAATGAGTTACTGTTAATAGATTTTTCATTTCATCTCAGCCCCCTGTCAGGGGGGAAGAATAAATTAGGTGGTGACTAAACAGTTTATGATGTGTTAGAAGCAGGAAAAATCAGCAAGCCTAAGGATGTGAGTGACTTTGACAAGGGCTAACTTGTGATGGCTAGGCAGCTGGGTCTGAGCATCTCTAAAATGAAAGGTCTTGTTGGGTATTTCTGGTATGCAGTGGTTGGTATGTTAGTACTTTCCAAGAATGTTATAAAGAAAAACAACCACTCAACCAAAGACAGGATCATGGGAGCCTAATGCACATTAATGTATGTTAGGAGAGTAGGAGTAAATTAATGATGGTCTATTCTATCCAGCTGATCGGAGGGGGGTGGCATACATTTCACATCCACTGATATGATATTGATGATCAACTTGCTAAATGTATATTAAAGAGGTTAATATATATATATATATATACAGGTCCTTCTCAAAAAATTAGCATATTGTGATAAAGTTCATTATTTTCTGTAATGTACTGATAAACATTAGACTTTCATATATTTTAGATTCATTACACACCAACTGAAGTAGTTCAAGCCTTTTATTGTTTTAATATTGATGATTTTGGCATACAGCTCATGAAAACACAAAATTCCTATCTCAAAAAATTAGCATATTTCATCCGACCAATAAAAGAAAAGTGTTTTTAATACAAAAAAAGTCAACCTTCAAATAATTATGTTCAGTTCTGCACTCAATACTTGGTCAGGAATCCTTTTGCAGAAATGACTGCTTCAATGCGGCGTGGCATGGAGGCAATCAGCCTGTGGCACTGCTGAGGTGTTATGGAGGCCCAGGATGCTTCGATAGCGGCCTTAAGCTCATCCAGAGTGTTGGGTCTTGCGTCTCTCAACTTTCTCTTCCCAATATCCCACAGATTCTCTATGGGGTTCAGGTCAGGAGAGTTGGCAGGCCAATTGAGCACAGTAATACCATGGTCAGTAAACCATTTACCAGTGGTTTTGGCACTGCGAGCAGGTGCCAAGTCGTGCTGAAAAATGAAATCTTCATCTCCATAAAGCTTTTCAGCAGATGGAAGCATAAAGTGCTCCAAAATCTCCTGATAGCGGCTGCATTGACCCTGCCCTTGATAAAACACAGTGGACCAACACCAGCAGCTGACATGGCACCCCAGACCATCACTGACTGTGGGTACTTGACACTGGACTTCAGGCATTTTGGCATTTCCCTCTCCCCAGTCTTCCTCCAGACTCTGGCACCTTGATTTCCGAATGACATGCAACAGTCCAGTGCTGCTTCTCTGTAGCCCAGGTCGGGAGCTTCTGCTGCTGTTTCTGGTTCAAAAGTGGCTTGACCTGGGGAATGCGGCACCTGTAGCCCATTTCCTGCACACGCCTGTACACGGGGGCTCTGGATGTTTCTACTCCAGACTCAGTCCACTGCTTCCGCAGGTCCCCCAAGGTCTGGAATCGGTCCTTCTCCACAATCTTCCTCAGGGTCCGGTCACCTCTTCTCGTTGTGCAGCGTTTTCTGCCACACTTTTTCCTTCCCACAGACTTCCCACTGAGGTGCCTTGATACAGCGCTCTGGGAACAGCCTATTCGTTCAGAAATTTCTTTCTGTGACTTACCCTCTTGCTTGAGGGTGTCAATGATGGCCTTCTGGACAGCAGTCAGGTCGGCAGTCTTACCCATGATTGCGGTTTTGAGTAATGAACCAGGCTGGGAGTTTTTAAAAGCCTCAGGAATCTTTTGCAGGTGTTTAGAGTTAATTAGTTGATTCAGATGATTAGGTTAATAGCTCGTTTAGAGAACCTTTTCATGATATGCTAATTTTTTTAGATAGGAATTTTGTGTTTTCATGAGCTGTATGCCAAAATCATCAACATTAAAACAATAAAAGGCTTGAAATACTTCAGTTGGTGTGTAATGAATCTAAAATATATGAAAGTCTAATGTTTATCAGTACATTACAGAAAATAATGAACTTTATGAGAATATGCTAATTTTTTGAGAAGGACCTGTATATATATATATATATTTATTTATTTATTTTCACTCATTGACACCAAAAAATAAAAATAATGTACCAAGATGGAATTGTTGGAATCAAATTAAACTTTCTACGTGTGAATATAATAATGAAATAGTATGTTATTACAATATTAGAGCAAAAGGATAAGTTTATTGGGGGAAACTGTACAATTGATAGGCTCTAATACCATGTTGGGCCACCTGGATATAAGATGGGATACGACTGAGCAAGAAGTCATAAAGGTGCCGTATGGTATCCTGCAGCACATTTGCCCACAGATGCTGCAGCCTGTAGATCTTTCACACTCATAGGTTGCCAAATCGGGCATCCTGTCTGGTCCCATAAATGCTTTATTGGCTATAAATCTGGTGACCAGTTAGGAGAAGGAAGTGATGCAATCTGGTGGAGACATTCCTGGGAAACCCTTGCTGTGTGTGGTTAAGCATTAACCTCAAAGCTTAGACGAGGAGGTGGAACCACAGCCCAACAAAACAGGGAGACTGATCAGCAACTTAACCAGCACCTGGACAGGGGCAGGGGAAAACATTAACTCTCTCAGGGCTGAAGGAAAGTTCAGAGCTCTAATCCGAATTCACACAGGGAGAGCAGAGAGACGTCCGCGCCTGCCCGGGACAGCAAGCCCGTGGCGGGCATGCACCTGCAAGCGTGACACCTGGTCTCTCTCCATGTAAAAAGGTGATGCTCAGCCAATCACTGGTTGTGGGTGGTCACCTCTGTGGCCAGTGATTGGCTGAGTGGTCTTCAATATTCTACTCCCAGAAAACCCCCTTAAATGACAGTGGAAGCAAGATAATAACAAAACCTATTCAATTTGCTTAGTACAGGGATGGCCAACCTGCGGCTCTCCAGCTGTTAAAAAACTACAACTCCCAGCATGCCCAGACAGCCTACAGCTATCAGCCTACGACAGGGCATGGTGGGAATTGTAGTTTTACAACAGCTGGAGAGCCACAGGTTGGCCAGCCCTGGCTTAGTGTATAAGGTGACTATACAGATAAAATAAAATGTTTGAAATGGTTACATACTATAATACAGTGTGTGGTTTTGTTGCCTTTAGGAATACTTGGCCTTATTTGTGGTGGTCTGGTATTGTTATTGCCCGAAACAATGGGTATTTCCTTACCAGAAACAATTGAAGATGTTGAGAATCTTGGAAGGTAAAGACCATTTATTTTTATTTAGCAAATTAGTTTTTGGCCCATATTTACTAATGTGCCTGTGTATAGAATCTGATTAGTAGTAGAGCAAATTAGCACACAAACCACAAAAGGGGCATTGTTTAGTAGTTAGGAGGTGTGGCTTCACAGGAAAAGGTAGGTGGTCTAAGATGTTGCACCAGTATTCTGGCATAAAATTGTGTCTTAAAGGGGTATTCCCATCTTAATGATCACTGTAAAATCTGTTAATGATTTGACAGTGATAATTTTTTTAAATACATTTTATTACCCAATTCCCACCCCTTTTGAGAAAATAAGTTCCCTCTTGAAGAAAATAAGTTCCCCGCCTGAAGTTGTCTTTCGTCTCCCATGGTTACGGCCACCTCTACTGTCGAAACCCACTGGGCTGCGCTTGCACAGAAGACTGAAGATTCTCTCCCGGCCGGGACGCTCAATGTCCTGAACGCGCACGGCACGGCGCATGCGCCATGATGACTTCTTTCTGGTCTGTATAGTACAGAGCCGTGCACGCCGGCTCTGTAGTGTACAGGCCAGGAATAAGTCATCATGGCGCATGCACGGCGTGCGCGTTTAGGACATTGCGGCGAAGACGTCACTAAAGCCCAGCCAAATCCAGGAAGTGGACATCGCACTGGAAGAAGGTAAGTATTAAAACTGAATATGGGAATACCCCTTTAAAGTAAAAGTAAAATGCCTGACTGGCGTTATTGACAGTCGTAGTCTTTAGCCTTGGGCCTCCGCTGTTTGAGACACGCCGGCTATGGCACCCTCTCTGTTTGCAAGTGGGCACCATACTTAAAATCCCTCCTTCCGCCGCACATGTATGGTGTTGAGACTCAAGGAGTTAAGGTGTGTGTATATGTATGTGTGTATACTGTATATATATATATATTTTTTTTTTATATAGATATATATATATATATATATATATATATACATACAGTGTCTGACAAAAGTGAGCATGCCCCTCACATTTTTGTAAATATTTCATTATATGTTTTCATGGGACAACACTAAAGATGACACTTTGATACAATGTAAAGTCATCGGTGTACAGCTTGTATAACACAGTGTAAATTTGGTGTGCCTTCAAAATAACTCAACACATAGCCATTAATGTCTAAACCACTGGCAACAAAAGTGAGTACACCCCTAAGTGAAAATGGCCAAATTTTGCACAATTAGCCATTTTCCCTCCCTGGTGTCATGTGACTTGTTAGTATTGCAAGGTCTCAGGTGTGAATGGTGAGCAGCTGTGTTAAATTTGGTGTTATTGCCTTCACACTCTCTCATACTGGTCACTGGAAGTTCAACATGGTACCTCATGGCAAAGAACTCTCTGAGGGTCTGAAAATCTGAAAAAAAGAATTGTTGCTTTACATAAAGATGGCCTAGGCTATAAGAAGATTGCCAACAACCTAAAACTGAGCTGTAGCACAGTGGCCAAGACCATACAGTGATTTAACAAGACAGATTCCACTCAGAACAGGCCTTGCCATGGTTGACCAAAGAAGTTGATTGCACGTGCTCAGTGTCATATCGATAGATTGTCTTTTCAAAATAGATGCATTGCTGCAGAGGTTAAACGGGTGGGGGGGTCAGCCTGTCAGTGCTCAGACCATACGCCGCACACTGCATCAAATTGCTCTGCATGGCTGTTGTCCTAGATAGAAGCCTCTTCTAAAGAAAGTCTGCAACAGTTTGCTGAAGTCAATCAGACTAAGGAGATGAATTACTGAAACCATGTCCTGTGGTCTGATGAGACCAAGAAAAACGTATTTGGTTAAGATGGTTTCAAGCGTGTGTGGCGGCAACCAGGTGAGGAGTACAAAGACAAGTGTGTCTTATCTTGCATCAAGCATGGTGGTGGGAGTGTCATAGTTTGGGGCTGCATGAGTGCTACCAGCTGTAAGGAGCTACAGTTCACTGAGTGAACCATGAACGCCAACATGTACTGTAACATACTGAAGCAGAGCATGAGCCCATTCCTTAGGAAACTGGGCCGCAGGGCAGTATTCCAACAAGATAATAACCCCAAACACACCTGCAAGATGACCAGTGCCTTGCTAAAGAAATTCAGGGTAAAGGTGCTGGACTGGCCAAGCATGTCTCCAGACCTAAACCCTATTGAGCATCTGTGGGACATCTTCAAATGGAAGGTGGAGGAGTGCAAGGTCTTTAACATCCACCAGCTCCGTCATGTCATCATGTAGGGTGGAAGAGGATTCCAGTGGCAACCTGTGAAGCTCTAGTGAACTCCATGGCCAAGAGAGATAAGGCAGTGCTGGAAAATAATGATGGCCACGCAAAATATTGACACTTTGGGCACAATGTGGCCATTTTCAATAGGGGTGTACTCACTTTTGTTGCCAGCGGTTTAGACATTAATGGCTGTGTGTTGAGTTATTTTGAGGACACATATTTGCACTGTTATACAAGCTGTACACTGACTACATTTTATTGTATCACAGTGTCAGATCTTCAGTGTTGTCCCATGAATAGATATAATGAAATATTTTCAAAAATTTGACAGGTGTACTCACTTTTCTAAGATACTGTATGTATACACGAGAGTTTGGCTCGCTTCGCCGAACAGCCAGCTGTCAGTCACAGGTGAAGGGGCAGGTAAGGGGGTGTGGTTACCTTGACTTGAAGCAAGGAGGCCGCTGCCCCCTTGACATGAAACATGACTGGAAAATAGTGCGGGCGGGGATAAAAGAACGATTTTTATGCTTTTACTGCATCTGACTGCAGGAGGAGAATGATCATTAGAAACACACTGCTGGCTACTTTAAGGTACTGCTTGTGGTTTGGGATTTTTTTTTTGCTGCTGACAGGTTCCCTTTAAAAAAGTGGGTTTGGGGAAATTTGCTTAGAAATTTTAAGAATTGCTTCTAAAATTCTAAGCCTTCTAACATCCTAAAAAACTAAAATGCAATTTTCAAAATTTTGGAAACAAAGTAGACATATGGGAAATGTAAAGTAATAACTATTTTATGAGGTATCACTAGCTGTCTTAAAAGCAGAGAAATGACAATTTAGAAAATTGCAATTTTTCCACATGTTCTGTAAATTTTGGATTTTTTTAAATAAATAGAGGTAAAACATATTGACTCAAATGTATCATTAACATAATATGTACACACGTTCAAGGTGTCATGAGAAAACAATATCAGAATGGCTTGGATAAGTAAAGGCATTCCAGAGTTATTACCACATAAAGTGATACATGTCAGATTTGCAAAAATCAGCCTGGGATTTAAGGTGAAAAGTGGCTCAGTACCGAAAGGGTTAAAAATTGCATCTTGTCCTGCAAAGAAAAATTCTCATATGGCTACATAAAAAAAAAAAAAAATGATATGACTTTTCTAATATGAAGGGCTTTTCCGTGATTTTGATATTGAGAGTCTATCCTTTGGATATATCAGATATCAGATCTGTAGAGGTCCAACACTAAACATACCTGCCGATCATTTGTTTAGTTGTTGTGCCAGAACTACACAGTGGACAAAGCTAGTAACAGGCTCTCGCTGAAGTGAATGGAAGCAACGCTACAGTTATCAGCTCCATCCCATACACCACTATGAACAGAGCTGTGTAGTTCCAGCTCTGGAGCTATGGCCTACGACTAAACAGCTGATCGTGGGGATGCAGGATGTCACGCCCACACTGATCTGATATTGATGGCCTATCCAGAAACCCCTTTAAGGGCCAATAGAACTGCATTCCTAAAGGGTTAAACTATTAAAAAATGTCATAGGTCAGGGATGTCCAACATGTGGCTCTCCAGCTGTTGTAAAACTACAATTCCCACCATGCCCTGCTGTAGGCAGCTTGGGCATGCAGGAAGTTGTAGTTTTTGGAGAGCCGCAGATTGGCTATCCCTAAGTCACAAAAAAACCTACATATACTGTACATGACTTTATACAAATATTGAGGCAAAAACACATGAATTCGAAAGCATTCCTGTTTTTGAAGAATGTAGTTTATTTTAACATTCTTGTTTTCTTGTCTTATAGAAATAAATGTATTTAATGGGTGAATTTAAACCTTTTATTTCAGGCCAATGAGAAACGACAAGAAAGAGAATATGGACTACTCTTGACAGTCATCTAAAAAGTTATGGTGTGATATTATGACCTTTCATTAGGCATAAATTTCAAGATAGTCAATGGAAATAAATACCCTTATAGTTTTGTAAATGTATCCCCCACATATGCATAGCTTACTAGGTCTAGAACAGGTCAGCATAAAAAACATAGGGGGAGATTTATCAAACTGGTGTAAAGTAGAACTGGCTTAGTTGCCCATAGCAACCAATCAGATTCCTCCTTTCATTTATCACAGCTCCTTTGGAAAATGAAAGGTGGAATCAGATTGATTGCTATGGGCAACTAAGCCAGTTCTATTTTACACCAGTTTGATACATCTCCACCATTGTGTTGCAGAACCAACTAGTGTGAACAATTGTAATCAGTTATTTTATATAATGAAATATATATGACCATTTTTAATAAAAATTTGTATTTTCACACAATGCATGGCTATTTTAAGTTATAAATATAATTAATAAGGATCTGTAATATGGCTGCTGATATATGGAAGAAAAACTTCATTCTGTTTGCTACACCATTTAAAGGGAATTTCTACTATGTGAACACTTTTATTTACAGCACCTATTCAAGTGTATGTATATTTTTCTGCCTTAGGCCTAATGCACACGACAGTTGTTATTTGCATCCGTTTTTTTTTAGCGGACGCACAATTTGCGGACGCAAAAAACAACTGTCGTGTGCATGAGGCCTAAGGCAGAAAAATATACATACACTTGAATATTAAGTTATAAATATAATTAGTAAGGATCTGTAATATGGCTGCTGATCCATTTAAAGGGAATTTCTACTATGTGTAGCCTTTTATTTACAGCACCTATTCAAGTGTATGTATATTTTTATGTCTTAGGCCTCATGCACACGACAGTTGTTTTTTGCGTCCGTTAAAAAAAACTGATGCGGCATCCTTTTTTTTGGAGGATCAGTTTTTTTTCACAGATCCCTTGTAATAAATGCCTATCCTTGTCCGCAAATGTGAAAAAAGTAGGACATGCACTATTTTTTTTTTGCTGAAGGGAAACACAGACAACGGACACGGAACACAAACAGATGAACTATCAGCATTTTTTGGCTGACCCATTGAAATGAATGGGTCCCCATCCTATCCACAAAAAAAACAAAAACGGAACAGAGGCCGAGAAAAACAACTGTCGTGTGCATGAGGCCATAGTGTAGAACTTTTGTCATACAAAAGATGACACCTGCCATTAGCAGCATCTGAGTGTCAAATCTGTAAGCAGTGATAACTGCAGATGTAAAAATTATGCAGTATATTGTGTTAAATAGTGATGAGTGAAGTTCTAAACAATTTGATCTGCTTCGCCGAATTTCACAAAGAAATTTAATTTGTGA
The DNA here is from genome assembly GCF_014858855.1 of Bufo gargarizans. NCBI lineage: Eukaryota > Metazoa > Chordata > Amphibia > Anura > Bufonidae > Bufo > Bufo gargarizans. Next base: position 339,168,567 of record NC_058083.1, read on the forward strand.
TTAATTACTTTGTCACAAAGTGCATTCCTTTGCAATGACGGGGAACGGCAATCGTGCTGCCCCCCGTCATTGAACCGCTCAGGTGCTGTGTTCATCACTGATCACAGTATCTGTCAGGGTCAGGTGTCACACTGGCATTATTCTGATAATTGACAATGATATCTGACCATGTCCAAAAATGAACACTGTACTGATGATACAATTGAGGCCTTTCAGAGAGAGGCCGTTGCGGCCATCTTGATTGAAGACGAAGCACAAAATCTTACAATGTCATCCCGCTGGCCGTGACGGCCTCTCTGTGAGTAAATGGATAAAGTGAGTATGTTTTTGTGTTTTTTTTACTGCCATTTCAGGGAAAATAGATTAGTTACCACGAAGCACGAGGAAATTTGGCAGCGAATCAAATTTTTCCTGAAATTTGAATCGAAGTCAATTAATTTGGCTTCGATGCATTCAACTCTAGTGTTAAAGGGATTCTGTCACCTCGTTTTAGCCTATAGTAATGCGGACATGCACGGATAGATCGCCACTAGCATGTCCGCAATATACCTGTTCTATAGCGCTATTTCCTTTTATTGTGTCTTAAAATTATTTAAATTAGCCTGGTAAGGAGCCCAAGGGGCTGTACTAACCTTCTTGGTGCCCAAAAGGCACTGTGCATCGCAAGATTACGGTGATCTAACTATGAGCAAGGAGGAGATTCGGAGGACGCAGGCGGTGCTGGGCTCCTTCACAGGGTGGCGTGGCTGGGCTCCAAGAAGGTTAGTACATCCCCTTGGGCTCCTTACCAGGCTCATTTACATATCTCTAAAAACATTTTTTAAACACAATAAAAGGACACAGGGCTATGGGACAGGTATATTGCGGACGTGCTAGCGGCGATCTATCCGTGCATGTCCACATTTCTATAGGCTAAAACGAGGTGAAAGAATCCCTTTAAAGTGTAACCAATATGTGGACTGCAAAACATACGGTCGTGTGAATGTAGCCTAATTGTGAATTATGCTTTATTTATTTATTTATTTATTTTACTTTTGTTAGCGAAATAGGTGCCTGAAATTGAGGAGCCTATTGCACTTTAGAATTCTTACTCCCATACACTGCTGTGTATGGAGGTACAGATTCACTGAGGCTGTACAGGCAGGAGCTCCATTGCTATTCGCTGTTCCTGCCTGTACTAGTGCTGCTCTCCTAAATCCTGGCTATGTCAGGCTTTAGCACGCGGGCACGGGCAGATGAAAGATATGCTATAGAGCTCCTGCCCTGCACTTGCTCAGTTCCACTAGTAACCTGCATAAGGCTGAATTCATATGTCCGTGGAACACGGTCCGTGAGATACTGGACTGGCTGCTTGGTGCAGGAGCGCACGGGGGTAATACGAGTGTATTACTATACAGCAGCGGTGGCAAGAAGCGCACAGCGTCATAGCAACCAATGACGCCGTGCTCTCCTGCACTAAGCAGGATGCCAGTCAGGTATCTCACGGACTGTGTTCCATGGACATGTGAAATTAGCCTAACACATCAGCACAGGATATTAGCAGAGAGAAGCAAGGGCAGGTAAGGAGCTCCATAGCACATCGTTCCTCTGTCTGTGCCCGCTCTTCTAAAGTCTGGCATTTCCCATTTATGCCAGGCTTTAAGAGAGCAGCACTAGTACAGGCAGGAGCAGCAGTGTACTATGTGAGGTCCTGCCTTTACAGCATCCGAACTTTAAGAGCCTATTTTGCTAAGAACAGTAAAAAATAATAATAATAATTAAAGCATATTACAAAAAATTCACTGACTCCCATAAAGAGTAGGCTTTAATAAAGGTAGGTAGTGTAAGTTAAGGAACACTGTAAGTCAAGGTGCCTCACACTAGCAACACACAATAAATGTTTTATTTATTTTGTACAATAAATATTCCTATTCTGTCTGTAAAGCAGTTATCATTTTAATACACATTTTGCTACTTGCTTTAAGGCCCCTTTCACACGGGCAAGTATTCAGCGCGGGTGCAATGCGTGAGGTGAATGCATTGCACCCGCACTGAATCCGGACCCATTCATTTCTATGGGGCTGTGCACATGAGCGGTGATTTTCACGCATCACTTGTGCATTGCGTGAAAATCGCAGCATGCTCTATATTCAGCGTTTTTCGTTTCATAGAAGTGAATGGGGCCGTGTGAAAATTGCAAGCATCCGCAAGCAAGTGCGGATGCGGTGCGATTTTCACGCATGGTTGCTAGGTGACGATCGGGCTGGGGACCCGATCTGTATTATTTTCCCTTATAACATGGTTATAAGGGAAAATAATAGCATTCTTAATACAGAATGCAAAGTAAAATAGTGATGGAGGGGTTAAAAATAAAAAAAATAACTCACAGAGTCCACTTGATCGCGTAGTTGCGGATGACGTCACCACAGGTCTTTTGCCAGGTCCTGAAGATAGAACAGAGACTGGCAGCTATGGAGCAGGTAAGTTAACTTTTTTTTTATCTCTCTATCCCTAATTTACTTTGCATTCTGTATTAAAATTGCTATTATTTTCCTTTATAACCATGTTATAAGGGAAAATAATAAAATCTACACAACACCGATCCCAAACCTAAACTTCAGTGATGAACTCCGGGTTTGGGTATGGGTACCAAACATGGCGATTTTTCTCACGCATGTGCAAAATGCATTAAAACGCTTTGCACTTGCACAGAAAAATCGCACATTTTACCGCAACGCACCCGGATCTTATCGGGCCCTCACACGCCACGCTCTTGTGAAAGAGGCCTAAGAGTCAAATCCATATCATTGTTAAATTCTGCTGCATGATCTATTGAAAACATAAAGAGGTGGAGTACACACTGAGCGTCTCTTTTACAAGTTTGCTGATAGACGTAGTGCTGTGACTTTTACACTAACTATTCAAGGGCTCATAAATTATGTGTAAACTGAGTGTGCCTTTTCAAAAGGATAAAATGTAACTTTTATTCAGATCCATTTAAAAATCAATTGAAAAAGGTGGTAACCAAAAGACGCAAAATAGGGTTGGATGGCCAGGGTTTCCCCTGTATACCAGCTGGGGGTCGATGTAGATGGCGGTACTCCTAAGTCACTTCAGCCTGCCGCTACTTTCCCTAGCAAACCCTATCTCAGGTTGGGGAAATCTAGCATGGCTGTATGTCGGAGCACTTGCCCTGAAAAGAGCAACCCCCAGCCTCTGGATACCTTGGGCCTGGTCTAAAAAAATAACCCTCACTTTAAGTAAGGTACTTCTTGCTGAATTATTGCTGCTAGATTGCTTCTACGCGTTTTGCTTATAAGATGAGGCGCTTTAGGAAGCAAGTGTATCTAGTGTCAGCAACGGATTAAGGCAGTGAGGCGAGTGTGAACCTGATTGATGCTCAGTTCGTCCGTATGCACGGGTTGTCTCCAAGTGCCTTTTCATTTTTGCTATTGATTCTGCATCTCTAACTCAGAAGTGTTTATCTCAGATGGTGCATGACATCCGATTAACCCCTTTCAGGACCAAGCCATTTTTCACCTTTCTGCCCAGGCCATTTTTAGCAAATCTGACATGTGTCACTTTATGTGGTAATAACTTTAAAACGCTTTAATTATCCAGGCCATTCTGAGATTGTTTTCTCGTCACATATTGTACTTCATGACAGTGGTAAAATGGAGTCAAAAATATTTCATTTTTATTTATAAAAAACAAACAAATTTACCAAACATTTTGAAAAATTAGCAAATTTCCAAAATTCAATTTCTCTACTTTTATAATAGATAGTAATAACTCCAAAACTTGTTACTAATTTACATTCCCCATATGTCTACTTCATGTTTGGATCATTTTGTGAATGCCATTTTATTTTTTGGGGATGTTAGAAGGCTTAGAAGTTTAGAAGCAAATCTTGAAATTTTTCAGGAAATTTCCAAAACCCACTTTTTGTGGACCATTTCAGGTCTGAAGTCACTTTGTAAGGCTTACATATTAGAAACCACCCAAAAATGACCCCATTTTAGAAACTACACCCCTTAAGGTATTCAAAACTGTTTTTACAAACTTTGTTAACCCTTTAGGTGTTCCACAAGAATTTATGGAAAATAGAGATATAATTGAAAAATTTCACTTTTTTGGCAGATTTTCCATTTTAATATTTTTTTTTCCAGTTACAAAGTAAGGATTAACAGCCAAACAAAACTCAATATTTATTGTCCTGATTCTGTAGTTTACAGAAACACCCCATATGTGGTCGTAAACTGCTGTACGGGCACACGGCATTGTGCAGAAGGAAAGGAACACCATATGGTTTTTGGAAGGCAGATTTCACTGGGATAATTTTAAGCTGCCTTGTCACAATTGAAGACCCCCTGAGGCACCCCTAGAGTAGAATGTTTTGGAAGATTTTCCATTTTAATTCATTTTTTTCCCACTAACAAATCAAGGGTTTATAGCCAAACAAAACAATATTTATTGCCCTGATTCTGTAGTTTACAGAAACACCCCATATGTAGTTGCAAAGTGCTGTAAGGGCACACGGCAGGGTGCAGAAGGAAAGGAACGCCATATGGTTTTTGGAAGGCAGATTTCACTGGGATAATTTTAAGCTGCCATGTCACATTTGTAGACCCCCTGAGGCACCCCTAGAGTAGAAACTCCAAAAAAGTTACCCCATTTTAGAAACTACTCCCTCAAGGTATTCAAAACTGATTCTACAAACTTTGTTAATCCTTTAGGTGTTCCACAAGAATTTATGTAAAATGGAGATGAAATTTCAGAATTCAACTTTTTGGGAAGATTTTCCATTTTAATCAATTTTTTCCACTAACAAATCAAGGGTTAACAGCCAAACAAAACAATATTTATTGCCCTGATTCTGTAGTTTACAGAAACACCCCATATGTAGTTGCAAAGTGCTGTAAGGGCACACGGCAGGGTGCAGAAGGAAAGGAACTCCATATGGTTTTTGGAAGGCAGATTTCACTGGGATAATTTTAAGCTGCCATGTCACATTTGTAGACCTCCTGAGGCACTCCTAGAGTAGAAACTCCCAAAAATGGACCCCATTTTAGACACTACTCCCTCAAGGTATTCAAAACTGATTCTACAAACTTTGTTAATCCTTTTGGTTTTCCACAGGAATTTATGTAAAATGGAGATGAAATTTCAAAATTCAACTTTTTGGGCAGATTTTCCATTTTAATCCATTTTTTCCACTAACAAATCAAGGGTTAACAGCCAAACAAAACTCAATATTTATTGCCCTGATCCTGTAGTTTACAGAAACACCCCATATGTAGTTGTAAACTGCTGTAAGGGCACACGGCAGGGTGCAGAAGAAAAGGAACGCTATATGGTTTTTGGAAGGCAAATTTCACTGGGATAATTTTAGGCTGCCATGTCACATTTGAAAACCCCCTGATGCACCCCTAGAGTGGAAAAGGCAAAAAAATACCCAATTTTGGAAACTACAGGATAAGGTGGCAGTTTTGTTGATACTATTTTAGGGTACATATGAGTTTTGGTTGCTCTATATTACACTTTTTGTGAGGCAAGGTAACAAAAAATAGCTGTCATGTGGTATTTTTATAGAGCAGGTTGTTAGGGACGCGACGATACCTAATATGTCAATTTTTATTTATTTTTTTACATTTAACACAATATCATTTTTGAAACAAAAAAAATCATGTTTCAGTGTCTCCATAGTAATTTTTGGGCAATGGTCTTAGGTAGGAGCTAATTTTTTGCGGGATGAGGTGACATTTAGATTGCTGCTATATGGGGGGCATACGCCTTTTTGATCGCTTGGTCTTGCACTTTTAGTGATGTAAGGTGACAAAATGTTTTTTTTAGTTATCCATTGTATGACCTTGTCTACCTTTGGGGCCTGTTCATACTGGTAGTCTGTGAGGACTGGAGTTAGGGTTTTCTCTACGAGGTGCCCATCTTTCTTTCCTAGTTTCCATGCCTTAATCCGGTATCCCCTTTACTTCCTATGCTTGGTGTGGTGTTTTCCTCCCACACATGAGTGTGACACTGCAGCAGAGACATTCTGGCATAAGGCACACAACTGCTGCAGCCAGTTACTGTCTGCAGTGGTATACTGTGGCTGTGCAGTGTTCATGTGCCATATTCCAATATGTCCCCGTACATGTCCATATCTTCTGGATTGCAGATCCATTTAAGTGAATGGGTCCGAATCAATGATATGGTGTGCACATGACTGGTGCCAGTATATTGCGTACCTGCTGTTTGTGGGCCTCAATACGGGCATGGCTGGAACACATTTATGTGCATGAGCCCTTAGACTTCTGAGGACAATGATTGGCTGCAGCAGTCAAATGCCATATACCAGCATGTCACCACTGCAGTTTGTAAACAAACAGCAGCAAGGGGAGCAGATCAGCAGTGCAAAGAACTGTTCTGGAGAAAGAGGTGAGTTTAACGTCATTTGTTATTTTAAGGCTTTTGGAGGGCTTGTGTGAGATTTTTAACCCCTTTAAGAGGAAACTTGGGAACCCACAGTAGGCAAGACATTTTTAGCTCTATTAGACTCCTGATACTGGCCTGTCCAAAATATATGCAACTGCTAAATTTCTAAAGCAAATTCTCCAGACAAACTTGGTTCAGATTTTCAAGTACTAGGTTCCTTATAACCCACTAAGAAATGTCCCACCAAAAATTGCCTTAAAAAAAAATCAGCATTTTGCAATGACTCTAACAATAGACTCACTAGTGTACAAGAAATGCAATCTTGGATATTTATCAACTTCAGATTATGCGAGTTTGTTCAGATACTATTTACGTATTTACTTAATCTTGTCTTTTCTTGTGTTTGTTACCAAGTATTTCTGTATATTTTTTTTATGTTTCATGCTGGTTTATATATTTCCCTTCACTGTAACTGTTTTCATACATAAAGTTTACTCTTGCTATGATAACACATCTCAAGCTCCATGTGTAGTTCTTTTATTACCATCTAGCTCAATAGTAAGAAAGTTTATCTACATGACGTTTGACTTATTACCTAGCCTGTCATATTATTGTAATTTGATAAAGTCAACTCAGAGTAATGAAAAATATGCATTTTTGTGACCATTGTATTGTATATCTGTAATCACCAACTGGATACACAAACTCTGATCATGCATGCAAAACCCTCAACATGTCTTAAACATCAAGTAGTGTGACTACAAAAAGTGCAAACATTTTTAAATGGTTATGAACAACGTTGCTATTATTTAGCTTCAGAAATGCAAAATTAAGCAACTTTGTAGTTTTCATCAAACATTTGACTGCTGTTTTGCTGCTGTACAGTATGCAAGTATGCAACTGCTTCTGATGTAGAAACAAGGGATGTTCAGCAGCATGCTCATCCTTTTTTCTGGGTGTTAGTATGGATTATGGGGAGAGACATGCCAACATGAGAAAAGTCTGAAACCTTTCTGGAAAAGTCTAAAAACTGTTACTGTGCGTCAGAATGAGAGGCAGGTTGCATATATAGACATGCGCATCATAGTGCAGGCCACCAACATTCCTAACGAACCCCTAGTTAAACCAAAAGAAAAAAAGTATACAGCATCCTTTAATAAAGCAAAAAAAAAAAAAAAAAAACGCTGCGCATCTCTGCAGGTGTCCAAATGACTCTTTAGTGGAACAAAATAAGGACATGGAGACTGTGCCAATAAAGTAGTGGAGAAAAAAAGATTCTTTTAATCCATTTTGTGGCAGTGCAAACACATGCTTTTGAATCCCTTTAGCTGTAGAATGACTGTGCGTTACTTAGGCTTAGTTCACACTTCACTTATTTGATCAGTTATTCTCTTCAGTTCTTGTCAGCTCATAGCAGGTGAGGGTCAAAACCACAGAGCAGGTGCAGATCTATTCATGACACCTAATCTGAGTCTAGGCTTGACTCCTGAATTTCCCCTACAATAAGTGATGGAAATAACTGACCAAATAACAGAAGTGTGAACGTGTTGAGTGTGAGTGTGTTAGCATTAGCTCTAATTTATCTAACTTATCTGTGTGGACTTAACCATGCAGTTAAAACAGAGATAACATGTGATGGTAATATTTGCATGTCTCCAGTGTTTTGGATCCACTCCTTCTTTTGGCTTCCAAATCATGATCAAATCCTGATGCAAAATACTAACCGTGTGATAGAAGCCTAATGGACGCTCAAACGACAGGATCCATTTATATTTTGTTATATGATGGATCAGAAGAACAGAAAAATAAATGGCAATGTCAACACTAGTAGCCCTGTTACAGACTGGTGAGGGTGGCAACAGCATGAAGAGTCACAATAGCGGCTCCAGGTCATCTGTGTCATCATTGCCCTCTAGCTCCTCCTGCTCCTCTCTTGTCGCTTGGGCAGATAAACCACCTAGATCTGTATACAATTCCTGTGCGTTTGTCCTCATCTTGTGCTAGTTCAGCCTCCACAGGACTCAGGTGGCCATGAGCTATAGGTGCCATGTCTTCTGTTCCCTCGCCAATCAGATTTATCAGTATCCCCTCCAGGATGTGAAGGAGTGGAATGACATAATTCATTCCATAGTCCTAGCAAACTGACAAAGTGGCCTCAAAGGGCCTGAGCAAACAGTAGGTGTCACACATGAGCTGCCACTGTCTAACGTCAAAGTCATAAAGAAATTGGTCATGGGTCTCCTCTGCTCATACAGTCAGTCCAACATGTGGAAACGTCACATATGAGGCGATGTGGGGGAACACCAGTCTGCCTTTGCAGCTCAAGGAGGGCGTGTTTTGCATGATAAGAGTTGTTTGAGGCTGGGTTCACACCTGAGCGTTTTACAGCGCGTTCCTACGCGCTGTAAAACGCTCAACAAGGAGAAACCAATGCTTCCCTATGGGAATGGTTCTCACCTGGACGTTTTACAGCGCGTACGATCACGCTGTAAAACGCCCGACGCCCCAAGAAGTACATGAGCTTCTTTGGGGCGTCTTGTCGCGCGTTCCCGTACATAGACTTCCGGTAACGCGCGACAATGGGCGTTCGCTTGTCTCTGTATGCGCGATTGCAAACGCCTGTACAAACGCGCATACAGAGCTCTTCATCGCGAACGCTCAGGTGTGAACCCAGCGTGAGTGCATGCACTGTGTCATTGAAATTTTCAAGACGTTTTGCAGTTAGGTGGAAGACTTCAGGAACCTGGTAACAACCAGATTGAAGACGTGCTCCATGCAGGATGCTTGGCTCAGCCCTCCCTGATGCAGCATGGACAGAATATTTTTCCTGTAATTGGTGACCATGTTTCCTATCTCCAGATGGCGAGGAGACAGCCAGGTTTAAATTTCTTGGTTGATGACCTGGAGCTGTTTCTCCCTGGTGTGATTCCCTTTGCCCAAGATGACCAGGTGCAGAAGCCGTGCTTTGCATAGGTGCTATTCTAGAGGACCACTCTGAACTGTGCCTACAGTGGAGGCTGAATACAAGGTGGAGGATAGGGAGGCTGAGGAGGACATTAGTGCAGAAATCCCACAATTACAATGTCGAGGCAGCATTGCCATCACCTTGCCTGGGCAGGAACCACAATTACCCAGTGAGCTGTAAAGGATATATATTGTCCTTGACCATAGTTAGAGCTCCACACGTCAGTTCTGGCATGAACTGTACCAGATGCCAACAGGCTCATGGACTGGCTCACCTTCTGCTCAACATACATCTTTATGGGATATCTTTAAAAACATCCTAAAATCTCATTGTGAGAGGTACATACCGTATGGGAATAAAAGGTTAAGGAATGAAAAGAAACCAATGTGGATAAATAGAACTGTAAAGAAAGCAATAAATGACAAAAAGAAAGCATATAAATCACTAAAACAGGAGGGTAGCACGGAAGCACTGAAAAACTATAAGGAAAAAAATAGAACATGTAAAAAACAAATAAAAGAGGCCAAACTAGAGACCGAGAGATAAATTGCCAAAGAGAGTCAAACTAAGGCTACTTTCACATTAGCGTTCGATCGGATCCGTTCTGAACGGATCCGCTCATATTAATGCAGACGGTGGCTCCGTTCAGAACGGATCCGTCTGCATTAGAACTTAGAAAATTTTTCTGAGCGGATCCGTTCAGACTTTACATTGAAAGTCAATGGGGGGCGGATCCGCTTGAAGATTGAGCCATATGGTGCCATCTTCAAGCGGATCCGTCCCCATTGACTTACATTGTAAGTCGGAACGGATCCGCTCGCCTCCGCACAGCCAGGCTGACACCCGAACGCTGCTTGCTGAGCGCTGGCAGGCGGATGCATTCTCAGTGGATCCGCCTCCACTGAGAATGCATTAGGGCCAGACGACTGCGTTCAGGGCCGCTTGTGAGCCCCTTCAAACGGAGCTCACGAGCGGACACCTGAACGCAGGTGTGAAAGTAGCCTAACCCTAAAATTTTCTTCAATTATATAAATGTTGAAAAGTATAAATCTGAAGGTGTCAGCCCTTTAAAGAGTAACGAGGGGGAAGTCGCAGAGAGCGACGAGGAGAAAGCAAAGCTGTTAAATATTTTTTTCCCCAATGTATTCACTGAGGAAAATAAACTGACATGCGGAATGTAAAAATAAATTCCCCATTAAAAGTGTCCTGTCTGACCCAGGAAGAAGTACATCAGCGACTTAAAAAGATTAAAATAGACAAATCGCCAGGACCGGATGGCATACACCCCCGTATCCTAAGGGAATTTAGTAATGTCATAGCCAGACCCTTATTTCTGATATTTGTGGATTCTATACTGACAGTGAATGTCCCACAGGATTGGCGCATGGCAAATGTGGTGCCAATATTCAAAAAGGGTCCAACAACAGAGCCTGGAAACTATAGGCCGGTAAGTTTAACATCTGTTGTGGGTAAACTGTTTGAAGGTTTTCTGAGAGATGCTATCTTAGAGCATCTCAACGGAAATAAGCAAATAACACCATATCAATATGGATTCGTGAGGGATCGGTCATGTCAAACTAATTTAATCAGTTTCTATGAGGAGGTAAGTTCTAGACTTGACAGCGGCGAATCAATGGATGTCGTATATCTGGACTTCTCCAAAGCATTTGACATTGTACCACATAAAAGGTTAGTATAAAATGAGAATGCTCGGACTGGGAGAAAACGTCTGTATGTGGGTAAGTAACTGGCTCAATGATAGAAAACAGAGGGTGGTTATTAACGGTACACACAGATTGGGTCACTGTCACTAGTGGGGTACCTCAGGGGTCAGTATTGGGCCCTGTTCTCTTCAATATATTTATTATTGATCTTGTAGAAGGTTTGCATAGTAAAGTATCAATTTTCACAGATGACACTAAACTGTGTACAGTAATTTACACTGAAGAGGACAGTATACTACTACAGAGGGATCTGGATAGATTGGAGGCTTGGGCAGATACTGTAAGTGGCAGATGAGGTTTAACACTGACAAATGTAAAGTTATGCACATGTGAAGGAATAATGCAAGTCACTCGTACATACTAAATGATAAAACACTTGGTAACACTGACATGGAAAAGGATCTAGGAATTTTAATGAACAGCAAACTAAGCTGCAAAAACCAGTGTCAGACAGCTGCTGCCAAGGCCAATAAGATAATGGGTTGCATCAGAAGGGGCATAGATGCCCGCGATAAGAATATAGTCCTGCCACTTTACAAATCACTAGTCAGACCACACATGGAGTACTGTGTACAGTTCTGGGCTCCTGTAAACAAGGCAGACATAGCAGAGCTGGAGACGGTCCAGAAGAGGGCAACTAACGCATGTAGAATACGTGGAATGAAACCCCACCCCCACCCAGGCCAGCTTAAGCAAATGTACCTGCTCCGTTAGCAAGTGTGTCTCCTGTAGGCAGCATATGAGAGGATGTAACGGACGGACACTTTCCAGAATCGCCTTCCTTTTAGTCTTTTCCTTGATGCCCCGAACATTCCAGCTAAGGAATTTAATGCAATCAGCCATTAGTATTAAAAGACAATCTCCTGTACATCAATTGAGTCACAATTCGTACCACGGTAACTTTTTCTCTCTGCCCCGGAGGAAAGCACACCCCCATCCATACCACCCTCAGCCAGCCATACAGCCATTCAGAACCAGAAATGACCTGTCTCATACAGGGGCGTAGCTAGAAATGACTGGGCCCCATAGCAAAAAAATGTATGGGCCCCCCTCCCAGATCTCCCACCCCCACATACCTCTCAGACCTCCCACCCCTTCCAGAGCTCCCACCCAAACACCCCTCCAGTACCTCCCACCCCAGCATCCCCACACTCCTCCAAGACCTCCCACCCCCACACCCATCCTAAATCTCCCACCGCCAGTCCCCAGATATAATGGTCCAGACATAAAGTGTCCTGCTCCCCCCCCACAATTTAATGGTTTAGACCTTGGAGATCCTGCGGCTCCCCCCTCAATAAATTGGTCTAGACCTCCAGGGTCCTGCTCCCCCTAAATATAATGGTCCAGACCTCCAGGGTCCTGCTCCCCCTCCTCCCAAGATATAATGGTCCAGTGTCGTGTTCCCCCCTATATAATGGTCCAGACCATACCTCCAGGTCCTGCTCCCCCCTTCTCCTTAAATGTACTGGTCCAGACCTCCAGGGTCCTGCTCCCCCCTTTTCCTTAAATGTACTGGTCCAGACTTCCAGGGTCCTGCTCCCCCCTCCTCCCTAGGTATAATGGTCCAGGACTCCAGAGTAAATTTTACCAGTCCCAAAGTCAGCCAGCCCTCACCTCACAGCCACTTGAAAGTCTGCGCGCCCACACTCCAGCAGTGCTGCCAGGCCCAGCAGCACGCAGCTTCGTTGTATGCTCCACTGTACGCTCCGCCTCTCCGGCCAGTAGGACTGCCGCCCAGACTGGCAGCAGGATCACTCCCTCTCCTCACTGCAGGTACGCCTCTCTGCCTCCAGCTGCCCCCTATTGCACTGCCCACAGCCTACAGGCCCTGCAGATAGCGCTTTCTCTGTCTGTCCTGGAGGGGCCTGCGACCCCTGTAGCTATACCATGTGAATAAAAAAAAATGATAATAATCCTCAGCAGGCAGCCCGGGCCCCCAGTGGCGTAGGGCCCCATAGCCATTGCTATGGCTGCTATGGTGATCCCTATGCCCATGGTCTCATAACATACCCCAAACCTCCCCAAGGTTGTAAACTTGCCATCAGCTGGCAAAACAATATAAAGAACTCCGGTTCCCCGGACTAACCGATTGGTTCCACCCCACGACTGATTATAAGGCCTGTGGAAATATACTGCACCAGTCGGTGAGACCAGCGAAACTCCATCTAATAACCCATGTCAGCCGGAGGAGCGTAGCCCAAACTGACTACTGGTAGTATTTTGTCAATGTGAACACTTAAAAACTGTTAGTCACACTCTTATCATAACTGATCGCCCTCTAGCCTCCCGCACCTTACCCGGGAATACGTAACAGAACTACCACTCATATATAGCACCCTCAACATTCGTATGGAGTGCAGCATGTTACCCATAGAATCCTGATCTACAATCGGGTTTAAAACAGATCAAAGCAATCCTATCTATATCCATAGTAACATTTCGGTATATAAATTCACTGCAGTATACGGCTAGAACAGCTTGGCCTATCTAGTTTCCCTCCCCCCCCCCCCCTCTCCGTAGCCCTACTGGTAAGGAAAATCTATATATAACAGTGAGAGGGAGAGGGAAAACAGCAACCAGAAAAGATATTCAAGTAATCACTTGCATAATGAAAAGAAAACTGAGTCCCATTAAGTAGGGTGTTGAAGCTCCATCTTGATCTGACGTTCATTCCTGTCCAGCCATTTTGCCGCTTCCCTAGGATCTTCAAAGAAACTGGTGGTATTCAGGGCCACTACACGCAATCTAGCTGGGTATAGCATAGAATATGGGACCCCCAAGTTTCTCAGTCTCTTTTTAACTTCCAGAAAGACTGTTCTCGGAGGTGCTCCAGGAGGCAAAGGCCTAGTCGGCACCCTATGGGCACGTTCGACTGCAAACAGTGGGGTTTGTGCATCCTGCCCCACCTTCTCTTTCAGCCATGCCTCAAAGTATTCGGTGGGATTCCTCCCTTCCACCTTCTCAGGTACTCCCACAATGCGTACGTTGTTGCGGCGCAGACGGTTCTCCATATCGTCTTGCTTAGCCGATATAACATTTAACAATCTGGAGTGTTCAGCAGTGTCCCTCTTTAAAGGCTGTACCTCATCCTCCACCTCTCCCACTCTATCCTCTAGAGCTGTGGTACGCTCAGCCAATTTTCTGAAGTCATGCCTTATAATGGAAATGTCCTCTTTAATTGCGCCTACCTGGACCGATAGTGCACTCAGGGACTTGCCACATTTTGAGATGGCATGTAGCACATCCTTTAGCGTAGGTTCCCCAGAAATTGAATCGCTAGGCTCACGCTCCGGCTCCTCTCCACTCATTTGTAGAGCCGCATACCTGTTGGCGCTCTGCCGCATGGTAGTGGCGGGAACCCGCTCTTCATGGTCTGAGTCGTCCCCACAGTCCGGTGGCGCTCCATCCTGGCTCTCCAGACGTTGTCTGTTGTTGGCTGCCTGAGAGGATCTTGCAAATTGACTCAGCTTCACCGCCATTTCTTTCTGCAGCTCTGCAGTGCGATCCCGCCGCTTCGGCGTGCTCATCCCGGGGCCATCTTGGGACTCCTTATCAGCTCCTCTGCCTTCTCTCTTCCTCGACATGCCTGCGTCTCCCGCTGACCAAAGTCCCAGTTTCGGTCACCGCGCTGAACTGCTCTGCCCCCCGACTGTACAGGCTCAAAATCTCCACTGAAATCAGGGTAAAATTAGGATTAATGACTGGGCAGATGCGGGAGCTCCCTCAGCGTGCGACCGCTCACATGCCTAGCAAGCCATGCCCCCCAGAAGAGGGCAACTAAAGTAATAACTGGAATGGGGCAACTACAGTACCCTGAACGATTATCAAAATTAGGGTTATTCACTTTAGAAAAAAGACGACTGAGGGGAGATCTAATTAATATGTATAAATATATCAGGGTCAGTACAGAGATCTATCCCATCATCTATTTATCCCCATGACTGTGACGAGGGGACATCCTCTGTGTCTGGAGGAAAGAAGGTTTGTACACAAACATAGAAGAGGATTCTTTACGGTAAGAGCAGTGAGACTATGGAACTCTCTGCCTGAGGAGGTGGTGATGGTGAGTACAATAAAGGAATTCAAGAGGGGCCTGGATGTATTTCTGGAGCGTAATAATATTACAGGCTATAGCTACTAGAGAGGGGCCGTTGATCCAGGGAGTTATTCTGATTGGAGTCGGGAAGGAATTTTTTATTCCCCTAAAGTGAGGAAAATTGGCTTCTACCTCACAGTTTTTTTTTTTTGCCTTCCTCTGGATCAACTTGCAGGATAACAGGCCGAACTGGATGGACAAATGTCTTTTTTCGGCCTTATGTACTATGTTACTATGTTACATGTGAAGGGCTTTTGCAGCTTTTTTTATTTTATTCTTTATTTAAACAGTTTCAATGAAGCCAAGTACAAAAGTCTCTTAATCATAGTAAAACATATCAGACAAAGACCTGTATGGAGAGTCACCCTTAACATAACAGTTTCATCATAATCAAAATAAAACATTTTTAAAGAATGACCTGTGTGGAGAGTCATCTATAACATATCCGTTTCAGCACAATTGTGTGCAGTCCATATGATACAGTCTAACAGTGCTTCGAGCTATCAATCTTATCTTAAATACCGCATAATCAATGAGACAGTAGGAGGGAGACAAACAGCAATACATGGGGATGAGTTATAGGGAAATAGGGAGGTAAGAAGAAGGGGGAATGAAGAGGGTCTCTATTATGTTAATAGAGCATGGTACTCTGGTGTGCACTGAAAGGTGAACCATGGTGTCCATGCCGAGACAAATGCCTCATGAGAGTTTTTCAGGGTAGCTGTTATTCATCCATTCTCCATATATCCTCTATCTTGTTGATCCAAAGGTTTATAGCAGATGGGTAAGGTAATTTCTATCTGGCTGCGATACAGGCCCTAGCTGCGTTGACCAGGTAACGCAATATTGATTTGTATAGTAGGCGGTTAGGTAGGTCCGAGAGAAGTAATAAAAAGAAGCTCGGAGTGTGGGAAAGGAAAAGATCTGGGTCATGGTTTTATGTACCGACTCCCAAAATGGTCTGATTCTACTACAGTGCCAGAAGATATGAATCAGTGTGCACGACTCACATCTCCAGCATAGTGGAGATACTGAGGGGAACATTTTCTGTAGGCGGGTCTGGACATAATACCATCTAGTAAGTATCTTGTAACTTGCCTCTTGAAATTTACAGGCAATGGATGATTTATGCGTAAGATGGAATAGCTTTGGCCATTGGTCGGGCGGCATATCTGTCCCAAGATCAGAGTTCCATTTATCAATAAAAGGAGAGCGGAAGTCCGGATGTGGAGCCACCAACGCTCTATAAAACCCTGAAAGAGAGTGTCGGTATACTCCTGAGCTGACACAAGCCTTTTTGTGTCAAAGATCTGTCAAAACCCGGAGACAAAGGGATCGAGGAGTGGAAGTGAGATATTTGTTAAGCCCTCCAATGCCCCAGGGTGCACGGGTCTGACAGATTTTGTAATTCGGAGTATGTGAGCCATCTCCCTGCTGTTCTGAAGAAAGGGGCTCTGTACTTACCACTCCGACACCATTGCAGGTATGGCCCTGAAGAACAGCTGACTAGGAAGTCCGGGTGACCCTAGTATGCACACGTTAGTATATTTGTGGAATTGGAGTAGTGTGGAGCCTATGGTGGGGTGAGTACAGAGAACATTGCCCATGGCAGGAGCTCTAAATGGGTCCGGGAGCAATACTGTTCAATGGCAACCCATTGTTTAAAGGAAGCATGTAGACACCAGTCCATCACCCGCTGAAGCATGGTGGCGGCATAATATTTTCTAAGGTCTGGGTTCCCCAGTCCCCCCCCCCCCATTCCTTCAGGACAAGAAGCAGAGAGTGGGCCAGTCTCGGGCTCTTGCCCACCCAGATAAAGTTAAAAAGGTATTGGTGTATTTTGACAAAGAAATTGGGAGGCAGTTTAATTGGGAGGGTCTGAAATAGGTATAGTAGGCACAGGAGGACATTCATTTTAAAGATGGCGCAACGGCCAAACCAAGTGTACATACCCTTTGCCCATTTAGTGAGGTCTCCTTTAGTCTGACCTAACAAGGGGGAATAGTTTCTACTTTAAATTTCTCTAAGGTCTTTTGGGATCCAAGTTCCCAAATATTTAACCGCTCCAACAGACCATCGGAATGGGAAAGAGGTCATTAAGTTGGATTCCAGGGAGCTGGACAGCGAAATATTTAAGGCCTCTGAGTTTTGAAAATTCATTTTTAGATTAGTCATCGTCTGGTAAGAGTTGAATTCAGTAATCAGATTCTGGAAAGATGTCATAGGCCTTGTGATTGTGAACATTAGGTCATCAGTGTATGCCGCAATTTTATATTCCTGCCCCCCTACTGAAAGACCAGTGATATTAGGGTTCAACCTGATTGTTAGGCGTAAAGGCTCTAAGGAGAGTACGAAAATCAAGGGTGATAGGGGGCAACCTTGTCTGGTCCCGTTTTGTGTTTAAAACGTAGATGATAAAACCCCATTCACCTTCGTCGCCGCAGAGGGGCAGGTATATAGGGAACTGATCCAGGCCATCATTGAGCCATCTATGCCTACATGGTGTAGGACTTCAAAAATCCACTGCCAGCTCACCCTATCAAAAGCTTTTTCAGCGCCTGTGGACAACAGGCAGAAAGGTATGTTCTGAAGTTTAGCTTGGTGAATCAGGTTCAGTACTTTAGTGGTATTGTCTCGGGCCTCCCTGGATGGGATGAAGCCCACTTGGTCAGATTGGATCAGGCTTGATAATAGGGGAGCCAGGCACGTGGCTAAGATTTTGGCAAACAGAGGTCCACATTAAGTAATGAGATTGGGCGATAACTTTCGCAGGCTGCTGGATCCTTTCCCTCTTTATGTATAACTGTAATGTTGCTATCATGTTAAGGGCCTTAATACGTGGAGTCAGCAGTAAAGGTAAGTACTTCTTATAATAAGATGCAGGTAGTCCATCTGGATTTTGCAGAGACCCAATTGAGATAGATATTTGCGCATAGCAAGGGTTAAGGAGGGCCTAGTCGCGCTGGAAAAGGGGATGTTATACAGGAACTTGTAGTAATGGGCAAAAGCTTCAGATATTTTATCTGGGTCAATTAGGTTAAGGCCCTTTGGATTGCCGATTAGGGGGACATAGTTTCTCGCTCTCTGTTCCCGCAAAGATCGAGCTAGAGTCCTGCTACATTTATTGCTATATTCAAAGAAGTGCCTTCTACCTTTGGTTAACAAGGTTTTGGTGCGTATATATAATTCTTCTTTCAGCTTCCCGCGAGCTATCAAAAGGGCTGCCTTAGCCGTCTGAGCATGAGATTGTTTGTGAACAAGCTGAAGGCGGGAGATCTGTAATATTTACATATTTACTTAATCTTGTCTGTTCTGTGTTTGTCATTTTATATATTTGCCAATAATTCATAACAATTCATAACAAGTAATTCTGTATATCATTTTTTTATGTTTCATGCTGGTTTATATATTTCCCTTCATTGTAACTGTTTTCATACATAAAGTTTACTCTTGCTATGATACCACATCTCAAGCCTCATGTGTAGTCCTTTTATTACCATGTAGCCCAATAGTAAGAAAGTTTATCTACATGACGTTTGACTTATTACCTAGCCTGTCATATTATTGTAATTTGATAAAGTCAACTAAGAGTACTTAAAAATATGCATTGTTGTGACCATTGTATTGTATATCTGTAATCACCAACTAGATACACGAACTCTGATCATGCATGCAAAACCCTCAACATGTCTTAAACATCCAGTAGTGGGACTACAAAAAGTGCAAACTTTTTTTTATGGTTATGAACAACGTTGCTATTATTTAGCTTCAGGAATGCTAAATTAAGCAACTTCGTAGTCTTCATCAAACATTTGACTGCCGTTTTGCTGCTGTACAGTATGCAACTGCTTCTGATGTAGAAACAAGGGCACATTGTTCAGCAGCATGCTATAATTTGCTCATCCTTTTTCTGGGTGTTAGCATGGATTATTGGGAGAGACATGCCCACATGAGAAACGTCTGAAACCTTTCTGGTATTGAAAATGTTAGGCCTCTTTCACATGGGCGTTGCGTGTATTTTTCCAAATTTGTGTTAATTAAGGTATTTTTTATAAATAAAAATGAAATATTTTGACTCAATTTTACCACTGTCATGAAGTACAATATGTGACGAGAAAAGAGTCTCAGAATGGCTTGGATAATTAAAAGCGTTTTAAAGTTATCACCAAATAAAATGACAAATGTCAGAGTTGCAAAAAATGCACAGGGTAATGCTTTTGTCTTCTTGCAGTGCGCAAAAAACATGCCAGATCGGAGATACTAACACAAAGCTAGAGGCAGTTGAGCTGAGCATAGCTCTGGCACATTTTGGGCCTAACCCACCCACAGTGTCAGTGGTATCATCAGATCCCAAAGCAGACATGACCCTGGTTGTTCTTTGGGGGGTATGTGGCCTCTGCTCTTAATTGCTGCCACCACCACCCTCCTTCTCCAATATTGCCTCCTCCTTTCTCAGCACCTCAATCCTATTCTAAGGTCCTGTCCAGCACACAGTCATCAGAGTCCTCACCCTCCCTGCCACTTCTATCAGACTGTGGGATATCATGGTGGGTTCTTTGGCCCCACTCTCCTGCTCTGCATTTGCCATGACTGCCACTGTTGCTGCCCCCAACACCAATACCATGGCTACGGGTGCCACCACCACTACCAAAACATAGCTATCCATGTTGTCTGCAGTGTCCTACTAAATCTCCTCCTCAGGGCTGTACAAACGATCACTGCTCTCACACAAGTCGTCAACAGGGAGACTTTCTTTACTATCTGCCGTAGGGTGTGGTGTGGTTGTCTTGCCTCTTCTTAGGAAAAACTAAGGCACCCACTAGGAAGGGGCAGTAAAGACTGAGGACTTCTTTGGAAGCCTTCTCTGGGGCTGCTAGGAGGAGGAGCAGGAGGAACAATGTGACCCTTGGCTCCACAGAACGGTGTCAGACTCTGATGTCACCTACATGTCATTTTGCTGCAACTGAAAAGAGTGAGCCATCCAATACACAATCTCATCCTCTTTCTCCTCCACGATAATTTGCCGGATAGCTGGAGCTGCTACTACCCACATTCTGGCTCTTTCATATGGAACCCTACTGTAGACATTTTTGGGACTCACAGACAATATTGTGCAGTACCCTGTGTATTGGTGTAGTAATCATGTATATGCTAGTTTGCATATTATTATTATTTTTTTAACATTTGGAACAGTGTGGAGATAAAAATGAACCCCCAAAAAACAACTTAGATTGCACACATGTGGAGACAGAAATAAATGGAACTTGATTGAGGCCTGCTACCTAATATCACGTTATCACTCACAGATAATTCTGCGCGCTACCCTGTGTATTGGTGTAGTAATCACGTATACAGTGGTTCGAATAATTTCAACAACCCCAAAAAAAAATGTAACCGTGTGGAGACAGAAATAAATGGAAATGGATTTACGGTAGTCCTAAAATCATTTTGATAAATTTCTCCTCGTAATGTTTATCATTTGTATCATAATGTTATTATGACAGTTTTTTTGTGTATTTTAGCACAGTACAAGATTCATGAAAGTGCATTGCTATGTCAAAAGTGTATAAAGAAGCTATTATAGATTAAAAAGCTTAGACTAACTGATTCCAAGTATTTTATTTATTACAATGTACCTTGTCAGTTTCTTCCATTAAATTTTTATTTTACTAATCTTTAATTTTCTTTCATTGTCTTTTCAATCCACGGGATAAACATAGATACACGTACATATACACCAGGCTTCATTGGCTGTGCACAGCCAAGACCCCAGGAAGTCACCCCTTGTATAATATACTTTTCTCCATCAAAACAGCTTAGAGGTCCTCCACTGTCACCCTGTAAGACAAAGCGGATGAGTTTTCACCCAAATCTCTCTCTATTTAATATATATATATATATATATATATATATACATACATACTGTATATACACTTTAATATATTTATATATTTAATATATACATATACACTGTGTATTTTTTTATTTATTTAAATCAACAGACTTTCTCAGGCTTTCCAAGCAATGTTTTATACCTGACAGCTGTCCACTCCACCGTGGATATTCCCAGCACACAGCATCCCGTTTGTAACTTTACCACCCAGATATTCAGGGCTGTTACATACTTTATTTTCAATCACAGGGAAACCAGCTTCTTTGAGTAGGCCTTCTTTACCAGTGGCTGGAAGCAGGACATACCAACTGTTAGTATTTACATGCAGAATATAATGTTTCTATTAGATATTCAGTATTAGATTTTTATAGATAATTCTTAGGAAATCTGATATACAAGACAGAAGAAAGCAGGATCTTAGAGCCATATGAATAATGTAGAAAGCAATTGCAGCAGAACTGAAGATTTAATGATGCATTTTGCACAGATGCACACAAGTTGATGTGGAAACTGGAAATTTTTTTTTCCCCCCAGAAATATTTGAATACAGCAGACATCAAGGTTATAACAAGGTGGATTAAAGGCCATCTGTCAGCAGATTAGTACCTATGAAATTGGCTGACCTGTTGAATGTACACTTGGAATCTGAAGGCATCTATTTTGGTCCATGTACATACACTCACCTAAAGAATTATTAGGAACACCTGTTCTATTTCTCATAATTGCAATTATCTAGTCAACCAATCACATGGCAGTTGCTTCAATGCATGTAGGGCTGTGGTCCTGGTCAAGACAATCTCCTGAACTCCAAACTGAATGCCAGAATGGGAAAGAAAGGTGAATTAAGCAATTTTAAGTGTGGCATGGTTGTTGGTGCCAGACGGGCCGGTCTGAGAATTTCACAATCTGCTCAGTTACTGGGATTGTCACGCACAACCATTTCTAGGGTTTACAAAGAATGGTGTGAAAAGGGAAAAACATCCAGTATGCGGCAGTCCTGTGGGCAAAAATGCCTTGTGGATGCTAGAGGTCAGAGGAGAATGGGCCGACTGATTCAAGCTGGTAGAAGGGCAACGTTGACTGAATTAACCACTCATTACAACCGAGGTATGCAGCAAAGTATTTGTGAAGCCACAACACGCACAACCTTGAGGCGGATGGGCTACAACAGCAGAAGACCCCCATCGGGTACCACTCATCTCCACAAATAGGAAAAAGAGGCTACAATTTGCACGAACTCACCAAAATTGGACTGTTGAAACTGGAAAAATGTTGCCTGGTCTGATGAGTCTCGATTTCTGTTGTTGAGACATTCAAATGGTAGAGTCCGAATTTGGTGTAAACAGAATGACAACATGTATCCATCCTCTGATGGCTACTTCCAGCAGGATAATGCACCATGTCACAAAGCTCGAATCATTATAAATTGGTTTCTTGAACATGACAATGAGTTCACTGTACTAAAATGGCCCCCACAGTCACCAGATCTCAACCCAATAGAGCATCTTTGGGATGTAGTGGAACGGGAGCTTCGTGCCCTGGATGTGCATCCCTCAAATCTATATCAACTGCAAGATGCTATCCTATCAATATGGGCCAACATTTCTAAAGAATGCTATCAGCACCTTGTTGAATCAATGCCACGTAGAATTAAGGCAGTTCTGAAGGCAAAAGGGGGTCCAACACCGTATTAGTATGGTGTTTCTAATAATTCTTTAGGTGAGTGTATGTGCCAGCATTGCTAAGAAAAATGAAGTTTTAATATATGCAAATTAGCGCCTAAGAGCAACGGGGGCATTGCCATTTCTCCTAGAGACTCAGCTCTCTCTACAACTGTCGTGCCCTGTGCACTTTGATTGACAAGGCCAGGCAGGCATGATCACGTTTACACTGCGTGGCCCTGTCAATGAAAGTGCAGAGGGCGCCTCTAGGTGTTGCTCCTAGAGGCTCATTTGCATATATTAAGACCAAATTTTTCTTGTGAGCACATATGAACATGGGACAAACACAGATGTATTCAGCTGCTATGTGCACTGCAACTGATCAGCTAGTTTCATATGTAGGTACAAATATCTTGACAGATGACCTTTAGAGGAATTCAAAAAGGCTATGATAGATGAAAGGAATAATAATGATAAGAAATAAACAATAATGATAATAATAATAATAATAATATTATACACTGGGCACTGTGAGATCTGTGACACGATGGCCAACAACTGTGACAAATTCCATTTATTATAATAGGGTCCATCCATTGTTACGCAGTGAGTGTAGACCCACTGTGTCCCTTGAATGGTTCTGGCTTGGGACTACTCCCTAGTGCATTATCTAAGTGTCCCCTTGTATTTACTCTTTAACACTTATACAAGGATCTGGGCTTCACTGTAGGGGATCAACCAGGCTGCCACCAAACAGAGCAGTCCCTGTTCAAGTGACTGCTGACTCATGGGGGAAGAGGGAGGTCAAGAGACACCAGTCCAGAAAACAGACAGCTCAGGCTGAGTGTGTGCAATCCAGTAAACAGTCTGAGATCAGGGCAGGCACCTCAAGGTCAGTACAGAGATCAAGCCGAAGTCAACTGCTACAAGAGGACATAGTTTTAAATTAGAGGGGCAAAGGTTTAAAAGTAATATCAGGAAGTATTATTTTACTGAGAGAGCAGTGGATGCATGGAATAGCCTTCCTGCAAAAGTGGACAATGGGCCCCTAAAGCAGGAGGGGGGAGTATACTTATTTAAAATATAACTTTTAATAAGATCAATGATATCAGAATAATAACACTCACTACACGTAATAAACATACATACACATAAACGACCAAATGAATGGTGCCTGGCTGGTATAAACAAAAAATCTGTTCCGTCCGGGGAGACGCGAACAGTCTTACCAGACCCTTTGTAGGTAGTGGGAGAGATCCTTGGATACAGGAGGCAGGAGACACTTGGAGCCGTGTAGATGGAGCACTGGAGTAAATCCTGTATAGCCCTAACAAGGTGAAAGGGGCTATTATGCTCCTACCTATCTACATGGAGCACTCGCCTTAGAAAAGGCGACCCCGTCCGGTAGCCTGTCCCTATGGTGGACCTAGCCCTAAAACTACAGAAGTTATGCCAGTGAATGGAAAATAGAGTTGCTTCCAATGGTCCCCCGACGTGGCACGTTTCTGTCCGTGACTCTTCAGGGAGAGACTGCAGGAAAATGAGATATATAAAGCCGCAGGTATCTATCCTGGGGCCGAATACACACTGGAAAGGGAAACAAGCCAGGAGGCTTGTACTCTGCTATCCTGGGGTAGGAGTCAGTGTAGCCCAGGAGGGGTAGTCCTGAGCGAGACGTTCCGGGGGACACAGTGGTCCCTAGCAAGTGAAACCCTTCTGGTTAGGGGTGACAGAGCAATAAACCAGCCGCTGGATGGTGCTGCTCAGGCACCATCCCACAGTTGAGGTGCCTTAACTGCTTGCCGATCGCCCATTGACTATATATGCCTGGGCAGTTGACATGTAACTCTGCATGGACGTTTTAAAACATCTCTGTACAGACTGTAGCTGCATGCTAATCGTGCAGCTGCAAGAGCCGGGAGCCCACTGTCAGTGACAGCAGGGCTTCCAATAGAGACGGCAGGGATTGGTTTTTCCACTGTCTCTGCCATTCCCATTGATGTATGCACAGTACACATTAAGCAGTACCGCTTCCTGCTCCAGTCCCAGTGGTCATGTGATTGCCAGGGCTCAGGATCAGCTCTGCAGTGAGGTTCTATTATAATAGGGTCCATCTATTGTTACGCAGTGAGCGTAGACCCACTGTGTCCCTTAAATGGTTCTGGCTTTCCCACTGTCTCTGCCCTCCCCATTGATGTATACATAGTGCACATTAAGCAATAACGCTACCTGCTCCAGTCACAGTGGTCATGTGTGGGGCTCAGGATCAGCTCTGCAGTGAGGTTGTACAGCTTTGTACAACCTCTCTGGGGACTGTATTCCCCCTGTAACTGGGGCTAGTATATTCGTGTAAGTGTAAAATTAATTAAAAAAATTAAATAAAAAACACTACAAATTTCCATCACACATGGCACCACAGCTTCTAGCCCCACCCCTAGCAACCATAACCCATACACCCCAAATATTAAAATGAGCATTATGGAAAGAGAACATAAAAAATTTTTAAACGTTGTTTTATTAAAGGGCTTCTGTCATCAGGAACATC
Organism: Bufo gargarizans; assembly: GCF_014858855.1. Lineage (NCBI taxonomy): Eukaryota > Metazoa > Chordata > Amphibia > Anura > Bufonidae > Bufo > Bufo gargarizans. The sequence goes on from NC_058083.1 coordinate 339,193,862, forward strand.
GTTGTTAAACTGGCTGACTTTAAGCATGTGCTAATGTCAGCAATAGCTAACAGTCTTTGTCCCTTCTTTCTATGTGCTTATTATTATTATTTTTATGAACTTTTATTTTATGCAAATTAGCTTCTACAAGTAATGGGGTATTGCCCCCGCTCCATTCTACCTTCTCTGGCCAAGCCCTCATCATGTTGATTGACAGGGCCAAGCAGGATGAGGTGAACACTGCCTGGCCCTGCCAATCAACATAATGAAGGCGTGCCTAGAGGAGAGCAAGTGGAGCCTCTAGAAGTAGGGGCAACACCCCCATTGCTCTTAAAGGGTAATTTGCATAAAATCTGCAAAAAGAAATGTTGAAATTTCCCCTCCAAATTTCTCTAATTTGTGTGGAACACCTCAAGGGTTGACAAAGTTTTCAATTTAAAATAATTTGAGGGATGTAGTTTCTAAAATGGGGCCATTTATGGGTGGTTTCTTTTACGTAAGCCCCTCTTAATCACTTTATAACTGAATTGGTGCTTTAAAAAATGGTTTAGGAAATTTTCTTTTAATTTTAAAAATTCGAAGCCTTCTAACGTCCTAAAAAAATAAAATGCCATTTTAAAATAATGCCAACATAAAGTACACATATGGGGAATGCTAATTGATAACTATTTTATGAGGTATTACTGTCTGTCTAAAAAGTTGAGAAATTCAAATTTAGAACAATGTTTCCAAATTTTGGGTAAATTTTGGATTCTTTTTTAGAGATATAAATAAACTGAAATATATCGCCTCAAATTTACCAATGTCATGAAGTACAAAGTGTCACGAGAAAACAATCTCTGAAGGGCTGGAAAAGTAAAAGTGTTCCAAAGTTATTACCACTGTGGGGATTCGCTCTGGTAGACAGGATAACTGGACGCAGTATAGAGGCACCAACCAGTTCTTAAATCAAACAGTTCAGTGTTTATTCACACTCTTGGCAAAATCATAAACAAAAAGTCACATTCAACACAAAAGTCACCTTTTGGCTTTGGTGTTAGTTTACACTCAGCTGGCAGTTCTGCTTCAAAGAGTCCATGAACAGACTTTAGGTGGCCTGTTTCCCCTCACACTGGTCTCAGACCTCCAAGCCAAGCCCAAGCCTCAGATCCCAATACATAGATCCTTTCTGCTCAACCCAGCTGTCTTTTAAAGGCAACTAGGTGTTGTCAAAACCCGGACTGGCACATGAGTCCAGTCCAGTGTTTGACCCCACCTGGCTGCTAATCAGTCCAGCAGCCCCCCCTTTCCTTCCTAGTCTTTTGTCTGTCCATGTCGTGTCCTTGTTTGTTTCCCTGTTTATGTTAGTTACTGTTTTAGTATGTCTCACCGTGAGTTGCATATTAGTAGCCCTATTTTTGCCTTGCTAATAGTGTGTAATCTAGGAATCTGACCGGAGTACTTGTGACATTTTCTTCCACATACTTGGCTCTATGATTTGCACTTTATGTCTCCTGTATTGCTAAGCCACTCGAAGTGTGTGCACTAAGCGGTGCCAGATTACTTAAATCCTCATTGTAACTGGTCTAGAGGGTTATGTTGTATTCTATGTCCGTCTAACCACTGATACTTCTTACTGTTTACATTATCATTGTAATTGCTTTGTTCTTCTTTGCAATAAAAAGAGATTCAACAATAATCAGTCCAGCAGCACACACACAGAGGAAAATACCTGCCTCTCCATACAATTCCCTTTACTGGGTCACATAGCCCTCCCCCTTTGTTCAACCTTGAGGGGGTTAACACATGCAAAACAGTGCACCCGGGACAGGGCATCCGCGTTTCCCTGCAATCGACCTGCTCTGTGTTCTACCAAGAACTGAAGGTTCTGTAAGGATAAGAACCACCTGGTGACCAGGGCATTTCTCTCTTTGACCTGGCTCATCTACTTGAGAGGGGAGTGGTCGGTTACCAGGCAGAACTTTCTCCCCAACAAATAGTAGCGGAGAGATTTGAGTGCCCACTTGATAGCAAGGCATTCTCTCTCCACTTAACAGTACCTGGTCTCGGCTGGGGTGAGCTTGTGGCTTAGGAAGAAAATGGGATGCTCCTCCCCATTGACATCCTGAGACAGTACAGCACTGAGGCCTACTTCGGAGGCATCCGTTTGTACCATGAACTCCCTCTTGAAGTCGGGCGTCACCAAAACAGGGCCAACTTCAAAGCGGAAAAAGCCTCTTCCGCCCGATCATCCCAGCAAACCATCACTGATTTTCATCCCTTCAAATGTTCTGTCAAAGGTGCGGCTAGAGTAGCTAGAGTAAAGTGGGGGACAAACCTCATGTAATAGCCCACCTTTCCCAGGAATTACTTTACTTGCCTAGTGGTGGCAGGTCGGGGCCAGTTCCGTATCGCCTCTATTTTGTTCAATTGGGGTTTGATGAGTGCGCGCCCAATGACATACCCTAGGTATTTAGTCTCCCCTAACCCTCTCGCACATTTTTTCGGGTTAGTACAGCCTTCAGAAGGGAGTCCACTACTGCCCACACCTTGGGCAGGTGACTCTCCCAGTCGGTACTATGAATTACAATATCGTCCAGGTAAGTCAAGGCATACCTACGATGGGGACGAAGTACAACGTACATTAATCATTGGAACGTGGCGGGGGTGTCCAGTACCCTTTGGTGAGGTCCAAGACTGAGAAATACCTTGCCTGTCCTAACCGCTCGATTAGCTCATCCACCCGGGGCATGGGATACGCATCAAATTTAGAAATCTCATTTAATTACCGAAAATCATTACAGAACCGTAATGTCCCGTCTGGCTTGGTTATTCGAACCATTGGGCTGGCCCACTCACTTTTAGACTCCTCGATAACATCCAGCCTCAGCATTAGCTGCACTTCCTCCGAGGTGGCTTTATGGAAGTGTGTCCAGGGAGTTCTGAGAACACATCCGTGTTCCGACTAACAAATTCCCTGGCTTCCTGAGCCTGTTTAGAGGAAAGGCTGTCAGAAATTCTTATTGTGGCAACTGTTTCCCCTGCAGCAGACAGAGGAGCCAAAACCTATTCCCCTAGACAAACCGACTGTGGTCTGTCATCAACGCAGGTCTGCCTATCTTTCCAAGGTTTTAGTAGATTAACATGGTAGACCTGCTCCGGCTTTCGCCGCCCTGGCTGGTGTATCTTGTAATTTACATCTCCAATTTTCTCTATTACCTCGTAGGGCACCTGCCACCTAGCCAAGAACTTACTGTCCACTGTCAGTACCAGAACCAAGACCTGATCACCCAGGTTAAAGCTCTGGACTTGAGCCTGCTGGTTATAGATTCGACTCTGGGCTCGCTGAGCAGCCTCCATATTTTCCCGAACCAGAAGCAACACAGTCTCTATCCATTCTTACATCTGGGTGACGTATTCAATAACACTTTTATGGGCTGTTGTTCCCATGCCTCCTTGGCTATGTCCAACAGCCCGCGAGGATGTTGGCCATATAGCAGTTTTTAAGGGTGAGAACCCAGTTGAGGCTTGGGGAACCTCTCGCACTGCGAACATGAGATAGGGCAGGAGGAGGTCCCAGTCCCTTCCATCTTTGGACACCACTCTTTTTAACATATTTTTTTAAGGTTTGGTTAAACCTTTCTACCAGCCCGTCCGTTTGCGGATGGTAGACGGACGTCCGTAACTGTTTTATGTGCAGCAACTTGCACAATTCCCTCATGACCTTGCACATGAACAGGGCCCCTTGGTCCAGCAAAACCTCTTTGGGTAGCCCTACGCGGGAAAACATCTCCATTAACTCTTTAGCTATGAGTTTGGTCGATGTATGCCGTAGTGGCACCGCCTCCGGGTACCAGGTAGCGTAGTCTAGGATGACTAGAATGTGTTGGTGCCCTCTAGCGGACTTTGGTACTGGTCCTATGAGATCCATAGTGATTCTTTCAAACTGGACCTAGATGATTGGGAGAGGTACTAGGGGACTACGGAAATGGGGCTGGGGGCTAGTTATCTGGCAGGATACAAAGCTTATCTGGCAAAACTTACAAAACTTCCACCTCCCTAAACACACTGGGCCAGTAAAACCACTGTAGTATACGGTCCTGTGTTTTCTGCAATCCCAGATGACCCCCAAGAACATGTTGGTGCGCTAGATCTAGTACCAGTTTGTGATAAGCCTTGGGCACCACTAACGGTTCCACATTCTCAACCCGTAGTTGGTTGACCCGATACAGCAAATCATGGAGAACCACAAAACGCGGAAATATCGGCCCACAGTTGTTGTGGTTCTCCATCGATCATTAACACATTCTCCCAGGCTCGGGATAATGTATGGTCCCTGTGTTGTGCTGTAACGAAATTATCAAGGGAGACATTCAAGTCTGTCAATTCAGGGCCCAGCGGCAAGTTCTCCACCTCCCCAACCATCACATTCAACAGGGTTGTTCCCCCCTCATCTACTGAAGTGGCTACTGCTGGCCTTTCGGCCTCGGGTTCCCAGCGTTCTGGCCTCCCATCTGAGCAAGGCCAATCCCCTGACTCTTGGGGACTGGTAAGTCTCATAGCTGGCCACAGTTCCGAGAAGCCCGGGATGTCCCTTACTATCATTAGTTCATAGTGTAGATTTGTGGCGACGGCCATTTCATGAATCCTCTTGCCGGCAACCGTGGTTAAAGACACCAAAGCAGTGGGGTAGTCTTTTAAGTCACCATGTATGCACATTACCTCGACTTTCCAGCCAGTAAACTCAGCGGGTCGCACCAGAGTAGCCCTTACCAGGGTCACTAGACTCCTTGAGTCCAGGAGAGCCACCGCTGGAGTGTCTTCCACTTCCACCTGGCACAGGAGATTATTATCTAGAGACTCCCTTGTACCTGTTACACACAGCTTCCTGGCATATAGTTACTGATGATAGACATAGTAAGTGTCCATGGGCTCAACCTTATTGGGACAGTCGGCCCTTACATGATCAGGCTCATGACACCGCCAACAGATCACCGAAGCCAGGTCAACAGTGGGTACCTCCCGGGCGGGCTTTTTCGGCTCCAGTCTTTGGGTCTGGGGTGGGCATTGTCAGGGTTTAACTGCCCCCTTCCCGAAAAAGCCCCCTTATAGTTTCCTAGTAGCCTCATATCATTCAACCAGGTCCACCATCTCAAGGGCATTTACAGGAGACGCCTGGGGAATCCAATGCTGAAGAGGGTATGGCAACGCCCTCCAGAACATATCAGCTAAAATACAGTCCAGCATAGTAGTGGGATTCAGTACGTCCGGTTGTAGCCATTTATGCTAAAGGTGGAATAAATCATAATACTGGGGTGTTGCAGGCTCAGCCGGGGCTAACTCCCACTAGTGCACCTCTGGGCCCGGACCAACACATTCACACCCAGTCTTGCCAGGATCTCACCCTTGACTTTCTGGTAATCAACCGCTTGCTTGTCCGGTAAATCGAAATACACCTGCTGGGACTCGGTTTTGACGTCATCTATGGGTGCCATATTGGGAATCACCGCATGAACAACTTTCCGGGCATTGTGAAAGCTCGGGGATGCTCCTGCCTCTGTAGAGCCATCACGTGTTGCAGGAGCAGCTGGTTTGTTTCTTGCTGCTGCTTATTAGCCTCCCGCTGTTGCAGGTTATCCTCCAAGAGGGCCTTCATTACTTCTTCCATATTGCCAAGTAACACGGGTTGAAAATTTAGCTGGTTTAGTCCAGGACATACATCCGTGCCCAGAGAAAAAATATATATATTTGAGCTTATACGCCAGCCTCACTGTGATTGCCCATATCCTCCACCAACTGTGGGGATTCACTCTGGTAGACAGGATAAGCGGACACAGTATAGAGGCAGAGGCACCAACCAGTTCTTAAATCAAACAGTTCAGTGTTTATTCACACTCTTGGCAAGTTCATAGACAAAAAGTCACATTCAACACAAAAAGTCACCTTTTGGTTTTGGTGTTAGTTTACACCCAGCTGGCAGTTCTGCCTCAAAGAGTCCATGAACAGACTTTAGGCGGCCTGCTTCCCCTCACACTGGTCTCAGGCCTCCAAGCCCAGCACAAGCCTCAGATCCCAATACAGAGATCCTTTCTGCTTTTCTTTTAAAGGCAGCTAGGTGTTGTCAAAACCCGGACTGGCACATGAGTCCAGTCCAGTGTTTGACCCCACCTGGCCGCTAATCAGTCTAGCAGCACACACTGGATGGAAAACACCTGCCTCCCCATACAATTTTTACTGTGCCACACTACATATGTCAGATTTGCAAAAAAATTGGCCTGGGCAGGAAGGTGAAAACAGACCTGGAGTAGAAGGGATTAATAATGATGTTCCTGATGACAGAACTTTTAAAAAATGTGAAAAACAGACTATTTTCTCCTTATATTTTCCATATTCTAAAAAATGTAATCAAAACAAATCCTAAAAGAAAAATGATATAAAAATAAATACCCCCGCAAAAAGATATAAATATTTACCTAACTGAAAGGGAAGAAAAATGCACCTGGTCAGGAAGGGGGGTAAAGGGCCTGGTTTTGAGCTGATTAAGTACTCAAGGGTGACCAATAATGTTGATCGAGCATGCTCGGCCAAACACCAGTTCGGCTCGAGCATCTCAATGCTCGACGCATCCCGAATACCACATGTGCTCGAGCGCAATGCTCGAGTCTCCCCTCCGCACGTTTGTTGGCTGCTACACATCCAATAAATGTGCAGGTAAGTACTGCCCTTCACTGTAATTCTGTAGCCATGTTGGTTACTGGCATTACAGTGATTGTCTGGCCGGAACGCGTCATCAGCTGCTAAATAGCACCCGATGACACGCGTTCAGCTCAGTTTTAGTAAGGGAGAGTTGTGCTGAAGAAGGGAAAGATAGTGTAGGGAGTGAAAAAAAAAATTACGTTGAAAAACATGTCAGAGAACCAAAAGTCCTTTTAAGGACTATTGTGTGTGGCAGCAGCAATATATATTTTAGAGCAACCTGCGCTGAATTGCTAAAACTTTACAGACCCAAAAGTCCTTTTAAGGACTATTGTGTGTGGCAGCAATATCAATTTTTTAGCGCATCCTGCGCTAAATAGCATGCAATAGTTAGGCCACTGCAGACTGCTACATTATCTGCGCTACATCTCCTGTGTAACGCTTGCGCATCCCAAAAATATCTGCGACATCCAGTGTCTTTTTTCCATAGACGTGTCCACTGCGGATAGTGACATTAGCTGCGCTACATTTCCTGTGTAACGTGTATACATCCAAAAAATATCAGTGACATCCAGTGTACTTTTTCCATAGACGGTGTCCGGTGAGGACAGTGGCATTACCTGGGGTACATCTACTGTGTAATGTTTCCACATCCCAAATATCTGTGACATTCCCTGTAATTTTTTATTAGCCGCTGGTGACATCAGCGACATTATCTGCGGTATTTCTCCTGTGTAATGTTTACACATCCCAAATACATATGACATTCCCTGTAATTTTATATTAGCCGCTGCTGACATCAGCGACATCATCTGTGGTATTTCTCCTGTGTAACGTTTCCACATCCCAAATACTTGTGACATTCCCTGTAATTTTTTAGTAGCCGCTGCTGACATCAGCGACATTATCTGCGGTATATCTCCTGTGTGATGTTTTCACATCCCAAATACCATTTTTAATTTTTTTGCGCATACACTTACAAATCCTATGCTACTGTACGTGTGACATACTTTCCTGAATTTATAACATTTAATATGAAGAAGGCGAGCAGTAAGGGACAGGGAAGTGGCCCTGATGCTGATGGGGCATGGCACGTTGAAACTGTGCCTGCTGCCAGAGCACAAGAAAAACAATCATCCACGATACCTAGCTTCATGTCCCAGTTTGCAGGGCAGCGCAGGACAATGCTCTCGAAGTCAGACCAGTGCGACCAGGTGGTCGGTTGGATTGCAGCAGATAATGCTTCTAGTCGGTTAAGCACCACCCTGTCTTCTACCAAGTCCAGTCTCAGTAGCCAAGAGTCTGATCAACAGAATCCTCCTTCCTCCCACCATGGAGAGTATTGCCAAACAAGTGATCCCACACTCGGATATTCCGAGGAGCTCTTTTCAGCGCCATTTCTTTCATTTGGGCCTTTTGACAAGCCTGCTTGAATAAAGACATGAGATCTTGAGCATCCACAGTCACAAGAAGATGACTGAAGAATAAGATTCTCACCCCTGACGAAGCTATATGTGAAACCCGGGTCGGGCTGTGCGAAAGACTATTGCTATATTGATATGCTGAAAAATCATTTTAATTCTGTAAGTATAATAAAGCAGAATATTTTAACTGTGCCGGAGGTACTCTCACTATTGTGCGGTTTATGACATCTTGCAGAGGAGCCTACCAAGATCCAGCATAGATATGCTGAGTTCCAATCTGCGTAGAAGTACACTACGATCCAATTGAAGGGTGTCTGTCTTCGGCCAGATAAAGTGAATACCTGCATTCGTGGAAAAACGCTCTGTGTGAATGAGGAGCAGCGCGGTCCCACTATACTAACAAGAAGATGACAGTGGGGAACGGCAATTAGTGTTTCACGAGGTGGATGATGATGAGGAGACACAGTTGCAAATAAGTCAATGGCAATAAGTGTCTCAAGAGGTTGATGATGAGGATGAGACACAGTTGTCAATAACTGAGGTTGTTGTTAGGTCATGGTGTGTTGTGTCTGCCCTACACCAGCATGTGTTCCGTAACATCACCCGTGCCCTGACCAACGCAGTTACTGGGAAGGTCCACTTAACCACTGACACATGGCCAAGTGCTTTCGGCGAGGGGCGCTACATTTCCCTGACGGCACACTTGGTGAACATTGTGGAGGCCGGGAGCGAGTCATACCCTGGGATGGCACAGGTGCTACCGAGACCAAGGATTGTGGGCCCTAATTCCATCAGGGTTTTCACCACCACCTACGTAAGTGATTCCAATCCAAACTTCTCCTCCTCCACCTCCTCCTCCAATTTCACCTCAGAATTATCCTCTTGCAACACCAGTCAGCCATCAGTCGGTAGCTGGAAGCAGTGTAGCACTTCAGTGGGGAAGCGTCAACAGGCCGTGCTTAAAGGGACACTGACAGGCCCAATAAACATATTTAGTTATTCCTATGCAGTCATAGGTCTATTAAAGTGTATTCCAATGATATAAGAGTACCCCCTGTCCGCATTTTAAACCATGTAAAAACAACTTTATAATCATCTGTCAATCAGCTTCCTTTATGCCCAAGGGGCGTTTTTTCACATTTCTTTATGCCCAAGGGGCGTTTTTACTCCTACCTTTGTGCCCAGCCGCGCCCCAACTGTCGCTTCCTAGCGCCGCCCAGCTTATTATTACGGCTTTTACAGTCCCCGATCCTCCCGAGCCGGCGCAGGCGCAGCAGGAGACGCTGGCATTGAATAAGGGACGCAGACGCACTGCGAGTGAGGGTGCCGGTCAAGTTATCCGGTGCACGCGCAGAAGGTACAAGTGAGTTCAATGCCAGATGCGTTCCTCTACTGTATGACACCTGAACACCCTATAATAGTGAGGGGACATGACCACCAGCTCCCTACACTTAATACGGAGGTACCTGACGACTTGCAAGCTTATAAATGCCTCCAGATAAACTCTCCCAGAAAGCAGGCACCAGGGCCTCATTATTCCACACTAGTTCTGATGCAAAAGTACAGAATTGTATGGCATATAGCCCTATAGTGAGGTTGCCCTGGTGGAAGTGCAGAAGAGATGAGGCTGCAGAAGCAATAGGACCAGGATCTTCAAAGACTTTGCGGAAGGTATCCAGAAATTCCAGAAGATTATTATACAGCAGATCACTCTATTCACAGAGAGTTGTAACTCAGACTAATGCTTCTACAGACAAGAGGTAAACTATCAATGCTACCTTAGATTGGTCTGTGGGAAAGTGAGGGGCTTGTAATTCGAAGTGAATTGTACACCGATTTAGGAACAAACAGCATGACCTGGTATCCACTTCATAGAATGGAAGTAGCAGAAGCTGCCAAACAGAAATTTCAGAGACTGTGACTGGTAGAAATGGTGATGCAGACACAGTGGTTGAAGGTGTAGTGTCGGTAGTTAAATCATCCAAGTTGACTGAGATGGTATTCAGGTACTTAGCCCTATAACGCTATATCATGTTCAGTGTCCCCAGAAGAAGAGGGCAGAAAGGACACAAGTAGTTGTACTCACAGTGGCAGCTTTCACTCTGGTGCTCCCTGGGACATGCAGTGGGTGCACACTATCTTCCTTTGGGGCACAGTGATAGTGAGGTTTTGGGCTGCAAGACAGAGTCCCCAAACTTTGCAATGCAAAGCAAATGTTGGGGTAGACAATGATACGGCTTGTATTCTTACAACAAACAAGTGATACTTTACTGAGCAACTCAGCAGATTACACATCCATACACTTTCAAGGGTCAGTACAGTCTTTACAACTGGCATATTCAAGGTTCCCAACTTGTATATAGGATACAGTAGGCCAAATAAAGTTCTCTCTGAGTCTCTGTCTATTTAACCTGCACAATCTTCTCAAATGCAGGCAAGCTTACTCTCTATCCCTCTCAATAACTCTGGAGCACTCCACTCATAAACGCAGCACGACAATGGCCAGCTCTATTTTAGCTTATTCAATAAGGATATAATAGATGGCCAGTCTGTCTTTTAAGCATGGCAAGGTGCCCCGAGACTTCCCTTCCTGACCATAATACTGTGAAACAAAGACACATATGTGTCACCTTTCTCTGGCTTGTATTTCACTGCACTCTCCCTTGTAAATGGCCGTTGTAACTTCTGCTAAGATCAGCTTTCTTTTCCTCAGAGGCTGGTCACTTTACTCTTGTCTCCCAGGGCAGGCATTCATTGGTCAATACTGCTGTAGCTCTCTCACACAGCTAACTCTCTGGCTTTCAGTCATACACTGACTCAGCAGCCTCTATAGCAAGTAGGGCGTAGAACATGGTTACTGTAGGGGCTGGCTGGATGATTAACCCCCAACTCCATATACAGCCTCTGAAGACTCACAGTGAATAAAGTACAGTACACATGCCCCAGTGGGCTTACAGGACTTCACATGTATGTTGTAAGCGTTAATGGGTTGTATGGAGCAGGTTCATGTTCTGAGCTCACTCTATACATGGCGGGAGCCAGAGAGAGGACTTCCGACATCATTGATCGGGATCGGTGATGACCCTGAACCCAGTCATTTAACCTCTAAGATGCCGTCTTAAATAGCAACTGCAGTGGGGATAGACAAATGGAGGAGGCTTGCGGGACTCTGGTTGTTTTGAAAGCCTGGGGCATTGTGAAGGTTTCCAGACCTGTCATAGGAAAATCCCTGTGAAGCTGTGTCAGAAGATTGCATGTAAAAGTCGCCTAAGGGGACTAAAAATTAAAATAAAATAAAAATATATGTTTATTAACCCTTAGGCTACCGGAGGTTTTTTGTTTTTACATTTTCATTTTTTTCCCTATTTTCCATGAGCCATAACTTTTTTACATTTCTGGTCACATAGCTGTATGGGGGCTTATTTTCTGCGGACCATATGCTGAACCATTTATTTCAATGGGTCCGCAAAAAAAATGTGTATTTTGTTTCGGTATGTCCGTATTTCCGTTCCGCAAAAAAATAGAACATGTCCTATTATTGTCTGCATTACAGACAAGGATAGTACTCTTCTATTAGGGGCCAGCTGTTCCGTTCCGCAAAATACGGAGTGCACACGGACGTCATCCGTATTTTTTGTAGATCCGTTTTTTGCGGACCGCAAAATACATACTGTTATGTGCATGAGGCCTTATATGGATATGTGGATGAAAAATTTTAAAAGTTGTGGCTTTTAGGAGGTTGACAAGAAAGAACAAAAACGTAAAAACAAAAACTGGCTCAGTCACTAAGCGATTAATTACTTCAGGCAGTCCTATTTTCGGTTGGCCAGCGGGATCCATGGTCTGAGTAAAGTCTTATATAGTGGATGTGGACCCACTGTCTCATTTGAACAGTTTTGGCACGGAGCTACTCCCAAGGTCATTATCTAAGTGGAACCCTGGTATTCCGAGCAGCATGGAGGTGGGCAAAGGCCGCCACTATATCATCTGCCATGGGGTCTGTCATTTTACTTGACAAAATATAGCACACTTTGCTATTTTGTCCGGCATTTTTTAAGGTATCCATGACAGACACCTCCTATGGAGCTTCTGGTGCAGATCTAATGTAGTCTTAAGTTCCAAGTCCTTTAAACCTTTACCTGTGGCAATGAAGTATGTAATAAAAGAAGCAAATTTAACAGTACTATCCTAAATAACTGCAATATATTTACCATGAGTTTCACCCCATCCTGTTACATAACATTCAGATTTATCTGGAACCACATAATTATGAGGTGGTAAGCAGGCTGGGAGAACTTCATCCGTTATCAAAGCTGGGCTGCAAAATAAATGGTAGTGAGATTTTTTTTTTCTTTAGCTTGTAAATAGACTTTTAGGCATGTCTGGTCTGCAATTTCTTTTTTTGTGTTAAAGACATTTTTCAGAGATTCAATATTAAGGACCTCATCAATATCCGAATGGTGGGGTACTGACTACTGGCACTTTTCCCGATCAGCTGTTAAAAGGAACACTGTGGCCTTTTCACAGTATACTAGGTACTGCATTGTACATTGTATAGAGGATGCTTGGAACTGCAGCTAAGGACCATTCAAGTGAATGCACAAAGGCCATGTAACTGATGGATATGTCATCACAGGCCGGACCCCCAGCCATATAAAAATATTGATGACCTATCCTGAGGATAGGTAAACAATATTGAATCCCCTGAAAACCCCTTTAATATTCAATTGCTAAACACGCAAACAACATATTTTTAATACACTAGTAAACTGGATACATTGGCAACCAAGCTAAAAACCAGAGGATGTTTTATTAATGTTTAAAGTTAAAACATTTTCTTTACTAGCTCGCTGAAAGCCCCGGATTCGCACGGGAATATTTAATCTATTTTAATGTTTATGTGTGTCGTTGAAAAATATGGACAGTATCCACTATAACAGTGACATCCACAGCCCCCCACCCCTTAACACTGACCCTCCAACAGTGCTCTGTCTCCTTAAAATGGGACCTCCACAGCAGCCTGCCCCTTTAACAGGGAATTCCATAGCACCCCACCCCCTTGACAGTGACCTCCACAGGGGCCCGCCCCCTTAACAGTGACCTCTACAGCATCCGCCCCTTAACACTGACCAGAGGTTACAGTCCCCTTAACTGACCTCCACCATTCCGGGCCCCCTTAACAGAGACTTCCACAGCAACTGCCCCTTTAACAGTGACTGCCACAGTACCCAGCTCCCCTAACAGTGACCACCACTGTACCCCGCCCCTTTAACAGTGACCGCCACAGAGATCCGTTCCCTTAAAATGTTACTTCCACAACATTCCACCCCCTTAACAGTGACCTCTACAGCACTCTGCTTCTTAACAATGACCTCATAGCGGACTGTCCCCTTAACTGTGATCTCTACCATTCCCTGCCCCCTTAACAGAGACCTCCAAAGTGCTCACCCCTTTAACAGTGACCTCCACAGCATCCCGCCCCCTTAACAGTGTCCTCCACAGTGGCCGCCCCTTTATTAGTGACCTCCACAGTACCCCATCTCCTTAACAGTGATTTCCACAGCAGCCTGCCCCGGCTTTCAGATTTCCTGTCCTCCGTCTGGCACAGGGCCTAGACCAGGTGTAGGCAACCTCCGGCTCCCAGCTGTTGTGAAACTACAACTCCCAGTATGCATACTTGCTTTGTTCTTCTAAGAACTCTCATAGAAATGAATGGAGCATGCTGGAAATTGTAGTTTCATAACAGCTGGGAGCCGGAGGTTGCCTACCCCTGGCCTAGACAGACACAGGGATGTCCTTTTGAACAGCTCACTCTCAGACAGCAGCACTGTGCAGAAATGTTAGACTTGAGGTACCAAACTTACAAGAGATTGTGAGTAGTGTTGAGCAAACTTGTGTTTTCAAGTTCGGCGTGCAAGGTTTGGGTTATCTAAGAATTCTGTTATGGATTCTGCTACCATGGTAGTGGAATCCATAACCGATTTCTTAGATAACCTGAACCTTGTATGCCGAAAACACAAGTTCGCTTATCAATATATTGTGAGACATTTGATAAATTTCGAGCAAATTATGGCAATGCAGACTCCTGCAAAATTTCCCTCATGATAAATCTCCTGGCTTAGTGTTCATATAGCTTTATTATATCCCTACACTTACACACATTATTATTTATCAGAGTATTACCCTGTACAATGTTGTATGAATGCCAGTTACCTCTTCAGTTTCAGTAAAGCAATGTCTTCATTATTTGGTTCCAAAAATAACTTTTCAACATCTCTTATTTGCTTAGAAGGCTCATTGCCCTTTTCCTTATGAATTCCAAGTTGTACCTTATAGGATGATGGTCGTTTAGACCTATATACAAAATTGAGAGAGATATAATTGTAAATAGACACTGCTGCAAAAAATCCAGTTGTAAAGTTTGAGCCTAATAACCTTATAGTAAGGCTGAATAACAAAGCAAGCCTTAACCCAATAATGAAAAGAATGTGACCTGTGGGGTCTGCACTGAGGTCTGATTAACATAGAGGATCTGATGGGGGCTCTGAGCCCAAGTCTGATTAATATTGGGGATCTGAGCTGAGGTCTGATGAATATTGGGGGTCTGAGCTGAGGTCTGATTAATATTGGGGGTCTGAGCTGAGGTCTGATGAAAAATATTTTTTTATCTTATTTTACTTTATTTTTATCTAGGTGTGTCTTATGTGCAGGTGTGTCTTATAGGGTGAAAAATATGGTAGGTTTTAAAAAAAAAAGAGGAAATCAATGTTTCCTATTGGCAAAAAAAATTTATTGATGCATTTATAACAATCCATATAGCAAAATTAGAATAGTCATTAATACCGCAAGAAGGAAAAGAAAAACCAATAGTGAATTTTCTATTAATTTCCCTATTAACCCCCACTCTTCATAAAGCTAAAGCTATAGAAAAATAAAACATGGTTCCCAGAATGAGGAAATGCAAAATGGGCTTTTAGTGTATAAAAGCAGTAAAATATAAAAATATAGGGGCACATTTATTAAGACCGGCATTTTAAACGCTGGTCTCAATAAACTCCTAAGCTGGTGGTGGTTTTGCCGCGGGTTATGAAGAGGCGCCGGCCTCTTCATAACTTCGACGAATCTACTGCCACATCTAAATGTAAGGGCTCTTTCACACCTGCGTTCTTGTCTTCCGGCATAGAGTTCCGTCGTCGGGGCTCTATGCCGGAAGAATCCTGATCAGGATTATCCCCATGCATTCTGAATGGAGTGAAATCCGTTCAGGATGCCTTCAGTTCCGGAACGGAACGTTTTTCGGCCGGAGAAAATACTGCAGCATGCTGCGCTTTTTGCTCCGGCCAAAAATCCTGAAGACTTGCCGCAAGGCCGGATCCGGAATGAATGCCCATTGAAAGGCATTGATCCGGATCCGGCCTTAAGCTAAACGTCGTTTTGGCGCATTGCCTGATCCGACGTTTAGCTTTTTTAGAGTCCTGGCAGCCATGGTAAAGTGGAGCGGGGAGCGGGGGAGCAGCATACTTACCATCCGTGCGGCTCCCGGGGCGCTCCAGAGTGACGTCAGGGCGCCCCAAGCGCATGGATCACATGATCGCATGACACGTCATCCATGCGCATGGGGCGCTCTGACGTCACTCTGGAGCGCCCCGTGAGCCGCGCGGACTGTAAGTATACCGCTCCCCCGCTCCTACTATGGCAACCAGGACTTTAATAGCGTCCTGGGTGCCATAGTAACACTGAAAACATTTTGAAGACGGATCCGTCTTCAAATGCTTTCAGTACACTTGCGTTTTTCCGGATCCGGCGTGTAATTCCGGCAAGTGGAGTACACGCCGGATCCGGACAACGCAAGTGTGAAAGAGGCCTAAGACAGCTTCATTGCTGTCTTACATTTAGACCTTTTTCTATGCCTAAAACAAGCGTAGAAAAGGGTAAATGAGACAGCCGGTCCGTCCCCTTCCCCACCACGCCCAATTTTTTAGACCTGTTGTGAGCAGGGAGAAGTTGCAGTTTGCGCTGCAGTCTGCACCTGAAATATGCCTAATATAGGTGTATTTCAGCTTAATAAATGACCTCCATAATGTCTACATATTTGACTTCATAAACTTAACAACCCATAAACTAAAGTCAAAAATTTATTTATTCTGTACAATGAACACCGTAAAAAGTAAATAAAAAATTTGCAAAAAAATTTATAAAAGTAATTGAAAAATGTGAATTGTATAATTGAAAAACTCATCTTCAAACAATAAGCCCAAGGAAACTGCTGTGTTCTGTTGGTCTAAATACCCTGCATTCTTAAGAGATGTGCACTTTTAAAAGGAGTTATCCCACAAACAAGTTATTTCAATTAAGTATTATTATGGTCGCGGCTACGGATACTGGAGTTATTGTGGTGAACATGGAACCTGAACGTGTCATGTGCTACCTAGGCCTGGATTGTGCCCGTGACCGTGAAACGAGGGTAGCCTATAAGGGG
Source organism: Bufo gargarizans (assembly GCF_014858855.1). Classification (NCBI taxonomy): domain Eukaryota; kingdom Metazoa; phylum Chordata; class Amphibia; order Anura; family Bufonidae; genus Bufo; species Bufo gargarizans. Next base: position 339,210,419 of record NC_058083.1, read on the forward strand.
GCATACCCTGAGGAAGCCCTTGACAGAAGGGGAGGGAGGGTGGGGCACGAGATGACGCCAGCGTCGGATGACCGTGGGAGGGGGGCTTATAAAGCCTACGCCCCTCCCACAATCACAGGCTGCAACAGCCTTGACAATTATGGTTGCGGCTACGGATACTGGAGTTATTGTGGTGAACATGGAACCTGAACGTGTCATGTGCTACCTAGGCCTGGATTGTGCCCGTGACCGTGAAACGAGGGTAGCCTATAAGGGGCCAAAAATCAAGGCAAAAGGTTAGGTTTAGCATTTATTGAAGGGTACGTGAATTACAAAGCCAGTTTGCGGAAAACATCTGCTATTTCCTGGTGCGGATTGGGAATGTACCTGGTGAAGCACGACGATTCCCAGCGTCCCATCTTTCGAATGATATGGCTGGGGACGTTGTGCCTGGAGGCTGCGGAAGCCGCCCCGATCCGAAAAGAGTGACCTGAAATGGTTTTGGGATCGACTCCCAGGCCGGTGACTAGCAGGCGAATGTGAGAAATGAATTGCGTGGTCGTGAGGGGCTTGGATTTGAAAGGAAGCAGCGGACTGTCTGGGGAGGAATGACCCAAGGAGCTGATTAATTGGTTGAACACCTGGACGGGGCACCATTTGTTGAAGGACCTGAAGTACTTGACTGGGACTGGGGGTCCTGCCTGCGATGTTTTGGTGGATGGTAATAGCAGGGTGAAATGGTCGAGGTTCCACGTTAACTGGCTCTTGGTCAGACCCTTGGATTTTGGGGAAAACCCTGTGAATTCCCCTGGGCGCAAGAACCCATAGAAACCTAAGTACATGGCTGCTTTGATGATGGTGCTGGGAAGGAGCCCGAAAGGGTTGCTGTCTAGGGAATTGGAAAGTTTTCTGAACAGGTCCCCTGAGACTGGTTGCCTGGTGGGAGTGCATGGCAGACTGGTTTTTTTAATTCCCCTGAGGACGGCCCTGATGGCCGGGGACGCAAATATTGCCTTACTACCGGGATGCTTGAGGGTGGAATGGTATTGCACCCCTGCCATGTACAATCTGATGGAATTGTAGCCGAGTTTGAGGTGGTGATGGCAATAAGCTAAGAAGGCCATCAGATAGGTGGTCCTATCTGTGCCGCTGCTGGGGTGGAGACGTGAAAATTTTTGGAAGCTGTTCCAACCGGTTTTGTAGTTTCTAGCGGTGTTGGCTGAAAGGGATTTTTGCATGAGGGATTTGGCGGATGAAATGATATGGGCTAGTCCATGCGTAGTGTGTTGAATTCCGGAGGGGACAATCCTGCTGGATCCGCCTCTGGCATGACCTGGAAGAAACGGTTGAAATGAAAGCGTGACAGTGCATCAGCCGCGGAGTTCTGAACACCCTGGATGTGTCTGCAAGAAAATTGGAAGTTGTGCTGTAGGGACAACCAAACAAGTTTGCGGACGAAAGGCATGATGTGGCGGGATTTGGACCTGCCTTTGGTGAGGATGTCCACTACCGACTGGTTGTCCGTGATGAATGTCACCGGGGAGTTGGCCCACTGCCTGCCCCAAACTTTTGCGGCCGCTACGATTGGGTAGATCTCTAGGAGGGGGGAGGATCTGAGGTACTCACTTAGCGAGGAGATCTCGGGGGGCCAGTGGTCTGTGAACCACTGGGTGTTGTAGATGGCCGCGAAACCCCGGGAGGCAGCGGCGTCGGAAAAGACCGTTGGAGAAGAGGGGCACCATTGGGGGACGAAAAGGGAGATCCCATTCCAGTGGGTCAGGAAGGAATTCCACATGGCTAGATCCGCCATCGCGTGTGCATCCAGGACTATCAGGGAGTCCTGCTCTGTGGCCGTTGGTAGCAGATCCAGGAGCCTGGACAAGAAGGCCTTGCCCTGGGGCATGATCCTGGCGGCGAAATTCAGCATGCCTAGCAGGGATTGCAAGTCCTGCTTTGAGACGACCCTGCAACCCACAAATCTGGAAATTACCTCCTTGATCTTTGACAGCTTGTCCTCAGGCAACCTTGCTTCCATCTTGCGAGTATCGAGGACCACGCCGAGGAAAGTGAGGGTGGTCGAAGGTCCCTCGATCTTGGTGGGAGCGACAGGGATGCTGAGGCTGGCGAAAACCTGGAGTAGGCTGTCGAGTTTGCAGGGTGGGACGTCTGGTTGCTCTATCAAGAGAAAGTCGTCCAGGTAGTGGATGACCATGGGGCACTCACAATGGTTGACCAGGACCCAGTGGAGGGCCTGGGCGAACTGGTCGAACAACCACGGACTACTTTTCGAGCCGAAGGTGAGGCGGGTGGCAAAGTAGTACGAGTCGTCCCATTTGATGCCATAGAATTTCCAGAGTTGCGGGTTGATGGGCAGCAGCTTGAAGGCGTCCGCCAGGTCAGCCTTGGACAGCCAGGCCCCCCTGCCCGCCAGGAGTATGAGAGCGATGGCTTCACCGAGAGAAGAGTACTTCATTGAAAACTCCTCTGACGGAACCAGGGAGTTGAGGCTGGGAATGTGAGAACCATGAGGAGCTGAAAGGTCATAAATTAATCTTTTTTTATTGGAAAATTTTTTGGTTACGATGCCGATAGGGTTGATCCTCCAGTAATCAAACGGGATGCTGGAAAAAGGGCCGATGAGGAAACCCTTCTCCAGTTCCGCCTGGACCAGAGGACCCACCGAAGCGGCGTCGGAAATGGCGGACCTGAGGTTGGGGCCTTCCCAAGATGACTGGGGAAGAGCCACGAGACCAGTGTGGAATCCTTCCTTGAAACCGTTGATAAGGAAGCTGACTTGGTGGGGGTTGTGGTGGTCACGGAGACGCGCTGCTAATAGGTCCACGTTGACTACGCCTAGTCACTTGTTTCTCCCTGATCTATTTGGGCAAACCGACAGGGGGTGGGCTCTGAAACAAGTGGCGCAGACGTGGAGTGCTCTGCATTGGTTGTAGTTGCAGGTTGCAAAGTTGTAGTTGTTGCACACCTGACTGTTTCCCAGGAAGACTAAGGGTCGACCCAGCTTGTCGGTGCCCGAGTTGTGCCTGGGCTGGGACCCTGAGGAGCCTGCCACGGATCTGGGCAGGGATGATGGAAGGCTGGGGTTTGGGCACCAGTCTGAGGCGTGCAGGATGGACTGGCATGATGAGCAAGCGGGGGCTTTGAGGCCGGCGAAATGTCGGCAAAACAGTTCCATGTCCAGGGATGCCCAATTGGTGACCCGTTGGAACTGGGCGAGGGCCGCCGCGGCTTTGGCCGAGAAGGAGCGGTGATAATCGTAGAATGCGAACCCTCCGTACTTATGCCCCAGATCCGTGACCCTGTACAGGTACAAATCCAGCTCCTCGCGCCTTTCGGGGAAGGCGGAGCAGAATATGTCCCTGAACAGGCTGAAGGCCAGGACGAATTCTGGGATGGATAGTTTCCTGTTCAATCGGGCATCCCTGGACCTGAGGACTATCGACACATTTTCGCAGGCTATGGTCCTGTTCTCGACCGTGTCGTGGGTGGCAATGAGTATGGCGGCTAAGTTGACGTCTTTCCCTTCCAAGATGTCTCGTTTGAGGGTGTCGGTCACGAAATGGGACGGGGCTACCTCAGACAAGGCGGGAACCCTACCTGAGGATGCGGATTGGGACGTGGAAACGACCGGGAGAGTGAAAACAGGCGTGGGACGTGAAGACAGACGTGGCCTGAATAACGAAAAACAGGCGTGGGACCGTGAGGAAGCCGGACTTGTGGAGAGGCCGACCGCGCCGTCTTCCGGACGGCCCCTGGAGCACTCCGGTCGAGGTGAGAGCTGTGGAGGGGGGCCGGTGTGCTGGTACAGGAGGCGCAGGGTGAAGGAGAGGAGGAGGAGGAGGAGGAGGAGGAGGGTGGAAAACGGGCCACCCCCCCCCTGGAAATCGTGGAGCGCAATGGCAGCGAAATGAGGGTGAAGTGGCCGGCAGAAGCGGCCGGTGATGTGTGAGGAGCGTGGGAGGCGCGAGTACTTGAGCCCGGACGGCCTACAGAAACGAGCCGTGATTGCGAGTGGAGCGTGGGGGGAACTAAAACATACTTACCTGGCCGGAGCAGCGATCGTACGGGACTGGCGAAACCAAGGTGGGTTGCACGAGATGACGCCTGCGTCGGATGACCGTGGGAGGGGGGCTTATAAAGCCTACGCCCCTCCCACAATCACAGGCTGCAACAGCCTTGACAATTGCAATATACAATCAAAATATTGTTTGGCTTTTTTTTACGTACGTTACATTTTTCTGATTGGTAGCGTGCCCTGCTGTTTATCCTTTTGGTTGACCTTTTCCTGCATTCAGAGATGTACTAACATGCCCATTAGCTTATCTGTTTCCTTTCCCTCCCCTCTGTGCTGGTGTAGTGACCTAAGGCGTTATTCACATGTCAGTGATTCACGGATGTGTGCGGTTTGTGTTCTCCACGAACAGCACAAATACACATTTATTTTAATGTATGTATTAACACATCCGTGTTTTAGCATGGTCTGAGGGTCCACGGTTTTAGCATGCTCTATTTTGTTTGTGTTTACAGCTCTATCACACCCAATTAGTCCATGGGACCATTTATAGGAGATGCTCTGAATGTTAATTTTCAGCTGACACTCGGAGCACAGAGGACACACTGAGAGCAAAAAATAGACACATTCCATGAACACAGATACTTCATGGAAATCTTCACGAATGAATCACTGACCATGATCTCATCACAGATTTTATCACGGACGTGTGAATAAGGCTCCTTTCACACCTGCGTTCAGGTGTCCGCTCGTGAGCTCCATTTGAAGGGGCTCACGAGCGGCCCTGAACGCAGCCGTCTGGCCCTAATGCATTCTCAGTGGAGGCGGATCCGGGTTCCGCCTGGCCGTGCGGAGGCGAGCGGATCCGTTCCGACTTACAATGTAAGTCAATGGGGACGGATCCGCTTGAAGATGACACCATATGGCTCAATCTTCAAGCGGATCCGTCCCCCATTGACTTTCAATGTAAAGTCTGAACGGAATCCGCTCAGGCTACTTTCACACTTAGAAAATTTTATAAGTTATAATGCAGACGAATCCGTTCTGAACGGAGCCACCGTCTGCATTAATATGAGCGGATCCGTTCAGAACGGATCCGATCGAACGCTAGTGTGAAAGTAGCCTAAGGCCTTCTAGAGAGGCAGATGAAGCTTCCCAGCCACCTTTTATTCATTTATCCCAACTTCTAGAGAAGTAGACAGCTATATCTCTCTGTAGAGGGTGGAGAAGAAAATTGGTTCATTACATACTATATGTATCTTTGGGACTATATGTGAGGGACTATTTTCTATATAGGAGAGGAAGAGGTTTTCATGAGATAACTGCAGGGCATTCTAGGAGATACAGTTGCTTGATTATCTAATATGTGTTGCGGTCCACTAACAGAATGGAAAGAAAGTCCTCCAGATAAGTCAGTAAAGAGTTCTTAAAAGAGTCTTAGATTCATGGGATAGTGTCTGCTGATTTAGTTGTAAAATGACAGTGTATATGTAAATTAAATCTGTAAATCAAATATATCTACATTTTTATTTTATTTTTTGGAGGGGGTAAATTTTATTATATATATTTTCTATTAATTTCTTTATTTTATCTAAACAGTTTGATTAGAAAAGGTTTTGAATGAAAAATACCGTTCTAAGCAATGTGCAGCAGTAAGAACCCACTGGCGGTCGATCAATGTTCCACCACAGAAGTGCATATTAAAACTGGAAAACAGCAATCATAGGTCATGAAATAAATAACTTATAAGCAGTGAAACTATTATTATTACTGGCATACTTGTGAAAAAAGATCCAACTTTCTAAAATACTTGGTTTATATTTATCTATACTGTCTTTACTGTCAAATAGACATAAGCATAGTAGAGACAAAATAAGTGAGCATATAATACAAGAAAGATACATCATTGCTATTTAGAAATCTACACTACAGTACACTATCTGTACTCAGAGTAATCACTGTATTATTCCTGGTGTTACATAGGACTGCAGGGGACATCTACTACATTATCTGTACTCAGAGTTATCATTGTGTTATCTTTGGTGTTACATACTGTAGAACTGCAGGTCACATATCCTGCATTATCTGTACACAGAGAGTTATCATTGTGTTATCTCTGGTGTTACATAGGACTGCAGGTACCATCTACTACATTATCTGTACTCAGAAAGTTATCACTGTGTTATCTGTGATATTACATAGGACTGTAGGTGACATCTACTACATTATCTGTACTTGGAGAGTTATCACTGTGTTATCTGTGGTGTTACATAGGACTGCAGGTCACATCTACTACATTATCTGTACTCAGAGTTATCATTGTGTTATCTTTGGTGTTACATACTGTAGAACTGCAGGTTACATACTTGTAGATCAGTGACAGGAGACAAAAAGGAGGGGAATGGAGCTGGACAAGAGCAGGAGAGAGAGTGGAGGGAGCTCAGGGGAAGGTAGGGAACATTGGTATGTATGGGCTCATGAATAATGCCTAGTGCCTACTGAACTGAAAACTAAGCACTGATGAGCAATGCAATCCTCACACAGCGTGTTATAGAGCAAAAAGAGCTGAGCAGTTTAATATATCGTTTTATGGGAAAAGGTTCAGTAATTTTTTACATAAATCTCTACTCCTACTGTTCTCAGCAGACCAAGTCAGCCATCTTATCAGGATAAGAACAGATATTTATGCAAATTACAAGTTTTGTTGAATCTTTTCCTACAAAACCGGAGGCGTACACAGATCTCATAGGGCCCCAATAGCAAAACTTAGTATGGGCCCCACTGTTCCAACAGTTTCTCAGGCATGTAAGGCTACTTTCACACTGCCGTTTTGGCTTTCAGTTTGTGAGATCCGTTCAGGGGATCTCACAAGCGGTCCAAAATTGGTCAGTTTTGCCCTAATGCATTCTGAATGGAAAAGGATCCGCTCAGAATGCATCAGTTTGCCTCCGTTCCGTCTCCATTCCGCTCTGGAGGCGGACACCAAAACGCTGCTTGCTGGCGATCGATCTGACGAAACTGAGTTTTCTATGACACAATCTGGCACAATAGAAAATGGATCTCGTCTTCCATTGACTTTCAATGGTGTTCAAGACGGATACGTCTTGGTTATGTTACAGATAATACAAACGGATCCGTTCAATCAGAACGGATGCAGACAGTTGTATTATTTGAACGGATCAGTCTGTGCAGATCCATGACGGATCCGCACCAAAGACGAGTGTGAAAGTAGACTAAAGTGCAATTCTCCAGATTTTAGCTGAAAGTGTTGTTTTTTGTTTTTTTGTTTCATTTAAGCAGAAGAAATTTTAATTGGAAAAAATCGTAATAAAAATTGGCCCTCCACTCACTTTATCTGACTTCTATGTAGCAAGTGGAATACATCCTTCACAAATATGGTGTACATCCCAAGCAATTTCTCAATGCATTTACACCAGACAACTGGCATAAGTACACTAATAAATCTGCTTCTCTGCAGCCATCACTAGGGGGAGCTCACTGCATAGAAATTTATATAGTTACCATTTACCAGAATGGAAGCGAAAATCTCTTTGCTTTGAGCTCCACCTAGTGGCAGCTGCTGATGCTGCCTGCTGATAGCGCTGCATTTCGTTGTGACAATTTCTCTTTTACAACTCCTTAAAACAACAAGCATGGGTAGTTGTTAACTGATTAATGTGAGGTCATATAAGCTGCTGCAAAACTAAACTAAAACATAGGGACATACCTAGTCCGAAGGCTGATCTGCCATGGCCAAGAATGTGGATTTGCTTCACACCCACCCACAATTCTTCCAAAGCACTTTCTCTGCTTTCTCTTTGGCTTTCCACATTCAATTTCTGTTGAGGCTGAAGGAATTATAGTCATGTAAAACTGACATATTAAATCATATCAAATTTGACAATGAATGACCATGTATAAAAAACAGTAGTCTGTTATATTTTTCTTATCGCTAAACAAAAAAAACTAACAGTATTAAAGGGGTTGATTAATTCTGCAAATGGCATTCATGCTCGCTCCCACTGTCCCAGCTTTTTCCTATATTGTGCAAGCATGGGCACCACTGCTGGATTGCAGGGTCATCGCAACCCATGGATACGAGCAGTGTATAATGTGATGGAAAAATGAATCCAGCCAGCAAAGGAAGCAATATGGACAATCAAAATACATTAGTGTCTTGTATTAACTTTTTCCACATTATAAATGCCATTTGCTAAAGTTAGACAAGCCCTTCAAGCTTTCACTTTTTTAACATGAATTATCTTTATATTACACAGCACAGTTGTGATACACCTCTCTCTCTAGCATCTGCCTAAGAGCAAACCATCCTGATTAGAAAGTTTATTAAATGTCACATAAAAGAAGTAGTATACATGAATAAGCCATTACATTAGAACTATCTGCCTATTACTGTGTAGGTCCCATAGTACCACCAAAAGCCCTGACCTAAAATCCGTGGCCTCCACAAGACCTCTGAAGACACCTGTGATATCTGGTACCAAGACGTTAGCAGCAGGTACAGTATTTAAAGACTTGTAAGCTGCAAGGTGGGGCTCATAGTTACTGGCTGGATTGACAGCTGGAGAATTTGGAGGTCTTAAACTCTTTGTAATGTTTGTCAACCCATTCCTGAACAATTTCTTACCAAAAGAAGCCACTGCCTTTAGGAAATACAGTTGTCATGACCGGATGTACTTGCTCTACAACAATGTTTAGGTAGGTGTTACATGTCAAATATCCACATGAATGCCAGGACCCCAAGTTTCCCAGCAAAACATTGCCCAGTGCATCACACAGCCTCTGGCACTTGCCTTCTTCCCACAGTGCATTTTGGTGCCATCCTTTATCATAACAATGTACAGTATATGAAATGAAAACACGATCCATCAGATCAAGCCATGTTCGTCCATTGCTCCATGGTCCAGTTCTGATGTTCCCATTGTTGTCACATTCAGCAGTAGACAGGGATCGGTCTAGGGCAGGCATGTCCAAAGTGCGGCCCTCCAGCTGTTGCAAAACTACAACTCCCAGCATGCCCTAATAGCTGTAAGCTATTCAGGCATGCTGGGAGTTGTAGTTTTGCAACAGCTGGAGGGCCGCACTTTGGACATGCCTGGTCTAGGGACTACGCAAACCCATACACAAGCTGAAAAGCACTACAAGCATTAACTTTTTCAGCATTTTGACCCTGTCACTGATTGTACTTCCTTGGACCACCTTTGGTAGGTACTAAGCACAGCATAATGGGAACATGCTACAAGATCTGCCATTTTGAAGATGCTATGACCAAGTTGTCTAGCCATAACAATTTGGGCCTTGTCAAAGTCACCTGAATCCTAACGTTTGTCCATATTTCTGCCTCTAACACATTCGTTTCAAAAACTGACTGTACATTTGGTGCCTAATATATCCCACCCCCTGGGGCCACCATCACATAATAATTAATGTTATTAATTTAAACTGTTAATGGTTTCAATGTTATGGCTAATAATTGTATCTGCCCCAAGTTTCAGAAAACAAAATAATGGAGGAGGGCAACATGCAGTTCATAGAGGACCTCATACTGTATGTAAATTTGAACACTGTCTGTTGAGATGAGTGGAACATGAACAATTTTCAGAAAGAAGCATACTCAAATTTTAAACTGCAAATTAGTGTTGAGCGCGAATATTCGACTAGCGAATTTTAATCACGAATATCGGCACTTCGATAATTTGCGAATATTTAGAATATAGCGATATATATTCGTAAAATCGAATATTAGTTTTTGTTTTGTTTTTTAACACAGTACACATCAGGTGATCATACCTCCCTTCTTGTAGCTTGTGGGCCAATGAGAAGGCTTTGTCACAGCTTAGCAACATCTCTAGCAACCAACAGAAAAGTTGCCTACCCCTTACTATATAAGAACCTCCCCAGAAGCTATTTTCTAAAGTTTATGGCAGTTATGAAAGAGACAGCAGTGTCATTGCTGTGCTCTGTGCTTTATTGTATTACATTAGACAGTTAACTTATATTTATCATTCAGATAGTTAGGGGGAGATAGTCAGTGTAGGTTAGATTGCTCTATAATGTAGCTGATAGGTTCTGCTGTCCATACATACAGTACAGACCAAAAGTTTGGACACACCTTCTCATTCAAAGCGTTTTCTTTATTTTCATGACTATGAAAATTGTAGATTCACACTGAAGGCATGAAAACTATGAATTAACACATGTGGAATTATATACATAACAAAAAAGTGTGAAACAACTGAAAATATGTCATATTCTAGGTTCTTCAAAGTAGCCACCTTTTGCTTTGAGAACTGCTTTGCACACTTTTGGCATTCTCTTGATGAGCTTCAAGAGGTAGTCACCTGAGATGTTTTTCACTTCACAGGTGTGCCCTGTCAGGTTTAATAAGTGGGATTTCTTGCCTTATAAATGGGGTTGGGACCATCAGTTGTGTTGTGGAGATGTCAGGTGGATACACAGCTGATAGTCCTACTGAATAGACTGTTAGAATTTGTATTATGGCAAGAAAAAAGCAGCTAAGTAAAGAAAAACGAGTGGCCATCATTACATAGTAACATAGTACATAAGGCCGAAAAAAGACATTTGTCCATCCAGTTCGGCCTGTTATCCTGCAAGTTGATCCAGAGGAAGGCAAAAAAAAAAAAACTGTGAGGTAGAAGCCAATTTTCCTCACTTTAGGGGAATAAAAAATTCCTTCCCGACTCCAATCAGAATAACTCCCTGGATCAACGGCCCCTCTCTAGTAGCTATAGCCTGTAATATTATTACGCTCCAGAAATACATCCAGGCCCCTCTTGAATTCCTTTATTGTACTCACCATCACCACCTCCTCAGGCAGAGAGTTCCATAGTCTCACTGCTCTTACCGTAAAGAATCCTCTTCTATGTTTGTGTACAAACCTTCTTTCCTCCAGATGCATAGGATGTCCCCTCATCACAGTCACCGTCCTGGGAATAAATAGATGACGGGATAGATCTCTGTACTGACCCCTGATATATTTATACATATTAATTAGATCTCCTCTCAGTCGTCTTTTTTCTAAAGTGAATAACCCTAATTTTGATAATCTTTCAGGGTACTGTAGTTGTCCCATTCCAGTAATTACTTTAGTTGCCCTCCTCTGGACCCTCTCCAGCTCTGCTATGTCTGCTTTGTTTACTGGAGCCCAGAACTGTACACAGTACTCCATGTGTGGTCTGACTAATGATTTGTAAAGTGGTAGGACTATGTTCTCATCACGGGCATCTATGCCCCTTTTGATGCAACCCATTATCTTATTTGCCTTGGCAGCAGCTGCCTGACACTGTTTTTTGCAGCTTAGTTTGCTGTTTATTAAAATTCCTAGATCTTTTTCCATGTCAATGTTACCAAGTGTTTTACCATTTAATAAGTACGGGTGACTTGCATTATTCCTTCCCATGTGCATAACTTTACATTTGTCAGTGTTAAACCTCATCTGCCACTTATCTGCCCAAGCCTCCAATCTATCCAGATCACTCTGTAGTAGTATACTGTCCTCATCAGTGTTAATTACTTCACACAGTTTAGTGTCATCTGCAAAAATTGATATTTTACTATGCAAGCCTTCTGCAAGATCATTAATAAATATATTGAAGAGAATAGGGCCAAATACTGACCCCTGAGGTACTCCACTAGTGACAGTGAACCAATCTGAGTATTTACCATTAATAACCACCCTCTGTTTTCTATCACTGAGCCAGTTACTTACCCACTTACAGACGTTTTCTCCCAGTCCGAGCATTCTCATTTTATATACTAACCTTTTATGTGGTACAGTGTCAAATGCTTTGGAGAAGTCCAGATACACGACATCCATTGATTCGCCGCTGTCAAGTCTAGAACTTACCTCCTCATAGAAACTGATTAAATTAGTCTGACATGACCGATCCCTCACAAAGCCATGCTGATATGGCGTTATTTGCTTATTTCCGTTAAGATGCTCTAACATAGCATCTCTCAGAAAACCTTCAAACAGTTTACCCACAACAGATGTTAAACTTACCGGCCTATAGTTTCCAGGCTCTGTTTTTGGACCCTTTTTGAATATTGGCACCACATTTGCCATGCGCCAATCCTGTGGGACATTCCCTGTCAATATAGAATCTGCAAATATCAGAAATAAGGGTCTGGCTATGACATTACTTAATTCCCTTAGGATACGAGGGTGTATGCCATCCGGTCCTGGCGATTTGTCTATTTTAATCTTTTTAAGGCTACTTTCACACTTGCGTTCAGAGCGGATCCGCTCATATAATGCAGACGGTGGATCCGTTCAGAACGGATCCGTCTGCATTATATTGTAAAAAAGTGTCAAAGTAGCCTCAGACGGATCCGTCCAGACTTTACATTGAAAGTCAATGGGGGACGGATCCGTTTGAAGATTGAGCCATAGTGTGTCATATTGAAATGGATCCGTCCCCATTGACTTACATTGTAAGTCTGGACGGATCCGTTTGCCTCCGCACGGCCAGGCGGACACCCGAACGCTGCAAGCAGTGTTCAGGTGTCCGCCTGCTGAGCGGAGCGGAGGCTGAACGCCGCCAGACTGATGCAGTCTGAGCGGATCCGCGTCCACTCAGAATGCATTGGGGCTGGACGGAAGCGTTCGGGTCCGCTTGTGAGAGCCTTTGAACGGAACTCACAAGCGGAGCCCCGAACGCTAGTGTGAAAGTAGCCTAAGTCGCTGATGTACTTCTTCATGGGTCAGACAGGACACTTTTAATGGGGAATTTATTTCAACATTCGGCATGTCATCTGACAGTTTATTTTCCTCAGTGAATACATTGGAGAAAAAAATATTTAACAGCTTTGCTTTCTCCTCATCGCTCTCTGCGACTCCCCCTCATTACTCTTTAACGGGCCGACACCTTCATATTTATACTTTTTAACATTTATATAATTGAAGAACATTTTAGGGTTAGTTTTACTCTATTTGGCAATTAATCTCTCGGTCTCTAGTTTGGCCGCTTTTATTTGTTTTTTACATGTTCTATTTTTTTCCTTATAGTTTTTCAGTGCTTCCGTGCTACCTTCCTGTTTTGGTGTTTTATATGCTTTCTTTTTGTCATGTATTGCTTTCTTTACAGTTCTGTTTATCCACATTGGTTTCTTTTTGTTCCTTAACCTTTTATTCCCATACGGTTTTCACCTCTCACAATGAGATTTTAGGATGCTTTTAAAGATATCCCATTTTGTGGCTGTATTTTTATTTGTGAGGACTTTATCCCATTTAGTTAGGCCTATGGCCTCTCTTAGTTGGCTAAATTTAGCTTTTTTGAAGTTTGGTATTTTTGTTCCTCCCTGTAGAAACGCTCTCTTGAATGATAATTGGAAGGTTATTACTTTGTGGTCACTATTTCCCAGGTGTCCCCCGACCTGCACGTCTGTTGTTCTGTCAGGCCTATTGGTTAATACTAAGTCCAGTATGGCCATCCCTCTAGTCGGGTCCTGAACCAGTTGGGAGAGGTAATTGTCTTTGGTTATTGCCAAGAACCTGTTTCCTTTATGAGATATACAAGTTTCAGTTTCCCAGTCTATATCTGGGTAGTTGAAGTCCCCCATAATAACCACCTCATTATGATTTGCCGCCTCGTCTATCTCGTTTAGTAGTAGACTTTTTAATAGAACATACGACTTTTTCGTAAAGACGTGAGACTTTTTCGTAAATTACTTTAAGAAATGAAGGTCAGTCAGTCTGAAAAATTGGGAAAACTTTGAAAGTGTCCCCAAGTGCAGTCACAAAAACCATCAAGCGCTACAAAGAAACTGGCTCACATGCGGACTGCCCCAGGAAAGGAAGACCAAGAGTCACCTCTGCTGCGGAGGATAAGTTCATCCGAGTCACCAGTCTCAGAAATCGCAGGTTAACAGCAGCTCAGATTAGAGACCAGGTTAATGCCACACAGAGTTCTAGCAGCAGACACATCTCTAGAACAACTGTTAAGAGGAGACTGTGTGAATCAGGCCTTCATGGTAGAATATCTGCTAGGAAACCACTGCTAAGGACAGGCAACAAGCAGAAGAGACTTGTTTGGGCTAAAGAACACAAGGAATGGACATTAGACTAGTGGAAATCTGTGCTTTGGTCTGATGAGTCCAAATTTGAGATCTTTGGTTCCAACCACTGTGTCTTTGTGCGACGCAGAAAAGGTGGACTCTACATGCCTGGTTCCCACCGTGAAGCATGGAGGAGGAGGTGTGATGGTGTGGGGGTGCTTTGCTGGTGACACTTTTGGGGATTTATTCAAAATTGAAGGCATACTGAACCAGCATGGCTACCACAGCATCTTGCAGCGGCATGCTATTCCATCCGGTTTGCGTTTAGTTGGACCATCATTTATTTTTCAACAGGATAATGACCCCAAACACACCTCCAGGCTGTGTAAGGGCTATTTGACCATGAAGGAGAGTGATGGGGTGCTGCGCCAGATGACCTGGCCTCCAAAGTCACCGGACCTGAACCCAATCGAGATGGTTTGGGGTGAGCTGGACAGCAGAGTGAAGGCAAAAGGGCCAACAAGTGCTAAGCATCACTGGGAACTCCTTCAAGACTGTTGGAAGACCATTTCAGGTGACTACCTCTTGAAGCTCATCAAGAGAATGCCAAGAGTGTGCAAAGCAGTAATCAAAGCAAAAGGTGACTACTTTGAAGAACATAGAATATGACATATTTTCAGTTGTTTCACACTTTTTGTTATGTATATAGATCCACATGTGTTAATTCATAGTTTTGATGCCTTCAGTGTGAATCTACAATTTTCATAGTCATGAAAATAAAGAAAACTATTTGAATGAGAAGGTGTGTCCAAACTTTTGGTCTGTACTGTACATGCTACAGACATAGGGCCAGATTTATCATTAGCTCGTCAGAATAATGGAGTGAAAAAGTCGAAAATTTTTGCGCAATCACTAAAACTGCGCAAAAATTTGCGACTTTTTTCTGCTCTGCACTATGCTCGCCAGTTTTCTGAAAGTGGGCGTGTTTTCTTATGTAAATTAATCTCTAGACAGATTTACTATTGTGACTATTTAAAAAGTTGCAAAAAAGTTGCAAAAAATTGCGCAATTTCACTCCAGTGAGGACCATGCTTATCTTATGAGACTTTTGAATAGAACATGCAACTTTTTCGTAAAGATGTGCGACTTTTGTAAAGCTGCTTACTGACGGATAAACTGCTACCGTCAAACCACATTTATTACAGTCTTAAAGGGGCGATCATAAATCTGACGGCTAAAACTGACTTTAGCCAATATGTGAAAGTGGAGTGAGCTGTCAGAGTAATGATAAATCTGGCCCATAGTGCTGTGATGTCACAAGTTGCACGTATTGTGAAAAAATATGCGCATCATTAATTGCCGAAAATCCGCAAGTGCGAATATATTGGAGCACTCTATCTGCATATAAAGCTATTCTAATTTTCTGCCGTGCCAACCATTTTCTCCAGTCTCAGGAAACTTATACCAGCTTGAAAAATTTTGCATAAGTGACCCATGCCTGTATTTCGCGTGCATTACGCGAATATTACATTGCCAATTTTTTTAGCAATCAAGAATATAATCTCGAATTACTACTGCAAATCACAACACCCAATATCTCGAATCAGCTGCTCACATTTAGCTTTTCTGTTGATGTCCATCTACGTATATCTCTGCCTTCACATATGAAGGGGAATATCTTGGAAATGGATCTACTAGTCTACGTACACTCATGTGATAGCTATCGATCTGGGACCTACTAACCTTAAATCAAGGTTCATTACTAGATTAAGCAACATGTATTTGTTCTGAGTCAGTCTGTTAGGGAATTTACTTTAGCATATGTTAAAGGGCACCTTAGAAAAACATGTATCACCTATCCAAAGGATAGGTGGTAAATGTATGACCATAGGGATTACTCCGACTGCTGGAAAATTGGGAAATGGATCGGTGCTAAACGTTGTTATTGGAAAAATCTTTTTAAGCCTTTAGGGCAGACACACACAAGTGAGTTCAGTGCTAGCAACTCGCTGTGTGCGACAGTGTGAGTTCTGTCCTTCTGAACTCTGTTTCAGATAGTTTTATAATGATTTATAAACCTGAAATCTATTGAATTACACTGACATAATGCTTTCAGTGTAAATCAGTGGATACAGGTCCCTCAGGGTCACTAAATTATTATAATGCTGTGCGATCCAGTTAATAGAAGCGGAGGTCAGAACGGGAACTCACACTGCTGCGCGCTGCAAGTTTCTCGCACAAAACTTGCTTGTGTGCCTGCTCTTACTCACTGAATTTATCGAACATAGGGGTATTCTAATGTAAATTCTGTTTTCATATAGGAACTAAGTACTCATGGTATGGTGGGAGTGAAAGATGGATAACCAGGGAGGGACAGGGGACAACTGTTAGATGTTGTGAAGAGTGTGCGCCAGAATGCTCTGCTTTTTTTTTAATGCAGAAACATCTTCAAGTGTTACATGTGGTATTGTGACA
Source organism: Bufo gargarizans (assembly GCF_014858855.1). Classification (NCBI taxonomy): domain Eukaryota; kingdom Metazoa; phylum Chordata; class Amphibia; order Anura; family Bufonidae; genus Bufo; species Bufo gargarizans. The sequence continues at coordinate 339,226,938 of NC_058083.1, forward strand.
TGTCACAGTGACCAGATCCTGGATAGGGATATATAATTGGCGCATTTTTATTCAATAGAGAATAAGGGGCATCACATCTTTCCATCGATGGTCAAGGGAAAGAAAGATCGTGAATGTTGGATTTCAACTTGGCCAATTCTTTGTTCCACACATATAACTTCATTTATGAATCAAAAATTGCTTTAGGAAATTCTTTTAGTCTTGGTACAGCTGAAAATATTTACCACAGGCTGGAATGTCACAATAATCCCAGCTTACTGATCCAGGAGTTGTAACAAAACACCATGGGCCGTTGATATCTCCATCCGGGTTTCTGCAGTACTATATACGATTGAGAGAAACCACAGAAATTTTTTTTTGCATTTATAGTACATGATAACATGAATTTCCATATAGCATAACTACATAAGCATATGCTGCATCACGTTTCAATCGTTTAACACATTATAAGTACTTAGAAAGTACCAGACTTAAAAACTGTTATGAAGCATATTATAAAGAGGCTCATACACTCACCCGAGGTCTGATCTGATATTGATGACCTATCCTAAGGATAAGCCATCAATATCAAAATCCCAGATAACCCCTTTAAACTATCAGCACTGGTGTCCGATAGTTTAATATGAATAATTAATGTTTACATGCAGGTCCGCTGAACTGAATGCCAGAACATGGCCACTGTTGGAGGGTCCTGTCCATCAACGACCTCCATTAATTACATCGTATATCAAAACATAAAAAAAGTATCGATCTCTCAGAAATACAGATTGATACAGTTCAAGATTGTTCACCGCCTATACTACTCCCCCGCCTTCCTCGCCAAGATATACAAGGAAAGGAAGGACCTGTGTTGGAAATGTTCGTCAGAAAATGCGGAGTTAAGTCACCTACTATGGGATTGTCCGGAAGTGTGGGGGTATTGGACTAGCATTTATGAGGAACTATATAAAATATATAAGATCAAATTGAAGCAAAGTTTTACGCAGGCAATATTGGGTCTCTTCCCCTGCTCTGAACTGACCCCCTACCAATTACGAGTTAGCATGGAAAGTTTTATGGTCGCAAAGGCCTTGATAATTAAATATTGTGGTACGAAGAATAGTCCTAGCTTAAATGAATGGAGGGCTCGGCTAGACACCATTGAGGCCTATAGAAGAATGGCAAGGAAATTAGAGTGATGGTTCCCTGTGGGGGCAGGCTCCCTTACTCGCTTCAGGCCCCCAGGATCCCTTATATTGGGAATTTCTGGATACAGAAGTTAAGGTATATATTAAAATGCGGATGGACCCCGCAGCAGGGAAGCAAAAGGGATGGGGTGAGTTAAAAGGAACAAGTGTATTAACTTGTATAAAGTATATTTGTAAATTTTAACTGGTTGATATGAGAATTTGTATATTTGTTCCATAAAATAATAAAGGATCTAAAAAAAAAAAAAAAAATTACACTGGGGACAGACAGGAAAACTAATGTACGCGTATTCCGTCCCCAGTGTTAGTAAATGGAGGCCACTGATGGAGGGTTCCGTCCGAGCACAGCTTCAGCATGCAGTTCAGTGGACCTGCATGGAAACATTAATTACTCATATTAAACTATCAGACATGAGTGGCAATAGTTTAATAATGCTTATTACTAGCTGGATGTATGCTCTGTTACCAGCATATGTGCAGCTAGTAATATAGACTACCCAACCTTTTAAATAGATAATACTATCACTATCCGAGGAAGGTTTACCAAGAATTTATATAATTTTGTAATTCTGCATAATTTCCACTTATATACATTTGCAAATATATTCATGAGCCTACAGAATTTAGATGTAGGTAATTAGCATGCTCCTTGAAATGTTTCATAGCTTACCTAGGTTAACATGCTTAACAGAAGATATGTAAAGGATAGTTAGAGTACTGTGGACAGAAAATAATCTCAGAAATCAGAGTACTGCAATGACCCTTAGTAGCTTACGTTGTTATCCAAGCCAGAATGTGGGTGAGTTTGTGGAGTAAAGCTTGAATGTGCATGAGGTGTTTGTAAATTCCATGCTTGACAGGTATATCCCTTCACAGTTACAGATTTTGTGCCTCGGTAGTCTTGGCCTTTACCAATCATACAGTCTGGAAGATATACGTACAAGGAATTCTTTTATAAAGTGTCGACCACAGCGACAATAACAGTTTCATAATACTGTATATGAATTGGATGGACATAGTCTCCTCCTTATCAGATTGCTTACACATCTAGAAACCTTTATTTGGAAAATCTAAAAGTGTGTGAAGTTCAACTGTAGCTACATCGTATCAAAAACAGTGATATCAAAAGTCTACATACACCTAAGGTGCTATTGATGCTCTAAAAGCTGCATTACATAAATGCATACAGTGCTTTCTTACTCCGCCAGATGATATTTTATTCTCATGAAGATGTCACTGCCATTTGATTCTGGGAGGAGCTGTATCCCGTCTCCCCCATATGCACACAGTACACATTTATAAAATATACATACAGATGGTGAAAGATCAGCCTTTTGTGTTACCAAAGAGACACTTGCAATAATGCAGTACATAGGGTCTAAACATGGCTTTATTCACTTGAATAGGAAGCAGCCATCCCATTGCAGTGAAAGTAATTACACCTGCTCACAGCTGCAATGTCAACGGCGAGCAGGTAAACACTGAAGAGAAGGCAGAGCTCGTATGAGCGCTGAGGTACCTTCAAAGAGCTGATCATTTAGCGGGTCTCACCACTGTGTAAGTCACCAGAGGAATCCAAGTAGGTATGTTTGAAGAACAGCAAGACTTTGATTTCGGTAGCGCTGTCACTGGAGCAAACAATCATGGGCTGGGATATTGTGAATTGTACCCTTTATTGAAAAATAAATTTTGGAGATGAATTGCCCCCTTTCGTTAGGTAAAATGATGCAAACAGTGGCAATAATACTGGTCATTTTTTGCTTCCCAATTTTTGATTTGCTCAGATGAAGCTGAACTTCTTCTTCTGTTGAAGTAGTACCTACTTGGATTCCTCCAGTGATCTACACAGTGCTGAGAACCACTTAATGATGGGCAGCAGCCGGGGGCATTGGTCGATACATGGCTCAGATATACTATGCCTGCATAGCTGCAGTGAGTGCAGTACTTATCTACGCTCATAGATGTAGTCTACCAGACATGCTTTACATGAGGCGCTGCTTCTGCATGGTTTTTTTTGTTTTTTAAAGGGGTTTTAAAGACAGTCGACTTGCTTGATGTACATTTTTTATTCTTTTTGTAAACTTTTGAATTAATGAACTACTGTAAATGTTATACAGACCACTCCTTATTACAGGGTTTGATCTTATGTATAATGTTAGTATTACTATACTGAAGTTAGTTGAACCTGCTTTGTAAAATACTTTGCTTCACCTGGACTAGATGAGACTATAGTAGGTTTTGTTGTTTTAATGGGCTGTTGTTCTAATTGTGGCGGTTCAAGGCATCTCTTCAAGTTACAATACTCCCATCTCACACTTGGATCATTGGTATAGCACCATGGACTCTTATCATTATCTGGATTTCTGCAGTAATTTCTTTCAAGACCCCTGCAAATACAAAATGTATTTCATAATATCAGCATTTAAATGTTGGCATTTTGAAATTACTATTTTTGAAAGAAGGAAATATAAGCAAAGATGCTTCAAATAGTAGCCAAGTCTCTAAAAAGACCCACTCTACTGGGTTGTAAATTTGTATCAAGTGCTGATTTAGTTTTCTGAAAGAAAGGGAGAAGGATGAACATTGGGTAAAAGAATGTCATGTTGTAGAGAAATATTGTACACTGAGTATAAAACCTTGTGAGCACTTGATAGCTGCAGTGCCAAGATGCCCTGTGTAAGGGCTAAGGCTACTTTCACACTGGCGTTTTTAATTCCGTTTGTGAGATCCGTTTCAGGGATCTCACAAACGGTTCAAAATGGATCAGTTCAGCCCCAATGCATGAATGGATAATGATCCGTCCATAATGCATCAGTTTGGCTCCGTTCAGCCTCCATTCCGCTCTGGATGCAGACACCAAAATCCTGCAAGCAGCGTTTTGATGTCCGCCTGACTATGCGGAGCCAAACGGATCCGTCCTGACTTACAATGTAAGTCAATGGGAGCGGATTCGTTTTCACTGACACAATATGGTGCAATTAAAAATCCGTCCCCCATTGACTTTCAATGTAAGTCAGGACGGATCCATCTGGTATCTGCACAGACGCATCTGCGCCTATAATGCAAACAACTGTATCCGTTCAGAACGGATCCGTCTGTGCAGATACCAGATGGATCCGCACCTAACGTAGGTGTGAAAGTAGCCTAATTCACACATTACTGAATCATGAACGAGTGCTGTCCATGTCCTTCGCAGACATCACACTGAACCATTGACTTTAATGTGTTTATTCACATATCAGTGGTTTTCCACTGACTGTGATCCAGACCAAACACTCCCACTGAGCAGTGCACATGGAATATGGATGACACACGGAGAACAAATAAATGGACACACAGACCAACAACGGACCCTTCACAGATATCTTCACAGACGAAAAGCTATCTTGTGACAGATACCATCACTAACACAGTGTGTGAATAAGGGCTTAGGCTGACATCATACTCTGCTTTTTTTTTTCAGTCATCTATTAGATGATGTAACTGATGAGGTCTGTTACTTTTAACAACCCTTAAGGTCCCTTTACATGGGAGGACAGAGTAGCAGATTGTCAGGAAGGAAGCGTTCCTTCCCGACAATTGACTGCTTATCAGCAGAGGAGACCACTGCTGTTACATGCAGCAATCTCCTCCACGGTATGGGAAGGAGCAATCACTAATGCCTTTGCTGTTCCCCATGCTGACTTGTAGTTTGCCGGCAGCAGATCATGTTATGACAGCACGATGTGCTGCAAGTAGATGATGATTTTTGTGTGCGCACAAAGGATCGAATTATCCAATGAACACACATTTTGCGCATTCCTCGGGTAATCGGCAGTACATTAAAGGGGTTGTCCGAGTTATGAAAAAAATAATATAGCACTGAAAATCTGATACATAACTGAGCTAAGCAAGTTTTACGCAAAAATAAATAAATATTTTTCCTTATTTCCCTGGTTCTTTTCTGGCCCTTTGTTTACATGTAATAAAAACAATCTCTGCCCCTCCCCCTGCACTGCTAAGGGAGTGGATAGAAGAGCTGCCCTGAGTGACATGGCTGCCTGCTGGGAGACTCTGCAACATGTTGTATGTGTAGGACTACAAGTCCCAGCTGTATAATGACACTGCTAAGGGAGTGGATACAAGAGCTGCCCTGAGTGACATGTCTGACTGCTGGGAGGCTCTGCAGCATGTTGTATGTGTAGGACTACAAGTCCCAGCTGTATAATGACACTGCTAAGGGAGTGGATACAAGAGCTGCCCTAAGTGCTGGGAGACTCTGCAGCATGTTGTATGTGTAGGACTACATGTCTCGGCTGTATAATGACACTGCTAATACACACAGGATCTCCCCCCTACCTTCTTGTGCAATGCTTTCTCTAGTATATCAGCTCCAGTGCCCAGCATTGTCTCCCCACTGCTGTGCAGCTGAAGGGGTTAAGAATCCTAGCAGAGAGTAGACGGCAGTGAGGGGCGCGTGGTGTGTCGTCTGGTTTACAGGCTTGTAAACGACCTTTATCAGAGCAGGGAGAGAAGCTGACATCACAGGTCATGTGACCCTCTGTGAAATCTGAGAAACCAGGCACTGGAGATAAAGTGAGTGAATTGGAAAGCTGTTACATTTGCTTAGTTAGGAACATAGAAAGAACAAAAAAATAACTCGGACAACCCTTTTAATAACGCCAGATAATCACTAACGACCATTCCTATGAACACTCGTTAGTGATTATCTTTGGGGTTTTTGGTCCTTATAAAGGGCCCTTAGTTTGCTTGAAAGAAGTGAAGACAACACATCATAGTGTTTAGAGTAGCACAGCGACTTCTTGATTCTAGCAATGTGTGGGTTACATGGGATAGATCACCACTATTTACATATTTTGGCATGTTTCAGTGATATGCCAAAAGATGTGTGAGATTGTGGATAAACTCTGCCTGTATAATGTTCATGTTTAATTTGTATTGGAACTGTCATTTGGCATTCCGGGCACTAGAGGCCACTGTTTTGCAGCACAGTCAGCACACTCTGGGATCTGCATATGTAAAGCAGATGATGACTCATGCTTCCTGCTTCTGAAAACCAGGAAGTGCTGATCTGACATTGTGGAAGCACTGCTCTTTGAGAGACTGAATCCGATTCCATCCTGTCCGGGAGTGAATGGACACGCAGAGGAAGGAGATTAGCAGTTGTCCCCTTACTGGATCCAGCTCTTTGAAAGAGAGATTGTTCCAGGAAGACAGTGTGACAGAGTGACAGAGTGTGGGCAGAAGTTTTATTATCAAGCAAGGCCGCACGGTTGCTGAGAGGTTAGTGGCCATCCCGGGCAAGCAGTCCCCGAACGAACGCAGGTCAGTACACCTGGTTACGGATTGTATACTGTGTGGCGCCTGAAGTAACAGACACTAGCCTAGGCCTTATCGTAGTTAGATAGTTAGGGTTACATGTTTTGCTAGGCTTTACTGTACTGGACTGCAGCGCAGTATTTGACTTGCAGGCTCTGCTGCATCCGCCACCGGCTAGGTGTGTCCTCTTTAGCGGCACAGCAAGACTTGCAGGCTCTGCTGTGTGCGCCATCGGCTAGGCCTTTCCCTCGGACAGGGATGGTGACTGTGGGCCTGGGGTATAATTTAGTCGGTGTATACTTATATTGTTGTGTGTTCACTATTGTTAAAGTAAAGTTTCTGTTCTTGCATATAAAGCTGGTGTCAGTGTCGCTTTTCTTGTCTGTGACTTCACTGTATCCTGGGGAGCCCACCCCGGTACACGGCTTACAGATGTTTGAAGGGAGCTTAGATGTGAGATAGAAGGCAAAAATACATGGTCTTAATGGCAGATTGTGCCGCTTAGTGCTCTGCCATTAAAACATTCGGGCTGATAGACTGTCAGACCAACACTCCAGAAGTGACAGGAGCCATAATGATCAGCTCCTGTAACAAAAAATGCTAAACACGGTGAATCATCAGCGCATTCAAACACAAATTACATCATAAGCCTCCATGCTGTTGCAAGGAGGGGAAAGGGTTGTGCTGGGACGAGGTGATTTGTTTCCTTTCACCATTCATTTGTATGCAGATCGCTGTTAATAGCAATTTAATGGCTGGCAGGCATTACAGCACAAATATCTGTGATAAAGAAAAAATCTAGAAAAAAAAAATTACAATAATAAAATTAAACCAGTTCTCTGGGACTTTTATATCAATGGCCTTTTGTGATAGGGGTCTCATTTCAAGCTTATTTTCATCCTAATGTGCTTGTTAGAATGAATAGCCTCCATCCTCCTTTTATCTGCCATGGGCCTACAGACCCTATTAGAGTCATGTATCTTACTAACATTCAGGGGAAAGGGGCCGTAAACCATTTCTGTGTTGCTGGGGGCTTCACTAAATAAAATTTTGTAGACTGTCCGAAGACAGATCACCTTGGAATGTGGAGAGGAAGACAAGACACCATGAACTTCATCACCTTTTTATTATGGACCATTCAGGAGGTGCTGGATGGTTGGGGGTGTTCCTTACCCTACCTACGGTACCAATGGGTTGGGGGAGTGATGAGAAGAAAAAGTAAAGAGGTTGATGTGGTAGTTGATAGTTTCTGTTTTGTACTGAAAGAGTTAGGATCTGAGTTAAGGCCAGATCCTAGGACCATGTGTGAGGATTGTCTGATCAGGGAGATGCTAATGCTGAGATATTTTGTTGGATTTCAAATAAAAGAAGCCTCGCCAATCTCATATTGCTGACCTATCCTAGGTTTAGGTATCATGGAGAGTTGCTTTAAGGTTCCTTCATACAGCAGCCAGATGATCCAGATGGAGCTTAAAAGGGTTCTCTCACGTCAGTAAGTGGCATTTATCATGTAGAGAAAGTTAATACAAACTACTTACTAATGCATTGTTATTATCCATATTGCTTCCTTTGTTGGCTGGATTCATTTTTCCATCACATTATACACTACTCGTTTCCATGGTTACAGACCACCCTGCAATCCATCAGTGGTGGTCGTGCTTGCACACTATAGGAAAAAGCATCAGCCTCTCTGGTGGCAGGGACCATAGAAGCGCACATAGACTAGTACTTTTTCTTATATTGTGCAAGCACAACCACCACTGATGAATTGCATGGTGGTCTGTAACCATGGAAACGAGCAGTGTATGATGTGATATAAAAATGAATCCAGCCAGCAAAGGAAGCAACATGGACAATCACAATACATTAGTAAGTGGCTTGGATTAACTTTCTCTACATTATAAATGCCATTTAGTGACATCAGACAACCCCTTTAAGCTCCATCTGGATCATCTGGCTGCTGTATGAAGGAACCTTGAAGCAACTCCCCATGATACCTATTCCTAGGATAGGTCAGCAATATGAGATTGGCGAGGCTTCGACTACAGGAACCACACTGATCAGCTGTTCTGCAGTAGCTCTGGTGCTGGAAAAGAGTGAAAAACTACTCAGCCACTTTATCACGGTCAGTATTTTGCATCAGTATTTGTAAGCCAGAGCCACAAATACTGATGACAAATACTGAACATATATGGATACTGTATGTGACATTGGTTTTAGAGCAGGCATCTCAAACTGCGGCCCTCCAGCTGTTGCAAAAGTACAACTCCCACAATGCCCTGCTGTAGGCTGATACCTGTAGGCTGTCCGGACATGCTGGGAGTTGTAGTTTTCCAACAGCTGGAGGGCCGCAGTTTGAGATCCCTGTTTTAGAGGGAACCTGCCATGTCAATCTCTATTAATGTATTTGAAAGCATGGAGCCATGGAATTCATATATTGCATGTGTACAGTATGTCGGCACAATGATTAATAAACGAGGACATAGCAAGGGAAATCTGCAAAAAAAAACAACATCAAAATAATGCATGTCTAAAATTACAGTTTAAGAAAAATTTTACTTACGCATTTGGATACTTATCAGGGGTTTTTACATGTGTGTGAGGTACCATAGAGCTCCATTCCTGACATCTTTTACCTGAAATTGTCAGGTATGTTGTACCTCTATAAGTTTCACCATTTCCTGTGTAACATTCAGAAACTGCAGCTGAAGTGGTAGGAGCCGGTTTAGCTGTAAAACATAGACATAACCAAGCAATATACACAAGAAGTGACACAATGGGGTGACTATGGAGATAATGGAGAATAACTCACAGGGCCTAGTTTGCCTGATTTCATAATCCAAGCTCAAGTAGGAGATATGGCTTAGGTGAAAGACAGCATGCAAACTAAGATGCTGCAACCCTAGGGTGTCTAGACCTGCTATTCCTGCTAACTATTAGTTGGCTTAGGCCTAAATGTTGCATATTAGGCCATGCCCTACCTCAGGGATGTCAAACTCGTGGCCCTCCAGATGTTGCAAAACTACAACTCCCATCATGCCTGGGCATACTACAGCTATCAGGGAATGATGGGAGTTGTAGTTTTGCAACATCTGGAGGGCCATGAGTTTGACATCCATGCGCCTACCTTGTCAGGGTAGGCGCAGATAACTTCTCTATAACCTAGATGTGCCAAACTGATCGACATTTTGGGGGCATTTGCGCCAGAATCTAACTGCAATGACATATAAATGTGGGCCAATATGCATAAAGCAATTTTCTTAATGCTTTCTAAATCTAAATACTGTTAAAAAGCTCAGGCAAGATGGCAGGCCCCATAATAATGTTCAGGAAATAGAATAAATAAATCGGCAATCAGAAATAAAAAGAGATTAGAAAAAAATTATATGTGTTACTATCTGGTTTTTAACTGCCAGAAAATCTGCAAAAAAAAAAGAACATGCCCTATTCTTGTCTGCAATTGCGGACAAGAAAATGAATTTTCTATGAGAGTGCGGCGATGTGCGGTCTGCAAAATGTGGAAAGCACATTGCCGGTGTCCATGTTTTGCGGATCTGCAAAACACATACAGACATGTGAATGGACCCTAAATGGAGGGAGATGTTTGTCAGCCATCAGTCATCTTATGCGACAATACAATAATATATTGGGGGTCTTGCACAAAATTGTTCTCAATTCTGTATTCACATTGTTCAATAAAACAATAAAAAAACAATGTAAATGACTTTTCATTAAAGGGGTTTCTGGGAATTAAGAAAATAAAATGATTGAAAATGCTTAAATATTACTTTATTATAAATATATTCCCAAATACCTTTCATCAGTTATAATGGCTATTCTGTCTGGGGAGCAATCATGTCCTATTAGTACACACAAAACCTGTCCTGTTCACACAGCAGGACAAGTTACTTCAGGACAATGGGCTAAAGAGCTGCCTCATCCTTCTCTCTGCTCTGCTTGTCAGGGATTATAATCCTGAATACAGAGGATAAGATCTTCAGCTGAATCTCTGCAGGAATAGAGATCATGAGTAGTGATAAGCGGCATGGGTCATATTCGAATTTGTGATATTTCACAAATATTTTGTAGAATATTCGTAAAATATTTGCAAATTCGAATATTTGTTATATTCTACGTATTTTTTTACTCGAAAAATTGGCAAGGTAATGATCGCGTAATATGCGAATATTACGCGATCCATACAGGCGTGGATCGCGAAAAAAATAATATATAGCACTATAGAATATAGTGCTATATATTTGTTTTTTAGAATATTCGTCATTTTTTCCATCTGAAGTCATGATTCTTAAGCAGGGAGGAATTATGACTTCAGATGGAAAAAAAAATGACGAATACTATAAAAAACTAAAATATAGCATAGGTGGCTTTTATAGTGCTATATTCATTTTTCTGAATATTAGTAATATTCTTAAACAAGAATATATAGCAATATAGCGAATATAAAAAAAATAAGAATATAGAGCAATTTAGCTAATATGGTGTTATAATCCTTTTTTTTAATAGTCGTAATTTTTTTCCAATCTGAACTTCAGATGAGAAACAAATTACAATTATTAGACAAAGAAGATTATAGTACTATATTAGCTAAATTGCTCTACATTTGTTTTTTCAAATATTTGCTATATTGCTACATATTCTTGTTTTAGAACATTACGAATATTCTAAAAAACTAATATATAGCACTATATCGAATATAAGTTTTTTTAGAATATTCGTCTTTTTTTTTTTTATCTGTACAGTTTTTCCACTTTGGCATACTCCTCCCTGACAAATGTCCCCGTCACCATGGGAACGCCTGGGGGTTATAATATACCATCGGATCTGAGTTTTCACAATCTCAATGAGATCGTGAAAACTCAGATCCGATGGTATATTCTAACCCCCAGGTGTTCCCATGGTGACGGGGATGCTTGTCGGGGAGGAGTATGTCGAAGTGGAACAAATGTACAGATTGAAAAAAAAAAGACGAATATTTTAAAAAACGAATATATTCGATATAGTGCTATATATTCGTTTTTTTTTATATTCGACATTTTTCCCATCTAAAGTCATGATTCCTCCCTGCTTAAGTTGCTTTTGGGCCAATGACTCATTGGCCCACAAGCAAGAAGCAGGGAGGAATCATGTGTTCAGATGGGAAAAAATTACAAATATTCGCTATAACGAATATATAGCACTATATTCGAAATATTTGCGAATTCTCGAAGTTGCGATATTCGAGCTAAAGATTTGTAATTTGAATATTCGCGCTCAACACTAATCATGAGGAGATATGAAGTACAGAGTTAGGAGAGAGTGTGGCTAATGAGCAGCAGGACTTCTATACAGTTGGCTACATTACCATAGCCCCACATTACCACAGTCTGTCCTGTCTATCCTCTCAGTACTTCATGTCTCCTTTTGAACTACATTCCCAAAGAGATTCAGCTGAAGATCTTATCCTCTGTATTCAGGATTATAATCCCTGACATGCAGAGCAGAGGGGATGAGGAGGCAGCTCTTTTAATCAGTGTTGTGAAGTAACTTGTCCTGCTGTGTGATTAGGACAGGCTTTGTGAGTACTAATAGGGCGGTGACCAATTTATTTCTCCCAATAATTGCTCCCTGAACAAAACGAGCCAGTATAACTAATGAAAGGTATTTGGTAATATATTTAAAATAATGTAATATTTATGTATTTTCATTTTCATTTCCGGAGAACCCCTTATTAGGCCTCTTTCACATGGGAGTGTGCGCCCCGTTGCCATATTGCGGACCGCATTTGCAGATCCGCAATACACGGGTGCCGTTCCGTGGGCATTCCGCATCACGGATGCTGACCAATTCACTTCAATGGGTCTGCAAATCCTGAGATGCAGAATGTTGCGGAACGGAAGTAAAGAACAGAACCCTACGGAAGCACTACAGAGTGCTTCCGTGGGGTTTCGTCCGGTACTTCTGTTCCGCAAAAAGATAGAACATGTCCTATCTTTTTGCGGAACGGCCGGATCGCAGACTTACTCAAGTGAATAGGTCCGCAATCCGCTGTGGCTGCCCCACAGACTGTGCTCGTGCATTGCGGACCGCATTTTGCAGCACGACTACAGGGCGCACACGCCCGTGTGAAAGAGGCCTTAAACTCATACAGTTATATGATTACATGAACCAAACCATGTAATATCTTTTCAAGTAATCAATGCATTTACCAACAGGGGGAGCATCACAGCTAGGTATATCACAATATTCCCATCTTGTTTGTTTGTCAGTGGTATAACACCAAGGCGTTGACTCTCCATCTGGATTTCTGCAATAATTCTTATCTAAATTCCTGAAAATTAAATTGATTGATAATAGTTTAAAATATTTCTAAATACACATTTTCCCAGAAGAGGAAAGCCAAGGAACTGTACCAGCAGTGGGTGTATTTAAGCTTCATATGAACATTATGATCCTATTCATATCTTATCTGGGTATTCAGTTATTTTCAATTATGAAAATAATTCATAATATAGGATTCATACTGAGGAATGTTTCAGGTGGATTAATCCTTCATTAACCATTTTATTATCTAGCGATTTTTCATTAAATTTTTTACTCATTGCCTTACCAGAACTATAACTTTTTTGTTTTTCCGTTCACAAAGCCGTATGGGGGCTTGTTTTTTGCAAGTGGTAATTGTTAATGGCACTATTTTGTATAACATATGATGTAATAGGTAGCTGAAAAAATATATGTATTGGGTGGAATTGAAAAAAATGCAATTCTGCCGGAGTTGTTAGGTGTTGTTTTTACAGCATTCCCTATACGGTGAAAATATGTTCAGTACATTATGAAAGTCAGTACAGTTACAGTAATTCCACACTTTTATGTTTTTATGTGTTTTACTACTTAAAAAAATAAAAACTTTATAAAAAAAAGCTATGGCAAAGCAAATAAGATATAATTTTTTTTCAGTTACAGCTAAGGAGCTGTGTGAGGGCTAATTTTTTGTTTTGTTATGGCGTTCACCACACAGGATAAATACATTCATATTTTAATAGTATGGGCATTTTGGGATACAGCAGTGCAAATGATTTTTTTGTTATTTATGTTTATATTTAATATGGGGGTGATTTGAACATTTATATTTTTTCATATATATTTAAAAACTTTTTTTTTTACTTTTTTCCCACTGTTTTAAAGTCTCCCTAGGGGAACATGAAATCATGAGATTGCTTCTCCTACAGACTGCAATTAATTACCTTTGCAGTCTATGGAAGATTCGCTATTTTCTCTATTTCCTATTTCCATAGAAACAAATGCTGTGGTAGCCTTGGATCCTTAAGAGGGCTCCAAGCTACGACAGAGAATGAAAAAGCCCTGTCAATCAAACTGCAAAGGGCGCAGCAGTTGCAGAGAGATCTGAGCCTGCTGGTATAACGGCAATGCACTCATTTCTCCTAGAGGCTCATGTGCATATACTAAACCCTAATTTTTCTCAGCAATGCAGGAACATATGATCATGGGACCAACACAGATGCCTTCAGCTGCCAAGTGCACATGCAACAAGTCAGTCAGTTTCATAGGTAAAAATCTGCTGACAGATACCCTTTAAAGGCAGCGTATTATAACGACAGAAGTACCTAGTTTTCATACTAAACACACAAAAATATTGTGCTATTTAGATGGCAGAATCAAAAGAATACAGCAAATAGGAATAAAACCATCATGTTCAACATTTACTTCCTAATCATTTTTTATAGAACCGAAAACGGACAGTATCACTCATTATAGGATGATAGTATTTGTTTCTGATTTTAATAGCAATTTTTTTATGTTGTATTTTATCACCATCTTTCTAGACCATAAATAGCTGAAAAGTGTAAAAAGCAGGGCAAATTGAGAGTGGTGTAGCCTCTAGGGCAGGGGTAGGCAACCTCCGGCACTCCAGCTGTTGTGAAACTACAACTCCCAGCAGGCATACCTTGCTCTGTTCTTCTAAGAACTCTCATAGAAATGAATGGAGCATGCTGGGAATTGTAGTTTCACAACAGCTGGAGTGCCGAAGGTTGCTGATCCCTGCTCTAGGGAATAGTTGTTAGTAGGAACTTACTAACCACCATGGTTATGATACAATCAAACTGGGTATTTTACCAGCATTTTACCTAATATTTCTCTTGCATTTTTTTTTGCAGGCCCCAAACTTAAAGGGAACCTGTCACCAGGATTTTGGGTATAGAGCTGAGGACATGGGTTGCTAGATGGCCACTAGCACATCCGCAATACCCAGTCCCCATAGCTCTGTGTGCTTTTATTGTGTAAAAAAAACGATTTGATACATATGCAAATTAACCTGAGATGAGTCCTGTCCCTGACTCATCTCACATACAGGACTCATCTCAGGTTAATTTGCATATGTATCAAATCGGTTTTTTTACACCATAAAAGCACACAGAGCTATGGGTACTGGGTATTGCGGATGTGCTAGCGGCCATCTAGCAACCCATGTACTCAGCTCTATGCACAAAATCCTGGTGACAGGTTCCCTTTAAGTTCAAGGGCTCTTTCACACGAGCGGATGCCGTGTGGGTAATCCGCTGCGTGAAAGAGTGCCAAACCCCACTTCAGACAACAGAGACATGGAGCAGTAACATGACTGATAATGCTCTGTGCCTCTCTATGACCTTTGTGCTACAAAATCACAGTGACAACTTTATCTCACTATGATTTTGTAGTAAAAAGGTCACAGACAGGCACAGAGCATTATCAATCATGTTACTGCTCCATGTCTCTGTTGTCTGAAGCGGGGTTTGGCACTCTTTCACGCTGCGGATTACCCGCACGGCATCCTCTCGTGTGAAAGAGCCCTAACTGTCATTTCAGTCTTCCTAGCAGAGCTCTTAGTTTTGTTAATGAAAGTCTGTCTTTAGTATTCAGCGTTTCACTGAGCGCTGAAGATGCCTATGTGTAACACGTCAGATAGGCAGGGTGGTGGAAAGTGATGGGGCACAGGTACATAGTCATGGACTGGGGCTCTGACAATAGGCAGGCTGAAAGCCTCTGTATTTTATTCATAAGCATCTTAAACGCTCAGTAGAACGCTGAAGACAGACTCCTTGGCAATACACTCTGGAGGTCATTTATTAAGACTGGACCGGCGTTTTAGACACTATTCTTAATAACCTCTATAAATCAAGGTGGATCCTCTGACGTTATGAAGATGTGCCAGCCTCTACAAAACTTTGTTGTATCCTGCTGGCTTACATTTAGACCATTTTCTATGCCTAAAACAGACCATTTTCTACTCTTGAATGACTCCCTCTTTTTCTAGTACAAAGAAACATCTTTCACTAATAAAGTATATTACAAAAATGTTTAAGATCTCTGTCCCTAAAAATGTTTAAGATCCCTGTCCCCTAACAAAATAAAACACTTTAAACAGAACTAATTGTAAATATAGTGCTAGACTGAAATATATCTTACTTGCAGGGATAGTTATCTGGCATTCTGCCGTGAATATGGGGCTCCTGAGAACTCCAGGCCTGACATATTTTTCCAGATACTGTTACGGCAATATTTCCTATGTAGGACTCTCCTTTCCCAGATAAGCATTTCAGCCCTGGTGGTGATGGTGGAGGATTGGAAGCTGTTGTATGTAAAAAAGATTATTTTAAGATTTTATCAGGAATAAAACTACAATTCTGCAAAATGCTAAAAAATGAGCCAAGTTCAGATGTGTAACTTAAAGATCCTGCCATGGGGCTGTCCACCTACCATATTATGTTTATAATAATAAAAAAATAAATCCAGACAAATAAGAGAATATCTTTATTGAACACATAATTAATACATCTTAAAATACAAAGAGACAATTAGCAGCAAGTGAAACCCTCGAATTAGGGCATCATCTTCTTTTTTCTTCTTTCAGGATCTGCAAAAGGACCTTTGGTGACGTAATCGTGCTCACCACGTGGTGAGCTTGGTGACGTCAGCAAAGGTCCTGCTGAATGAAGATAGAAGGATCTTCTATCTTCATTCAGCAGGACATGCGCTGACATCACCACGCTCACCACGTGGTGAGCGCGATTACGTCATCACGGGTCCTTTTGCAGGTCCTGAAAGAAGAAGAGAGAAGACGATGCCAGCTGCGTGAACAAGTGGATGAGATGAGTTAATTTTTATTTTATTTTTAACCCCTCAAGGCACATTTTAGTAAGCATTCTGTATTAAGAATGCTATTATTTTCCCTTATAACCATGTTATAAGGGAAAATAATAAAATTAATAGAACACCCAACCCAAACCTGTACTTCAGTGAAACGCATTGCACTTACACGGAAAAAAAATGAACATCGGAATTGCTTGCCTACTCGCGCGGTTTTCCCCGCAATGCACAAGCTACGCATCCAGAGCAAATCTGGGACACCCGTGTGAAAGAGGCCTAACAGAACTGCCACTAACAGAGCCACCTTTCTTCTGATGGATCAGATTCCGGTAGCTGGGCCCGACACAAGTTTGATCAAAAATGTGCGCAAAGAGCTTCCATTTGTTATGTATAGTAGGTATTGTACCACTTTAATCCAGAATATTCCCTAATCCTTAGTTCTATTGTTTGCATGTGTAATGGTGTGCTGCCATATGTTTTTGTTTGCTGTCTGCATGTTAGCTTTATGTATGTGCAGTGCACCTGTGACTATGGATGTGCTTGCTAGTCTAAATTTTCTTGCAGAGTGGAGAGGGTGTCAGCAGTAAGTTTGTTTTTGACATCACTGTTTATTTTTCCTTTCTTCTGATCCATCAGAAGAAAAAAAAAAAACGGATCCTGTCTTTCGACAGTATTTGGTCAGTAATTGATCAGTAAGCTTAAAAAAAACAGGAGTGGGTTCAAAACAGAGATGACACATGATGGTAATATTTGCATGTATTCTGTGTTTTAGACCCCATTAGAAACTATCATATATAAATATATATTATATATAATAATTTCTTAAATAATTTGGCGAGCGGTAGGTAGGAGGTTGGAGTGTAATTATGTAAATGTTCGAGGTGCATTTGTAAATATAATATTGTATAATGGGGAACTTGGATTGCATAGCTGTGTAGAATTTACCATGGAGTGCTTGTGAAAGAGATTGCAAAAGTTAAGGACACTAAGGCACTTTTAATTCTAATGGGTGAATGTAGAGATCCCTGGTAGGAAGCCAAAAGTTTTGTGACCGATGCAATTTCTGTCAAGTTCACAAAGTCAGAAGGAAAATGTGCTCTAGTTTTGGCTGTCTGCTTGATAGCAGAGCAGTATTCTAAGCTAAAGTAGCAAAATGAAATTCTAAATAACAAAGGTGAGTGCTTAGAAGAGTTATATGGAGGTATGAGAGAACAAAAAGAAAATTTGTAAGATCGTATACAAGTACTAACTGAAGAGAATGAAACATTAAAGAGGTTGTCAAGGTTCAGAGCTGAGCCCGGACATATCCCCTTTTTCACCCAAGCAGCCCCTCTGTATCACACAGGGCAATGGCTGTTTGTTTATAGCAGTGTTGCCGGTGACCAAAATGAAATAAGAAAACATAAATTTCTGATTAAAACCCGGCTTAAAAAGACCAAAAGGTTTTACAAGAACAGAAGAGGGGTTTCCTAATATGAACCTCTTATGAGGAGATCTTGTCTTGTTTTATTAATTTCTCACTAGTTTTGACTTTCAGGGAAAAATAGAACCTTAAAGAAGAACACAAATATGTGTGATGTAACTATATTTTTCCTTGTAGGCATAACTAACTATTACAGGACCTTGAATAAAGACTCAGTGGAGTTGAAACGTTGCACGCTGGGTGAAAATCAAACACGGACTTAATTTGCGACGTTGGAGTGCCGTGGTTTTTCCTTCTATTTCTGCATCTTGGGATCCCTAGAGGATAGGATCTGACACCACAGGCACTGCCACCGAATGGACTAACTGAGACAACTCAGAAGGTAGTGCTGTCATTTGTTCTATATTACAGGACCTTACTACATTGTTTTTTGTTTTGTTTTCTTTTTGAGAAGCCTCTAAATATAATAAGTAATATACAGCCAGGTGGCTAAATTCTAAATGGACATTTTATCGTTTTATTATTCCCCAAAGCCTGTACAGTAATCCCTCAAGATACAATGGCCTCAGGATACAATACTATCTACATACAATGGTCTTTTCTGACCCATCGCAAGTTATAACTAGACTTAACATACAATGTCTCAGACTCAGATCCAATCAATCAAGGCTACTTCTCTGGAAAGGTAGCTGTATTAGTTACTAGTTAGCAGCTATTCCTGACTGTTATATGTAAGGATTTATCTGGTTTTATCTGTCTTAGTTATCTGCTTATTTTTCTTAAATCTTCATTTTCTATTATCTTGGATGACATTTTGGGGCTTTAGAACCAATTACTCAACTTACAATGGTTTCAACATACAATGGTCATCCTGGAACCAATTAATATTGTATCTTGAAGGACCACTGTACTGTAGTGAAGCAATTAGCTGCCATTGTGAGGCAAACGTGACAGTGAGGATATCTCTTGATTGCATTTGGGGACAATCATGCCTCTTTAGCAATGTGGATGAATGCAAACAGGGAGCAGTCTCATTCTCACATTCTGTGCACATTTGCATACCTTTGAAACTTTATATATTTGTTTTGCTTTGGTCTCGCTGGCAGCATGTTTAATGATTTTAGCAGATTGCATGCTCCTTTATTACCAGTGAAAATACCCATAATCGTATTAAGCAACATTCAATCTAGATTTTAATTTTTACTTGTTGCTTGCGGTTACTATATGTGTTGCTGAGTATCTCTTTCAATAAATACATTGTCTGGGTTTTCTGTAGCTCCTACAAGGGAGTTACCAATAATATGAAACCGCATACACAATATTTTATGCTACACAGATAGTATGGACTTTGTTGTGCTGAATATGAAACTTGTTTGCATGGTGTAAGGTCTTGTAAAGCGGCTGATGGAGCATTGATATACAGTTACAAGAAAAAGTATGTGAATCCTATGGAATGATATGGCTTTCTAAGTCACAACAATAGACAATCACAGTCTGCTTAAACTTACACACAAAGAATTAAATGTTACCATGTTATTATTGAACACACCATGTAAACATTCACAGTGCAGTTGAAAAAATTATGTGAACCCCTAGACTAATGACATCTACAAGAGCTAATTGGAGTGAGGTGTCAGCCAACTGGAGTCCAATCAATGAGATGAGATTGGAGGTGTTGGTTACAGCTGCCCTGCCCTATAAAAAACACACACCAGTTCTGGGTTTGCTTTTCACAAGAAGCATTGCCTGATGTGAATGATGCCTCGCGGAAAAGAGCTCTCAGAATAAATATTACCTGCTGCCTGGCTGGGCTCTAACTAAACATATGATACAATCCCTGACTCACCTATACAGTGCTGTTCAGATACAGCGTCAGGTCCAGCTTCCTAGGCCAAGCGTATACCAGTCCCCCAGGCTGTAACACGGTCAGTCCAGGCTTTGTCCCTGCATCATAGTTTATCAGCCTAGCCCAGCTAAAAGCACACACCCAGAGCCTCACCCGGCCTCTGTTTGCAAACACGCCCCCGACTGACAGTCTGGGATGGGCTTTTACGCCACAGTAGTCCAGGGGATCTTGGATCTGGGGTGGCAGGGTGCAGTCCAAGTATGCCACGCCCTGCTGGTTCAAGTTCTGCTTCATGTCCTGCTGCTGCTTATGGGTGGTTTCTTCTGTAGGCGGGTGAAGGAAAGTGCTCATTAGACACTCAAGACTTAAGTTGTCACTGATGGAGCATGTGCTGATCCTGCAGTCATGGCAGTGGAGCATGAGTGTAGGAGGTCCTACCAGTCAGACCTAAGTGAGGATGGGCGATGGCGCACATAGGCAACGACCAACCAACTACATAGGATGTCTCGATAGTAATTGAGTTTATCATCCCACTCAGGTGCAAAAAAGGCCCCAATTTTGACCTGGTAGCGAAGGTCTAACATCGTGGAGGGCATGTAGTCATCCTACTGCCGAATGGTGATAATGTGGATGTAACTATGCAAGCAACTCAGCATGCATTTTGCAATTTTCACAAGGAAATCGGAGGGATTCCCTGCCTCCATCTCCACTGCACACTGCCACGGTCTGTCTGGGTCATCTGCCTAGTCTTCCTCATCACCCTCCAGCTCCCCATGCTCCTCCTGTTACTGTCCTGCCATTTGGGCAGATAAACCACCTATTTCTGTATACATTTCCTGGGCGTTAATGCCCTCCTCCTTCTCCTCCTCTGCCAGTTCAGCCTCCACAGGGCTCAGGTAGCTATGAAATGTAGGCACCACGTCTCCTGTCCCCTGGTGAGCGAGATTTATCAGCTTCTGCTCCAGAACATGAAGGAGTGGAATGACATCATCCTGGCGACTGACAAATGAAGTAGCCTCCTCAAAGGGCCTGAGCAAATGGCAGGTGTCAAGCATGAACTGCCACTGGTTAATGTCAAAGTTACACTGGGAAGTACCCCTGTCCGCCTACATCATCAAGAAATAGTTCATAGCCCTCCTCATGTGGAACTCCATCCTCCAAATGTTGATCCAACATGTGGAAGGTGGCGTTCCATTGTGTGGAAACGTTGCATATGAGGCGATGTTGGGGAACACTGTTCTGCCTTTGCAGCTCAAGGTGGGCATATTTTGCAGGGTAAGAGCGGCTCAAGTGCATGCAAAGTTTCCTGGTGATTTTAAAGATGTCTTGCAGTTTGGTGCAAGACTTGAAGAACCGGTTTACAACCAGATTAAAGACGTGCTCCATGCAGGATGCATGGGTCAGCCCTCCTTGATGCAGCACTGACACAATGTTCCTCCTGTATTCGGTGACCATGGTTCTGATCTTCAGTTGGTGAGGAGACGGACAGGATTCGATTTATTGGTTTATGAGGTGGAGCAGTTCCTCCCCGGTGTGACTTTGTTCGCCCAGGCTGGCCAGGTGCAGAACAGTGTGACACCACCATGCCATGCATAAGTGGTATGCTGGAGGACCACTTCGAACTATGTCTACAGTGGACACTGAGGACAAGGTGAAGAATGAGGAGGTGGAGGAAGACATTGGCGCCGCAATCACAGCATGAGAACACGGAGGTGGCATTGCCATCACCTGGAAAAGTTGCTGGTCTGTCTGGGTCGGAACCACATTTACCCAGTGGGCCGTAAAAGACTTATATTGTCCTTGACCATAGTTACAGCTGAACACATCGGTGCTGCCGTGAACTGTACCAGACACCAACAGGCTAAAGGACTGGCCCACCTTCTGCTGTACATACTTATACAGAGCTGGTACAGCTTTTTTAGAGAATTACTGACACCTTGGGACTCTCCACCTTGGCTCGGCACAAGTCATCAGTTCTCTGAAATTAATCAACCCCATGGAAAGAGAGGGACTGCAGTACCAGCAACTTGACCAGGAGCAGGTTCAGATTCTGCGCTGTTGGATGGGCGCACGCATACTGTCTCTTTGCAATCGCCTCAGTGATTGATTCCTGGCAAAACGTGTGATGAGGAGCAGGAGGAGGAGCATCAGGACCAGTAGAAGATAGGAAGGAAGCAAAGCTACCTTCTGCTGAAGTGGTGGAGCCCAGACTGCTGGAGAAGGGGTGGGGACCGCTGGGAGATGCATCAGGCTGTACCACTACATTAGCGCCACGGTTTTCCCAGGCCACTCCATGTGTTGACACAGGGTTGTGGCCATGCTTCACCTTCTGCCCACGCTAAAAAAAATTCACACAAGAGAAAATAGCATTTTACCCCCACCACTTTGTGATAAAGGACACCTGGCACCTCTTTGTTGGACATACTGTATGGTAACAGTAACTGAATATGTAAGATATGTTATTCAGTGTCAATGTGTACATCCTAATAACAGTTATATTACACAGGTTATTTACCCCAATATGAGAATCAAGGCCTAATGGAATTGGTTATCTATGAAACAAGATAGACAGCCCAATAACAGTTATATTACAAAGGTTATTCACCCCAATATGCTAATGAAGGCGTAATAGAATTGGTTATCTATTATTCAAGTTGGGCACCCCACTAATAGTTATATTGCACAGGTTATTCACCCAACTATGAGAATCAAGGCATAATAGAATTGTTTACCTATTAAAGAAGGTGTGCACCCCAATAACAGATATATTACACAGCTTATTCACCCCAATTTGAGAATCAAGGCGTAATCAAATTGCTTATCCATTAAACAAAGTGGGCACCCCAATAACAGTTATATTGCAAAGGTTAATCACCCCAATATGAGAATGAAGGCATAATAGAATTGCTTATTTATAAAATAGGTCGGCACCCAAATATTACACAGGTTATTGCCCCAATTTGAGAATCAAGGCATAATAGAATTGCTTATCTATTAAACAAGTTGGACACCCCAATAACAGTTATATTAGACAGCTTATTCACCCCAAATTGAGAATCAAGCCGTAATAGAAAAGAAGAGCTCTACAGCTATTAGATGTCAGCAAGCTTACCCACTCAAGCAACAAATTCTATAGAGAGTGTGGCCTGTATTACATATAAATGTGGGCAAACGTTCCATGGCCAATGGATGCCCAATTATGAAGGCAATGTCTCAGTATTGCATGCAAAAACATGCATCTATTGGCCACTAAATGTAGGCAGGGTTTTGTTCTCTTGTGTCATTTGGTACTTCTGTTCTTACCATTACGTGACAGCTACATATTCAGACTCTTTGATGTTGTTTTAGAAGCAAGTTCAAAGCAGAGAAGAATTAATATCTGTCCTTTACTCTTCCCTTTTATGATCCACTCTCAATTTTGGCTTTAAGGAAACTTTATTGTATGGCTGTACCCATAGGGTATGGCCACATGGTCAGGTTTCCTGATATAGTTGTGAACAAGCTCTGCCTATTTCTGCTATTTCTGCTAAAACTGAAGGTATGCACTATGGGTCTGCCTATAATGTTACGCAGGATACCTTTAGTGTTTCACCTGCTCTCCCTAGTTTTATAGCATTTTTGAACTACACCCAACTGCTACAGCATTTTATGTATTACAACCTACGTTGGCCAATTACTTCAATATGAACTCTCTACTCTCTACTCTACTGAAATGTGTACACCATACTATTGTGTATCCTACATGTTTCTCTGCTTATGCTATTTTGGCATCTACACTGACCAAAAATATAAACGCAACACTGTTGGTTTTGCTGAAAAATTTTCTACATACACAAAAGACCAATTACTCTCAAATATTGCTCACAAATCTGTCTAAATCTGTGTTAGTGAGCACTTCTCCTTTGCAGAGATAATCCATCCCACCTCACAGGTGTGGCATATCATGGTGCTGATTAGACAGCATAAATATTGCACGGGTGTGCCTTAGACTGCCCACAATAACAGGCCACGCTGAAATGTGCAGTTTGATCACATAGCACAATGCAACAGATGTCGCAACAATTGAGGGAGCATGCAATTGGCATGCTGACAGCAGGAATGTCTTCCAGAGCTGTTGCCCGTGCAATGAAAGTTCATTTCTCTACCATAAGCCGTATCCAAAGGCATTTTAGAGAATTTGGCAGTACATCCAACCGGCCTCACAACTGCAGACTATGTGTAACCACACCAGCCCAGGACCTCCACATCCAGCATGGTGAACATGATTGTCTGAGACCAGCCACCCAGACAGCTGCAGCAACAATCGGTTTGCATAACCAAAGAATTCTTGCAGAAACTGTCAGAAACCATCTCAGGGAAGCTCATCTGCATGCTCGTCGTCCTCTTCAGGGTCTGGACCTGCCTGCAGTTCGTCGTCGTAACCAACTTGAGTGGGCAAATGCTCACATTCGATGGTGTCTGGCACATTGGAGAGACGTTCTGTTCACAGATGAGTCCTGGTTTTCACTGTTTCAGGGCAGATAGCAGACAGCGTGTGAGGCGTTGTGTGGGTCAGCGGTTTGCTGACGTTAATGTTGTGGATCGAGTGGCCCATGGTGGCGGTGGGGTTATGGTATGGGCAGGCGTATGTTATGGACAACGAACAAAGGTGCATTTTATTGATGGCATTTTGAATATACCGTGATGACATCCTGAAGCCCATTGTTGTGCCAAAGTTCCAATCCCAGACCCTCTTTTTTTCTCCAATGCTCAGGTTGTTTCACTATGTAGCCACAAAAACGGTTACCAGAAGCTAGGTGCACTCACGTACACCTGCACCCTAGAGGGAAGTATTAGTACAAATAGTGAAGTTCCACCAGGTATTTATCACAATCAGCAGGTTTTATTCTACTTACAAAAAAGTCTAAAATCTCAGTCATAAAAACAAGTCTTTTTCATCCCAGATCCACCCGACCCGGGTTTCGCCAGTCCAGTCCAGCTTCATCAGGGGCAACCTCGGGTCGGGTGGATCTGTGATGAAAAAGACTTGTTTTTAGACTTTTCTGTAAGTAGAATAAAACCTGCTGATTGCGATAAATTGGTGGAACTTCACTATTTGTACTAATACTTCCCTCTAGGGTGCAGGTGTACGTGAGTGCACCTAGCCTCTGGTAACCGTTTGTGTGGCTACAAAGTGAAACAACCTGAGCATTGGAGAAAAAAGAGGGTCTGGGATTGGAACTTTTGCACTCAGAAACAAACTTGTGGACATTTTAACTGTGAAGCGACCTATACTCACGTCGCTTGGTGGATCTGCAGCGCCGATAAGTACACCAAAAATTGGAGATTGTTTTTATATTGTTTATTCCATTGTTGTGCCATCCATCCACGATCATCACCTCATGTTGCAGCATGATAATGCACGGTCCCATATTGCAAGGATCTGTACACAATTCCTGAAAGCTGAAAACTTCCCAGTTCTTGTATGGCCAGTATACTCAACGGACATGTCACCCATTGAACATGTTTCGGATGCTCTGGATCGGCGTACAGGGAGTGCAGAATTATTAGGCAAATGAGTATTTTGACCACATCATCCTCTTTATGCATGTTGTCTTACTCCAAGCTGTATAGGCTCAAAAGCCTACTACCAATTAAGCATATTAGGTGATGTGCATCTCTGTAATGAGAAGGGGTGTGGTCTAATGACATCAACACCCTATATCAGGTGTGCATAATTATTAGGCAACTTCCTTTCCTTTGGCAAAATGGGTCAAAAGAAGGACTTGACAGGCTCAGAAAAGTCAAAAATAGTGAGATATCTTGCAGAGGGATGCAGCACTCTTAAAATTGCAAAGCTTCTGAAGCGTGATCATCGAACAATCAAGCGTTTCATTCAAAATAGTCAACAGGGTCGCAAGAAGCGTGTGGAAAAACCAAGGCGCAAAATAACTGCCCATGAACTGAGAAAAGTCAAGCGTGCAGCTGCCAAGATGCCACTTGCCACCAGTTTGGCCATATTTCAGAGCTGCAACATCACTGGAGTGCCCAAAAGCACAAGGTGTGCAATACTCAGAGACATGGCCAAGGTAAGAAAGGCTGAAAGACGACCACCACTGAACAAGACACACAAGCTGAAACGTCAAGACTGGGCCAAGAAATATCTCAAGACTGATTTTTCTAAGGTTTTATGGACTGATGAAATGAGAGTGAGTCTTGATGGGCCAGATGGATGGGCCCGTGGCTGGATTGGTAAAGGGCAGAGAGCTCCAGTCCGACTCAGACGCCAGCAAGGTGGAGGTGGAGTACTGGTTTGGGCTGGTATCATCAAAGATGAGCTTGTGGGGCCTTTTCGGGTTGAGGATGGAGTCAAGCTCAACTCCCAGTCCTACTGCCAGTTTCTGGAAGACACCTTCTTCAAGCAGTGGTACAGGAAGAAGTCTGCATCCTTCAAGAAAAACATGATTTTCATGCAGGACAATGCTCCATCACATGCGTCCAAGTACTCCACAGCATGGCTGGCAAGAAAGGGTATGAAAGAAGAAAATCTAATGACATGGCCTCCTTGTTCACCTGATCTGAACCCCATTGAGAACCTGTGGTCCATCATCAAATGTGAGATTTACAAGGAGGGAAAACAGTACACCTCTCTGAACAGTGTCTGGGAGGCTGTGGTTGCTGCTGCACGCAATGTTGATGGTGAACAGATCAAAACACTGACAGAATCCATGGATGGCAGGCTTTTGAGTGTCCTTGCAAAGAAAGGTGGCTATATTGGTCACTGATTTGTTTTTGTTTTGTTTTTGAATGTCAGAAATGTATATTTGTGAATGTTGAGATGTTATATTGGTTTCACTGGTAAAAATAAATAATTGAAATGGGTATATATTTGTTTTTTGTTAAGTTGCCTAATAATTATGCACAGTAATAGTCACCTGCACACACAGATATCCCCCTAAAATAGCTAAAACTAAAAACAAACTAAAAACTACTTCCAAAAATATTCAGCTTTGATATTAATGAGTTTTTTGGGTTCATTGAGAACATGGTTGTTGTTCAATAATAAAATGAATCCTCAAAAATACAACTTGCCTAAGAATTCTGCACTCCCTGTATATACGACAGCGTGTTCCAGTTCCTGACAATATTCTGCAACTTCCCACAGCTATTGAAGAGGAGTGGACCAACATTCCACAGGACACAATCAATAACCTGATCAATTCTATGCGACTGAGATGTGTTGCACTGCGCGAGGCAAATGATGGCCACACCAGATACTGACTGGTTTTCTGACCCCCCTCCCCAGTAAGGCAAAACTGTGCACATTTCAGAGTGGTCTTTTATTGTGGGCAGTCTAATGCACACCCGTGCAACATTCATGATGTCTAATCAGCACCTTGATATGCCACACCTGTGAGGTGGGATAGATCATCTTGGCAAAGAAGAAATGCTCATTGACACAGATTTAGGCCTCATGCACACGACCGTTGTTTTATTCCGTGTCCGTTGTGCCGCTTTTCGTGATTTTCTGCGGACCCATTGACTTTCAATGGGTCCGTTGAAAACTCGGCTAATGCACCGTTTGCCATCCGCGTCCGTAATCCGTGGTTCCAGTCCGTCAAAAAAATATAACCTGTCCTATTATTTTCGCGGAAAACGGTTTGCGGACCCATTCAAGTCAATGGGACCACTAAAAAACGCAGAGGCACACAAGATTGTCATCCGTGTCCGCGCGTCCGCGTCCGTTTTTTTCCTATCATTTGCATGGCAAACCTGTTTTTACTTTTTTTACTTTCCTTTATGTCTGGTGGTCCTCCAAAAATAAAGGAAGACACACGGAAACAAAAACGGAAACTGATCACGGAACAACGGAACTCCATTTTGTTGAACAGTCGTGAACAATATTTGAGAGTAATTTTTTTTTGTGCATATAGAAAATGTTTGCTATGAACACTTTTTTTTATAGTCTGTTATTTTTTAAGACAAGATATAGTACAATTTGAGCATTGTTATCTGTTATAAACATATTAGCAACAGAAAATGTTTATTTGTTATTCCTAAAAACCTTATTTAAAGTTAGAATAGAATATAAAAACTATAAAGTCAAACAAACTGATGCTATGGTAGGCATTTTAATATAACAAAGAGGAGGAATACTAAATACTAAAACTCACTACAGCGTGGAATATCACAGAATTCCCATCGCGTTTTTGGATCAGTAGTAAAACACCATGGTCGTGATTCTCCATCTGGGTTGCGGCAGTAATTATTTATTAGATTCTTCTCAGGAATGCTGAAAAACACAATTAAAAATGATTCTTACAGTATCTCTGAGAAATATATATAACTATATCTGAAATAGAGACACATATTGATATGATAAATTTATTTGGAATATATTGTACATACAGCATATTTATGGTTCACATTCCAAGGGCTTATTATATAACAATGGTGTATTCATATATTTACCAAGTGAAGCCACCCTATATGTTTTCACGCTGCAAACACTTTATCAGCATACCCAAAACTGGTAACAGAAACCTTTTTCACTGAATATTGTGCATTCTTTCGAAGGCACTTATCAATTCAACTATTCAAAATTTGGATAGTGTTGCACACTTTCAAATTAGTAATGTTAGGCTAATTTTGTGTGATCCTTACTTTCTATTAGAATAAAGGGACTGAATGTGGCTGAGCTGGATATACCCCCAATGTAACCCTTAACCCCTTCCTGACCTTGGTATTTTCCATTTTTTTATTTTTGTTTTTAAGTACCCGACTTCCAGGTGCCATAATTTATTTATTTTTTCCATTCACATAGCCGTATGAGGGTTTATTTTTTGCAGGACAAGTTGTAATTTCTAATAGCACCATTTAATATTGCATACAATTACATGAGCGAATCAAAGCTGACAAAGTGGAATTCGATCCGAATTTCAGGAAAAATTTGATTCGCAACGAATGCAAATTTCCTCACGCTTTGTGGTAACAAATCGAAATTTTTCCTAAAATGGCGGCTACACGTGTGAGGACATGGGGCAAGGAACTCTGGGAGGCCGGGATGACCCATATTGCCATGCATGCAGCCAATCAGCAGCCAGCCAGCCCTGTGATGTCACAGCCCTATAAATACTGCGACCATCTTGGATTCAGACATTTTTCAGCGTTCTGAGTGTAGTAACAGATGTGAGAAGGCGCTAGGGACAGCAGTAGGAAAAACCTCATTGTGAAAAAAAAACAACGGAAAAAACTATTTATAAGTGCAGGGAAAGGGGAGGTATCTTTTCACAGCATCTTAGTGCAGGGAGAGACATCTGAAGGCACTAGGGGCAGTGCTAGAAAGTGATTTACAAGTGTAGGGAAAGATTATTTGGGGATCCAAATGGCCATTATACAGCTCTGTCACTCCAGCAATTTATTTTTGTTATTAGGGGGGAAAGGGGTATGTTGAAAAGCCTTTAGTTGCCATTTTCAGTACAAAAATATAAATATATTCTCAGTTCACTTCTGCAGTTATGTGTTGAAAGTGTTTAGTGGCCTATTTCAGTACAGAAAGAAAAATATATACGCACTTCACTGTTGCAGTTATTTGTGGTGAAAGTGTTTAGTGGCCTATTTCACTGTACTCTACCAGATGTGTGGATTTTTTGGATAAAGCCATCCTTCTATTTGCGGGCTTTGCATTACACGATGGTGGGATTATGGAGTAAAGACACCCACATACTTTCTTTGGTATTGGTGGACAATATACAAAGTCAGTCAGTAATGTTTGCTTTGTGCAGTATTTAGGTTACCTGATTATACCAAGAGACTGTGTGTTGGACACCTTACTGTAGCGGGCAGGAACCACGAGAAAGCCGTTTCATGTTTTGTCTTTGTATGTCATTCTATGTAATTCACGCAGCACTTTGAATTTATTGGGTACCCAGAGCTGATTTCTTCACCCTCCTCAACGTAAGCCGAGGACAGCTTAACTTAAAGTAAGGGGGTATGTAACATCCCAGAGTATGTTACTAAACTCTGTTTCCTTGCTAAAACATGTCAGGTGTATATGTATTGTCATCTTGTGTAATCTAACATTGCATTTTCCTGTGTATACATTTTCTAGGCCTGTTTTATGTATTTTGCTGTAATTTCCATATGCACCAGCAGGTGGCAGCAATATGTTCAGCAGACCATAGTTAGTTTAGTATATCTAGAATGGAATAGTTCATGCCAATCTAGTCTCCCCTGTAAGAGCAGAAGTGGGCTGTTCCCATGTCTTGTCTCATGAGGAGGAGAAGGAAGTTTAGTTAGTGTACCAGCCACCCCTGCTGGGGGTAGGTTGTGTTAGTAGGAGCTCCCAGTTACAGGGATCCCAACCTAGGATCCAGCCTCGGCTGAGGTCAAGGATCCCTCCTCCCAGTCTGAGCCCTTCAGCCTCGACTGTGGACAACCAAGCAACACTTCCAGAACTACAGATCTCCAGGAAGAATCATTCCCTGCGAGCAGTCCTGTGAGTACTTATCCAGAGTCCCGGAGAAACCAAATTCCTCCTCAGTTAGTCAGGCCCATACTAGGCAGAAGACAGACAGAGCAGAAGATAAATACCTGCCAGATTCTCTAGGCATATGACAAGAAGCAGAATATATATATATTCCTGCCCATATTGCCAATACCTGCTGGGGCCCAAGACTAAAGCTGTAACTCGTATGGATTTCTGTTGCCATTCAGTAAAGATAAGTTGGATTATATCTCCTGTCTGGATCTCAATCATTCCTCAATTACTCCTATTAACAACACTCAATTTATTGCAAGTGAGCCAGGATCCAGGAGTCCAGCCGTACCACGGTAGGAGACACCGTTGACACTACCATATCATCTTAAATAACATCTTAAAGGGCCCTGCTACAGTACCTGCGCAAGCTGCAATTGGCATCACAAACTACTACACATATATCCTGACCCATTGCATTGCTGACCCACTGTACCGGTGTCCTGCTCACTGCAATAGTATGATGCTTATACTATCCCCACTACTGTATCCCCAAATCTGAGAAACCCCTGACCTCACGGTGGACAACAGCATAAAGACAAAAGATGGTGGGAGGGGTGCAGGGCACAGAGGCAACAGGGGGAGGGCTTTAACTCATGCACTGTAGTGATTGATCTTGTTAGAGGCTAGGGAGAGCAGTGAGAAGTCTGTTTTTTTCTTCTAGGTAGCACCGCCATCACTCCATAACCCCCAGGGGTGTGACGCATACCACCTTTGGTACATGTGCCACGCCTTGAGAACCACTGCTCTAAGGCAATTAGTCTCGCGTTCTCTAGCTTTCTGCCTTTATCTGTTTTTAACTTTTTTTGTTATAAATTTTCATTAAATAGCAACAGAAACCTAGTGACAACATAGTATTGTGTATAGCTGGCAAGAATGTGTATAAAATTACCAAAAAAACATATTGTATTCGTTTTCTGTTTTCCAACTTATTAGTTACTTTACAATCAATTCTTATTTAAAGATAAATGTTCATTTACTCAACCAAAAGGCAACTATATTAATATTGGATTTCTTTTACCTTTCAGGTTTATAGCCATGAGCATGAGGTTTTTGTGAATCCCAGTTTTGACACTCGAATCCAGACTTTGTTTTTGAAATTTTGCCTCTATAATTTTCTCCAGTACAATGGAAACATTCTTCTGCAAAAAATAAAAATAAAATTGTAAACTAGTGTAAAGCTGAGTTCACATCAGCATTTTTGTTTCCATTGTTAAGTACAGAGCAGAACAATGAAAATAACAGGTTTGCAGGATCCAGCACATAAGGTAAACTAACGACACTGGATGAACCCTATTGAATATAATGGGGTCTGTTGGGTTCCCATTATGGAGCTCTGCAATTTAACAAACATAATATTGCAGCATGCTGTGTTATTTTGTCTTGGACTGTTTGATAGACTGCAACAGAGGCCTCTAACGAATGTGAATGGATTATTCTTGTTTATCCCCTGTGGGTTTCACTCTGGTAGATAGGGTAAGCGAACACAGAACAGAGGCAAAATACAAGTTCTTAACTCAAACTTCTGTGTTTATTCACACTTGCGGCAGTTGCACAGAACAACATGTCACTTTGCAGTCTTTGGTGTTAATTCACACACAATGAAAAGTTCATATTGCACAAGTCTCCTTGTTTGCAGTTCTGCCTCCAGTAGTCCACAGCAGGCTTTAGGGGGCCTGTTACCCCTGCACATGGGTCTCAGCCCTCCATTCCGGCACAAAACCTGAGATCCCAACACAGAGACTCAGCTGCCGAGCCCAGCTGCCTATTTAAGGACAGCCAGGTGCTGCCAAAACCGGAGCGGCACTTAAACTCCGGTCCGGTATTTGACCTCACCTGGCTGGAAAACAGCCCAGCTGCACATGTTGGGAGGAAAATACCTGCCTTCCCAGACAAAACCCCTCACTGTGTCACATTCCCTACAGATTAATCAAGCATTCCTAAGACACAGGGTGCTAGCCCACCATATATTTTTGTCTACAAATCATTACAGAAATATAATATTGTATTTGGATTATTAATAAACACAATCTCCTTCTCACCTTCACATTGTGGAATGTTACAAAACTCAAAGCGTTGATTTGGGTCTGTAGTGTAGCACCAAGGGCCATTCGGATCACTATCTGGGTTTCGACAAAAATTTGAATCTAGCCCTTCATTTGGAAAATTTGTAGGTGTATAGCTGGGAAACAAAATAATAACATTACTATTTAAAAAAACACACCAATGAAAAATATTTTCCCATAAAACATCATTTCTGTGGAGAAAAAAAAATCAACCACAAAACTTACATGAGTAAGTGCCAATTGCTATGGATTTTTAGTGTATTTCACCCTTTGTATTGCATAGGGTGAAATCTACAGTTGAAATCCAAGCATAAATAGACATTCTACAAAATTTAAACCACACCAGAGGTCAATTTCTGCTCAGATTCAGCACTTTTTTTGCCAAAGCATGTGAATGAGATTAAAATCTGATCCACTTTGCTGCTGTGCAGAGTTTTCACCTGCAATTCTGCAGCGGACAATTCACAGCTTATTCACCCCATGGAACATATTCTAATGTCCTATGTTAATTTGAAAGTACCCTAAGAAGCTCAGTTGATTTACAGTTGCTTATTTAGTGCCAAGATCCTAACATACTGACACTGCTGAGCTCAGAGTCATTGTGCTGACCAAAACTTATTCTCAAAGAATCCTAGACTATGAAGTTATAGATTTTACAGATACCTAAGATGATATGTTTTAAATGTAAAGCTGTTTAAGGCTGTGTGGGTTCACAATATCATAATGAAGTCAGAAACGTCTATTTTACCTCTTGCGGTGTGTTTAAAAAAAGACTGATAGAAAATGATGGGGCATTCAAGGTGTCAAGAGGTAGTAGGGAATTTGCTTTGTTTAGTAGCTAACCTAATATTAAATGCATGCATACATAGTGAAAAAGAACATAGTAACTCTGCTGGGGATGATTTCATAAAATATTTTAATTTCTCAATGTTATTTTTCATTGCTCAATCAAGAGCAGAAGTGGAGCAGAAGAGACAGACCCACTGAACTAATAAACTCATGCTGAAAATAATTAGTTTTCCGAAATAGGCACTTGTGAAATTGTGTTTATTAACCACTTCAGCCCCCCTAGATTAAAAACCCTTAATGACCAGGCCACTTTTTACACTTCTGCACTACACTACTTTCACCGTTTATCGCTCAGGTCATGCAACTTACCACCCAAATGAATTTTACCTCCTTTTCTTCTCACTAATAGAGCTTTCATTTGGTGGTATTTCATTGCTGCTGACATTTTTACTTTTTTTGTTATTAATCGAAATTTACCGAAATTTTTGCAAAAAAATGACATTTTTCACTTTCAGTTGTAAATTTTTCTATAAAATTTATTGTTCTACATGTCTTTGATTAAAAAAAATGTTTGGGTAAAAAAAAAAGGTTTGGGTAAAAGTTATAGCGTTTACAAACTATGGTACAAAAATGTGAATTTCCGCTTTTTGAAGCAGCTCTGACTTTCTGAGCACCTGTCATGTTTCCTGAGGTTCTACAATGCCCAGACAGTAGAAAACCCCCACAAATAACCCCATTTCGGAAAGTAGACACCCTAAGGTATTCGCTGATGGGCATAGTGAGTTCATAGAACTTTTAATTTTTTGTCACAAGTTAGCGGAAAATGATGATTTTTTTTGTTTTCTTACAAAGTCTCATATTCCACTAACTTGTGACAAAAAATAAAAACTTCCATGAACTCACTATGCCCATCATGAAATACCTTGGGGTGTCTTCTTTCCAAAATGGGGTCACTTGTGGGGTAGTTATACTGCATTGGTATCGCGGTACTCATTCCCCAACTTCGCCGTACTCAGGAGAAGTTGGGGAATGTGTTTTGGGGTGTCATTTTACATATACCCATGCTGGGTGAGAGAAATATCTTGGTCAAATGCCAACTTTGTATAAAAAAATTGGAAAAGTTGTCTTTTGCCGAGATATTTATCTCACCCAGCATGGGTATATGTAAAATGACACCCCAAAACACATTCCCCAACTTCTCCTGAGTATGGCGATACCACATGTGTCACTTTTTTCAGCCTAGGTGGGCAAAGGGGCCCACATTCCAAAGAGCACCTTTCGGATTTCACAGGCCATTTTTTACACATTTTGATTTCAAACTACTTCGCACGCATTTGGGCCCCTAAAATGCCAGGGCAGTATAACTACCCCACAAGTGACCCCATTTTGGAAAGAAGACACCCCAAGGTATTTCATGATGGGCATAGTGAGTTCAGGGAAGTTTTTATTTTTTGTCACAAATTAGTGGAATATGAGACTTTGTAAGAAAAAAAAAAAAATCATAATTTTCCACTAACTTGTGACAAAAATTTAAAAATTATATGAACTCGCCATGCCCCTCACGGAGGGGTGATCAATGACAGGGAAGTGATCAGGGAGTCTATATGGGAGTCTATATGGGGTGATCACCCCCTGTCATTGATCATCCCCCTGTAAGGCTCCATTCAGACGTCCGTATGTGTTTTGCGGATCCGATCCATGGATGCGTGGATCCATAAAACACATACGGACGTCTGAATGGAGCCTTACAGGGGGTGATCATCCCATATAGACTCCCTGATCACCCCCCTGTAAGGCTCCATTCAGACGTCCGTATGTGTTTTGCGGATCCGATCCATGGATGCGTGGATCCGTAAAACACATACGGACGTCTGAATGGAGCCTTACAGGGGGGTGATCAATGACAGGGGAGTGATCAATGACAGGGGCTGATTAGGGAGTGTATATGGGGTGATCACCCCCCCTGTCATTGATCACCCCCCTGTAAGGCTCCATTCAGACGTCCGTATGTGTTTTGCGGATCCGATCCATGGATGCGT
The DNA here is from genome assembly GCF_014858855.1 of Bufo gargarizans. Classification (NCBI taxonomy): domain Eukaryota; kingdom Metazoa; phylum Chordata; class Amphibia; order Anura; family Bufonidae; genus Bufo; species Bufo gargarizans. The sequence goes on from NC_058083.1 coordinate 339,262,266, forward strand.
GGATCCGTAAAACACATACGGACGTCTGAATGGAGCCTTACAGGGGGGTGATCAATGACAGGGGGGTGATCAGGGAGTCTATATGGGGTTATCAGGGGTTAATAAGTGACCAGGGGGGGTGTAGTGTAGTGTGGTGATTGGTGCTACTTATTACAGAGCTGCCTGTGTCCTCTGGTGGTCGATCCAAGCAAAAGGGACCACCAGAGGACCAGGTAGCAGGTATATTAGACGCTGTTATCAAAACAGCGTCTAATATACCTGTTAGGGGTTAAAAAAAAGCGAACGATCGCTACCTTCCGATCCTGTGAACGCACGCGCCTGTGTGCGCACGTTCACAGGAAATCTTGCCTCTCGCGAGAGGACATGCCGGTGTGTCCACTCAGAATAACAGGGCCATTGCCAGGACGCAATCCTGAGGCGGTTAAAGATCACACTGTACTTTTATTTTTATCTGGATCTGAGCTGCAATTTAAAGGGCATCTGTCATCAGATTTGTACCTATAAGGCCTCATGCACACAAACGTATATTGTTTCTGTGTCAGTTCAGTTTTTTTTTAGCGGATAGGATGCAGACCCAATTATTTCAATGGGTCTGCAAAAAATGTGGATCCCTATGTCCGTTCCGTAGCCCCGCAAAAAAAATAGAACATGTCCTATTCTTGGCCATTTTAGGCATTGTTGCAATGGATCCACAAAAACAAAAAAATGATGGCATACGGATGTCATTTGTTTTTTTTTCCGGACTGCCAAACACATATGGTCTTATGCATGTAGCCTAAAACTGGCTGACCTGTAGAATGTGCGCTTGGTAGTTGAAGGCATCTGTGTTGGCCCAATGTTCATATGTGCATGAATTGCCGATAAAAATGATGTTTTAACATATACAAATGAGCCTCTAGGAACAATGGGGGCTTTACTGTTACATCTGCAGGCTCTGCTCTCTCTGCAACTACCGTGTCCTCTCCACTTTGATTCACAAAGCCAGGCATGATGAGGTTTTCACCGCCTGGCCCAGTCAATCAAAATGCAGAGGACACTGCAGTTGCAGAGGAAGCTGAGCCTCTAGGAGTAAGTCCTCTTGCACACGACCGTATGGCTTTTTCAATATTTTGCGGTCCGCAAAAAATGGATCCGCAAAAAATACGGATGACATTACGTTTTTTGCGGAACGGAACAGCTGGCCCCTGACAGAACAGTACTATCCTTGTCCGTTATACAAACAATAATAGGACATGTTCTATCTATGAACGGAACGGAAAAACGGAAATACAGAAACGGAAGGCATACGGAGTACCTTCCGTTTTTTTTTGCAGATCCATTGAAATGAATGGTTCCGTATATAGGCCGTATACGGAACGCAAAAAAACGGAACAGAAACGGGAAAAAAATGTTCGTGTGCAAGAGGCCTAAAGGAAACACATCTGTTGCTCCTATTGGCTCATTTGCATATATTAAAACATCATTTTTCTTCGCAATGCTAGCATAAATGAACACAGGACCAACACAGATGCCTTCAGCTGCTAAGAACACATGCAACAGGTTCATAGGTACAAATCTTTTCCACAACTTTGTAAAAACTATTCTAAATGGCTTATTTTAAATTTTTATAATATTTATATTTAGAATCCATACACCGCTGTATGTCAGCAGTGTACGGATATATGGCAGGCATAGGGCCCACAGAGAAACCACTGTCCAGGCAGAGACGCACTTCACTGCTCTTGTTTATGTGGCCACTTCACTCAGGTAAAGCCTGGCATAGGACTATGCAGGGTCTCCTGCACTGACGTGCAATGCAGAGCTTTTAGCAGGACAGAGAAGGCAGAGGAAGGAGCTCTGCATAAGACACTGCGGCTCCTGCCTGTGCCCACTAACGCCACTAAAAACTCTGCATAGCACAGCATACAAAAACACATAATAGGGCATTTGGAATAGTTTTAGAAAGGTTTAGTTACTCTGAACATGACATGTGCAGGTCACATGACCAACACCATCTTTGTAAGACACATGATGAATACTGCAACATAAATATGGGGAACACTTGAATTTTACATTAATTTAGCAAAAAATAATAATATCTAAATCACCTCCTATTGATGACATACACAAAGATGAACAAAGATGAGATTTGAACAGTATTTTGAATAAAAATTTGTACACAGCATAGTATAATATTCACTTATAATAAATTCAATATTGTTGTTCTATACTTTGGTGTGTGCGGAGTGGTTGCTGTCCATTCCTGGCATGTTTTCCCAGAATGTGTTTTGTACTCTGTTCCTCTGTAATTTTTTCCATTTCCAGTGATGCAGTTTTCGAGATATACTATAAAATAAATAATACAAATTTGTAGATGATGAGTAGAGATGAGCAAATTTCATGTTATGAAATTCATTCACGCTTCTTTTGGTGGTAAAAAATTATATGACGGAATGCCTCTAAAGGACTCCCCTGCATAATGGAAACCGGACGGATCCGTTTTGCAGCCCATAGACTTCTATTATGACGGAATGAATAGCGGAATGCCTCTACATTCCGTCATAAAATTGCGTTATCGTCCGTGGTAATAGAATCCATAACGCAATTCTGCTTTTACCACCAAACGAAGCGTGTACGAATTTCAAAATATTAAATTCGCTCATCTCTAATGATGAGCAAACACACAAACATATATTCATAAATTAACCAACATTAAAGGGGTTATCCCACAAAAAGTATTATTATGCAATGAACAGGGAATTTCCAATGAAGTATTAAGTCTCATGCACACGACCGTAGTTATGGTCTGCATCCGAGCCGCAGTTTTTGCGGCTCGGGTGCGGACCCTTTCACTTCAATGGGGCCGCAAAAGATGCAGACAGCACTCCATGTGCTGTCCGCATCCGTTGCTCCGTTCCGAGGCCCCGAAAAAAAAAATATAGCATGTCCTATTCTTGTCCATTTTGCGGACAAGAATAGGCATGTCTACAATGGGCCGCCCATTCCGTTCCGCAACTTGCGGAAGGCACACGGGCGGCTTCCGTTTTTTGCGGACCCCAAAAACGTCACGGTCGTGTGCATGTAGCCTTATTGCAATATACATGCAATAAAAATACTGTCAGTGCACATGGATTTCAGCATAAACTGGTACAATCTGGTGCATCTAGGTTTTGAAAAAAAATTCTGCACCTAGTATGAAAAGGGTGTAGCCTAATGGGAAAGGAGTGTGGCTTTGCAGGAAAGGAGGAGTACCTACAATGTGCTATTTTGCTACAAATTACCACAATTCTGGCATAAAATTGTGTCTTACAATAAGCCAAGGCTTGGTATAGTATTACATAAAAGTGTCTAGCCCTACACGACATTTATCATCCAGCCTGAACCACTGTGATGAATCTGGTACCTGTCTATGTATACAACATGTACAGGCCTAGTACACCTGCCAAGCAACTATCTATCTATCTATTATTCCTACTTCTAAAATGATAGAAGTATATAGCTATCTCTCCCTCTCTAGACAGTGAAGAAGAAAATTGAGAAAGCATTGAGTTCCATATATATCTCTGGGGCTAAATGTCAGGGACTATTTTCAATGCAAAAGAGGGGGATAACAAGAGCTAATTGCATTACTTCCTGGGAGATGCAGGGGCTTGATGGATGAGCTAGTGCCCACCCACAGAAAGGGAAGAAAATCCTCCACATAAGCAGATAAGTGAGAAAATAAGAATTTTTGGAATAACCCTTTAAAAAAAATCTTCTCTCTCTACCATTTGGAAGATACAATTGTAGTAAAGGTACCCCACCTACTTCTGGTCCTCAGCTCTGTCATGTGGCTGACAATCAGGGATGTAGCTATAAGGGAGGGGGGCAGAGGTAGCAGTCACTACTAGGCCCAGGAGCCTGAGGGGCAATTTAAATGACCTCAGGCAGTAGAAAGGCTAGGTGATTCCCTGCACCTGGTCACAAAACACTGAGGGGGGCCCAGGCTAAACTTTTACCCAGGGCCCATGAGCCTTTAGCTACGTCCCGGCTGACAATATTTTGCTGGGTCTACAGGATGAATTAATGAATGAATAGAAAAAATGACTTCCTGAGTATCTATCTGTCACACAGCTGAGCACCAGAAGGGAAAGGATAACTCACAAATACAGCCATGGGAAAAAGATTACCTTCTCACTACAAGTTACATCATGTACCTTTCTAATGGGCCAAAAAATAAACAAACATTGTGTGGGAGTGCTTCTTTAAAGAAAACTTGGGTCATTATTTAACTTTTTATTTACTAAGTTCATGTACACATTGCAATGTCCACATTGTACTTCATGTCTTGCCTCTACACGGAGTACATGAAGTACATTGCCTCTGGAGAGAATATTTCTGTAATATTTTCTCAAATAAAAAAATAAAAAAATCCCAAGTGCGTAACCACATAAGCCTGTGGCAGGCCATAGTCACCATATTTGCAACCTATGTGCATAAGGCCTGAACCTATACATAAGTAGAATAGAAATATTATTTTTATGATAGGTTACATAGAGCATTATTTCGGCTAACATTTAAAAAAATCTTTTCTATCCTGGAGCATATCTGTGTGCACTTGTAAGGCCCAACTAGTGCCAATAAGCACAGTCACTCACTTGGTAGAGGTACATTAGCAGGAGGAGGAAGGATATATGATGGTACTCTTGAAGAAATATATTGTGACTTTGGGCACACTTTAATGCAATGGCAGGAACAGTTCTGCTCATGAACGGTACAGATGTGTGAAACAGTGCGAAAGGCAACTTCTGCCTTGACACATTGCCTGACTGTCAGGAAATGAACACTGCATACTCTAAATACCAGTCTCGGCCCACATGGGTGATATGATATGATGACACATCAGCAGCCCCATAATCGACAATGGACCTGGCCCCCACACCACTCTTGTCAATTATGGCAGCAGAGGCTGACACTCCACAGAGCAATATTGCTCAGGCACATACAACACCCATTACTACCCTCTTCCAAACAATACATGGACGTATCTGTCTCTAACCGCCATACTAGAGGTGCAGGTTAAAACCAGCTCCAAAAGATCTGCTTCAGCGACACCATTATCCAACACATATTAGTATATTGACTTACTTGTTTTCTCATACAAAGCTATATCATTCCGTCTGTGTAAAAGTGAAGATCTCTGATTGTCCATGATTGTAACACAAAATTGATTTTTTGTGCTATACAAAAATGACCTGAAAGAAATATTACATTTGTTTAACTAAAATTATATAACGGGAAATTAAAGAAATGCAAATAGTTGAATTAAGCAAGAATCTGGCTGAATCCGACTGCATAGAGGACAAACAGAATCATTATCTATCACAGAGCAAACACAATTGGCCAATAACCATAACTGATCCAAACTAAATAGCTTTTACTGGAAAAACTATAATAATGAAACTTTTAACCATCTAAGTTTAAATATGGTTTATGCATACATAAGACAAGTAACTACTATATTGGGCAACATGTTTAACTCCTTAAGGCAACTCTACAGTTCAAGAAAACAATTCACTAGGGAATGAATAGAACACTTACCTGGTGCCCTCCACTTCATCTTTTTAGTTGCTGATACAAAAATTCCCTGACTCCTTTTCTGCCATTCAAGATAGCCGAACTGCTTCTAAGACTGCCTGATCCATAATGTGCATTTGGTGGTAGTCCAAGACATCTGTTAATGCTTTGGATTGGTCAAGAGCACGGTTGAACAAGTAGAAAGTGTCTTGAGCTATCAAGACAGTCTTATCAGTGTGGTCACATTGGTAGTAAAAAGTGAGCACAGGAATTTGCAGATCTGCAAAAGATGAACTGGCTGGCACCAGAAAAGTGATCTTATTGTTTCTCAGTTAATGTGAATTTTTTCATTTGACCCGGATGGTCCCATTACGGATGTGGTCCATTTGTTTCATGTTTTTCATCGGTGCGTTTTTAAAAGTCATAGCGTTTTTAGTTTTCTTTCAACATAGTCATATAAAACCTTGAGTTATATTTAATAATGCTATTTTGTGGTACATCTAATCTATTGTACGACTTTTATTATTTTTTTGCATTGACGGTGTGAAAAAACACAGCAATTTTACTTAGCCTTTTGATTTTTTTTTTTATGTTTCCGATTATATATTTTTTGTATATAAGCAATCTTTGAATTCTATGGTTTTATGTATCAGTACATAATAAAAGAAACATCTGGACCATAGAAGGTCTTAAAATTAGGAAAATACACTCTCAGATTAACAGCACATGACTAATCACGCTACAAAAACTAGGCCAAGATGCAGAAGCTCTCTGTAAAAAGTTAAGTAAATCATTACTGCTTCCATAGGAATTAAGAAGGTAGGTGGCATCTAGGTGCTATTAATCAAATGCCCTTGATTAAGTGATCATCAGCAAGTGCGACCACCTTTTTAAAAGTCGTGTTAAAACAATGCCAAGGAAAGACATCAGCACAGAGAAGCAGTTGTTGCTGCCCATCAATCTAGTAAGGGCTATACAGCCATTTCCAAACAACTTGAAGTCTGTGATTCTACAGAAAGATTATTCACAAATGGAAACATTTTCAAGTAAATTGACAATCTACCCAGGATTAGACGTCCCAGCACACTCCCCCCAAGGTCAGATTGTGCAACGCTCAGAGAAAATGCCAAAAACCCAAGAGCTACATGTAAAGAGGGCCATAGACATAGTCTTTTGTCAACCAAACCCACTGAGAAGTGAATGTGGCTGAGCTGCGATACCAAGCAAAGTCACTATAGAATGGTGTCGCTGTGCTTGATGAGGACCCCTACCAATTAAATATCACTTCTATGGAGAATATGTCATCAGTTCAAAAAGCTCAGAAAACCCCTTCAAGGGCTCATGTACAAGTTCAGTATTATGTACTGCGTATTATGTACATCTCTAGGTCTGCATGTGCATAAGACCTTTGAGTAGCTGTGTGGTAAATGATGTAATATTATAGATGCCTATGCCGAAATTCATACCAGAAGCACACTTAATGTGAATATTTAAAATACTGGATATCCCAGATAGTTTCAAACCTGTATTATTTAGTAAATGTAAGGTTATAGCAGGGTGATAGCACAAGCATGTATATTTTTACAAAATGTTTTTTTTCCATCAATGTTCCCATTTGATAAACCTATTTTCTTATTTTAAAAAATTATAAAGCTGAAATATTTAAAGAGTAGTTTCACATGGCCTCACTGTGGTCCATGAACCAGTATAGATACACATCCTTGTTCATAATTTAATTTCATGTACAACTTACCTACAAGTAAACTTCTGTTCTGCGTCACACATCTTGGCACATTCCAAATCATTGGCTGTAGTGTAAAACGCTCTTTCTCTACCCACCATCCATGCTCCTTCAGTTTTTACATAGGCTTCAAGTTCATCACTCAAAACTAACAAAGAAAAAAAGTTTATTTCAGATTTCTAGGCCAGTGAAGATTCCAGCATTAGGGTGACTCTAGGGTCAGGGAGCACATATACAGTAACCTCCATATTCAGCACATTCTAAGAAAGACCCCAGCGAGGATGTCCAAGTGTAAACGCACAATATACAATATGCACAAAATAGTACAGTCCCTCAAGTTACAATATTAATTGGTTCCAGTACAACCATTGTATGTTGAAACCATTGTAAGTTGAGTAATCAGTTCCAACCCCCAAAATGTCATCCAAGATAAGAGAAAATAAAGATTTAAGAAAAGAATGCAGATAACTAAGACAGACATATAACAGCACAGAAATAGCTGCTAACTAGCAACTAATACAGATATTTTACCAGAGAAATGGATGGATCTGAGTCTGAGACATTGTATGTTGAGTCTGGTTTCAACTTGCAATGGGTCAGAAAAGATCATTGTATGTTGAAAATATTGTATCCTGAGGCCATTGTATCTTGAGAGATCACTGTATAGCTCTTGGACAAAAAAAGTTGCTCATCCCCTGGTGGTATGTAACAATATACTCTTCTAAGGTTTAACCATGGTAGTTCTAACACCAAATTAAATAAATTATGATTTGTAGATAAGAATTAAACATGAGAGCAAGACCAGTGGAAACTCAAAGTGGACCAGCTCTACCGTTTTGAAGAGCTTTCTGCTTGGGAATCTCGCTCGCACCCAGCCTTCCAGAGGCGCTGGTCACTTTGGTCTACCTATAGGTTTTCCAGCAGCAAGTAGCCACAGTCCCCCTCTTCGGCCTCTCTACTTCACATTCCTAGTGCTCCGTAATCACAAACTACTGGTAGCCCTAGCTCTCTAGGTCCCCTTTTTGCCCTTGATTAAATGACTGCCTTTGACACTGGACCAAAATGCACTAGAACTTCCTAGGTATGGATAGGCACATTTACAGATATAGGCCTGTGAACGGGTCTGGAAAACGTGCTGTAACATAAAAGTTTGGAATTATGTTTGCCTCAGTAACACTATTCCGATTGTCGCTGGTTGGTCACGAATATGCTTACTTCCTCTATGTATGCTTTTACTCTTTGCTACTGTATAACATGTACCTTTTTCCATGTTACAATATTCCCTGTAACTCACTGACGTCTTTTGACGCTATGAAAATAAAATAAACAATTTGAAGTAAAAAAAAAAAAAAAAAAAACATGAGAGCAAGACAGCAAACCCCATTATGGTAGATTTGATATGACTTATGGGCCCGTTACACAGGAAGAGAATAGCACAGATTATAGCTAACGAGCATTCATAGTAACGCTTGTTAGCGATGATCGGGCGGTGTGAATGTACTGCCGATTACTTGATCAACAAGCGAAACACTAGGTTACCGGGTAATCCGATCGTTTGTGCGCATGCAAAAATGATTGTCTCCTGGAAGCGGATCACACAGTGTTAACAAATTCTCCTGCTGGCAAAAAACGAGTAGTTATGGGGAAGAGCAATTGCATTAGCGATGTATCCTCCCTATATTCTGGAGGAAATCGCTGTGTGTGAATGCAGCGGTCTCGTCCGTTAGCGATCAGCAGATTGTTGGGAAGGAACGCTTTCTTCCGGTCAATCTGCTGTAATATCGTCCCATGTAAAGGGACCTTAAGTATTACATATTCAACCGTTAATTGAATGAGATCTGTGTATTAGTTAATGCAGGAAATGAGTGGCAGCATGCAGCTTTTACAGGGGGCGACAGAAACTGGGCCCGGATCAACCAATTAAATTGAGACAAGGCATGCAAATTAAGATGAACTCAGATTCTGACACAAGGATAAAGAAAGATTTCTACTGCATGCAATGTTTGTATAATACCACACTCATATGGTTAATGTTTATACCTGGCTTTGTAAATTGTGTTGCAAACAACAGATCATTATTAACCCCTTCAACCCCGGGCCTGTTTTCACCTGTCCTGCCCAGGCCATTTTTTGCAAATCTGACGTGTCACTTCATGTGGTAATAACTTTAAAACGCTTATACTTATACAGGCCATTCTGAAATTGTTTTCTCGTCACATATTATACTTCATGACAGTAGTAAAAATAAGTTTAAAAAAAACATTTTTATTCATCAAAAATACCAAACTTACCAAAAATTTTGAAAAATTTCCAAATTTTAATTTCTCTACTTTTATAATAGATAGTAATACCTTCAAAAATAGTAATTACTTTACATTCCCCATATGTCTACTTCTTGTTTGGATCATTTTGAAAATGAATTTTTTTTTGGGGGGGGGGGGGGCGTTAGAAGGCTTAGAAGTATGGAAGCAAATCTTTAAATTTTTCGGAAAATTTCCAAAACCCACTTTTTAAGGACCAGTTCAGGTCTGAAGTCACTTTGTGAGGCTTACATAATAGAAACCACCCAAAAATGACCCTATTTTAGAAACTACACCCCTCAAGGTATACAAAACTGATTTTACAAACTTTCTTAACCCTTTAGGTGTTTCACAAGAATTGATGTAAAATGGAGATGAAATTTCAGAATTTCACTTTTTTGGTAGATTTACATTTTAATCAATTTTTTCCAGTAGCAAAGCAAGGGTTAACAGCCAAATAAAACTCAATATTTATTACTCTGATTCTGCGGGTTACAGAAACACCCCACACGTGATCGTAAACTGCTGTACGGGCACACAGCCGGGTGCAGAAGGAAAGAAACGCCATAAGGTTTTTGGAAGGCAAATTTACCTGAACTGGTTTTTAGATGCCATGTCCCATTTGAAGCCCCCCTGATGCACCCCTACAGTAGAAACTCCAAAAAGTGACCACATTTTGGAAACTACGGGATAAGGTGCCAGCTTTATTGGTACTATTTTGGGGTACATATGATTTTATATTGCTCTATATTACGTTTTTTGTGAGGCAATGTAACCAAAAAATTGATGTTTTGGCACCGTTTTTTATTTTTACAGCGTTTAAACAAGGGCTTAGGTCATGTGACTTTTTTATATAGCAGATCGTTACGCACATAGCAATACCTAATATGTCTACCTTTTCTTATTTTTTTTAAGTTTTACACAATAATAGCATTTTTGAAACCAAAATAATGTTTTTTTAGTGTCTCATAGTCTGAGAGCCATAGCTTTTTTATTTTTTGAACCGATTCTCTCAGGTAGGGTCTAATTTTTGGCGGGATGAGGGGACGGTCTGATTGGTACTATTTTGGGGGGGCATATGCCTTTTTGATCACTTGTTGCAATTTTTGTGATGTAATGTGCCAAAAATTGCTTTTTTTTACAGTTTTTTTGTTTTTACGGTGTTCACTTGAGTGGTTAGGTCATGTGATATTTTTATGGAGCTGTTTGTTACGGATGTGGCGATACCTAATATATTATATATGTTTTATGTATTTCACTTTAGCATAATAATAGCAGTTTTGACTTAGTGTTTCCATGTTCTGAGAGCTATAGTTTTTTTTTTTTTTTCTGCGATTTTCTTAGGTAGGGGCTTATTTTTTGCAGGATGAGGTTACCGTTTTATTGATACCATTTTGTGGGGCATACGCCTTTTTGATCGCTTGGGTGCTTGGTACATATTGCAACTCAGCCCTATTCACTTGGATGTGCCTGAGCTGCTCCTAGGCCACAAGACCTATTTACTTGGATGGCCTTATTAAGAGGCTGCAGTGCTCACAGAGCACTGCAGCCCCTTCATACAGAAAACAAAGCTTTACAGGGGAAAATGGAGGGAGGAAGGTGGGTAAATAGCCTCGGGCATGTGATGCACTTAATCCGCCCCTGCTCTATCCTGTACACATTGGAGGGAGCTATGTAGTTCAGGCGCCTACCAGAGCTCCTCAGGATATGCCATCAATATAAAATTCCTGGAAAACACCTTTAAGAATATAATGGTAATAAGGGTACTTTCACACTAGTGTTATTCTTTTCCGGTATTGAAATATAATAAAGAGTTTCAATACTGGAAAAAAAACACTTCAGTTTTGTCCCAAAATTTTTGTTCGCCGTATGGTCGCCATCTATCCTATGGAGATGCGCAGATTCGTTTGCATTCACGTTCGCATCTGCACAGAGACTTTTGCACGATGGTCTGGTCCCGACCTGTAGCTGATTTGTGCCCAGCCTGGTATTACTGCAGTATACCAATGTCATGGCGCCGGCTGAGGCGGGAGGAATTGGGACCGTCGAGTGAGGGTTTCTTCATCCACGGGGATAAGAACGGCAACGGAAAGGGCGCGAATAAGTGTGTGAACGCGCAAACATAAGTTTGCGTGATCATTCACATCTTCGCCAGCCAATCACTTCATACCATAACTTGTCTCCTCATTGGTCATGATTGTAAGACCACCTTCCAGCCAATCACTTCATACCATAACCTGTCTCCTCATTGGTCATGATTGTAAGAGCGCCTCCCATCTTCTGGTATAAATAAACCACGCCTAGCCTTTGGAAGCAGGCACATTATTGGAACCTACTTGAGAACGTCTCTGTGACGTTATTTTGGAGGAATTGCGCACACATCAACGCACACTACACCTAGGATTTCCCAATTGTACTTCTGGCGGTCGTTTTTGGTTGTGATAACAAGACAAAGAAGCACACGGCGATATCACAATGCATTCTGAATGGAAAGCAATCTGTTCAGTATGCATCAGGATGTCTTCCGTTCCATCCCTTGTACGGTATTTGACCAGAAAAAAAGCCGCACTTGCCGCATTTCCATTGAAATGTATTAATGCCAGATCCGGTACCAAGTGTTCCAGAAATTGCCACATCGCCGGATCCGGTTTTCCGGTCTGCGCATGCACAGTTATTTCTAGCTTTGAAAAAATGTAAACCTGATTTGGACTTACTGTAAGGCTAGTTTCACACTAGAGGCAGCCTTCACCTGCCGGAACAGCCTGCCGGATCAGTGATGCCACTAGTGCACGGGTGCCGCCAGAGGGGAGGTTCGCTCCAGCCCCTTTGACTATATTGGGGGCGGGCTGGAGTTCCGGCGGAAGCATGGCAAAGATGCCAAGAGGCGGCTGGAATAAAACTACGGCAGCACAGTGCACTGGCGGCAGCACTGATCCAACAGGCTGTTCACTCGCCGGAACAGCCAGCCGGAGAAGGCTGCCACTAGTGTGAAACTAGCCTAAATCTGCTGCCTGTTCTGCCTATACTCCACAGCTGAAGTACCTGATATGACATCATAGTTATGTGATCTTTTCAACACTGGAAGTGGTGGTAGGACCTGTGATGAGGTCACAACAATCATGTGACCAGTACAGAAGAAGGCAGCGCTTAGCAGTGGAGACCACCTGTGTGAAGTTGGCACCCCATGTTCTTAAATTTCAAAAAGAAATACACCATTCGTTTGTGCTGCGTTTGTGCTGGTTTGTGCCGCAAAAATGAACGTTTGTGCCGGTTCGGTTCCTGAGATATAGCGCGTTAGATTTTTATGAAGCCCCGCCCATTTTCCACCCCATGTTCTTACATTTCAAAAAGAAATACACCGTTCGTTTGTGCTGCGTTTGTGCTGGTTTGTGCTGCAAAAATGAACGTTCGCGCCGCTTTGGTTTCTGAGATATTGCGCGCTTGATTTTCTGAAACCCCGCCCATTTTCCACCCCATGTTCTTAAATTTCAAAAATAAATACACCATTCGTTTGTGCTGCGTTTGTGCTGGTTTGTGCCGCAAAAATGAACGTTTGTGCCGGTTCGGTTCCTGAGATATAGCGCGTTAGATTTTTATGAAGCCCCGCCCATTTTCCACCCCATGTTCTTAAATTTCAAAAAGAAATACACCATTCGTTAGTGCTGCGTTTGTGCTGGTTTGTGCTGCAAAAATTAACGTTTGCGCCGCTTTGGTGTCCGAGATATTGCGCTCGATTTGCTGAAACCCCGCCCACTTTCCACCCCATGTTCTTAAATTTCAAAAAGAAATACACCGTTCGTTTGTGCTGCGTTTGTGCTGGTTTGTGCTGCAAAAATGAACGTTCGCGCCGCTTTGGTTTCCGAGATATTGCGCGCTTGATTTTCTGAAACCCCGCCCATTTTCCACCCCATGTTCTTAAATTTCAAAAATAAATACACCATTCGTTTGTGCTGCGTTTGTGCCGCAAAAATGAACGTTTGCGCCGCTTTGGTTTCCGAGATATTGCACGCTTCATTTGCTGAAACCCCGCCCACTTTCCACCCCATGTTTTTAAATTTCAAAAAGAAATACACCATTCGTTTGTGCTGCAAAAATGAACGTTTGCGCCGCTTTGGTTTCCGAGATATTGCACGCTTCATTTGCTGAAACCCCGCCCACTTTCCACCCCATGTTTTTAAATTTCAAAAAGAAATACACCATTCGTTTGTGCTGCGTTTGTGCTGCAAAAATTAACGTTTGCGCCGCTTTGGTGTCCGAGATATTGCGCTCGATTTGCTGAAACCCCGCCCACTTTCCACCCCATGTTCTTAAATTTCAAAAAGAAATACACCATTCGTTTGTGCTGCGTTTGTGCTGGTTTGTGCAGCAAAAATGAACGTTTGCGCCGCTTTGGTTTCCGAAATATTGCGCGCTTGATTTGCTGAAACCCCGCCCACTTTCCACCCCATGTTTTTAAATTTCAAAAAGAAATACACCATTCGTTTGTGCTGGTTTGTGCCGCAAAAATGAACGTTTGCGCCGCTTTGGTTTCCGAGATATTGCGTGCTTGATTTAATGAAACCCCGCCCACTTTCCACCCCATGTTTTTAACCCTGACTCTAGACCCCCCAGGTGTGCTGCAGCTTGCCCCCCTCCCGCCCCCTTTCACAACTTTTTTTGGGGCACAAGCATATTATATTTTTTTTTCTGCGTACGCTGACTGTGGCCGGGACTCTTAGCGTCACTGTTAGCGCATCGCACGCCCCACCGCTGATCAACTTCGGATGGTTGATCAGCAAGTTTGAATAAAAAAAAATATCACATTTTTGGGCCTTTTTTTTTTGTCTGTAAGGTTTAGGGTAAGTTCCCGAACACCCGTCCCCACACACACCAAATAAAGTTTATCACACACACTCCCCTATGGCCTGCCGGATGTTCTAGGCGGCATATGCCCAGCTTGCCTCCGAGTCCGAGAGCCCCAGTGAGGACGAGGATAACCCCACTTTCCTTTTGTCATACGCGTCCTCCTCATCATCTAGCAATGATGATGAGACCCCAAGGCGGCGGAGACGCCGCCAGGTGGAGCAAGGAGACCGCCATGCTAGGGACCCTGTGGCCCACACTAGTACGAGAAGCTCTGGGGCTCGTACTAGTTTTCCGGCCCACCAGTTAAGACCACCGGAGCACCCTACCGGTGAACTTGTCTGGTATACCCCAGAGCGTTTTGAGCCTGTGATTCCTGATTTTGTAGGCCAACCAGGAATCCAGATTTCCACAGTGGGCTTCACTGAATGCGACTACTTTAGTCTTTTTTTCAGTGACCCCTTTGTGAATCTGATGTTGGAGCAGACGAACCTGTACGCCCCACAGTTCATTGCTCAACATCCGGGCTCCTTTTTGGCTAGGCCCGGTGGCTGGACTCCGGTCTGTGCAGCCAAGATGAGGACGTTTTGGGGCCTCGTGCTGCATATGGGCCTAGTCAAGAAACCTAGTGTCAGGCATTACTGCAGTGGGGACATCCTCTACCAGACCCCACTTTACAATTATGCAGATAATGCAGCATGTCCCCCCCAAGGTGATCCTGCCCATGACCGCCTGTACAAAATCAGGTCGGTCATCGATCACTTTGGGGCCAAATTTGTGCAGGTCTATGTACCTGGAAGGGAAGTCGCGGTTGATGAGTCTCTCATTGCTTTCAAGGGGAGACTCATTATCCGCCAGTATGTTCCCTCTAAGCGGGCGAGGTATGGCATGAAGCTGTACAAACTTTGTGAGAGTACCTCAGGGTGCACTTACAAGTTTCGTGTGTACGAGGGGCGAGATTCCCGTATTTAACCCCCAGAAGGTTCCCCCACTCTGGGTGTTAGCGGGAAACTTGTTTAGGGGAGTGTGTGTGATAAACTTTATTTGGTGTGCGTGTGTGTGTGGGGACGGGTGTTCGGGAACTTACCCTAAACCTTACAGACAAAAAAATAAAAAAGGCCCAAAAATTAGATTTTTTTTATTTATTCAAACTCGCTGATCAACCATCCGAAGTTGATCAGCGGTGGGGCGTGCGATGCGCTAACAGTGACGCTAAGAGTCCCGGCCACAGTCAGCGTACGCAGAAAAAAAAATACAATATGCTTGTGCCCCAAAAAAAGTTGTGAAAGGGGGCGGGAGGGGGGCAAGCTGCAGCACACCTGGGGGGTCTAGAGTCAGGGTTAAGAACATGGGGTGGAAAGTGGGCGGGGTTTCATCAAATCAAGCACGCAATATCTCGGAAACCAAAGCGGCGCAAACGTTAATTTTTGCAGCACAAACCAGCACAAACGAATGGTGTATTTATTTTTGAAATTTTAAAACATGGGGTGGAAAGTGGGCGGGGTTTCAGCAAATCAAGCGCGCAATATCTCGGAAACGAAAGCGGCGCAAACGTTCATTTTTGCAGCACAAACCAGCACAAATGCAGCACAAACGAACGGTGTATTTATTTTTGAAATTTAAAAACATGGGGTGGAAAGTGGGCGGGGTTTCAGCAAATCGAGCGCAATATCTCGGAAACCAAAGCGGCGCAAACGTTAATTTTTGCTGCACAAACGCAGCACAAACGAATGGTGTATTTATTTTTGAAATTTAAAAACATGGGGTGGAAAGTGGGCGGGGTTTCAGCAAATCGAGCGCGCAATATCTCGGAAACCAAAGCGGCGCAAACGTTAATTTTTGCGGCACAAACCAGCACAAACGCAGCACAAACGAATGGTGTATTTCTTTTTGAAATTTAAGAACATGGGGTGGAAAATGGGCGGGGCTTCATAAAAATCTAACGCGCAATATCTCAGGAACCGAACCGGCACAAACGTTCATTTTTGCGGCACAAACCAGCACAAACGCAGCACAAACGAATGGTGTATTTCTTTTTGAAATTTAAGAACATGGGGTGCCAACTTCACACAGGTGTGGAGACCTGTGATGCCATGCAATAAATGTAAGTGCCAAAGAAATGCTGGGAGATGTGGTTCTCCCCTATTATAGGTGAAACTCAAAAAAATGTAATATTGTGCAAAAGTTCAATTTATTTCAGTAATGCAAATTAAAAGGAATTGCATTAATGCAGCTAAAAATTAGAATTTTGTGAAAAGGTTCAATATTCTAGGCTCAAAGTGTCACACTCTAGACAGCTAATTAATCCATACACCATGAGCAAAGGGTACCTCAAAATTGTGACTTTGGGGTTTCATAAGCTGCAAGCCATAATCAGCCAAATTATAACAAATAAAGACTTGAAATGTCTCACTTTGCATGTAATGAGTCTATCTTATATGTTAGTTTCACCTTTTAAGTTGCATTACTGAAATAAATGAACTTTGCAAGATATAAAAAAATTCGACTTTCATCTGTATACCTCCTCCCTGTTTAGTGGGAGGGGAATATGTTAGTTTACTGGGACTGTAGGGAGGGGATAGGTATTAGTTACATGGGACTGGATATTATATAGGACTGGAGGATAAGGAGAAATGTTATTTACATGGGACTATGTGTTGGAGGAGCTGAAGGAGGGGATTTAAGTTATTTACAAGGGTATAGAAGACTGGAGGGAGAGGAAAAGAGTTTGAGGGGCCTGGATGTATTTCTGGAGTGTAATAATATTACAGGCCTGACATCAATAGTGGGGAAATTAATATAAACCATACTTAAGGAGAGGATTGTGGAACATCTAAAATCCCATGGATTGAAAGATGAAAAACAGCACGGGTTTACTTCAGGGAGATCATGTCAAACTAATCTTATAGATTTTTTTGATTGGGTGACTAAAATAATAGATGGCGGTGGTGCAGTAGACATCGCTTATCTAGACTTTAGTAAGGCTTTTGATACTGTCCCACATAGAAGGCTTATCAATAAATTGCAGTCTTTGGGCTTGGACTCCCATATTGATGAATGGATTCGGCAGTGGCTGAGGGACAGACAACAGAAGGTTGTATTCAATGGAGTATATTCAGACCATGGTTTCAGTGGGGTACCCGTTCTGGGACCCATATTGTTTAATATCTTTATCAGCGAAATTGCAGAAGGCCTCGATGGTAAGGTGTGTCTTTTTGCTGATGACACAAAGATTTGTAACAGGGTTGATGTTTCTGGAGGGATACACCAAATTTAAAAGGATTTAGGAAAACTAGAGGAATGGTCAAAAATCTGGCAACTAAAATGTAATGTTGATAAGTGCAAAATAATGCACCTGGGGCGTAAAAACCCAAGAGCAGAATATAAAATCAGCGATACAGTTCTAACCTCAGTATCTGAGGAAAGGGATTTAGGGGTCATTATTTCAGAAGACTTAAAGGTAGGCAGACAATGTCATAGAGCAGCAGGAAATGCTAGCAGAATGCTTGGGTGTATAGGGAGAGGCATTACCAGTAGAAAGAGGGGGGTGCTCATGCCGCTCTACAGAGCACTAGCGAGACCTCATTTGGAGTATTGTGCTCAGTACTGGAGACCATATCTCCAGAAGGATATTGATACTTTGGAGAGAGTTCAGAGAAGAGCTACTAAACTAGTACATGGATTGCAGGATAAAACTTACCAGGAAAGAGTAAAGGACCTTAACATGTATAGCTTGGAGGAAAGACGAGACAGAGGGGATATGATAGAAAGTTTTAAATACATAAAGGGAATCAACAAGGTAAAAGAGGAGAGAATATTTAAAAGAAGAAAAACTGCTACAAGAGGACATAGTTTTAAATTAGAGGGGCAAAGGTTTAAAAGTAATATCAGGAAGTATTACTTTACTGAGAGAGTAGTGGATGCATGGAATAGCCTTCCTGCAGAAGTGGTAGCTGCAAATACAGTGGAGGAGTTTAAGCATGCATGGGATAGGCATAAGGCCATCCTTCATATAAGATAGGGCCAAGGGCTATTCATCGTATTCAGTATATTGTGCCGACTAGATGGGCCAAATGGTTCTTATCTGCCGACACATTCTATGTTTCTATGTTTCTAGGCTATAGCTACTAGAGATGGGTCGTTGATCCAGGGAGTTATTCTGATTGCCTGAATTTTTTTCCCCTTAAGTGAGGAAAATTGGCTTCTACCGCACATATATATTTTTTTGCCTTCCTCTGGATCAACTTGCAAGATAACAGGCCAAACTGGATGGACAAATGTCTTTTTTCGGCCTTATATACTATGTTACTTTGTTACTATGACCGGCAATATAATGTATGGGGGCACTACATTGAAGATTATAACTCCTGCGGTACGTGAGGAGGTATAATTACAGGGGGCACTGCAGGGGGTATTATAATTATAGGGGGTACTGCAGGGACCATTATAAATACACTGGGAATACTGCTAGGGCTGTAAACAAAACAGCCCTTGCCCTACGCTTTACAGCGCAGGCCAAGGGAGAGCATTGGAGTATGAAATGTCAGAGGGGCTGAGTGGGGGAGAAGGGGATATGTCCGGGTTCAGCTCTGAACCTGGACAACTGCTTTAAAGAGCATCTGTTAGCAGATTTGTTCCTATAAAACTGGGTGACCTGTTACATGTGCACTTGGCAGCTGAAGGCATCTTTATTGGTCCCATGTTCATATGTGCCCGCATTGCTGAGAAAAATTATGTTTTAATTTATGCAAATGAGCCAATAGGAGCAATGGGGTTTTGCCATTACACCTAGAGGCTTCGGTTTCTTTGCAACTGCCTCTCCCTGTCTACTTTGACAGGGCCTTGCAGTGAAATTGTCATCTCAACTGGCCAGTGCAGAGGGCGCGGCTGTTACAAAGAGAGCAGAGCCTTTATGAGTAATGGTAACGCCCCTGTTTGCATTGATTAAAACTTCATTTTTCTTAGCAATGCAGCCACATATGAACATGGGAACAACACAGATGCCTTCAGCTGCCAAGTGCACATGGAACAGGTCAGCCCTTTAATTGTGCAAGTGTATGAGGGAGTCCTAAGGGAAAGCTGAAGGCCTAGGGAGCATTTTACTGTCAGCTATCTAAAAAATATGGACTTCAGTGGGAGGAGGTAGCCGGTACTAAAGTGCCTAGGGCAGCATAAAATCTAAATATGGTCCTGGCTCCACAGCATCAGCACAATGTAGTGTCACACATCACACTACTACTGTGAAAGGAGGACAATATCTGGACATAGTTACAGTGAGGGGCACATATCTGGACATAACTACTGTGAGGGGCACATATCTGGACATAACTACTGTGAAGGGGGCACATAGCTAAACATAACTACTGTGAGGGGCACATATCTGGCATAGCTACTTTGAAGGGGGCACATATTTGGGCATAACTACTGTGAAGGGGGCACATATCTGGGCATAGCTACTGTGAAAGGGCACATATCTGGCATAGCTACTTTGAAGGGGGCACATATTTGGGCATAACTACTGTGAAGGGGGCACATATTTGGGCATAACTACTGTGAAGGGGGAACATATTTGGGCATAACTACTGTGAAGGGGCACATATCTGGGCATAGATACTGTGAAATGGCACATATCTGGCTACTGTGAAGGGGGCACATCTCTGGGCATAACTACTGAGAAGGGTGCATAGCTACTGTGAAGGAGGCACAGATCTGGGCATAACTGCTGTGAAGGAGGCACATATCTGGGTATAAGTGCTGTAAAGGGGGCACATGTGGGAATAACTACTGTGAAGTGGGCATCTCTGGGCATAACTACTGTGAAGGGGTACAGTGTGGGCATTAGTACCATGTGCAGGTACAAAGGGGGAATAATTACTATGGGGTGGCATTAAGAGGACTGGTTGTCTATAGTTATGCTTTGGGCAGAGTTAGAGGCGTGACCTAGCATGAAAAAAATATATATACTGTAAACATATTGACCCATGTTAACAAGATGTTTTTTATTTGCACGCATATGTTTTCATTTGTATGTGTGGTTTGGGGGGGCCCAGGTACATTCCTTGCACAGGGGCCCTCTGCTGTCTGTTACTTCGGCGGTTATTTGTGTTGAAAGTGTTTAGTGGCCTATTTCAGTACAAAAAGAATAATATATTCTCAGTTCACGTCGGCGGTTATATGTGTTGAAAGCGTTTAGTGGCCTATTTCAGTACAGAAAGAAAAATATATACGCACTTCACTGTTGCAGTTATTTGTGGCGAAAGAGTTTAGTGGCCTATTTCAGTACAAAAAGAAAAATATATTTTCAGTTCACGCCGACGGTTATATGCGTTGAAAGCATGGCTGGGAGTCATCAAGACAAACGTGTCTGGGGTAGACCACCTGCTTTGCAGTAGCCTACCTGCCTGGAAGTAGCGGTAGCAGTCAGTCAGTGCGGACTGTTGGGGGGAAAATCACCTACTCAGCGGTGTGGCAGTTTTTTGTTAAGCTGCCGGAGGCGGTAACATGGTCAAATATAGAATATGTGGGCAGAAGGTGAAGCATTGTCAGGGTGCCAATGTTGGCACCACAGCTCTGTGTCAACATATGCAGCGTCACCATATGTGGTATCCTGATGCTGCTGCTGCTACTGCCATCTCCACAGTATGTCACCTTGCCACTCTGTGGTATCCTGATTTGCTGCTGCTACTGCCATCTCCACACTATGTCACCTTGCAAATCTGTGGTATCCTGATGCTGCTGCTGCTTCTGCCATCTCCACACTATGTCACCTTGCCACTCTGTGGTATCCTGATTCTGATGCTACTGCCATCTCCACACTATGTCACCTTGCCACTCTGTGGTATCCTGATTCTGCTGCTACTGCCATCTCCACACTATGTCAACTTGCCACTCTGTGGTATCCCGATTCTGCTGCTACTGCCATCTCCACACTATGTCACCTTGTCACTCTGTGGTATCCTGCTGCTGCTACTGCCATCTCCACACTATGTCACCTTGCCACTCTGTGGTACCCTGATGCTGTTGCTGCTACTGCCATCTCCACACTATGTCACCTTGCCACTCTGTGGTACCCTGATGCTGCTACTGCCATCTCCACACTATGTCACCTTGCCACTCTGTGGTATCCTGATGCTGCTGCTGCTACTGCCATCTCCACACTATGTCACCTTGCCACTCTGTGGTATCCTGATGCTGCTGCTGTCGCCACTTCCAGACTCGGTCATTGTGCCACTCTGTGGACTCCTGATGCTGCTGCTGCCACCACCTCGACACATATATGAGCCACAAAATTATAAAAAATATATATATATATATATATAAAAAATTTAAAAATATAAAATTTTAAATCACTCCTCTTTCCGTATAATAAAAAAAAGAAATACCTAAATAACAATAAAAATAAACACCATGGGTATCATAGCAACCAAATATGCCCATATTATTAAAAATAGAAAAAAAAATCCAATACGGCGAATGGTAGAACGGAAAAAAGGGTCAAAATGGACGATTTGAAATTTTTTCATTGCTTTTCTTATCCAATTTTTTTAAAATAAAATGTGATCAACAAGTCACACACACTCCCAAATGGTATCAATAAAAACTACAGATTGTTCCGCAAAAAAAGAGCCCCTAATCAGCTCAGTAGACATAAGTATAAAAAAGTTATGGGGGTCAGAATATGGTGACGTAAAAAAAGTTTACATTTATTTTTACACTATTTAGACATAAATAACCTTTACATATGGGGTATTGTTGTAATTGTACTGACCCAGAGAATGAAGGACATGGGTCAGTGTAGCCGTAAATGAAAAGCTGTGGGAAAAAAACCTTAAATGGTGGAGGAATTGCATTTTTCTTTCTAATTTCACCCCATTTGGAATTTTTTTACCGCTTCCCACTACATTTTATGCCATATTTAATGGTGGCATTAGAAAGTACAACCTGTCCCACAAAAAAATAAGCTCTCATACAGCTATGTGGCCGGAAATATAAAAAAGTTATGGCTCAAGGAAAATAGGGAAGAAAAATGAAAACGAAAAAACCTCCAGCATCCTAAGTGTTAATCCATCAGATAGATGGATCCTTTGCAATTTTTGAAAAATTCTTCCACAGCTGTACATACCAGATAGGCAGCTGCAATGAAATAAAGGGGCCAGCTCAGGTTACTCTCTTTCCTGACTACACAGGTGCTATGGAGAAGGTTAAAGCTCCTCATCTTTATAAGCACCATATAAATACAAGAGGTATTACTGCAATTCTTTACTCACCATATTCTGCAAAAATACATTTTTGTACTATTCTAGGAAATGGAACATGCAATTGTTCAGTGTAAAAAACACTGTAATAAACATACATGTAATAAATATATAGCCAAGAAATCAGAGATAGTGACAAGAGTAATGTAATTTTTAAAAAGTGTTTATAAATACGTTAGCTACTTTTAGTACAGTAGAGGTACACATTTCCTAGAAACAACTAAACAAGCATTCACAGTTAAAAAAATACAATAAAATCAAATATTTTAGGAAATTGAGAAAAAAAAGGACTAAGGCAAATCTAATATATTACATAGAAATAGCTTACCTGCCCAAGGCAAGAAAAGGAGAAAAAAAAAATTGCTAGTGATCATTTTAGTTTGAGTGTTGAGAATGAGTGGAGAACTCTAACTTAAATGTACTTTAGTTGATGGACACAATAGTCAGTTTAGCAAACAGAGTTGCAAGCTTTAATCAATCATTATCTAAGTGACCTCTGGATTCTTATACTTTAAATTGTTCAAACATAGCCTTGAATGAAGTGTCGTAAGCTTCTATTTACGGTTGATGTTTGGAAGAAGATAATGTAGATATTTTTTTCTTTAAAAATCTCAGTATTCCCAATAAATAAAATGTATATTATTTTAAAAATGTATAACCCAAACCAAAAGGTTCCCAGCTTCAAAATAAATGAATTATCCCAGTGTTTCTAAAATATTTTCCTTAATTTTTTAATTTAACCAAAAACTGCTTAAATATAGAGCATAAAGGTTGCTTCAGAATAAGGCTACTTTCACACTTGCGCTTGATCAGATCCGTTCTGAACGGATCCGATCATATTAATGCAGACGGAGGCTCCGTTCAGTACGGATCCGTCTGCATTAATAACTTAGAAAAATTTCTAAGTGCGCAAGATGCCTGAGCGGATCCGTTCAGACTTTCAATGTAAAGTCAATGGGGGACGGATCCGCTTGAAGATTGAGCCTTATGGTGTCATCTTCAAGCGGATCCGTTCCCATTGACTCACATTGTAAGTCTGAACGGATCCGCTCGCCTCCGCACGGCCAGGCGGACAGCTGAACGCTGCAAGCAGCGTTCAGCTGTCCGCCTGGCCGTGCGGAGGCGAGCGGAGCGGAGGCTGAACGCCGCCAGACTGATGCAGTCTGAGCGGATCCGCTCCATTCAGACTGCATCAGGGCTGGACGGAGGCGTTCGGGTCCGCTCGTGAGCTCCTTCAAACGGAGCTCACGAGCGGACCGACGAACGCTAGTGTGAAAGTAGCCTAAAACATTTTTTTAGATCATCGGGTGCAACAATGATATTAAGAAAAGTGTCATAGTTAGTGATGGATGAACATCGGCCGGGACGATTCGCAAACGAGCGCTCGAGATCAAATGTTTGCGAACCGCGCGTTCGCATCGCGCCCATTGACTTAAATAGCAGGCGAACCTGAAAAACCTTCAGGTCATATTTGCAGCCACCAAATACAAACTATGAATGCACAAATAGTCCCACAACATGGACAGTGACATACCAAAGGGGGATCATTGGCACACAAACTCCCACTAAAAATATGTATTTTAATCAGGGGCCATTTTTATGAATCTTAAAGGGAAACTCTTAAAAATGTGCCCTGCTGGAGCCTAGAAATTTTTGATTTCCTATCGGTGCAGCACTCCATGTTTTTGTATCCTGCATGGGCCATTAAAAAAATGCATGCGTTAATGTAATTTTTTTTTCTACCATGAAACTGTATGGTGAACGGACGCCACTGTTAACGCACACATTTTAGGTATGCATTAAATTGATGGCAAAAATAGGATGTGAACCCAGCCCTAGTGTCAGAATAAGCACCAATACACAGCGGAGCAGTGTGGTGGAGAGGGAAGGCCGCCATGTACTGTCAGAGCGCTACCTGGTCCTGGTGGTCAGGGATGAGGACTGTGTTTCCAAAGGATCATTTTTTACTGGGAAATACAGGGCACAGTATAGTACACTAGAATCTATATAATATAAAGATATTAGCCCTATACTCGAATAATAATACAATTAGGTGGTCATTTATTATATAGAAATACAACTATGTTAGGCGAATTTCTGACACAGATTGCAGCGCAAAGGTCCTTTGCACCGCAGTCTGCATATTTTTCCCGCTCATCCCAGGTCTAAAAAATGATGGCCTGGGCAGGGAAAGGGATACAGTTATGGCTATCCAGTTATTGGATACCACTGCCATACATTGACCGGATAACACCGCCATACCGTGACCAGATAAAAGGGTATAAGAGGGCACAGTACAGGAAATGACTAGGGGCACTGCACAGGGTGTGGTAAGAGGGCACCATGCAGGGTATAAGGGGGCACAGTCACATGACCCTGTGACATTAGAAGGTCCTTATGGTGAATGCGGTTCATACGCCACCATAATGAGAGGCAGAGGAGTCAGACAGGGGTGTGATTATGTGGCTACAGATAACAATGTTAAATATCAGCCAGTACAGGCCCCAAAAATTGGGCAATAGGCATTCACCTGACAGCAAAGACCTTTGGATTCTGTGGCTGGAGGTACATTAGACGGTCACAGAATAAATATGTAACTGTCGGCCAGTACAGGCCCCAAAAATTAGGCAATAATCATTCACCTGACAGCAAAGAACTTTGGATTCTGTGGCTGGAGGTAATTTAGGCGGTCACAGGATAAAAATGTAACTGTCGGCCAGTACAGCCCCAAAAATTAGGCAATAGGCATTCACCTAACAGCAAAAAACGTTGGATTCTGTGGCTGGAGGTACATTAGGCGGTCTCAGGATATAAATGTAACTGGCGGGCAGTACAGGCCCCAAAAATTAGGCATTCACCTGACATAAAAGGCCTTTTATGCTGCTGTTTATACATAAGGCAAGGACCATTTTTTGTTCTGGGTAATGGCAGATATGTGTGGGCTGGCATGAGGAAATTCAATTACATGTGGTCATCACAGGTGTTGAATTCCTCCGCGATCCATGCCTCATTCATTTTTAAAAATGTGAGGTAGTCCACACTATCATGAGCTAGGCGAGTGCGCTTATCGGTCACAATCCCCCCTGCTGCGCTGAAGTCCTTTCGGACAGGACACTTGACGAGGGGCAAGCCAAGAGTTCCATGGCAAATTGTGCCAGCTCTGGCCACAGGTCAAGCCTGCACAGCCAGTAATCAAGGGGTTCCTCAATTCTCAGAGCATCCACATTGGCCATTAACCCGATGTAGTCGGACACCTGTCAGTCTAGCTGTTCTCTAAGACTAAATCCGGAGGACAGCTGTTGATGGGTTGGCTGCAAGAATGATCTCATATCTGAAGTGACCAACACATCTTCAAACCCCCTACTTTTTGCAGGCGCGGAAGGATTGGTGCCCGCACCTGTTTCGCTGTGGGTGCCAGTGCCCACAACAGCAGAATGAAGCATCTCTCGCAGCAAAGCCCGGAAATTCTGCATTCTGACACCCCACTGTGATGCTGGCAACATCTCCGCCATTTTGTGTTTGTATCGGGGGTCCAAAGTATATTGCCACCCATTACAGGTACTTGACCTTTATGCTCTTCAAACACTAGAACATGAAGGCCCCCATTTGCACTAAATTGGAAGCTGTGGAGAGCCCTGGCTCCTGCTTATCGACCAGAAGAATGTCATCCTGGGTCTCCTCCCCCAGCCACGGACAACACCAAGGAATCCCCGATGTTACGGGGCACCAAAGGCGCACTCGGTCTCCCATCAGCCGCAGACCTGCTGCTTAGCTTCGGGAGAAATGATCTGTGTCCGACCTCGTTCCCAGAGCGGCTTTGCTAGCTGGGAGGCTCCCTGCTCCTAGGTCTGCCTTGAGCGCCGAGCTGATCACTCGGTGCTCGACTTGTCTGTCTGTCTGTCATGTGACGCTGGCCACGTCACATGACCCTCACTCCCCACTATACATACAGGCAACCTGCTGGCTACAGGTTGCCTGTGATTTTGGTCCCTTAGGCTGTGTATTATTATTGTTATTAAGCTTACCTTTGGGTTTGATCCTTGATCTGCTACCTGACACCTCTTCTGCCTGCTCCCTGAACCTTGACGCTACCTCTCGGATTTTGACCTCGGCTTGCTTTTGGATTTTGTCTTTGCCCTTTTCTCTTGTACTGATGTGACCTCCCGGATTTTGACCTCGGCCCGCTCTTGGATCTATCTCTGTCTCCTCCGTCGTACTGACGCGACCTCCTGGACTGACCCCGGCTAGTTGACCCGCCTCACCCTTCCATTTTTGGTGGTTCCTTGCTTGTTCCACCTCTCTGTCCGCTCGAGTGTTACATCTCATTGGCTGTCCGCTTCCCTGCTGTCTCTATCTCTATGCTTGCACTTACTCAGGTCAGGGACTGTTGCCCAGTTGTGCCCCGTCGACCTAGGACAGGTGGTGCAAGTAGGCAGGCACAGGGGACCGGGTGGCAGCTCAGGGGGTGCACCTCCTCTCTATCTTTATACCCGTGACGCTACCTCGTGACACCCGAAAAGTTTAAAACCTGCTCTTCTTGCTCCTTCTCCTCCTCCTCTTCAGACTCCTGCTAACTTATCTCAAATGGAGTAGCCCCCCCTGGGAATTCATTTAGCATCTTGACTATCTCATCTTCCAGCTCCTGCTCCTTGACAGCTTAATCAATGACACGACACAATGCACGCTCCAGAAAGAAGGCGTAAGGTACGATGTCAATGATGGTGCCCTGGCTGTGACTGACCAGTTTAGTGATCTCATCAAATGTCCGCAGAAGTATGCATGCGTCACGCATGAGCAGCCACTGGCTCAATGAAAAAAAAAAAAGCCCCCAGAACCTTTCCTGCCGCAGAGTTTGCACAGGTAGTCGTTAACGGCACGTTTCTGCTGGAGCAGCCTATCAAGCATATACAAGGTGGAGTTCCAGCGCGTCGGGCAGTCACAAATCAGACGTCTGATGGGCAAGTGGTGTCGCCACTGAACATCAGCAAGGCAAGCCATGGCCGCAAATGGCCAGAGATTTTCCTGGCTTGCCGCAAGACGTCCTGGACCCCAGGATATTTGACAACGAATCGCTGCATGACCAAGTTCAGGACGTGTGCCATGCATGGCACGTGTGTCATTTTGCCCCGTTTCAGTGCGCTCAGCAGATTGGCACCGTTGTTGCACACCACTTTACAAACTATCAAATTGAGTGGGGTTAACCACTGATCAGCCTGTGACCTCAGAGCTGAAAGGAGTGCAGGACCGGTGTGGCTCTTGGCTTTCAGGCACAACAACAACAGCCAGCATAGCAACGTCTCACCTGGCATGTCAAATAAGTTCTAGGGAGCTTGGGGGGGTAACATAGTAACATAGTACATAAGGCCGAAAAAAGACATTCAGTCCACCCAGTTCGGCCTGTCATCCTGCAAGTTGATCCAGAGGAAGGCAAAAAAAAAACTGTGAGGGTGCAGCAGAAGAGGCGGTAGCAGTGGAAAAGGAGGAGTCAGCCGATGAGGAGACAGAGGATGGAGAAGGAGGAGGAGAAGAAGAGGCAGGCCTTCATGCAATCCGTGGTGGTAAAACCAAATCCACATGGGTGCCATTGGTTACATGCTTGACGGCATGTTTGACGGCCATCAGAAGGTTCACCCAGTGAGCAGTAAAAGTTACATACCTTCCCTGCCGGTGTTTGCTAGACCACGTGTCTGTGGTCAGATGTATCTTGGCACCGACCCTGTGTGCCAGAGATATATTAACTTGCCGCTGAACATAGCCATATAGTTCAGAGATGCCCTTCTGGGAGAAATATTTCCTTCCGGGTACCTTCCATTGTGGTGTGCCAATGACCACAAATTTTCTAAAGGCCTCCGAGTCCACCAATTTATATGGCAGTAGTTGGAGGTCTGGCAGTTCCGACAAGCCAGCGGTCAGAGGATTATGCGTCGTCATAATTTTTTTATGCTCGAACATTTGGGCCACGGAAGCCTAACTTGTGCCAGATGAACGTGACGACGGCACGGTGGAATGTGGAGTGGAGGACAAATGGGAGGAGGGATGAGAAGGAGGAGAGGCAGGAGGTGGAGCTCCGGTAGTGTGACTTTGTGGGTTCTGACAGCGTCACTCCCACTGGGCTCGGTGATGGGAGGCCAGGTGCCTTCTTAAGGCAGTCATCCCTAGGTGACTGTTGGTTTTACAGCGACTTATGCGTTGACAGCACAGGCAACACTATTATCAGCAGCTGACCCGTTAAAAAAAGCCCACACTGCGGAGCCACGTGCCGGCGTCCTGGGAGCGCAAGATGTGACCATGCATGGTGGATGGCTTGCTCCAGATACATTTGCAGTCTGCTCTTTGTCTCCGGTGCACTGCGAGTTCTGCCTGCTTCTCCTCCTTCTCTTCCCTATCTGCTGCTCCGTCTCTCACTCTGAACTCCCCTTCTCTTCCTCTCTTGTGGGCACCCACGTGACGTCCATCGACACGTCATCATCGTCAGCTTCACCACCACTGACAATAGAGATCTCGGATTAGGCAGCAACAGTGGGGACCACCCTCCTTGGGCTTATCTGGGTACTGTTGTCAGACCGCTGGGTGGCAGCCATTGCTACCTCCTCTCCTCATCTGATGCAAAGAATGGCTGCGCATCGGTAAGGTCTGTGAATGGATGGGAAAATAATTCCTCTGACTCGAGTGGAGGGGCTATGGTGGTGGTGGTGTCTTTTGGGGTGCACACAGCAGATAGTGAGGAAGGTGCAGATACAGAGGATAAAGGAGGGTGCAGAAGCAGAAGGCTGAGTGAGCCACTCAAACAACTCTGGTCCGCACTTTGAAGTTATCGCATGCGCCTTCTCCAGCTTCCCACTAAGGCTCCGTCCTGGTGCACCTGCCCGATCCCTACCATCCTTGCAGAATGGTCTGCCTTTTCCTCTGCCTGTTATTTTTTAAATGACCCTCTGCCTAAGTTCGTAGAGAAGAGCAGTAATTGTGGAAGAAAGTATATTGCAGCCCTCAATCAGTATTTGGTGGAAGAAGGTATATAGCAATAGCACCCCTCAATCAGTATTTTGTGGAAGAAGGTATATGGCACCCCTCAATCAGTATTTGATAGGAAAAGGTATATAGCAATAGCACACCTCAATCAGTATTTTGTGAAAGAAGGTATATGGCACCCCCCAATCAGTATTTGGCGGAAACAGGTATATAGCACCCCTCAATCAGTATTTTGTGGAAGCAGGTGTATCGAAGCCCTCAATCAGAATTTGGTGGAAGAAGGTATATAGCAATAGCACACCTCAATCAGTATTTTGTGAAAGAAAGTATAAGGCACCCCTCAATCAGTATTTGGCGTAAACAGGTATATAGTACCCCTCAATCAGTATTTGCCATAAACAGGGATATGGCACACCCTCAATCAGTATTTTATGGAAGCAGGTGTAACGCACCCCTTAATCAGTATTTGGTGGAAGAAAGTATATAGCAATAGTACCCCTCAATCAGTATTTTGTGAAAGAAAGTGTAAGGCACCCCTCAATCAGTATTTGGCAAAAACAGGTATATAGCACCTTTCAATCAGTATTTTACAGAAACGGGTATATAGCACTCCTCAATCAGTATTTGCCAGAAACAGGTATATAGCACCCCTCAATCAGTATTTTGCGGAAGCAGGTGTATCGCAGCCCTCAATCAGTATTTGGTGGAAAAGGGTATATAGCAATAGCATCCCTCAATCAGTTTTTTGGGGAAGAAGGTATATGGCACCACTCAATAAGTATTTGGCAGAAACAGGTATATAGCCCCCCTCAATCAAAATTTTGTGGAATCAGGTGAATCGCAGCCCTCAATCAGTATTTGGTGGAAGAAGGTATATAGCAATAGCAACCCTCAATCAGTATTTTGTGGAACAAGGTATATGGCATCCCTCAATCAGTATTTGGCGGAAAAGGTATATAGCACCCCTTAATCAGTATTTGGCGGAAACAGGTATATGGCACCCCCAATCAGAATTTTGTGCAAGTAGGTGTAACACAGCCCTCAATCAGTATTTGGTGGAAACAGGTATATAGTACCCCTCAATCAGTATTTGGCGGAAACAGGTATTTAGCACCCCTCAATCAGTATTTGGCAGAAACAGGTATTTAGCACCCCTCAATCAGTATTTGGCGGAAACAGGTATTTAGCACCCCTCAATCAGTATTTTGTGGAACAAGGTATATGGCACCCCTCAATCAGTATTTGGCAGAAAAAGGTATATAGCACCCCTCAATCAGTATAAGTCGGAAACAGGTATATAGCACCCCTCAATCAGAATTTTGTGGAAACAGGTATATAGCACCCCTCAATCAGTAATTGGCGGAAACAAGTACATAGCACCCCTCAATCAGTATTTTGTAGAAGCAGGTGTATTGCAGTCCTCAATCAGTATTTGGTGGAAGAAGGTATATAGCAATAGCACACCTAAATCAGTATTTTGTGGAAGAAGGTATATGACACCCCTCAATCAGTATTTGGCAGAAACAGGTATATAGCACCCCTCAATCAGTATTTGGTGGAAACAGGTATATTGCACCCCTCAATGAGTATTTTGTGGAAGCAGGTGTATTGCAGCTTTCAATCAGTATTTTGTGGAAGAAGGTATATGGCACCCTTCAATCGGTATTTTGTGGAAGCAGGTGTATCGGAGCCCTCAATCAGTATTTGGTGGAAGAAGGTTTATAGCAATCGCACCCTTCAATCAGTATTTTGTGGAAGAAGGTGTATAGCACCCCTTAATCAATATTTGGCGGAAACATGTATATACAACCCCTCAATCAGGATTTAGCAGAAGAAGGTATATAGCACCCCTTAATCAGTATTTGGCGGAAACAGGTATATGGCACCTCTCATTCAGTATTATGGCACCCCTCAATCAGTATTTTGTGGAAGCAGGTGTATCACAGCCCTCAATAAGTATTTGGTGGAAGATGGTATATGGGACCCCTTAATCATTTTTTTGTGGAAGCAGGTGTATCGCAGCCCTCAATCTGTATTTGGTGGAAGAAAGTATATAGCAATAGCACCCTTCAATCAGTATTTTGCGGAATAAGGTATATGGCACCCTTCAATCAGTATTGGACAGAAACAGATATATATAGCACCCCTCAATCAGTATTTGGCGGAAACAGGTATATAGCAATAGCACCCCTCAATCAGTATTTTGTGGAAGAAGGTATATGGCACCCCTTAATCATTATTTGGCGGAAACAGATATATAGCACCCCTCAATCAGTATTTGGTGAAAACAGGTATATAGCACCTCTCAATCAGTATTTGGCGGAAACAGGTATATGGCACTCCTCCATCAGTATTTGACGGAAACAGGCATATAGCACCCCTCAATAAGTATTTGGCAGAAACGGGTATATGGCACCCCTTAATCAGTATTTTGTTGAAGCAGGTGTATCGCAGCCCTCAATCAGTATTTGGTGGAAGAAGGTATATGGCACCCCACAATCAGCATTTGTTAGAAACAGGTATATAGCACCCCTCAATCAGTATTTGGAAGAAACAGGTATATCGAAGCCCTCAAGCAGTTTTTGGGGGGGCAACAGGTATATCACACCCATTGCAATTGGTTATTCCAATAGCGTTTGTCCGTCTATTTAGCTGCGGTATCGTAGCAGAACCGCACACAACTGCTGCACAATACAAATACACTATAATATAATTTCTATGTTAGAAAGTATATATATATCACACCCGTCTATATCACACCTATCGATAGCACACCTATACCAGTCCTTAAAAGGACTTTTGTGGCCCTATTAGCTAGCGTTTGTTGTCCCTAACTGTCCCTGCTCCAAAATGCAACCTCTCCCTACACTGGCAAAACATGTGTGTCCATGTGCTGAAACGTCCCAATTGGCTATCCTGTCCCACCTGATTGGATGGGTCAAAGTTCGGCGCTTTGCAAAAAAATATGGCACGTGCAAATATCGCTATATGTTCGCATGTTCGGCAAATCACGAACGAGCAAAGTTCGCCACGAAACGACCGCCGGGCGAACCGCAAGGCTATCTCTAGTCCTAGTTTCCAAATGCATAATCATATCCAAAAATACTGTTGCACTCAACCCATGTATGCCATGAAGTAACAGAATAGCTGGTTCATCATATTTGTTCAGTCCAAAATTAAAATAGGGGTTGTCTGCTTTTTACTATAGATGACCTATTCTCAGGATAGGTCATCCATATCAGATCGGTGGGGGTCCAACTTAAAGCACACTCGTCAATTGGCTGTTTGATGAGAAGGCAACACTCATATGAGCGCTGCTTTCTCTGCTCTGGTCTGTTGTCTCATATAAGTGAATGGGGACTCCATACTTGTACTTACACCTGCTCAATTGCTGCGGTGAGCAGGTAAACAGAGTAGAGAATGCAGCGCTGGTATGAGCGCTGTTTGATCTTCAAACAGCTAAACTGATTTTGATGACCTATAAATCAATAGAAAAAAGCCAACGACCCCTTCAAATGAGTCAGTCCAGCTTAGTAATAGCTCCCCATGGATTCTTGGTGTTAAACGATAATCAACATAATACAACAGAGCACTATAATGTTAAAGTATTTGATTGCAGGGAGTTCAGAAAATGAGAACCCTCATTCTCTAGAATGAGGGGTCACTGAACTCTCTCTGAATGGAGCAGTACTGTGCATGTTGGTCCATTGCTCCATTTATCCCTGTGGGACATGATGGACTGCTGCCCAACTTACTAATAGCTGTTAAATAATATTCACAGGATAAACCCTTTAATCTCTTCCACAGCTCAGGCTGTGTGGCTGCGGTGAAGAAGGGGGAACTTCTAAGTGATCTTTCTCAAGCTACAATGCAGACAGAGGCATCCTCTAGTCATGATCTCTCTGAATTAGAGCAAGTTAAAGTCACAGCTACCTAAACTGTATTTGCTGCTCTCACTTAAAGGGGTATTCTCATCTGAGACAATGGGGGCTCTCCACATAGAAGAGAATAGGAGCGCACCGCACATGCACACCCATTCATTCTATGGACCTGACAGAAATAGCCAAGCCAGCTCGGCTATTTTCGGCCACCCCATAAAAATGAATGGAGGGTGCCCTCCACTACTTTCAGGGCTCCTTTTAGGAGATAGGTGTGAATCCCAGTGCAGACAATGCTAGTGATATGCCACGATTGTCTCAGATGAGAAAACCCCTTTACACCTGCCTGGGAAAAAGAGGGGGGCTAGAGGGGTGCAGGCAGCAAGCAGAGAAAGAAGGAGGCTCACAGGTGTTCCTTTTGTCCCTGTATGGTTTTTATATCATCCTAGGAGAACGATGACATAAACGGGTCGTCTGGTTTCCAATATTGATGACCTATCCTCAGGGTAGATCATCAATATCAGATCAGAGGGGTTCGAACTCCTGACATCCCTTCTGATCAGCTGTTTGAAGAGCACTGCGTTCTCTTAGCTATTTACCTGCTCACCGTCGGGACTGCAGCAGCAAGCTGTGTAACCACAATTTCTCAGAACATATTCACTTGAATGGTATGGAGTGTAGCTACAACTGCTCCTTCTCATTCAAACCGTGGTCTCTAAACAGCTGATCGGCAGAGGTGCCCGCAGTTAGACCTATGCAATCTGACATTGATGACGTATCCTGAGGATAGGTCATCGATATCGGAAACCGAACAACTCCCATTATGTTATTTCCCCCAATATAAATCAGAGATCAGAAAAAAAGATAAGCTGCACCCATAACTACCAATACTATAAACTTAATATATAATTTATCGGTCACAGTAAACACAGTAAAAAATGGCACCTGTAAAAAAAAAAAAAATTGTATTTTTATTGTTCAAGTAGTATAACAATGAAAACTTTGAGGGAAATGTATTAACCATTTCCACACCGGGCCATTTTCCCCCTTCCTGACCAGGACTAATTTAGCAAATCTGACATGTCACTTCATGTGGTAAGACCTTTGGAATGCTTTTACTTATCAAAGCCATTCAGAGATTGTTTTCTCGTGACACATTGTACATCATGTTAATGGTAAATTTGAGTCAAGATATTTCACTTTTATTTATAAAAAAAAATCCACAAGTTAACGATTTTTTTAAAAAAATGTACTGTTTTCTAAATTTGAATCTCTCTGCTTTACAGATAGTGATACCTCATAATATACTCATTAATTAACATTCACCATATATCTACTTTATGTTGGCATCATTTTGGTAATGTAACTTTATTTTTTAGGACGTTAGAAGGTTTAGAATTTTAGAAGCAATCTTTAAGAAAATTTCCAAAATCAATATTTTTAAGGACCAGTTCAGTTCTGAAGTCATTTTAAGGAGCTCACATAATAGAAACCACCCATAAATACCCCATTTTAGAAACTACATCCCTCAAACTATTCAAAACTGGTTTCAGAAATGTTGTTAACTGTAGAAGGAAGAGATTTAAATATATCTATAAATATATATACAGTTGCAAGAAAAAGTATGTGAACACTTTGGAATGATATGGATTTCTGCACAATTTGGTCATAAAATGTGATCTGAGCTTCATCTAAGTCACAACAATAGACAATCACAGTCTGCTAAAACTAATAACACACAAATAATTAAATGTTACCATGTTTTTATTGAACACACCATGTAAACATTCACAGTGCAGGTGGAAAAAGTATGTGAACCCCTAGCCTAATGACATCTCCAAGAGCTAATTGGAGTGAGGTGTCAGCCAACTGGAGTCCAATCAATGAGATGAGATTGGAGGTGATGGTTACAGCTGCCCTGTCTTATAAAAAACACACACCAGTTCTGGGTTTGCTTTTAACAAGAAGCATTGCCTGATGTGAATGATGCCTCACACAAAAGAGCTCTCAGAAGACCCACGATTAAGAATTGTTGACTTGCATAAAGCTGGAAAGGGTTATGCAAGTATCTCCAAAAGCCTTGCTGTTCATCAGTCCATGGTAAGATAAATTGTCTATAAATGAAGAAAGTTGCCATTCTGTAAAGGAGTTGCCGTCCTGTAAAGATGACTGCAAGAGCACAGCACAGACTGCTCAATGAGGTGAAGAAGAATCCTAGAGTGTCAGCTAAAGACTTACAAAAGTCTCTGGCATATGCTAACATCCCTGTTAGCCAATCTACGATACATAAAACACTAAACAAGAATGGATTTCATGGGAGGATACCACAGAGAAAGCCACTGCTGTCCCCAAAAAAACATTACTGCACATTTACAGTTTGCACAAGAGCACCTGGATGTTCCACAGCAGTACTAGAAACATATTCTGTGGACAGATGAAACCAAAGTTGAGTTGTTTGGAAGAAACACACAATACTATGTGTGGAGAAAAAGAGGCACAGCCCACCAACATCAAAACCTCATCCCAACTGTGAAGTATGGTGGTGGGGGCATCATGGTTTGGGGCTGCTTTGCTGCGTCAGGGCCTGGACGGATTGCTATCATCGAAGGAAAAATGAATTCCCTGTTTTATCAAGACATTTTGCAGGAGAACTTAAGGCCATCTGTCCACCAGCTGAAGCTCAACAGAAGATGGGTGTTGCAACAGGACAACGACCCAAAGCATAGAAGTAAATCAACAACAGAATGGCTTAAACAGAAGAAAATACGCCTTCTGGAGTGGCCCAGTCAGAGTCCTGACCTCAACTCGATTGAGATGCTGTGGCATGACCTCAAGAAAGCGATTCACACCAGACATCCCAAGAATATTGCTGAACTGAAACAGTTCTGTAAAGATGAATGGTCAATAATTACTCCTGACCATTGTGCACATCTGATCTGCAACTACAGGAAACGTTTGGTTGAAGTTATTGCTGCCAAAGGAGGTTCAACCAGTTATTAAATCCAAGGGTTCACATACTTTTTACACCTGCACTGTGAATGTTTACATGGTGTGTTCAATAAAAACATGATAACATTTAATTCTTTGTGTGTTGTTAGTTTAAGCAGACGGTGATTGTCTATTGTTGTGACTTAGATGAAGATCAGATCACATTTTATGACCAATTTGTGCAGAAATCCATATCATTCCAAAGGGTTCACATACTTTTTCTTGCAACTGTATATATATATATATATATATATATATATATATATATATATATATATATATATATATCCATAAGAAAACTGTGGCAGCACTCCCTTGAGAACTTGTATAGAATATAGGGCGCCCGCGATGGTCCCTCGATTCAGGACGGCAAACAGCAAAGAAAGTTCGCAGCACTCATTGAAAGATAAAATGTGCTCTTTTATTCACACATGAAGTGACAACGTTTCGGTTCTCTCACAGAACCTTTCTCAAGTCAGTTCATTTTGACAATACTGGAGCTGTTGCTGCGGAACAATTATTTTGTGTTCCAAGGACAGTTTTAATTGCAGATGGTGGGCGCGGCGATGGGGTCCAACACCGCGCCCACCTATGCAAACATATTTGTGCGGTCATTTGAGGAACGTCTTGTCTATGTATCTCCCCACTTCAACCAAGTTTTGACGTGGTGGAGATACATAGATGACATTTTCCTGATTTGGACGGGCACCATGGATGCACTGATGGACTTTCATGTATATTTGAACTCCTTAGATAAGGAGATCCAGTTTACATTAACGGCATCGGTGGACCGGGTGCGGTATCTTGATACTCAGGTTTACATAGAGAATGAACAAATACACATGGATTTGAATATAAAACCCACTGATAAGAACACATTGCTGCATTTTGCAAGTGGACACCCAAGAAGAATGATAAATTCGTTACCATTTAGTCATATGCTCAGAGTAAGGAGAATAGTGGATAAGGACAATAACATTGATCAGGCATTAAAGAATATGGAGCAATCTTTTGTAAATAGGGGATATCCCAGAAATCTGGTGAAAAGACATGCGGATAGAGTGAGAGGCATGTCCAGAGAGGAGTTGTTAGTTACTAAACCAAAACAGGCTAGTCAGAGGTTACCCTTTGTGTCATCCTATAATGAGTTAAGTCCAAATATAGAGCGTATAGTGAGGCGCCATTGGGGGTTATTGAGCAGTGGTCACCCTACCATAGCGGCCTTTAAGGAACCGCCTATGATGGCATACAAAAGAGCAAGGAATATCAGGGACAAAGTGGTGCATTCCAAAGTCCCTGAGAAAAATCAATTAAGACAAACTTTTTTAAAGATGAAGCGAACAGGATGTTTCCCATGTTTGGGGTGTGTGAATTGCAGACTCATGCATAAGGGGTCGGCATTCACACATCCCGAAACAGGAGAGATATTCAATATTAAATATTATCTCACATGTGACTCATCGTGGGTAATCTATGTGTTATGGTGCCCTTGCAAAAAGCTTTATTGGGCGAAACCACATGTGACTTGAAAACGAGGTTGAATAACCATAGACAATCCATCAGAAACAAAAGAAACGATCTACCGGTGTCAAAACACTTTGTGGAGAAGAATCATAAAGAAAGTGATTTGAGATTTATGATCTTGGATCATGTTAAACCATTAGAAAGAGGAGGGGATAGGTTAACTGTTTTAAAGAAAAATGAGCTCAGATGGATTTTCTGTTTGGATACTTTGAAACCGAAAGGATTAAATGTCGAATTTAGGGTAACAGGGGGGATGGTGGGTTAATGCCCCTTCTCTGTTGTCCATTCTTCTTGTGTGTCCAGAATGCTGTACTGGGTGAACCCGGTGGAAAATTATGCTTTTTAATTATATTACAACACGACTGGTTATGTTGTTTGATTACTGTATAGCAGCATTGTTATCTTATCTTGCTGGGATGGTAATTAGGGCTGTAGGAAGTAATGGGAATAAGGAGGACGTTAGATAGAGTTATTGCCCAAAAGATTGCCCTGCTGTAAAATGGCGGAAAGGATAAGTGAAGTGACGCTGGCTGATGCAGTGGCGGACGCGTGGGCACGTGATGCACGGGTTACGTGTGACGCAGTACGCCAGACATCACGGCGCTTTAATTCCGCCTGTTGGTGACGCATGGAGTTTATGTGCGTCCTAACAGCTGGTGAGTGATTGGCACATGCGCAGTGGCGAGGACGAGACGCGGAGAGTTACCGCGTACCTACACGAGTCAAAACGCCATCTATTCAGCTCATTGCATATACCCCAGGCAAGGTATAGAAATTAGGAATTTTAAATGCACTATGCACTTTATTATCGGCACTTTAAATATGCACTATGAATATGCAGTATGGTTAGAACACTATGGCAGATGTAGAATGGGCTTGTTAGTCTGTTTACATAGATACGAGTCACAAATGAATGAATCGTTATATGTCCACAAAAGGGGAGTGTACCATTTTTGTATTGGTACTATTGCACTTTATGTTTCACCTGACTTGAGAAAGGTTCTGTGAGAGAACCGAAACGTTGTCACTTGATATGTGTGAATAAAAGAGCACATTTTTTCTTTCAAGGGTGCTGCGAACTTTTTTTGCTCTATATATATATATATATATATATATATATATATACAAACCGGATTCCAAAAAAGTTGGGACACTATACAAATCATGAATAAAAACTGAATGCAATGATGTGGAGGTGCCAACTTCTAATATTTTATTCAGAATAGAACATAAATCACGGAACAAAAGTTTAAACTGAGAAAATGTACCATTTTAAGGGAAAAATATGTTGAATCAGAATTTCATGGTGTCAACAAATCCCAAAAATGTTGGGACAAGGCCATTTTAACCACTGTGTGGCATCTCCCCTTCTTCTTACAACACTCAACAGACGTCTGGGGACCGAGGAGACCAGTTTCTCAAGTTTAGAAATAGGAATGCTCTCCCATTCTTGTCTAATACAGGCCTCTAACTGTTCAATCGTCTTGGGCCTTCTTTGTTGCACCTTCCTCTTTATGATGCGCCAAATGTTCTCTATAGGTGAAAGATCTGGACTGCAGACTGGCCATTTCAGTACCCGGATCCTTCTCCTACGCAGCCATGATTTTGTGATTGATGCAGAATGTGGTCTGGCATTATCTTGTTGAAAAATGCAGGGTCTTCCCTGAAAGAGATGACGTCTGGATGGGAGCATATGTTGTTCTAAAACCTGAATATATGTTTCTGCATTGATGGTGCCTTTCCAGACATGCAAGCTGCCCATGCAACAAGCACTCATGCAACCCCATACCATCAGAGATGCAGGCTTCTGAACTGAGCGTTGATAACAACTTGGGTTGTACTTATCCTCTTTGGTCCGGATTACATGGCGTCCCAGATTTCCAAAAAGGACTTCAAATCGTGACTCGTCTGACCACAGAACAGGCTTCCATTTTGCCACAATCCATTTTAAATGATCCCTGGCCCAGTGAAAATGCCTGAGCTTGTGGATCTTGCTTAGAAATGGCTTCTTCTTTGCACTGTAGAGTTTCAGCTGGCAACGGCGGATGGCACGGTGGATTGTGTTCACTGACAATGGTTTCTGGAAGTATTCCTGAGCCCATTCTCTGATTTCCTTTACAGTAGCATTCCTGTTTGTGGTGCAGTGTCATTTAAGGGCCCGGAGATCACAGGCATCCAGTATGGTTTTACGGCCTTGACCCTTACGCACAGAGATTGTTCCAGATTCTCTGAATCTTCGGATGATGTTATACACAGTTGATGATGATAGATGCAAAGTCTTTGCAATTTTTCGCTGGGTAACACCTTTCTGATATTGCTCCACTATCTTTCTGCGCAACATTGTGTGAATTGGTGATCCTCTACTCATCTTGGCTTCTGAGAGACACTGCCACTCTTAGAAGCTCTTTTTATACCCAATCATGTTGCCAATTGACCTAATTAGTGTTAATTGGTCTTCTAGCTCTTCGTTATGCTCAAATTTACTTTTTCCAGCCTCTTATTGCTACTTGTCCCAACTTTTTTGGGATCTGTTGACACCATAAAATTCTGATTCAACATATTTTTCCCTTAAAATGGTACATTTTCTCAGTTTAAACTTTTGTTCCGTGATTTATTTTCTATTCTGAATAAAATATTAGAAGTTGGCACCTCCACATCATTGCATTCAGTTTTTATTCACGATTTGTATAGTGTCCCAACTTTTTTGGAATCCGGTTTGTACGCTCACCTAAAGAATTATTAGGAACACCATACTAATACGGTGTTGGATCCCCTTTTGCCTTCAGAACTGCCTTAATTCTACGTGGCATTGATTCAACAAGGTGCTGATAGCATTCTTTAGAAATGTTGACCCATATTGATAGGATAGCATCTTGCAGTTGATGGAGATTTAAGGGATGCACATCCAGGGCAGTTCCACCACATCCCAAAGATGCTCTATTGGGCTGAGATCTGGTGACTGTGGGGGCCATTTTAGTACAGTGAACTCATTGTCATGTTCAAGAAACCAATTTGAAATGATTCGAGCTTTGTGACATGGTGCATTATCCTGCTGGAAGTAGCCATCAGAGGATGGGTACATGGTGGTCATGAAGGGATGGACATGGTCAAAAACAATGCTCAGGTAGCCCATGGCATTTAAACGATGGCCAATTGGCACTAAGGGGCCTAAAGTGTGCCCAGAAAACATCCCCCACACCATTACACCACCACCACCAGCCTGCACAGTGGTAACAAGGCATTATGGATACATGTTCTCATTCTGTTTACGCCAAATTCGGACTCTACCATTTGAATGTCTCAACAGAAATTGAGACTCATCAGACCAGACAACATTTTTCCAGTCTTCAACAGTCCAATTTTGGTGAGCTCGTGCAAATTGTAGCCTCTTTTTCCTATTTGTAGTGGAGATGAGTGGTACCCGGTAGGGTCTTCTGCTGTTGTAGCCCATCCGCCTCAAGATTGTGCGTGTTGTGGCTTCACAAATGCTTTGCTGCATACCTTGGTTGTAACGAGTGGTTATTTCAGTCAACGTTGCTCTTCTATGAGCTTGAATCAGTCGGCCCATTCTCCTCTGACCTCTAGCATCAACAAGGCATTTTCGCCCACAGGACTGCCGCATACTGGATGTTTTTCCCTTTTTTCACACCATTCTTTGTAAACATTAGAAATGGATGTGCGTGAAAATCCCAGTAACTGAGCAGATTGTGAAATACTCAGACCGGCCCGTCTGGCACCAACAACCATGCCACGCTCAAAATTGCTTAAATCACCTTTCTTTCCCATTCTGACATTCAGTTTGGAGTTCAGGAGATTGTCTTGACCAGGACCCCAACCCTACATGCATTGAAGCAACTGCCATGTGATTGGTTGACTAGAGAATGATTACTGCTTTGCACACTCTTGGCATTCTCTTTTGAGGACCGTCGGATTTAAAAAGTCCAGCGGCGGAGCGCTCAGAAAGAAGGTGGAGCCCAGCAGCCACACTGAAGCGAGAACCATCCCCAGGATGACTAGCATTGAAACAAGAATCATCCCCTGGAAACAAGCAGTAACCCTCTAGGAACGAGCATTAACCCCTCAAGGCTGGCCAAGTATCATTAACACTTTCCCACTGCCACCAATATCTTTAACCCCTGCATCCACCAAGAACCCTATACCACTAACACCATAACCCCTTCAATATTTACCATTACCCACTGCCACCAATCCCTGAAATAGTATTAACCCTATACCACCAACACCATATCCTTTTACCCCTGAATTAACCCCTGCATACCCTATGCCACCAACCTTATATAATTTTAACCCCTATAGTACCCAGTCCCTGCTTTTGCCCCTGATTGTATTTAACCCTTTCTACCCTGTAAGGACAGCGTGTAGTTAGGTCTCGGAGGGTGCTGCTATAATGTGTGTTTGAGTGTATATTCAGATAGATTTTGGGGTGGAATTGTAGTTGGGATTGCATTGTGTTAGTGTAGTATTAGAGTGCTGTTAGTTTAGTACCATGTGCATCTATATATTTATATAACCATTGATATAAATATATATATATTTCACAGTAGACTTGTGATTGCTTAATAAATACTTTATTGTTCTAACGCAGTTAATAGTCTTTTGTCACCGCCGTAATTCAACGCACGTTGTTCAGGAAAAGTTTTTATAATATTTAAAGAGACAGGGGGCACACCAAATAATTCAGGGAGTGCAAAGGGTGGTAAAAAGAGCATATGACAAGTAACCTGAGCCAAGAGAGAGTCACAAGAGCCACCCCATGAATGCACATCCGACAATGAATCAATATTAAAAATATATATAAAGTTTATTAGATACACCAACACACATTAAAAATTGTATACAATTAGAACAAAGTGCAGTATGCAATAGAATATATGTAACTGACACACACAGGTCCACTGAGTTGCCACAAATAGGCACATGCACTATAAACCAGCATATAAAGGAATTCAATGGATAACATAAAGCAAATGTCAGGTAAGGTAAGACTGCTAAAAATAGAGACAAAATAGGTCAAATATCACAAGCCAAACCTACATAACCAGCTGGTGCAGTGGACCTGGAAGCATGAGAAACGCCCAACACGTATCACCGGAGCAATCAGGCTTCCTCAGGGGTAAAGAGCTGTATGTTGGGGTATCACATAATATAGGGTAGTAAATAAAGTACAATTATAATCACCTGTGCAGCAGGATTGATGTGGGCAGTGTGGAGGCATGCCAAACAATGCAAAACCGGAAACCGGAAATGTAGAAGTCACATATGCGTTCCCAGGGCTGCCATCAGAAATTTTGGGGCCCCTTACACAGCTCAAGGCCTGGGCCCCCCTCCTACCCCGCCCCTTTAGAATCCGTCCTGACTCCACCTCCCCTCCACCCCCAAGGACCTACTCCCAATTTCATTATTTTTTTACAACTACAAAGACAGTAAAAAAGTGATAATCAGCGATTTCAGTAAGGAATTAATTTTTGACCAAATAATATGAAGCCTGCTACCACGACAAGGT
The DNA here is from genome assembly GCF_014858855.1 of Bufo gargarizans. NCBI lineage: Eukaryota > Metazoa > Chordata > Amphibia > Anura > Bufonidae > Bufo > Bufo gargarizans. Next base: position 339,305,822 of record NC_058083.1, read on the forward strand.
AGACTTTTTTAAACAGGACCCTCCACTAACACTAACTACACTACCTGTTCTAATCTGCCCTAGCAATCTTCCCCTGGCACATTTAAGAAAAAACACCTTAAAAGCACAAGGTTTACTGTTACAGTGTTATGGGGGGGATCTGTGGATGACGTACTGCTATGGGGGGAATCTGTGGAGGACTTACTGTTATGGGGGGAATCTGTGGAGGACTTACTGCTATGGGGGGAATCTGTGGATGACACACTGTTATGGGGGGAATCTGTGGATGACACACTGTTATGGGGGGAATCTGTGGATGACACACTGTTATGGGGGGAATCTGTGGATGACACACTGTTATGAGGGATCTATGGATGACACACTGTTATGAGGGATCTATGGATGACACACTGTTATGGGGGAATCTGTGGATGACACACTGTTATAGGGGAATCTGTGGATGACACACTGTTATGGGGGATCCGTGGATAGCTCAGCTCAGTATGCGGCACAGGCTACTTTTACACTGCCGTTTCTGGGTCCACCTGTCAGATCTGTTTCAGGGATCTCACAAGCGGCCCCAAACAGATCAGTTTTGCCCCAATGCATTCAGAATGGATAAGGATCCGTTCAGAATGCATCAGTTTGGCTCCGTTCCGCCTCAATTCCGCTCTGGAGGCGGACACCAAAACGCTGCTTGCAGTCGGATCTTTAGATTCTTTTAACCTGTGACTCATTCGATTCTTGTGTGACTCAGACTCAGAGCTGCTAGTGCTTGCCTTGGCTCTGATTGGTTGGTGGGCGGGGAGGGGAGGGGCTGGCAGAAGCAGCTTCCACTCTAGGATCAGATTACACTCCTCCCGAGTCCCTCCCCTCCCTGCTGCCGGCAGGCTCTGCTCTTGTGTGCTAGGTCAGACTGAGCTGTTTCACTCTGATCGGCTCAGTCAGAGGAAACGACTCCGGTTCAGTGAACTGAATTGATTCAAATGAACGATTCGTTCATGAACCGTACATCACTAGCAAGAAATGATCAATTGCCCCCCTCTAGTGAGGCAATAAAGTTCAACTCAAGTCACTGACAAATGGGGAAGGGGGGGGGAATTAAAAAAAATATATTTTTTTTATTTTTTTTATTGGAACTGGCCGGGCCCCCCCCAGGGTCTGGGCCCCTTACTGGGGTATTGGCTGTACCCCCCTGATGGCGGCCCTGTGCGTTCCACCGGCCAAATCAAAGCTGTACAGCACACATGGGCCAGGGCAGTAGTGGTATTCAATATAATCCGATGAAATAAACATATATATCTTTGGGGCTAGCTGGCATAAGACAGTGGGGGCACACAGGGTCGCAGAAACAATATCAGACAAGCTGGTGAACGAATGGAAGCAGTGATCATAGACCGGATGTGTGTGAGCACATGACCGGAAATGGAATGCCGCAGTGGAACACATGGTGGAACGCATAGTGCGCTCCACTGGGGATAGTGGAGAGCACAATGCGTTCCACACACAGGTAGGATAGCCAGGAACAGCCCAGCATGCCAGAGGAGATGAAGAGGAGCCTATTAGACCATAAGGGCAATAGCATAAACACAATATAACTATTATACATATTATATATGCGATCTGGGATAGCAGGTGTTAAGGGGGCAAAGGCACTAATGATGAAGAAACAGATATAGATATATATATATATATCTATGTGAGCACAATCATGCGTGTATATGCACCAGAGGTCAAACATTAAACAGCAAATATATCATTCACACCATCTGTACAATATATGATCATACATAAATAAATGAATAAATGTACTCATGTCATTACCAATACTATGAATATGAATACCTGCAAGAGACACAAATTACTGTTAATGAGCAATAAGGGTACATAGGCACTAACGATAAAGCAAACATAGATATACATTTGTCTAAACATGATCATACGTATAAATGCACCAGAGGTCAGACATTAAACAGTAAATATATAATTCACACCATGTGTACAATATATGGAGTGATCATACATGAATAAATGCACTGATGTCATTACCAATAATATGAATATGAATTCCTGAAAGGAAATATAAATTACTGATAATGAGCAATCAGACACATTACTGTTATACAATGTACATAATGTGTATAAAAAATAAATAAATAAAAAACCCTGATCTATGATCCACGACATGTAATGGTCCATTACAGAGGAGTGAAGAAAAGAAAAAAATGTGATTAAGTGATAAATAGCCTATGACATGGGAAAGACCACGAGTGTGGAAGTGAAAAGAAAGGTGGATGAAGTTGTGCCCAAGGCGTGTGTGAGGAAAAAGAAGGTAAAACGGAAATAAGTGAAGAAGACCTGTAAGGAATAAATTGATTAATAAATATACATAAAAAGTGGATGTAATAATATATTAATAATAATAGCAAGCCAAATGGCAGTGCACATTTTTTGTCTGGACTAGAGCCCCTGGCCTAAGCCCCTGTATGAGTATGATATGACCAGTGCCAAATAAGTGCCAATGTATGGCACACGCAAGCAAGCGCAAACATCAACACTGTGCCCAGACCGCGTAATGCAAATATATATGTGCGTTAAACAAGTACCCCCTATTTAGCCCCCAATGTTGGTGCCCTGACACCACAGAGCAGTTGTGCCCACTGTGGTGTACACCCTGCTACTCCTGGGGTGACAGCATGCTGTGTGACCCTAGGTGAGGAAATGGATGGCCCCACCCCATGATTCAAAAGGGAATCCCATGTTCAGGTGTTATAGAAGCCAGTGAACATGAGTTCTTTGTTTAGTCCATGAGGGGCCACTGTGTCCAGATTGAAAATCCACTTGGACTCCAAACGCAGCAACTGGGAAGTAGCCGACCCTCCCCTCAAGTTCATGCGCACCAAATCAAGGCCCGCAATCTTAAGTCCAGAGGTTATGCACTGGTGACAGTCCAGAAAATGTGCAGCGACTGAGGTTAACGGTTTCGGGAAAAGGTAGAGCAACAGGTAGGATAAAGAATAGATAGGTGGAGTCATCAATAGATGATTTACGCCTACTTATTAATATTAATTATTAATATTAACTCAAAATATTAATAATGAATATCCCTTTTACATTAACCCTTTAAATATTCCACAGGAATGAAAGCAATTTTTTTTGCAGATTTTCGATTTTAATTTTTTTTTTCCTGTAACACATCATGGGTTAAAAACCAAACAAATATTTATTCCCCCGATTCTGCAGTTTACAGAAACACAGCATATATGGTCATATACCACTGTATGGGCACATGGCAGGGCGCAGATAGATTTTTGGAGAGCAGATTTTGGTGAAATGGTTTTAGGGCACTGTGTTGCATTTGAAGAGACCCCGAGATACTCCCACAGTACAAACCCCCAAAAAGTGACCACATTTTGTAAACAAAATCACCCAAGGAATTTTTAAGGGGTGTAGTGAGCACTTTGAGACAAAAGGTGTTTCAAAGAATGTATAACCCTTGGCTATGAAAATGAACAAAGATTATTTACTTTTTTTACAAGAAAATGGTGCTTTAGGCCCAAACTTTCTTTTTCACAAAAGATAACAGAAGAATATCCCCCTACAATTTGCTACCCGTTTTCCGATTACAGTAACATCCTAATTGTTGTCGTAAGCTGTTATTTGGGGATACGCCAGGGCTCAGAAGGGAAGGAGGGGCATCTGGATTTTCTAACATGGAATTTTCTGTCATGGGTTTTAAGAGCAATAGCTTTTTAATTTTCTTGTTGACTTAGCTGCATGGGGACTAATTTTTTGTGGGACAAGCTGTAGTTTTTGTTGGCACCATTTTGGGGTACATTTGGCTTTCTGGTAGCTGTTTATAAAAATTTTGGGGAGGTGAACTTACAAAAAAAAGCTGGTTGGTGTCATTTTTCAATATTTTTTTTTACATAGTTCATTTGATGGGGTAAATTATATGATATTTTTGTAGATCCAGTTGTTATGGATGCAAAAATACCAAATATGTCTATTTTTTTATTTTTACACAATAAGAACATTATTAGAAAAGAAAAATCATGTTTTTGTGTTGCCATTTTCTTAGAGCTATATTTTAAAAAAATTCTGGCTATGGTCTTGTGTGGGAGCTTGTTTTTTGCGGGATGAGGTGAGGTTTTTATTGCTACCACTTTGGGCTATATAAGACTTTTTGTTTGATTGATATTATTTTTTTTGGGGAGGCGAGGTGACTAAAAAAAGCTGTTTTGGCGTATTTTTTATTTTTTTTACCCTGTTTACTTGATGGGGTAAATAATGTGATATTTTTATAGAGCCAGTTGTTACAGACATAGCAAAAGCAAAAAAATTCCATTTTTTTTTTGCGTTTTACACAATAAGAGCATTTTTAGAATGTATTTTTTCTTAGAGCCATATTTTTAGAATTTTTTTGGGCTATGGTCTTGTGTGGGGGCTCATATTTCGCAGGATGAGGTGAATTTTATTGCTACCATTTTGGGGTACATATGACTTTTTGATCGATTAACATTATGTATTTTGGGAGGTGAGGTAAATTTAAAAAGCTGTTTTGGCTAATGTTTATTTATTTATTTTTTACGGTGTTCACCTGATGGGGTAGATCATGTGATATTTTTATAGAGCTGGTCATCACTGACTCGTCAATACAAAATATGTCTATTTTATTCATAATTTTTATTTTTTTACATTTTTTTAATAAATTCCTGAACTGTATACACAGCCCTCGTTCAGCGAGGAATGGCCCCTGCCTTCTCTCTGGGGTGCCCTGCTGTCACTGACAGTGGGCCCCCCGCTCGGCAGCTGCACGTTTAGGGCATATGGAAACCCTTGTATTTTCATTTTTTCTATGAACTATAGTTTGCATGGTAAGAGTACAACACTTTGCATTAGGGTTTCTTTACAGTACTGATTTTAGATATGCAATTGTATATCTAAATTGTCTGCGTGTCAGACAAGGTGATCTGTAGTACAGAGGCACCTTCGGGTACAGTTCTTGCTCCTTTCCTCTTCACACTGTATACTGCAGACTTCAAGTACAACTCTTCTAGCTGCTACTTACAGAAGTTCTCTGATGACTCAGCAATAGCAGTCCTCATGACATGGAGTACAGAGAACTGACCCAGGAATTTGTGGAGTAGTGCCAGCAGAACCACGTTAGGATTAATGCCAAGAAGACTAAGGAATTGGTTGTGGACTCCTCAATAATAAGCTGGACTGAGCAGATAACATGGACGCACTATACAGAAAGAGTCACAGCAGGCTTTACCTGCTTAGGAGGCTGTGAGCTTTTGGAGTGCAGTGGGCACTTCTCAGGGCCTTTTTCAACTCTGGTGGCATCAGCCATCTTCTTCGGAGTGGCCTGCTGGGGTAGTAGCATCTCAACCAGAAGAAACTTGACAAACTGATGAGAAGGGCCAGCTCTGTCCTGGGGAGACCCCTAGAGCCAGTGCAGGTAGTAGGTGAGAGAAGGATATCATCCAAGTTGATCTCCATGCTGAAGAACAACTCCCATCCCATGCTTGGGCAGTACCATTACTCCAAGTGTGAGAAGGAGCGCTATCGGAAGTCATTCCTCCCTGCTGCGGTTAGGCTGCACAACCAACACCAACCCAAGCGAAAACTGCACTCATCACCTACAGGTTCCTGTGGATATTATTCCATCCAGAGACTAACTTCTATAAGCTGTGATATCTATATCCCTTATTTTTTACATTTCTTTTTATCAGTAATCTTCTGTCATTGTAATGCCTATCTTGGCGTTTTTTCAAGTATTCTCTGTGCTGCTGTAACACTGTGAATTTCCACATGGTGAAAGGATTATCTTACCTTAATTGCCATTGAATCACAATAACTAATATAAACCATACAGTTTTTTTAGAAATTTTAAAACCATAATACAATACAGAGTCTCTTGTTGATAAGGTAGGTATTATTTATTGTTTGTAACCGATCTGAAGGGATTATTGTGTCAAAGCTATGCATTGATGATCCACTTTTTAACATAGATCCCTGAATATCAAAACATATCCATTAACGTGGAACTGTATTCAATGAGCTAGTTTCACTTTGAAAACAATTTGTAATACCAGATAGGTGCACTGAGTGAAGTTGTAGGTTTCAGTTAACATACGGTATATGAATATTTAAGTACATTGAAAACATTGAAAATATATGATAGGGGTATTGTTGACACCTTCCACAGCAGCCAGTTTATTAACCCCTTAAGGACCAGCGCCGTCCATGTAAGGCAGGCTGATCAGGTGGATGCAGGAGCTGCGTCTGCCCAATCAGCGGCACGGACATGGCAGTCACTGACAGCTGGGCCCCTGCTACATACACCAGCATTGGTGAAAACCGTTTTTCATCGATGCTGGCGTATTAACCCCTTGTATGCCGCAGTCAAAGCTGACCGCGGCATGCAGAGGGTTTGTGGACAGTATGCGTGCCCTCCTCATCTCCATTGGGTCCCCACTCTGCAGTGGCAGGGACTTGATAGCAGAGAAGGCAGCCTGTGAGATCCAGCCTTTAGGCTGGGTCTCACAGGCAGGCTGTCAGTATAAAAGCTTGTATTGTAATGTATTGCAGAGGGGATAAAAAAAAGCCCCTTTCCCAAAATAAAACATATAAAATTGTATAAAAAAACTAAGAAAAAATAACAGATATTGGGTATTGCCACATACAAAAAACAGATAGTAACAGCAGAACAGTGCACAAAAAGTAGTTTGGGTGCAAAATCCTTTGAAAAGGTGGACAACCTTTCCTCCAATATAGTGTATCAAAAGAATAGGCAGTGATGACCCATTTATTCCCAGGCAACGTTTCAGCCCACACACTGGGGCCTTTGTCAAGCAATTACAATAGTGTCTCACATGGGTATAAATACCCGGATATAGTCACGTGATAAAAATGTGTCATTTAACCATTCAGAGTATCAATGATAACAATTTCTGATAATACAGTCAAACATAACAATTAATATGAAAGTGCATACATACAGTATTTCAATGAATACAAACGTGATTAGAATACATATATCATGTCGATATTAATATAAACATATAAGGTGCTAGTGCATCAGGTAAGTGAAGGGTTAAAAAGAGGATAGGCTCAGCTGAACATAGGCAGCAGACCTACAGTTGCAAGAAAAAGTATGTGAACCCTCACAACAATAGACAATCACAGTCTGCTTCACTAATAACACTCAAAGAATTCAATGTTACCATGTTTTTATTGAATACACCATGTAAACATTCACAGTGCAGGTGGAAAAAGTATGTGAACCCTTGGATTTAATAACTGGTTGAACCTCCTTTGGCAGCAATAACTTCAACCAGATGTTTCCTGTAGTTGCAGATCAGACGTGCACAACGGTCAGGAGTAATTCTTGACCATTCCTCTTTACAGAACTGTTTCAGTTCAGCAATATTCTTGGGATGTCTGGTGTGAATCGCTTTTGTGAGGTCATGCTACAGCATCTCAATCGGGTTGAGGTCAGGACTCTGACTGGGCCACTCCAGAAGGTGTATTTTCTTCTGTTTAAGCCATTCTGTTGTTGGTTTACTTCTACTTTTACTTTGACCTGTTGCAACACCCATCTTCTGTTTTCAGCTAGTGGACAGATGGCCTTAAGTTCTCCTGCAAAATGTCTTGATAAAAATGGGAATTCATTTTTCCTTCAATGATAGCAATCTGTCCAGGCCCTGACGCAGCAAAGCAGCCCCAAACCATGATGCCCCCACCACCATACTTCACAGTTGGGATGAGGTTTTGATGTTTGTGGGCTGTGCCTCTTTTTCTCCACACATAGTGTTGTGTGTTTCTTCCAAACAACTCAACTTTGGTTTCATCTGTCCACAGAATATGTTTCTAGTACTGCTGTGGAACATCCAGGTGCTCTTGTGAAAACTGTAAATGTGCAGTAATGTTTTTTTTGGACAGCAGTGGCTTCCGCTGTGGTATCCTCCCATGAAATCCATTCTTGTTTAGTGTTTTACATATCATAGATTCACTAACAGGGATGTTAGCATATGCCAGAGACTTTTGTAAGTCTTTAGCTGACACTCTAGGATTCTTCTTCACCTCATTGAGCAGCCTGTGCTGTGCTCTTGCAGTTATCTTTACAGGACTACCACTCCTAGGGAGAGTAGCGGCAGTGCTGAACTTTCTCCATTTATAGACAATTAGTCTTACCGTGGACTGATGAACAGCAACCCTTTCCAACTTTATTAAAGTCAAAAATTCTTAATCGTAGGTCTTTTGAGAGCTCTTTTGTGCAAGGCATCGTTCACAGGCAATGCTTCTTGTGAAAAGCAAACTCAGAACTGGTGTGTGTTTTTTATAGGCGAGGGCAGCTGTAACCAACACCTCCAATCTCATCTCATTGATTGGACTCCAGTTGGCTATCACCTCACTCCAATTAGCTCTTGGAGATCTCATTAGTCTAGGGGTTCACATACTTTTTCCACCTGCACTGTGAATGTTTACATGATGTGTTCAATAAAAACATGGTAACATTTAATTATTTGTGTGTTATTAGTTTAAGCAGGCTGCGATTGTCTATTGTTGTGACTTAGATGAAGCTCAGATCACATTTTATGACCAATTTGTGCAGAAATCGATAGGGTTCACATACTTTTTCTTGCAACTGTATATTTGATATAGAAAGATACCAGATCAGCGTACCATTAGAGGATCGGTGTGTCCGCATGGAGTCGGCGTTCCCCTGTAGCTACTGCGCAGGCACAAAGTCAATAGGATCAATCCCCTCCACAAACGCAGCAGAGCCACTGTCCACATGACAGTGGAAGCGCCGGCAAGAGGACGCTTCCTGTGTCAGAAGGAGAGGACAAGCCACATGACTACGGCCCAACCTATCAGAGAAAGGGGTGTGTCAGTCACCTAGGTGACCAGAGTGTTTATGCCATACGGGCGCTGAATACATTATAGAGACTTTGTCATCAGTGGAATCGCTTGTCCGTATATATAAGTAAAATAGAAACAGGATTTGACATGCGGTGCATCAAGGGCTCCATGGGGCTCCCTAAACAGGGGCCCAGTGGGAACCCAATAGTGAAGCGTCGCCCCACACGTCAGTGTAGAGCGGCACATCACGCTTTGCAACAACACATATGTCATCCCTTAGAAAGCAAAGTTATCACATATAGGACCAGACAGACTTGAAGGAGACCGTACTAGATAGTGGCACAAGCGTAGCATAAGACAGACCATCCCGGTAAGGACAATCAATCTAACGCAGATGTCTCCACAGGTGACAAGACACGCTAATGTCCCATCCCTAGTGGAAAGCATCAACACCGTCCACATACAAACCGGTCCCAAATGACAAGTCCCTAGAGATCCTGTGCTGTAGAAACAAAGATAGCAAATTAAATCTATAACTGGGTGGCAAACAGACCAAACCACTGATGCACAATCAGTCCAGAGTGACGATTTGAAACAGCCAAACCATATGGACATCAAGACCCTCAACAGGCACGCTGAATGGATATGACAAAGTGTATCAGTCTAAAAAGAGACAGAGAAACAAAAACATATTACGTGTGTATATTTGAAGCACAATAACCTATTGACACTATTGTACTTTCATATACACAAGCAGACTATAAGAACAGCAATTCAGGGTCCAGAACAACGCGCAGACCACCCCTATCTGTAAAATAATCCTCATCTGAATTCAGTATTTAACCCATGCGGTTTTAAAGGGAACCTGTCATGTGGATATTTGATCATAATCTAACTAATTATCTACAATCATTAACTGCTAAAAAGTGCCTTAGATGTATTCACTTACTGGTGTGACAGATGGTCACCTCATAATATAGACACAAAGATGCCGCATGCTAATTCGAGTCCGGCGTGATGTCATTGAGTCCAGCGTATATTTAATTCAGAGCAGGCTGGCGCACAGTCACGCATATACCCCCCTGTAAGGCTCCATTCAGACGTCCGCATGCGTTCTGTGGATCCGATACATGTATCCATGGATCCGTAAAAAATCATGCGGATGTCTGAATGGAGCCTTACAGGGGGGGTGATCAGTGACAGAGGGGTGATCACCCTGATTACCCTGATCACCCCCTGTCATTGATAACCCCCCTGTAAGGCTCCATTCAGACGTCCGCATGCGTTCTGTGGATCCGATACATGTATCCATGGATCCGTAAAAAATCATGCGGATGTCTGAATGGAGCCTTACAGGGGGGGTGATCAGTGACAGGGGGGTGATCACCCTGATTACCCTGATAACCCCCTGTCATTGATAACCCCCCTGTAAGGCTCCATTCAGACGTCCGCATGCGTTCTGTGGATCCGATACATGTATCCATGGATCCGTAAAAAATCATGCGGATGTCTGAATGGAGCCTTACAGGGGGGGTGATCAGTGACAGGGGGGTGATCACCCTGATTACCCTGATCACCCCCAGTCATTGATAACCCCCCTGTAAGGCTCCATTCAGACGTCCGCATGCGTTCTGTGGATCCGATACATGTATCCATGGATCCGTAAAAAATCATGCGGATGTCTGAATGGAGCCTTACAGGGGGGGTGATCAGTGACAGGGGGGTGATCACCCTGATTACCCTGATCACCCCCTGTCATTGATAACCCCCCTGTAAGGCTCCATTCAGACGTCCGCATGTGTTCTGTGGATCCGATACATGTATCCATGGATCCGTAAAAAATCATGCGGATGTCTGAATGGAGCCTTACAGGGGGGGTGATCAGTGACAGGGGGGTGATCACCCTGATTACCCTGATCACACCCTGTCATTGATAACCCCCCTGTAAGGCTCCATTCAGACGTCCGCATGCGTTCTGTGGATCCGATACATGTATCCATGGATCCGTAAAAAATCATGCGGATGTCTGAATGGAGCCTTACAGGGGGGGTGATCAGTGACAGGGGGGTGATCACCCTGATTACCCTGATCACCCCCTGTCATTGATAACCCCCCTGTAAGGCTCCATTCAGACGTCCGCATGCGTTCTGTGGATCCGATACATGTATCCATGGATCCGTAAAAAATCATGCGGATGTCTGAATGGAGCCTTACAAGGGGGGTGATCAGTGACGGGGGTGATCACCCTGATTACCCTGATCACCCCCTGTCATTGATAACCCCCCTGTAAGGCTCCATTCAGACGTCCGCATGTGTTTTGTGGATCCGATCCATGTATCCATGTATCCGTAAAAAATCATGCGGATGTCTGAATGGTGCCTTACAGGGGGGGTGATCAATGACAGGGGGGGTGATCAGGGAGTCTATATGGGTGATCACCCCCCTGTCATTGATCACCCCCCCCCCCCCCCCCGGTAAGGCTCCATTCAGACATTTTTTTTGGCACAAGTTAGCGGAAATTTTTTGTTTGTTTTTGTTTTTGTTTTTTCTTACTAAGTCTCATATTCCACTAACTTGTGTCAAAAAATAAAATCTCACATGGACGCACCATACCCCTCACGGAATCCAAATGCGTAAACATTTTTAGACATTTATATTCCAGACTTCTTCTCACGCTTTAGGGCCCCTAAAAAGCCAGGGCAGTATAAATACCCCACATGTGACCCCATTTCGGAAAGAAGACACCCCAAGGTATTCCGTGAGGGGCATATTGAGTCCATGAAAGATTGAAATTTTTGTCCTAAGTTAGCGGAAAGTGAGACTTTGTGAGAAAAAAACAAAAAAAAATCAATATCCGCTAACTTATGCAAAAAAAAAAAAAATTCTAGGAACTCGCCATGCCCCTCATTGAATACCTTGGGGTGTCTTCTTTCCAAAGTGGGGTCACATGTGGGGTATTTATACTGCCCTGGCTTTTTAGGGGCCCGAAAGTGTGAGAAGAAGTCTGGGATCCAAATGTCTAAAAATGCCCTCCTAAAAGGAATTTGGGCCCCTTTGCCCACCTTGGCAGCAAAAAAGTGTGACACATCTGGTATCGCCGTACTCAGGAGAAGTTGGGCAATGTGTTTTGGGGTGTCATTTTACATATACCCATGCTGGGTGAGAGAAATATCTTGGCAAAAGACAACTTTTCCCATTTTTTTATACAAAGTTGGCATTTGACCAAGATATTTTTCTCACCCAGCATGGGTATATGTAAAATGACACCCCACTTTTTTGCAGCCTAGATGCGCAAAGGGGCCCAAATTCCTTTTAGGAGGGCATTTTTAGACATTTGGATCCCAGACTTCTTCTCACGCTTTAGGGCCCCTAAAAAGCCAGGGCAGTATAAATACCCCACATGTGACCCCATTTCGGAAAGAAGACACCCCAAGGTATTCGTTGAGGGGCATATTGAGTCCATAAAAAAAAAAAAAAAAAATCAATTTCCGCTAACTTGTGCCAAAAAAAACCTTCTATGAACTCGCCATGCCCCTCACGGAATACCTTGGGGTGTCTTCTTTCCAAAATTGGGTCACATGTAGGGTATTTATACTGCCCTGGCATTTTAGGGGCCCTAAAGCGCGAGAATAAGTCTGGAATCCAAATGTCTAAAAATGCCCTCCTAAAAGGGTGCACCTAGGCTGCAAAAAAGTGTATATAGAAATGTATTTTTTTATTTTATTTTACAACTGAAAGTTAAAAATGTCATTTTTTTGCAAAAATTTAGGTAAATTTCGATTAATAACAAAAAAGTAAAAATGTCAGCAGCAATGAAATATCACCAAATGAAATCTCTATTAGTGAGAACAAAAGGAGCTAAAATTCATTTGGGTGGTAAGTTGTATGACCAAGCAATAAACCGTGAAAGTAGTGTAGTGCAGAATTGTAAAAAGTGGTCTGGTCATTAAGGGTGTTTAAGCTAGGGGGGCTGAAGTGGTTAATCTGCCCTCATGAACACTTTGGGGCACATTTATTAAGGCCGGCGTCGGTGTTAATAAACCCTGAAGCTGGCGGTGGTTCCGCCGAAGTTATGAAGAGGTGCAGGCTCCACCAGCTTTCTAGCTGTCTTACATGTAGACCTTTTTCTTAATCTGAAACAGGCATAGAAAATGGTAAATGAGACGGGCCTGCCTGCCCGTCCCCTTCCCCTCCCATGCAACACCCACAATTTTAGACATAACGTAAGGGAGAGAAGTTGCAGATTGTGGCACAACTAACAATTGCAAACGCAGTTTGCACCTGAAATATACTTAATATAGGGTATTTCAGCTTGATAAATGACCCTCTTTAATTTTATCTTCATCAGATTAGTGCCAGTTTGAAGACATAAATTATCTGACTTGGATACCACCAGAGCCCTTTCATCCCCTGTTGGTTAATTGGGGCCAAGCCTGTTAACAGCTGCTGATAGTAGACAAACAACTGCTATTTTAAACCAATGTTTGTGAAGCTCTGAGCCTTACTGACTCCCCAAAACCATATATTCCAGCAGGGAGGCTTAACACCCTGAAAGGGTTGGTCCATCTCACACATTGGTGGCATATCACTTAGATATACAACCAGTGTCAGAGAGGTGTGGGTCCCAGAGATCAGACCCATATCTAAGTCTATAACAAGGCCCCCAAAGTAATGGAGAGTACACAGGGAAAGCGCGGCATGCTCTCCATTTACTTCTATGAGAGTTCTGAAAAGTGCTGAGTATTTTACATTGGCAATGTTGTGACGGACGGTAATGTAGATTGCAGCACCCACCAACTTCTTATCTGCATCACAAACTCTGCTGGGGGTCATATTAGTGGTGGTGTCGCTTTCTAGATATTTATGTTATGCAGTTCAGCCTTACTATATAGTATTTCTAATGTATAAGCTCCAAACAGTGGGCTGGATAGAAATTTGGAGTCAAAATTATTACATTACCATATACCACATAATACTAAAATTTTAACTGTTACACCAGTGGAACAGAAGAGTAAACACATAGGAGGGGCATCTTAGTGGATCCTAAGCTAAGGGTAGTATCACATCTGATATGGCAGGTAACAGACGTGCGGTGCAGAGAGGTGGGGAAGAGGGTACCCTATCACTAGGAAGAGGGAGGAGTGGTGACCCATAACTCACCTAATACTGGCACCTGGCTGCCCTGACATCCCTAGATGGGCTGCTCCCCCGTACGCTGATCACATGCCTCATCCCTGGATTACCCTGAAAGAAGCCCTAGGTAGTGAGTAGGGTGATGGGAGCACTAGTCCTCACCACTGACACCTCAGGTAATAACAGGGAAAGGACAAACAATAATAACACCACATACAATCCCCGTTGGGAGATAACAAACAGGAGACAACAAACAGGAGAGAACTGGAGATCAAACAGCACCAGTTCCAACTGTTTCAACAGCTGCAGAGCACCAGAGGTCAGAATAGAAAATCTGGAAGGAAGGTCTATATCTGGCAACAAGGGAAGTAGAAAGGGGGAATATATAGTAGTGAATCACAGAAAGCAGGAGTTTAAAGCTTAACCTTTAATACGACTATAAAGATAAAATAATTACTTCCAGGTCCTACAAAGCAAATAATGGATATAAAACTTTATACTAATCTGTCAGGGATGTAATTGGGAAAAAATTGTCCCTGTACGGACCCTAACTAATGCCTCAACCCACAAGAACACCCTGATGGTGCGTGGCCTGTGGTCTTGTGCCTATCCTCACTCACCTTTTCATTACCCTAGACATTTCCAACGCGTTTTCCAAATTCTCAGTTCATCAGGGGAATAAATACAGGGTAGAAAAAAGGTTGTAACATTAGAATAAAGAATAAAACTGAACACATGATACATCAATCAGAAACTGTTATAATTCAGCATGATTATTAATGCACCAATCGGTTAACTTGAATAGTTTTCGAATCCACATCTTATGCCCACATAATTAGTTCTAAATCAAACAAGACTCCATGATCGTCTGTAGATAGTTCAATATAGATACATTTCATTCACCAACTGTGACCATTAAATAATGAATATTCAAAAACCATACCACTCAACAGTGGCCCTAAATTCATAGATATATAGATATAATATGCTTAATACCACTCCAAAGTGACCCTCAGTAATTAAATACATGGACATAACAAACCTAATTGCCCAGGTATTGCTGAGAAAGGTTATATACATGCAATTTAGATGCTGTGCAAAATTATATCAACTGTCCCAATCCCAGCAAAACTGATATTTCATATGATATAACCCTGATATAACATTGTGATAAAAAAGACCTCTCACATGTCCAAAGGGCAAAACGCAGGTGGCAATCCGGCTGGTGCAATTGTTGATATCAGTATAGGTAATGTCACTCCCTGTCCGAAGGAGCGTGCATATGCTCATATAATTATGTAGAAGGACAATATATAAAGACGTAGAATTATAACGCCAAATCGAAGTCTATAACCGTAGAGGTCACATTTGAAAGAGGTGATTAGAGTGGGCTATATCTAAATAGAGGACTATTTTATGTATAAAAACGATCCTGTTCAGGGTGCAATAATAATCAGGTACATAATAAAGGAGCTAGAAGTTAATACTTAATATGCAAGAAGGCCCCTAGTTGTTCGGGGCAACCACATTTAACATTATTTAGGATATAATTTTCAATGACACTTCGCATGTCGATAAATAAGGCTAGTCTGATCACCTACGTAATATGTAACTATCTGAAATAGGAGAGAAATGTTCATTCCTCCATACACCAGAGACACCAGGGAGAAAAAAATCTACAAAAAACATGAGAAGGTCAATCTCTCAGTGAGTCCAAGAGGGGACTGGGATCTAAATCGATAAATTCATTCAGATCATTTTTGGAGAATCCTCCTATCCCAATTCCCTCTTCTCTGGGACTCATGCACCACCTCCAATGCCGAGAACCTAACTGCGTCTGGATTTCCACCATGAGCCTCCACTACATGATTTGCCACCGGGGTGTCCTTCTTTTTTGTAATATCATTAGTATGTTCACATATCCGGCATCGTAATTCTCTATTCGTTTTCCAGATGTAATCCCTTGGACAAGTGCATTGACACAAATTTCTTTTAACTCTCCTCCGATTTTTACTCACACACAATTACTTTCTTTTCAACGGCCAATATTATTTACAATCTGTTGGGACCACAATGGGAAGTAAATGTGCACCAAATTATGCTAATTTATTTTTAGGGTGGTGGGAGGACACTATAGTTTTCACGTCTGATTTTTCTAATTTTACTCAGCACATATTATTTTGGGGTAGGTACATCAATGATGTGCTAATACTTTGGGAAGGCACTATAGAGAAATGTCACCGTTTTGTTGCAGCACTTAACACTAATGCCATAGGTATGGCATTCACGTCAGAGATACACGAGAGCACTATTACTTTTCTGGATCTCAAACTGGTCCTGGACCCTGATGGCCACATCCGGTCAGAAGTCCATCGGAAGCCCACAGCAACGAATAGCCTATTGGAATGGAGCAGCTTCCATCCAAGACCCCTTAGGAAAGGAATACCTGTCGGGCAATATATTAGGGCCCGCAGGAACTGCTCGGATGAAGCAGCCTTCCAAAAAGAAAGTAAGATTCTATATGACCGTTTCCGAGCTTGGGGCTATCCCAAGAAGGTTCTACATCAAGCCTATGCTAGGGCAAGTAGTACCAACAGGACTGAACTTTTAATGACCCCACCTAAGGACTCCAGCACACATACAGTCAGGTGCATTGGCACCTTTGATGCTCAAAATAATAAGGTATTTGGAATCCTTAAGAAAGATTGGCATGTCCTATGGGCAGATAACGATTTGAGGGCAGTTATCACACAGAACCCTAGTGTGACCTACCGCCGAGGTAGAAATTTAAAAGACGCATTAGTCCATAGTTTTTTCCATCCAGTACCACCTAAAACTACCTGGTTGAAATCAAATCTAGTGGGTACCTACCGGTGTGGTAACTGTGTCTTCTGTCCTCTTGTGAAGAAGTGTCGGTTCTTTGTCAACCCTGTGGATAAAAGAGAATACCAGATTAGGCAATACATCAACTGCAAGACTACAGGCATTGTATATGCTATCCAATGTCCGTGTTGTAAGATCTACGTTGGATAGACATCCCAAGAATTTAGGAGAAGGATCTGCCAACATATTAGCAGTATAAACACCTCTGCAGACACTTCCATCTCCAGGCATGTTAGAATCCACCATGGGAAAGACCATAGGGTACTTAAATTCTGGGGGATTTGCAAAAAAACTTTAGGGGCAAGAAAAGGCGACCTGGATGCTATTCTTCTACAAGAGGAAACCAGGTGGCTCTATCGCCTAGACAGTGTCAGCCCAAAGGGGCTCAATGAAGGTTTTGCTTTTACCGCTTTCTTATGATTAGGGAGGGTGTAGGAATGTATTTTGTTGATATTTCATTAATTCATCCACTTACTCCTGTAGTAGTTGGAATGCAAAGGGATATATCTATTCAAACACAGACATGAAGTCAGATTAGTTTCTCTATCCTCGTTACTGGATTGAACAACTAACGTAATAAACAGAATATTAATGTTCAAACAAAATTAAAACAATAGTGATTTGTATGATATTTCAAGGGCAGGTAATATAGGCACAACCGTTTCATATTTGAAATTCTCTAGCATGCAGTTAAGGCATGGCTCCAGAACCACTAGCCTTAGGAACAATCAGACGTTCCTATTCTGCATTCATACAATTGTGGTGTCACATAAGAATTACCAACGTGTGTGTACAATCTGTACACTGCCAATATTGGTCTGAAGTATTATTATTTATATATAGTATCTGTCTAAATCTATTAGTAATAGACAGACTAATTCCATCATCACCTAAAAGCAGGTCCGTGCACAGTAAGGTATCGCCCGGTATCACTGTTGGGCATAACCAATGCGCTCTAGTTACTGTTCGATGGGTCTGCGCCTTTCTATATATAATGATAACTGTCACGAACTATGGATCCGACCGCTCCGGATCCCACAGCTGTGACGTAGTGGTCTGTGACGGAGTCTGCGCACACACAGAGACCTCACGTGACCGGGGTATTACCAGTCGGCTCACACCCCCCCCTACACCTCGGTAACTGCCACCACGTGGGTTCCCGGTCCACGAGCCGACTATCCGGGTCATTCACTATCACACAGATCAGTGGATGAACCGGATATCACTTACTGACCAACCGCAGTCAATCACCCCCAGCTACAATTCCTAACTGCAATTTAACTAACTACCTGGTAACGTCTCTTCAAAGGCAAGGTACGTTGTTCAGCAGCTTAGAATATGGAAGACTTGGCCATTTAGATTTTATAATCTTTAATAAGCGGTAAAAAGCAGTGCATACAAGTCTAATGAAAATGACTATAAAACTACAGAATAATAATAACAATATAAATAATCACGACAGTTCAAATGAAAGGGAAAAAGATGAAAGAATACTTAGTTTCTCTGGAGGGTTTCAGATGGTCGTTCATATGTCCTTTTTGAATCCTTGCAAACCCCTTTTCAGTATGTATCAGGGGAGACCCTCAAAGTTCTTCTGATACAGGGATATGCCATCAATGTCCAATTAAGTGTCTGGTGATGTTCCATGGGTCTCTCTCCTCTGTCCTTCTGCATGGATTTTTATGAACTCTCCCATGGGCAGGAGACTTACTTCTGTCAGCCAATGGCAGCAGAGTGACTGTCAATCCTAGGGATTGGCCCCCAAGTGTTTTATGACCCCATCAAAGTTCAGTTCCTACAATGAGGATTATACTTAAGCCCGTATCTCCTTGATACATCGGCATATTTTTATACAGAATACATATTTGCGATCCTTATTTATTTACCTACAGAATGAGACCACACACGGTAATGCTGGGACCTGTAGTTCTTCTACCACCCATAGGTCAGCTACAGAATCACATCCTCTAGTCATATTTGATACCCAATTAACCACAATACTCTGTAGAGCCTGGATCTGGTGTCAGAAAGGGCATAAGTTGATTCATAAATGAAATATGAAAGTGGACTGGTTTTATGCCCAGAGCTAATTAAGGGCTATTAGCTCTCCTCAAACCAGACCTGGAAATTAATCACGTCACGCTCCAGCCAGGCTTGACAGCGAGCTGATCTTATCTTAAAGAACAGGATGAGCTGGGCCTGGTATAGCTTTTATGACCTTTTATAGCCGGCCTCAAAGAGTAGTGGTAATAAAAGTGTCCATCTATATCATAGGTGACCCAGGCTTCGGGAAGATGAGAGTTCACAGTTTTTTTTTTACATATGCCAGAAGCATATAAGATGGCTACATATAAGATGGCTACCCAGAGGAATACATATGTATGTATGCCGGCACAATAACAACTTACTCCTAAGTTCTGGCGCACCTCGGTCTTGCACATCTCTCTCCAACTGTCCGGATGGTTCAGAGTCAGTGCGCAGCCCTGTACTACACAGCGCATGCGTAGTTAGGCATGTAATACCTGCGGACGTCTAAGTGTCTGCGCATGCGCTGCCAGGACAGCGCATCTATGATGACGTACTTAGGAGGCGACGGCGGAAGGTCACATGACAAATTGATGGTAATTCCGTCTCTTGACGGCAATTGGCTGGAGAAGCCTCCTGCCCTGTGATCGATAGGTCGGAAGTACCTGTCAATCAGTATATGCACTATTTCAACCTCCGGTATCTGAGGTCACTCATTGCTGCCCATTACCCCCGAAGAAGCCAGTGTAACTGGCAAAACATGTCGGGGGGCAGTGCTAGGTTTTAACATGCGGTCAGGATTCCACTGTTAAGAGCTAATTAGTAGTCCAATTACTGTCATCTCACTGTTGTGATAATTAGTTGGCATACACAGGAGATATAGCTGTGGAGCCAACGTTTGCATTAACTGTCAGCTGCCAAATAGCACTTTCAGTTGCCCAGTGGGTTGACGGTCCAAGTCTCCCACTAGTATATATACAGTAGTTTCTGATAATCAAGGCAATTAGACGAAGCTAGCGACAATATTTGCAGACGCGGCAGACGCGGCAGGGCAAGAGTTTGCCTCTTTAGACATTAGAGTGAGGGATTGTGCACATCCCCACTAATTGACCAACACTTCTAACAGTGGTCTGATGACTGTGTTTTTAACACCTTAGTTACTTTTTATTTCTTTCATTTGTAACAAATTAAATCGTGTTTCATGTTCACATCTAGTGTTAGATTTTAATAAGTACTTTGATAAAAGTGAAGTATTAACCCCTTAGGGACCCATGACGTACCGGTACGGCATGGATCCCGAGTCCTTAAGGACCCATGACGTACCGGTACGTCATGAGTTTAAATTGAGATTGTGGCGCCCCAGGGGTTAATCCGCACAGGATGCCGGCTGAAATCATTCAGCCGGCATCCTGTCACAACGCCTGGGGGGGTCATATGACCCCCCCGTATCGGCGATCGCAGCAAACCGCAGGTCAATTCAGACCTGCGGTTTGTTGCGATTTCTGCTGTTTCTGATCGCAGCGGTCCCTGACCACGGCGATCAGAAACTTTAGTGTGGCTCAAATATATAGGTATCACCCCCCCTGCACCCCTGCATGATTTTAGCCTGGTGGAAGGTGCAGGGGCGTGTTGCGGGCGGTGCGGCAGGCGGGATCGCGATCCCCCGCCCGCCTCCCGCCTAATAATCGTTGGCTTCTAGTGGGTATACCAGGGTGCCAGCACATTGCTGGCACCCTGGTATAAACAGCTGACATCTGGTATAAACGGCTGACACTGTATGGAAAGAGTTAAAAGTAAGATGCGGCTCCCTCCCTCTCCCACCGGGGGGCTGCTGTGCCTTTGCAGCTCCCCGATGGGAGAGGGAGAGAGCCCCCAGACAGCCCCCCGAAGCCCCAGTCCTTACCCTTCCCCGTCTGCGAAGTTGTGGCCACAACTTCGCAGCGGGGGTAGGTTCCCATGGCAAAAGGACGCCTTCCATGGTGCTGAACAGATCTATGCTAAAAGCATAGATCTGTTCAGTGTAAGTAAAATACAGTACAGAACCCTATAGGGTTCTGTACTGTATTATGCAGACATCAGACCCACTGGATCTTCAAGAACCAAGTGGGTCTGGGTAAAAAAAAGTAAGAAAAAGTGAAAAAAAAGTGAAAATCAAAAAACACATTTATCACTAATTTAAAATGAAAAAAATAAAATTCCCTACACATGTTTGGTATGGTCGCGTCCGTAACGACCTGATCTATAAAGCGGTCATGTTACTTTCCCCGCACGGTGAACGCCATAAAAATAAAAAAATAAAAACTATGAGAAAATTGAAATTTTGTCCACTTTACTTCCCCAAAAAGGTAATAAAAGTGATCAAAAAAGTCGCATGTACGCCAAAATAGTGCCAATCAAACCGTCATCTCATTCCGCAAAAAATGAGACCCTACCCAAGATAATCGCCCAAAAACTGAAAAAACTATGTCTCTTAGACTATGGAAACACTAAAACATGATTTTTTTTGTTTCAAAAATGAAATCATTGTGTAAAACTTACATAAATAAAAAAAAGTATACATATTAGGTATCGCCGTGTCCATATCGACCGGCTCTATAAAAATATCACATGAGTTAACCCCTCAGGTGACCACCGTAAAAAAAAAAAAAAAACGGTTTAAAAAAAGCTATTTTTTGTCATCTTACGTCACAAAAAGTGCAATAGCAAGCGATCAAAAAGTCATATGCACCCCAAAATAGTGCCAATAAAACAGCCATCTCATCCCGCAAAAAATGAGACCCTACATAAGATAATCGCCAAAAAACTGAAAAAACTATGGCTCTTAGACTATGGAGACACTAAAACTTTTATGTTTTAAAAATGAAATCATTGTGTAAAACTTACATAAATAAAAAAAAAGTATACATATTAGATATCGCCGCGTCCGTGACAACCTGCTCTATAAAATTACCACATGATCTAACCTTTCAGATGAATGTTGTAAATAACAAAAGAAAAACGGTGCCAAAAAAGCAATTTCTTGTTACCTTGCCGCACAAAAAGTGTAATATAGAGCAACCAAAAATCATATGTACCCTAAACTAGTACCAACAAAACTGCCACCTTATCCCGTAGTTTCTAAAATGGGGTAACTTTTTTGGAGTTTCTACTCTAGGGGTGCATCAGGGGGGCTTCAAATGGGACATAGTGTCAAAAAAACAGTCCAGCAAAATCTGCCTTCCAAAAACCGTATGGCATTCCTTTTCTTCTGCGCCCTGCCGTGTGCCCGTACAGCTGTTTACGACCACATATAGGGTGTTTCTGTAAACTACAGAATCAGGGCCATAAATAATGAGTTTTGTTTGGCTGTTAACCCTTGCTTTGTTACTTGAAAAAAGATATTAAAATGGAAAATCTGCCAAAAAAGTGAAATTTTAAAATTGTATCTCTATTTTCCATTAAATCTTGCGCAACACCTAAATGGTTAACAAAGTTTGTAAAATCAGTTTTGAATACCTTGAGGGGTGTAGTTTCTTAGATGAGGTCACTTTTAGGGAGTTTCTACTCTAGGGGTGCATCAGGGGGCTTCAAATGGGACATGGTGTCAAAAAACCAGTCCAGCAAAATCTGGCTTCCAAAAACCAAACAGCGCACCTTTCACTCTACACCCCGCTGTGTGGCCGTACAGTAGTTTACGGCCACATATGGGGTGTTTCTGTAAACGGCAGAGTCAGGGCAATAAAGATAAAGTCTTGTTTGGCTGTTAACCCTTGCTTTGTTAGTGGAAAAAATGGGTTAAAATGGAAAATTAGGCAAAAAAATGAAATTCTCAAATTCCATCCCCATTTGCCAATAACTCTTGTGCAACACCTAAAGGGTTAACAAAGTTAGTAAAATCAGTTTTGAATACCTTGAGGGGTGTAGTTTATAGAATGGGGTCATTTTTGGGTGGTTTCTATTATGTAAGCCTCGCAAAGTGACTTCAGAGCTGTAGTGGTCCCTAAAAATTGGGTTTTTGTAAATTTCTGAAAAATTTAAATATTTGCTTCTAAAGTTCTAAACCTTGTAACATCCCCAAAAAATAAAATATCATTCCCAAAATAATTCAAACCTGAAGTAAACATATGGGGAATGTAAAGTCATCACAATTTTTGGGGGTATTACTATGTATTACAGAAGTAGAGAAATTGAAACTTTGAAATTTGCAAATTTTTCTATTTTTTTTGTAAATTAGGTATTTTTTTATGCAAAAAAAATAACTTTTCTTACTTCATTTTACCAGTGTCATGAAGTACAATATGTGACGAAAAAACAATTTCAGAATGGCCTGGATAAGTCAAAGCGTTTTAAAGTTATGAGCACTTAAAGTGACACTGGTTAGATTTGCAAGTCCTTAAGGGGTTAATTTGTACCTGGGCCAAGATAGGTTTTATTGCCTATTCAGGAATTTGTAAATAAAGTTGTTAATTAACCTTGCCCAGTTCTGGTCCTGTAGTTATAGATTTGACAAAAATTTGATGACCCCTTTAGTTCTACAGTTAATAAAGTCCCTAATAATGTATTTCCGGCCGGTGGCCGAGCAAGAGTTTTTCTTCGTATTGGTAATGAATCTACAGGCTTTACATCTGCCGCATTTAAAGATTTGAAAAAAGGTTCTTCCTCTGGTCAACCCACTGTTATCGTCTCTCAGAATCAGTCCAGTTTTTAAACGAGAGTACCTTCACTGTACCAATTAAGGGACCGGCCAAGGACGTGGAAAACTGAACAAGCAGGGTAGCTTAGAGAATATAAATTTATCATCGTACACACTAAATGATGTTGAGATTAGCCTCTTACAAAAAGGGCTTTCATTTGTCCTGACAACTAGATTCAATGCATTTACATGGGTCAAGGATTTACACCTACCGTACTTTTCTCCCTATAAGACGCACTCCCCCCCCCCCCCCCAAAAGTGGGGGAAAAATAGTAGTGCGTCTTATGGGGTGAATGCTGCTGATTTTGCCGTATTTTCAATGATACACCCGCCACGATGCCGCACGGCGGGTGTATCAGCTGTGAGGGAGGAGGGGCTGGGGGCCGGCATCTGCTTTTATAATGACAGCGGGGCCCATGCAGTGACTGTATTCTACTACACGGGCCCCGCTCACTGTATAATCGTATCTGTATTCTGTAATAGTTAATTGTGTATATACTGGTAATCGCATAATCAGCGCTACTTACAACTACAAGTGCTCGGTAGGTAGCAGAGAGGAGGGAGGAGGCAGGCCGGGAGGACGGGCGGGCGGTGCGTCACTCACTACGTCACACGCCGCCCACTTTATAAATGAAGCAGACAGCATGGGCGCATGACGTAGTGACTCACGCTGCCAGCGCCCGTCCTCCCGGACTGCCTCCTCCCTCCTCTCTGCTACCTACCGAGCGCTTGTAGTTGTAAGTAGCGCTGATTATGCGATTACCGGTATATACATAATTAACTATTACAGAATAAAGATACGATTATACAGTGAGCGGGGCCCGTGTAGTAGAATACAGTCA
Organism: Bufo gargarizans; assembly: GCF_014858855.1. NCBI lineage: Eukaryota > Metazoa > Chordata > Amphibia > Anura > Bufonidae > Bufo > Bufo gargarizans. The sequence continues at coordinate 339,330,230 of NC_058083.1, forward strand.
CTGCACGGGCTCCGCTGTCATTATAAAAGCAGATGCGACCCCCACCCCTTGTATTGAGGGTCATTCACTACAGGGACACTGTTATGGAGGGGATCTGTGGATGACATATAGCATAAGATGCTATATATGTGTCATCCACAGATCCCCCCCATAACAGTGTCATACACAGATCCCCATAACAGTGCCATCCAGAGACCCCAATAAGAGCCACTTACAGATCCTCCATAAGTGTCACCCACAGATCCCCCATAAGTGTCACCCACAGATCCCCCATAAGTGTCACCCACAGATCCCCCATAACAGTGCTTCACCCACAGATCCCCATAACAGTGCGTCACCCACAGATTCCCCATAACCGTTCTCCATCCACAGATCCCCCATAACAGTGCGCCATCCACAGAACACAATTAGTTCAAAACCCACCAAAAGCACACCTATTGGTTCAAAATATTTTTTTTCTTATTTTCCTCCTCAAAAACCTAGGTGCGTCTTATGGGCCTGTGCGTCTTATAGGGCAAAAAATACGGTATTTGCCAGGAAACTGAAATGGCATAAATTTATGAAAAATTCTGATAGACAGTTATGTGATCAGTTGGGTGTCTTTCAAAGTGACTTACATGATATTCACATCCTAGCTGACCTTTGGGAAGAAGGCTCAAGATTGGTAGGGCAGGGTCCTTTTACCGAACTTAGGGCTAAGAGCAAAAAATTACAACCCCCGATGAATTCAGATCATGTCAATATATTTCTTGAGATGGTGACTACTGAACTTGAGAAAATATAAGAGCTTTCGGGACAGTATCATAATACATCCAGGAGATGGAAGCTCTGATTAGTTTAGAAAAAGTGGAGACCGATTACAATAAAACCAGCAGATAAAGGAGGCAATTTGGTAGTAATGGACTCGGAACAATATCGCCAGATGTGCCTTACCTTATTATCGGATAATGAATGTTATAGGAACTTGACATCCTATCCCACTGATCTACAGTATTTCTTACAAACCTAAAGGCTATCCTTGACCATGCATTGCAATCTAAAGTGAGAGGGGGAGCAGAACATCAGTTTATGCTCGCAACTAAACCGAGTATTGCCATGTTTTTTTGGTTACCAAAAATCCACAAAGGGACTGCCCCCCTAAAAGGGAGATCCATAGTGTCTGGCGCGAATTCGTTAACACGCAATTGTGGCATTTATATTGATAAGATCTTAAGTCAATTTGTAATATCATTGCCATCATACAACAGAGACACCATGGATTTTTTGAGACAAGTGGAGACTCTCAATTTTGATTCAGAATGTTACTTAGTGATGTTGAATCCCTATACAGCTCGATTCCTCATGCCGAGGGCTTAGGAGCTTCCTCCTATTTCCTCAAAACCCGAGGTATGCATTTCAACAGCCGCAACCAATTTGTGGTGAAGTTATTGGAATACGTGCTAATGCATAATTATTTTCTCCTTGATGGCCGCCTTTACCACCAGCTCAGGGGGACTGCTATGGGGAGCCCCTGTGCACCCTCATATGCTAATCTAAGCTGGTGGAAGGATGTTTTTGTATTCCCAAACTGTTCAACATGCTGGACAGATAAAATTGTGTTTTGGACTTTATACATCGATGATGTATCTTTGGTATGGAAAGGGAGTCAATTGGCCTTAAGGACACTGCTTTCTCTTGGATCTCTTCCTATCTCTCTGGCCACTCGTTTAGTGTATCATTTGCTGGCTCTTCTTCTTCTCCTCTTCCTCTTCATGTCGGCGTTCCTCAGGGCTCAGTACTAGGTCCTCTACTCTTCTTCCTCTATACAGTCCCCATCGGACAGACTATACACTTCATCCCCTGACATTACCCTTGCTTTACTCCAAAACACCAGTAATTGTCTGGCAGCTGTCTCTAACATCTTGTCCTCTCTGTATCTAAAACTGAACCTCTCAAAAACGGAACTTCTTGTCTTTCCCCATCTACTAACTCACCTAAACTTGATATTTCAATTTCGGTCTGCAGCACTATCATAACTCCTGTGCAACATGCCCGCAGTCTTGGGGCCACATTTTACTCTGATCTTTCCATTGTTCCCACATTCAATTACTTACAAGCTCTTGTCGTCTGCACCTTAAGAATATTGCTAGAATCCGCCCTTTTCTGACGGTGGAAATGGCAAAAACTCTTGTTGTTGCCTTGATTCATTCTTGTCCTAACTACTGCAATGCATTATAAATCGTTCTCCCTCTCACTAAACTCTCCCTCCTTCAGTCTGTCCTAAATGCTCCAGTCAGGCTCATCTATCCATCCAACTGCTACACTGATGCTACTAGTCTGTGCCAGTTACTTCACTGGTTGCCCATCCACCACAGAATACAGTTAAAGCTTCTCACCCACAAAGCTCTCCACAGTGCTGCGCCACCATACATCTCCTCCCTCATCTCCATCTACCACCCTACTCGTGCTCTCCATTCTGTTAGCGACCTAAGATTAATAACTTCCATAATACGTACCTCTCACTCCTGTCTTCAAGACTTTTCTCGAGCTGTACTTGGTCTCTGGAATAATCTGCCCCAGAATACTATGTCAATCCACCTTCAAACGTGCCTTAAAAACACATCTATTCAGGCAGGCTTATCAAGCTACCTAAACTGACTATTGTTGTAGTAACAAGACAAATGGATAAACTGACCACTATTGTGTATAGGAAACCTAGGGCCACTAATAGCCTACTATATTGGTCTAGTTATCATCCGTTTGCCCTTAAAAAAGGGATACCTAAGGGTCAATTTCTAAGAGCAAGAAGGAACTGTTCGGACATGGAAAGATTTCATCAAGAGTCATCTAGACTCCGTGAGAGGTTCAGAGAAAGAGGATATCCGGATCTTTCTGTTGAGAGAGGCATTTAAATATGCCAGGGACGAGGATAGAAATGAGCTCCTAAATTCTAAAAGTAGGATAAAAGATCAAGAAAATACTATTCGTATTATATCTACTTATGGTACAGGCAATAAGGAGGTTTGAAATATCTTGAAAGAGTTCTGGCCTATACTTAGAATGGACCCTAATCTCTCTGATGTTGTCCCTCCCTGCCTGAGCATTACTTTTTGTAAGGGGAGGAGCCTACGTGACCGCCTTGTACATAGCCATTACATTGGCCCTAAACGAGAAGGCATATGGCTCAATCGCAAACCTTTGGGAATCTTTAAATGCGGCAGATGTAAAGCCTGTAGATTCATTACCAATACAAAGACAAACACTTGCTCGGCCACCGGCCTGAAATACATTATTAGGGACTTTATTAACTGTAGGACTAAAGGGGTCATCTATTTGTGTCAATGCACTTGTCCGACGGATTACATCGGGGAAACAGATAGAGGATTATGACGCTGGATAATGATATTACAAAAAAGAAGGACATCCGGTGGCAAATAATGTAGTGGAGGCTCATGGTGGAAATCCAGACGCAGTTAGGTTCTCGGCATAGGAGGTGGTGCATGAGTCCCAGAGAAGAGGCGATTGGGTTCGGGGGAATTTATCGATTTCAATCCCAGTTCCCTCCTGGACTCAATGAGAGATTGACCTTCTCATGTTTTTTGTAGATTTTTTCTCCCTGGTGTCTCTGGTGTATGGAGGAAGGAACAGAAGCGTTCATTTATCTCCTATTTAAGATAGTTTCATTACATATTACGCAGGTGATAAGACTAGCCTTATGTATCGATACGTGAAGTGTCATTGAAAATTATATCCTATATGATGTTAAATGTGGTTGCATATTGAGTATTCAGTTCTGGCTCCTTTATTATGTACCTGATTATTGTTGCACCCTGAACAGGATCGTTTTTATATATAAAATAGTTCTCCATTTCAAATGTGACCTCTACGGTTATAGACTTCGATTTGGCGTTATAATTCTACGTCTTTATATTTTGCCCTTCGACATAATTATATCAGCATATGCATGCTCTTTCGGACAGGGAGTGACATTACCTGATGGAGCGCATTTGCGTTACACTGACTGGAAATCCGGTGTAATGAGAGCGCACGTGGAGCATGGCATGTGCTTCATTCACTGGAAGTGCGGGGTGGTCGGCGTACACATACCCCTTATATATAGGGATCAAGATGAACATGGGGTTGCACACCTATACTGATCAGCAATTGCACCAGCCCGACCGCCACCTGCGTTTTGCCCTTTGGACATGTGAGAGGTTTTTCTGACCACAATGTTATATCAGGGTTATATCATATGAAATATCTGTTTTGCTGGGAATGGGGCAGTTGATATAATTTTGCATAGCATCTAAAGTACATCTATATCCCTTCTCAGCAATACCTGGGCGATTAGATTTGTTATGTCCATGTAATTACTGAGGGCCAATTTGGAGTGGTATTAAGCATATAATATCTATATATGTATGAATTGAGGGCCACTGTTGAGTGGTATGGTTTTTGAATATTCATTCTTTAATGGTCACAGTTGGTGAATGAAATGTTTCTATATTGAACTATCTACAGACGATCATGGAGTCTTGTTAGATTTAGAACTAATTATGTGGGCATAAGATGTGGATTTTAAAACTATTCAAGTTAACCAATTAGTGCATTAATAATCATGCTGAATTATAGCAGTTTCTGTATCCTGTGCTTCAGTTTTTATTCTTTATTCTAATGTTACAACCTTTTTTCTACCCTGCATTTATTCCCCCGATGAACCAAGGTTTTGTGAAACGTGTTGGGAATGTCTAGGGTAGTGAAAAGGTCAGTGAGGATAGGCACGAGACCACACCACCCACCATCAGGGTGTTCCTATGGGTTGAGGCATTAGTTAAGGTCCATAGCTTTGTAGGACTTGGAAGTGATTCTTTTATCATTAAATTAGTATTAAAGGTTAGAGAGGACCTTTCACTAGAATAAAAAATCTAAACTAAGCATACAGACATGAAGAGCGGCGCCCAGGGATCTCCCTGCACTTACTATTATCCCTGGGCGCCACTCCGTTCTCCTGGTATAGGCTCCGGTATCTTCATATGTTCGGCTCAACTGGGTGGAGCTTGCCGGCGTCTCCTTCTCCCAGGCTGGAGTGCTGGCCAATCGCAGTGCTCAGCTCATAGCCTGACAGAAAAAAAACAACACTCAGTCTATAAGCTGAGCGCTGCGATTGGCCAGCTCTACAGCCTGGGAGAAGAAGACGCCTGCAGGCTCCACCCAGTTGAACCAAACATATGAAGATACAGGAGCCTATACCGGGAGAACGGAGCGGCGCCCAGGGATAATAGTAAGTGCAGGGAGATCCCTGGGCGCCACTCTCCATGTCTGTATGCTTAGTTTAGATTTTTTATTCTAGTGAAAGGTCCTCTTTAAGCTTTAATCTCCTGCTTTCTGTGATTCATTAGTGATTCTGTAGGAATTTATATATATTGAGATATAGTCTTGTGACTTTGTGGTTTATTTTTTCTAATATATAGTAGCTGGGAATGGCTGACAAAGAACAGCTGAAAGGAAAAGCTACCGATTCCTAACTGGGACAAAAAGGATCGCAAACCAAAGCAGTAAATCCTGGACCGGAATCCATTCCCACAACTAGGTCAGGGAGCGATCCCTTCAAACCGAGTGAGTAGCCACCCACTGCGACCTTCTGACCCCAGGCACAACAGGGTCAGTGATAGGTCTAGACACCCTCCTGACAGGTAGAGAATGGACATTCTCATGTGCATGATTCCTGGCCAAGGACTTCCCTATAACAATGCAGATATCTCATATATTGCCAAAGGGGACAAACTAATTATGGTGATTGTATTTAGCAAAGAAGGAGATGTTCTGAAACTTGGTTAGAGGATGGGAAACTGAATGCTTGGCAACTAATAGAGAACATATAATAAACACCTCATTGTTCTGGGACACTGCCAAAGCTGTTCTCTGGGCAGACTGATGGCTTATGTGACATCCATTAAAGGGACACTTCCATCAGAAAGGGGTATTTTTTTTAACTCGATACAAACCTCAAGCTGCTGCAAAACCTCATAATACAGACATCAGCTACAGCACAACCTCATAATGGACATTTTAGCTGCTGAATGACCTCATAACTATAACCAAAACTATATCAGAACCTCATAATACACATCTCTGCTGCTACATAACTGCATAATGAACCTCAGATTCTGCAGCACATCATAATACACACCTCAAATGTTGCAGAACCTCATGATATACACCTCAGCCGCTGCAGGTCCTAATAATACAAGCTTCGGCTGCTGTAAAACACCAAAATACACATCTCAGCTGATAAGGAGCATCATAATACACACCTCAACTGCTGTAACTCATGATACACATTTCTGCTGCCTCACAGCATCATAATCCACACCTCCACTGCTGCAACCTCATAAGCATATTTTCTTCTGCTGACCCTCATAATATGTACTTCAGCTACTTAAACTCATAATACACAGTTCTGCTGCTGCAGAATCTCATGATACACACCTGAATTGCTGCCATACATTATAGTACACACCTCAGCCTCTGCTGACGCTCATATTACACACATCAGTTGCTGCAGAACCTTATAATACACATGTCAACTGTTGCAGAGCATCATTACACATATCTCTGCTGAACCTGAACCTTATAAGATTTTGATCACATCTGCCTCAGAGCTTACTTTAGGTAGCTCCACCACAGATCAGGTAAAAATGGCACACAAGCTACTGTATCATGCTGCACAGTTTTTTCCAGTACAATGTAGGGCTCCATGATGAAACCTGTCAGATCTCAGTATAGTCCAAATGGGGACTTTTATCAATCATGTGTCAGATCCAGCCATTCACATTCACACAGTGTGCAGTCAGACATTCAGCATAAACCATTCCGTCTTCCAAATAAGAGGACTGTTCTTTGTAGTCCAACTTGTTTATTGGTAAAACAGGATTGTTTGATTGGTAAAACTATAAGAATACAAATAGCAAGTATAAGTATAGATAGCATGTACTATAACATTTGCATTAACACTGAAAGCACATGGTAAAATGACTGCCTATAAATAGGATTACATGTCTAGCTAACAGTAGTAACAACTCCCTGAGTAACAATTAGAACTAGCTGAACAGCTCTGCATAACATCATGTCCCTAAAATAAAGGTAGATCTCTCACCAGATATGATTTTACAAGGATAGTGGATTTTAAGAAGGAGATAGCCAAAGGCCAGCTCTGTTGATGTGTCCTGGAGACTGGAGACTAATCTTTCCCAGGATGCTTTTCAATCCCACTATGCAGTGCACCACCCACAATGCATTAGTCGTTGTAACAGAAAAACAAAGTGTAATACAACTTAACACCACTAGATGGTGCTATAATCACACTTAACACTTGAGAATTACCATGACTCTGGCAGAATGAACTGGAATCATTTTCTAGCCCTGCTGGGCAGAACACCAGCACTACCAAGATGTTCTTGTTCTGTTCCTATAACAGAGCAGAACAATGGAAATGACTAGCACAGATATGAACAGAGACTAAAACAGCTCTTCAGCTGCGGAAGAACATCATAATAGTCATAAGAGGTTAACCATAGAAAATGGTATGAGGGGAGTATGACATGTCCCAGCTTGTCTAGTGTGTTATTATGGCATTTCAGATGATATTATAAGGATGCTTTACTACTGTTAAAAAATACAAATTTGCATTGTGTTGCCATATTCAGACAGCCATAACATTTTTCTATTTTGATCTAAAAAGCTGTGTAAAGTTTGTTTTAGTTTGCATTGGTAGAGATGGCCTTGTGGTATGCCCGGCGGTCGTTTCGCAGCGAACTTTGCAAGCTCGCAGTTTGCCGTACATGCAAACATATGACGATGTCCACCGGCGCCAATGCAAAAATGTGTCTTTTGCATTGTGCCGAACTTTGATCCATGACACATCCATCAGGTGGGACAGGACAGCCAATTGAAACATTTTAGCACATGGACACACCCCCTACCTTATAAATAAACCCGATCTGGCCTCCATTTTACATTCAGTTTTTTGCAAATGTAGAGAGAGGTTGCTGTGTGGTGCAGGGACAGACTGTTAGAGACACCAAACGCTAGCTTATAGGGCCACAAAAGTCCTTTTAAGGACTGGTTTAGGTGTGCTATCAAAAGGTGTGACATACTGAGGGGTGTGATATACTTATAATATACTTTCTAACATAGAAAGTATATTATAGTGCATTTATATTGTGCATCAGTTGTGGGCAGTTCTGCTGCGATAACTGCAGCTATACAGAGGGACAAACGCTATTGGAACAACTAATTGCAACTGGTGTGATATACCAGTTGCCCCCAAAATAACTGATTGAGGCAGGGGTGTGATATGCCTATATTATAATTTCTATATAGTGCTTTTGGATTGTGCAGAAATTGTGTGCGGTTCTGCTGAGATACCGCAGCTATACAGAGGGACAAACGCTATTGGAACAACTAATTGCAACTGGTGTGATATACCAGTTGCCCCCCCCCCCCCCCAAAAAAAAAAAACTGATTGAGGCAGTGGTGTGATATACATGTAATATAATTTCTATATAGTGCATTCGTATTGTGCATCATTTGTGTGCGGTTCTGCTGAGATACCGCAGCTATAGAGAGGGACAAATGTTATTGTAACAACTAATTGCAACTGGTGTGATATACCAGTTGCCCCCAAAAAAGACTGATTGAGGCAGGGCTGTGATATACCTATAATATAATTTCTATATAGTGCATTTGCATTGTGTATCTGTCAGGAATCATCCTGCTATGGCCGAATGAACACAGCCGTGTATATATTGTATAGTGCAGCGGTGACGTGAAGCGCACGGCGTCATAGCAACCAATGACGCCGTGCGCTCCTGCTCTGAACAGGAATTCAGCCCGGCATACCACAGACCGTTGTCGGCCGCGGAACACGGCCGTGTGCATTCGGCCTTAGTCTGTTTAGTTCAGATTGTCTTGCCATCAAGTTCTCCATCAGCTACGATGGTGGATTGTGTCTCAGCTGGGTGCCATCTTACTTCCTGTTTCACATTTAAACCTCTCAAGCCTGTTACTAATTGATTGAGTATTGTGTTTAGCTTCTGCTCATGCAGTCCTCTTGCTTGGAACTAGCTCCCTGGTTTGTTCCTCCTACTTGCGGTTTACCCAGCTACTTTATGACATCTTGCTACCTCCTGTTGCCGACCCGGATTGCTTGACTACATTCCTGTGCCGCCTGCCCTGACCCATTGCTTGTCTGACCTCGGCTCTGCTACATCCTTCGGTCCTGCACCGTTGCTACCGGTAACATCTCCGCTTGCCTGGCTCTGCTGTATCTTTTGGTCCTGCACCGTTGCTACTAGTAACGGCTCCGCCGGTCTGGCTCTGCTGCATCCTTCGGTCCTGCACCTTTGCTACCGGTTACGGCTCCATCTGCTTGGCTCTGCTACATCCTTCAGTCCTGCAACCTCCTATTCAAAACTTCGGTGTTTCCTGTGTACAGGCCTTGTCCCTGCCATTGGATTCCAGCAGTATTCCACTAGTATCGTGACAGAATACTCAAGCCGAAAATGGAATCCACCGGGACTGGGAGTTCAGAGGTTCGCATTAAGCAACTGCAGACTGTTGTGGCTAATATGCGTACCGAGATGCAGACTTTAAAAAATAAATACGATGCCTTTGAAGGACAGACTTCCCACAACATCCAAATTTATGGACAAACGATTCATGAGCTACGTGGTACAGTGCAGACATTATCCGACCTTATTGTCCACTTGGAGAATCAAGTTTCTGTACCACCGGCTATAGTGCCTGCAGTACCCCTAAGTTACCACCATTCAGATTTGGCAGAGACCGCAACAATTTCCAGGGGTTCCTTAATCAATGTAGGCTATACTTTGATGCAAATTCAACTCAGTTTTCTACTGATAGATCTAAAGTCTTATGTATTATTATGCTGCTGACACATAAAGCCATTGCCTGGGCTAGTCCGTTGATTGAGACTCAAGACGCCCGGCTAAATCACTTAGAGGACTTTATCGATGCCATGAGTCAAATGTTTGATCATCCCAAACGAGGTGCTACAGCTGAAGCAACATTACTAGCATTGCACCAGGGCAGACGCCCTGTCACAGAATATGCATTGGAGTTCAAGAGGTGGACTGTCGACACCGATTGGAATTTTAAAAACGAAGCAGTCTCCATCTTTTCCTGGCTCCACTTCCAAGGGACCCCAAGGAAAGATTTATAGAGAATCAGGAAGCGAGCCATTGCAAGTAGATTCCATACTAAGACGTGAAAACGTTGATCGAAGGGAGCACAGGCTCCGGGAAAGTCTATGCTTTTACTGTGGAAAGTCTGACCACTTCTTTATCAACTGCCCTAGCTGTCCACGGAGGTTGGTGGCAGCCATTACAGATCCTGACTTTTCAGACGGAGAATCAATTGAGTCAGAAACAGAATTATCTGAGAAAACAATTATCCATTCCATTTCATCTGTGGCGCCTCATATTAAGAAAGAGAATAAAGACTTCAATCCTTCCCATTAAATTCTTGATTAACTCTCAGTGGATATCCACCTCTGCTATGGTGGACTCCGGGGCTAGTGGCAATTTCACGGACCTTTCTTTAGGCGCAAAGGCATGGGGTTAAATTTCAGAAAAAAAAAACCACTGTGGTAATGGAGATTGTAGATGGATTCCCACTGAGCTCAGGGCCGGTGGATGAAGAGACGGAACCACTTGAAATCATTATAACACCTCATCATCATCTCTTCTCCACATTTCCCTGTTATTCTTGGCCTACCCTGGTTGCAAGCACAGAACCCTGTTATCAATTGGGAGACCATAGAAATAAGCTTCCCAGCCAAGGATGCTCTTTTGACAGCTCAGTCTTAACAAGGCTCGGAAAATCCGGCTCAAGATAACAAGGCAGTAGAGTTACCCTCTGCATATAAGGAATTTGCGGATGTTTGCGATAAACCAATTGCGAACAAGCTCCCCCCACACCGACCCTACGATCATTATCCTTTACCATTTTTACCAAGTTAGACCTGCAAGGTGCCTATAACCTGGTCCGTATCAGATCTGGAGACGAATGGAAGACAGCTTTTAGGTTATGATACAGACATTTCGAATATCTTGTTATGCCTTTTGGTCTTTGCAATGCCCCAGCCACTTTTCAACATCTCATCAATGATATCTTCAGAGATCTTCTGGACCAGTTCGTAGTCATCTATTTAGACGATATCTTGATCTTCTCTAACTCTATGGAAAAACATCATTATTTTGGAACATCTAAGGAAGAATCAACTTTACATTAAGATAGAAAAATGTGAATTTCATCAGACTGAGATCCAATTCCTTGGCTATATAATTTCACCTCATGGTCTACACATGGACTCTAGCAAAATTAAAAGAGTATACAGGTCCTTCTAAAAAAATTAGCATATTGTGATAAAGTTCATTATTTTCTGTAATGTACTGATAAACATTAGACTTTCATATATTTTAGATTCATTACACACAACTGAAGTAGTTCAAGCCTTTTATTGTTTTAATATTGATGATTTTGGCATACAGCTCATGAAAACCCAAAATTCCTATCTCAAAAAATTAGCATATCATGAAAAGGTTCTCTAAATGAGCTATTAACCTAATCATCTGAATCAACTAATTAACTCTAAACACCTGCAAAAGATTCCTGAGGCTTTTAAAAACTCCCAGCCTGGTTCATTACGCAAAACCGCAATCATGGGTAAGACTGCCGACCTGACTGCTGTCCAGAAGGCCATCATTGACACCCTCAAGCAAGAGGGTAAGACACAGAAAGAAATTTCTGAACGAATAGGCTGTTCCCCGAGTGCAGTATCAAGGCACCTCAGTGGGAAGTCTGTGGGAAGGAAAAAGTGTGGCAGAAAACGCTGCACAACGAGAAGAGGTGACCGGACACTGAGGAAGATTGTGGAGAAGGACCGATTCCAGACCTTGGGGGACCTGCGGAAGCAGTGGACTGAGTCTGGAGTAGAAACATCCAGAGCCACCGTGTACAGGCGTGTGCAGGAAATGGGCTACAGGTGCCGCATTCCCCAGGTCAAGCCACTTTTGAACCAGAAACAGCGGCAGAGGAGCCTGATCTGGGCTACAGAGAAGCAGCACTGGACTGTTGCTCAGTGGCCCAAAGTACTTTTTTCTGATGAAATCAAATTTTACATGTCATTCGGAAATCAAGGTGCCAGAGTCTGGAGGAAGACTGGGGAGAGGGAAATGCCAAAATGCCTGAAGTCCAGTGTCAAGTACCCACAGTCAGTGATGGTCTGGGGTGCCATGTCAGCTGCTGGTGTTGGTCCACTGTGTTTTATCAGGGGCAGGGTCAATGCAGCTAGCTCTCAGGAGATTTTGGAGCACTTCATGCTTCCATCTGCTGAAAAGCTTTATGGAGATGAAGATTTCATTTTTCAGCATGACCTGGCACCTGCTCACAGTGCCAAAACCACTGGTAAATGGTTTACTGACCATGGTATTACTGTGCTCAATTGGCCTGCCAACTCTCCTGACCTGAACCCCATAGAGAATCTGTGGGATATTGGGAAGAGAAAGTTGAGAGACGCAAGACCCAACACTCTGGATGAGCTTAAGGCCGCTATCAAAGCATCCTGGGCCTCCATAACACCTTAGCAGTGCCACAGTCTGATTGCCTCCATGCCACGCCTGATTGCCTCCATGCATTGAAGCAGTCATTTCTGCAAAAGGATTCCCGACCAAGTATTGAGTGCATAACTGAACATAATTATTTGAAGGTTGACTTTTTTTGTATTAAAAACACTTTTCTTTTATTGGTCGGATGAAATATGCAAATTTTTTTAGATAGGAATTTTGGGTTTTCACGAGCTGTATGCCAAAATCATCAATATTAAAACAATAAAAGGCTTGAACTACTTCAGTTTTGTGTAATGAATTTAAAATATATGAAAGTCTAATGTTTATCAGTACATTACAGAAAATAATGAACTTTATCACAATATGCTAATTTTTTTAGAAGGACCTGTATACATTTGGGTCCGCGCTAAACTTGAATGGGGAGTTTTTTCACAAACAGGCAGACTTCACAGAGATTTCGCAGCTTCACAGATGCATCCTCGGTATATGGTCTTGATATCAACCAGCAAAGTGACTTCCTTCAAGAGAAACAGATCATAGTGCAATACACAAATCTTCTTTAAAAGGTATAATTTCTTGTACTTACAATAAGACAACTTGTATATAGTGTGTAAACTCGCCTTTGCTTCGTCTGGGGCGTCACAATCAAATCCACCCAAACTCTTATTTAAATAATCCCTGATCACATGAGCTTAGGATAACATGTCATTTCCGGTTTTCCCGAATACAAATTAATAAAATCACAAAATGTTCTCATATATAAAAATTTAAATAAAATAAAAAAGCCCACGGCATATATTCAAAACTTACAGCGATAAATGTAGAGGATTTCAGTTATCAACAGGATGTAAAGAAGTATGTCATGTCATGTGACGTGTGTGCTAGATGTAAGATTCCACGTTCTTCACCCATGGGTTTATTACAGCCTTTGTCGGTCCACTCTCATCCCTGGGGCTCTATTTCCATGGAATTTATCGTAGATCTACCTACCTCTAAAGGAAAAAACTAAATTTTGGTAGTAGTTGACCGGCTCACCAAGGCTGCATATTTCATTCCATGTACCGGCCTACCCTCTGCTAAAGATACTGCTGATCTTGTAGTTCAGAATGTGTTTAGTTTTCATGGAGTCCCTGATGAAGTAATCTCGGATCGTGGGGTGCAGTTTACATCAAAATTTTGGTGTAGTTTTTGCACGGCACTTGAGATTGATATTAATCTATCAACCGCCTTTCACCCACAATCTAATGGACAAACTGAATGCACAAATCAGACTCTGGAACAGTATCTTCGATGCTATATCTGCTATTTACAAGATGATTGGGTCGATCTGCTTCCTGTGGCTGAGTACTCTTACAATAACTCCCAAAATGCCTCCACCAAGCAAACTCCTTTCTTTGCAAATTTAGGGTATCATCCAAATATTCTTCTAAATTCCCCGCTGTTTCACCTATTCCAGCAGTCGCGGAAAGGATCTCTGCATTACAGCAAAATTTAGAGCTAGCAAAAGGAGCATTAGAGAGGGCTCAAGAAAATTACAAGAAGGCGGCAGATAAATTTCGTAGACCAGCACCAGTGTCGGCGCCAAGATACATCTGACCACAGACACGTGATCTAGCAAACACGGGCAGGGAAGGTACATAACTTTTACTGCCCACTGGGTGAACCTTCTGACAGCTGTCAAGCATGTAACCATGGCACCCGTGTGGATTAGGTGTTACCGGCATGGATTGCATGCAGGCCTGCCTCTTTTTCTCCTCCTCCTACTCCATCATTCGTCTCCTCCTCGGCTGACTCCTCACTTTCCACTGCTAGCGCCTCTTCCGCTGCACCCCCCAAGCTCCCCAGAACCTATTCGACGTGGCAGGTGAGATGTTGCCATGCTGTGCTGCGGCTGTTGTGCCTGGAAGCCAAGAGCCACACCAGTCAACGGTGCCAAAATGCTGAGCATGCTAAAACAGGGCAAAATGACACATGTGCCATGCATGGCACACGTCCTGAACTTAGTCATACAACGAATTGTTGCCAAATATCCTGGGGTCCAGGACGTCTTGCGGCAGGCCAGGAAAATCTCTGTCCATTTTAGAAGATCTTACACACCACTTGCCTGTCAGACTTCTGATTTGTGACTGCCCGATGCGCTGGAACTCCACCTTGTATATTGTTGATAGGCTGCTCCAGCAGAAACTTGCCGTTAACGACTACCTGTATTAACTCTGCGGCAGGACAGGTTCTGGGGAGCTTTGTTTTCTTTCACCGCGTCAGTGGCTGCTCATGCGCGACGCATGCAGACTTCTGAGGCCATCTGATGAGATCACCAAACTGGTCAGTTGCAGCCAGGGTTCCATTAGTGACATTGTACCCAACGCCTTCTTTTTGAAGCGTGCATTGCATCGTGTCATTGATAGAGTTGAGAGGACAACTGGATGTTCGGGTTCGGCAGGTTCGGCCGAACTTGAAAAAAAAGTTTGTGTACTTGAGCCCGAACCCTATTGAAGTCAATGGGGACCCGAACTTTTGGCCACTAAAATGGCTCTAAAATAGCCCTGGAAAGAGCTAGAGGGCTGCAAAAGGCAGCAAAATGTGCTTAAGAGCATGGCAAATGCTATGCAAACAAATGTGGATAGAGAAATGAATAAAAAAAAAAAACATAAAAGACCTTAAAAAAAAATTAGGAATGATGTAGGAGAAAGAGGTTGAGGAGGCGGTGAATGGGTGGATGTGACTGTGTAGGCTCACATGGCGGTCTAGGTGGAAGCGGTGTCGAAGGAGGAATAGGTAGCCAACACAGATGTGTGTTATTTAGCATTTTTACATAGGGGTATCCCCCGAAATATTGGGACATATAAAAAATAAATAAAAAATTAATAAGTGCACTTGAGTACAAGGATGGATGGTTGAGGCTGTTAGAACTATCTATTCTGCACAAGGTACAGACAAGTCTTGTGGGATCCAGGCTTGGTTCATTTTAATGAAAGTGAGCTTGTCCACGTTGGCTGTGGATAGGCGGCTGCGTCTGTCTGTAATGACGCCTCCTGCCATGCTAAATACACGTTCAGAGAGTACACTGGCTGCAGGGCAGGCCAGTACCTCCAAGGCATACAGGGCAAGCTCTGGCCATGTGGACAATTTGGAGACCCAGAAGTTGAATGGGGAAGAACCATCAGTCAGTACGTATAGGCGTGTGCACATGTACTGTTCCACCATGTTGTTCAAATGCTGCCTCCTGCTAACATGCTCCATATCAGCAGTTGGGTCCGGTTGTTGCAGCGAGGTGACAAAGCTTTTCCACATGTCGGCCATGCTAACCCTGCCTTCTCAGGTGCTGGGGCTGAAACAGCTGCGTTGGTGACCTCTTCCTCCTCCTCTGCCTTCGCCTTGTGCTTCAACTTGTCCCCCGGTGTCAGTCGGGAATGCTCTCAGGAGCGCATCTACCAGGGTGTGCCTGTAGTTGCGCATGTTCCGATCACGCTCCAGTGAGGGAATTAAAGGGATTCTGTCACCAGGTTTCACCCCTGTCAGCTAAACGTATGCTGTTGTTCAGGGCCTCATCAGGATTCCTAATGTGGGCTTCTAAATGTGATCCGTAGCCTTATTTTGCTAAAAAAAAAACTGGTTTTACTAACCTGTCACTCAAAGAAAAAAGGTGCCCAAGGGGATGTCAAGGGATGCAAGGTGCCGGCCGCACCCACCGCCGTTCGTGCCCAGCGCCGCCTTTCCAGACTTCTGCACCGCCTCCTAATCCTCTGTGCTGCCTCTCGCTCTCCCTCCCTCCCCCCTCCGCCTGCTGTAAGATCTCGCACGTGCGCACAGGGCTCTGCCTGATGCGCCGGGCGTACTTCTCGATTTGAGTTCTTAAAGCGAAGTGCGCATGCGCCGGCACTTCACTCAACCCAGGTATGACCTGCACTCTGGCGCCAGCCTCTCAGAGCCCTGTGCGCACGCGCAAGATCTTACAGCAGGAGGAGGGGGAGGGAGGGAGAGCGAGAGGCGGCACAGAGGATTAGGAGGCGGTGCAGAAGTCTGGAAAGGCGGCGCTGGGCACGAACTGTGGTGGGTGCAGCCGGCACCTTGCATCCCTTGACATGCCCTTGGGCACCTTATTTCTTTGAGTGACAGGTTAGTAAAACCAGTTTTTTAGCAAAATAAGGCTACGGATCACATTTAGAAGCCCACATTAGGAATCCTGATGAGGCCCTGAACATCAGCATATGTTTAGCTGACAGGGGTGAAACCTGGTGACAGAATCCCTTTAAGGGCGTCACATTTTCTTTGTAACGGGGATCCCGCAGCGTGGCCACCCAGTAGTCAGCACACGTTAAAATGTCGGTAACTCTGCTGTCGTTGCGCAGGCACTGCAGCATGTAGTCGCTCATGTGTGCCAGGCTGCCCAGAGGTAAGGACAAACTGTCCTCTGTGGGAGGCGTATCGTCTGCGTCCTCCGTATCCCCCCAGCCCTGCACCAGTAATGGGCCCGAGCTACGTTTAGTGCTACCCCACTGTGAACATGCTTCATCCTCATCCTCATCCTCCTCCTCGTCCTGAGCCACATCCTCTTCCATCATCGCCCTAAGTGTTTTCTGCCGACGACATGCTATTATTTTTAGATGATGTGAGAACCTCTGTGGGTCGAGTTATGGAGATTATAGATCTGTTTGGCAGCTACTCAGGGTTAACTATTAATTGGACCAAATCGGCGATTATGCTGATGTCTCCGCAAGAAGATAAGAGGTGGGTGGAGAAGATCCCAATCCTGACTGTAGATACCTTTAAATACTTAGGCATTTGGATAACCTGTAATGTACAATATTACTGTGTTTCTAATATTCTTCCGATACTGGGGAAAATGAAACAGAAGGTACAGTCTTGGCTCAAACTACCTCTTTCAATGATGGGGCGGGCTAATCTGGCTAAAATGATTTTAATGCCACAATTATTATATGTATTACATAATGCACCAATATGGGTTCCAGGGTACCTATTTTGCAGAATAGATGGTATATTTAGAGATTTAATATGGAAAAAAAAGACCGCCAGAATAGCACTAACCAAACTACAGCTTCCTAAGACGGAGGGAGGTATAGCCTTGCCCAACCCATGGGTGTACTATATATCTGCACAATTGCAACATATGCAAGGATGGGGGATAGAGGATGGCAGTATTGTACTGGACTCTAGGAGGTTAATTATACAGTCCCTATTGTCTGACAAATCTTTGATGGAGGCACTAGAGGCACATAAGTTTCGACAGATATCACCGGGCCTACCTACCATGATCCTGATACATAAAATTTGGGAGAAAGTAAAGGAGTTAATAGGTGCTACTGGATGTACAAAATATACCCCTATTTGGAGGAATGAAAGGTAGGGGGAAATATTCCAGCTGGAAGGTTTTGACAGTTGGGAAAAAGCTGGGGTAACAAGAATAGCACATCTGTACTTAGGGAATAATCTTAAATCCTTTCAACAACTACAGACAGAATTTCAATTGTCGAACCGTGTATTTTACCAATACTTACAATTGAGACATGCCATGCAGACTCAGGAACGGAAGACTCCTCCTTTGACTGTGCACTCCATGCCGGTGATTGATTCAGTGGGGCGGGCCAGATTATCGCGCACGATTATTTCCATGGCTTATGCCAGTCTACTTGATAAAGTAGTATGTGATCCATTAACCAGTCTTAAGGCTAAGTGGGAGAGGGATGTTGGAGAACTGTCAGAGGAAAAATGGAGGGATGTTTTGGGGGCAGTACCCATACCCACGATATCTATGAGTGTCGCACATAGGCGATCGCAATTATTCCTTATTCATAGGGTATACAAGACGCCACGACTCCTGTTTAAGATGGGTCTACGTGCGGACTCTAACTGTCCTAGGTGTGCTTCCCCGGATGCAGACTTGGCTCATATGTTTTGGTCCTGCACAGAACTGGAGAGTTTCTGGTGTGGAGTGTATAGACAAATAGAAAACAGCTATGGAGTTATTTTACCAAAGACTCCACTGGTGGGGTATCTTGGGTATGTAGAGGACCTAACAACCACCAATGATTATAAATTAGCAATTGCTAAATTATTGTACATTGCATGTAAATCCATTGCAAAACACTGGATACAGCCGATCTCTCCGACTAAGTCAGAGTGGATAAATATGGTCAATCATATGATATCCATGGAGAGTGGCATCTATATTAAAAGAGGCACTGTATGGAAATTTAAGAAGCAATGGCAGGTGTGGCTGGCTGGACCTGGGGGGAAGTCTCAGAGATTGATGCATATTTGGAATGGAATGGTCCTAAGGGGATTTGGAAGCTAAGCTGTAAGAGAATTGGAGCATTTTTGTCCATGTCGAGGGAGATGACCACACGGAGAGGGGGGGTGGGAAGGGAGTTGGGGGGGACTGGGAGATTTAACAAAGATTTTTTTTTGATGCAGTGTCATTGACATGCTGATTTGGATAAAGTATGATTGATTTTACTGTATTGATATCCTATTGTCATATAATGTATGGTTTATCTGAACAATTGGCTGTATGTAAAACCTTTAATAAAAATGATCTGATTCAATATGGGTTGCCCTGAGTCTGTAGTTTGCAGAAACACCCCATATGTGGTCATAAACTACTGTTTGGCCGAACGGGAGCACATAGAAGGAGGGGAACACCATATGAGTTTTGGAAGCCAGATTTTGCAGGACTGGTTTTGTTTATACCATGTCCCATTTGAAGACCCCTGTTGCACCCCTTGAATTAAAAATTCAAAAAAGTGACTCCATCTAAGAAAGTACACCCCTCAAGGTATTCAAAACTGGGTTTACAAACTTTGTTAACCCTTTAGGTGTTCCACAAGAGTTAATGGCAGATGGAGAAACAATTTCGAAATTTCTATTTTTTGGAAAATTTTCCAATATAATACATTTTTTCCAGGAGTAAAACAAGGGTTAACTGCCAAACAAAACTCAATATGGGTTGCCCTGATTCTGTAGTTTGCAGAAACACCCCATATGTGGTCGTAAACTACTGTTTGGCCGAACGGGAGCACATAGAAGGAGGGGAACACAATATGGGTTTTGGAAGGCAGATTTTGCAGGACTGGTTTTGTTTATACCATGTCCCATTTGAAGCCCCCTGTTGCACCCCTAGAATAGAAATTTCAAAAAATTTCCACTGTGGGAATCTGGATTCCAGGATTGCCAGCAAAATCCAGAATCTCAGGCTCAAAGTCCACTGGGGGACACCAGCTAAGTTCATAGGCAGGGGGCTCCGGTGGACTTATTTGGTGGGCCGGGAAACCAGTGGGGGCTCATCATCTCATCATCATCAGATGATGAGGAGGTGGATGCAGATGACAAAAGGAACGTGGGGTCATCCTCATCCTCACTGGGGCTCTCAGAGTCAGAGGCAATCTGGGCGTATGCCTCCTCGGCCGAGAACATCCGACGGGCCATGGGTGTGTGTGCGTGTATATGTGCGTGTGTGCAAAACTTTATTATATGTGCGTGTGTGTGGGGGCAACGGGTGTTCGCGTACTAAAAAGTCCAGGCAAAAAATTGGGCAAGTGTTAGGAAAAAAAAATAAAAATTCAAACTTGCTGATCAGCGGTACAGTGGCCGGACGATAAGAGTGCCGGACAGTCAGCGCACGCAAAAAAAAAGTGGTGGTAAGGGGGATGATGGTGGTGGTGGTGGGGGGGCTGGTGGGGAATCTGGTGGGGGGGGGGGGCAAGTGGCGGGGGGGGGGTCTGAAAGATAGATCAAAGAAAGTTTAGGGTAAAAGTTCTTTTTTTTTTTTCCTAACTAACTTTTCCCTTCTTTCCCTGCCTAATGGTGCCTCTCCCTCACTGACCCTAACCTACCTGGATGGCGATGGGTGCAGGAGGGTGATGGATTATGATTAGGGGGACGCAGGAGCTGGTGCTGGACGGTGCTGGACAGGAAGAGGAGGGGAGAGAGGAGCGCAGGAAGTTTGCATCTCGCGCCTCTCTCACCTGCACCAATCAGCACCCCGGACAGCGGCGTTCAACACCAGGGCCAGCACCGCCTCTTCAAATCTTCGTACTGCGATTGGTGGTGTGTAATCACACCACTGATCGCAGTCTTTTTCCGGTTCATCGGGTCACCGGAGACCCGAATGGACCGGAAACCCAGAAAACCGCAGGTCTGAATTGACCTGCGGTTTTCTGCGATCGCCGATACTGCGTTGTTACGGGATACCGGCTGAATAATTTCAGCCGGCATCCCGTTCCGATTAACCCCCGCGGCGCCGGAATCGCAAATTAAAGCCATGACGTACCGGTATGTCATGGGTCCTTAAGGACTCGGGATACATGCCGTACCGGTACGTCATGGCTCCCTAAGGGGTTAAAGCCGTATTTCTGGCCTAAATGTAACACTCACTTATGCACCTATAATCACAGATGTGCACTATATGAAACAGAGGTTTTTTTTTCACCCCAGTATGCCCCAGTATGAGAAAGCCATATTTCTGGCCTAAATTGAACAGTCACTTATGCAGCGATAATCCTAGATGTGCACTATATGAAACAGAGTTTTTTTTTTAACCCCAGTGTCTCAGAGCAGCATTTCTGGACTTGCAGACATGCAGATATCCTGTACTGGTGCACTATCGTTGCATAAAATGGCTGCCGATTATGTATTGACTAACTGAAAGAAAAAAAGTTCATTTTAAGTAGTAGTTGGCTCAGGGCAGGCTTAAAACAATTGTGCACTGCACCCACAAAACACATTTGCTGTAGATCGCTGAGTAAAGAAGCAGTTCTTCATAAGATTCCTCCCTGATATTTCCCTCACAGCAGCTGCATCCTATCCCTACACTAATGCGAGCAGAGTGACAGGCGGCGCTATGTGACTCCAGCTTAAATAGAGGCTGGGTCACATGCTGCAGTTGGCCAATCACAGCCATGCCAATAGTAGGCATGGCTGTGATGGCATCTTGGGGCAAGTAGTATGACGCTTGTTGATTGGCTGCTTTGCAGCCTTTCAAAAAGCGCCACATAAATCGCCGAACACCGAACCTGAACTTTTATGTAAATGTTCGGGTCCGGGTGCCGAAAAACCTAAAGTTCGGTATGAACCCGAACTTTACAGTTCGGTTTCACTCAACTCTAGTCATTGATCAAGCCGTCGAGGAGCAGGAAGATGAGGAAGTCGCAATGCTGAATGAATTCCCGGGGGGCTACTCCATCTGAGACAAGTCAGCAGGATTCTGAAGAGGAGTCAGAGGAGGATGGTGCCTGGGTGGATGAGGAGGAGCAAGAAGAGGAGGCTTTAAACTTTTCTGGGATCCCTGGTGTTGTCCGTGGATGGGGGGAGGAGACCGAGGACGACATTCTCCTGGGCGATGAGCAGGAGCCAGGCCGCTCCACCGCTTCCAATTTAGCACAAATGGGGGCCTTCATGCTCCAGTGTTTAAAGAGGGACCCCCGTATAAAAAGCATAAAGGGCAAGGACCAGTACTGGGTGGCAACGTACTAAGACCTCCGGTACAAACACAAAATGGCGGACATGTTACCAGCATCACAGAGGGCTGTCAGAATGCAGCATTTCCAGGGCTTGCTTCGAGAGATGCTGCATTCTGCTGTTGCAGGTGCTGGAAGAGGAATTTCCACCCACAGAGAAACAGTTGTGAGTACGAATCCTAATAGCAAAGACAGGTGCACTCTGCGGTCTTACTAAACCCTCAAACTGATTTTAAAATTGAGAGATTAGCCAACATGTCCTACAGTGTAGGACATGTCTGAGCCCGAGCACCGCACCAAGGTTTCTCAAGTAGCTCGGGACCTAACACTCACTTACCTGTGCCTATGTGGACAATACCAGGAGCCAGTGGGAAAATTACAGGAGCATGAGGCCGACTCACAAACAACTCACCAGTTACCTTTAGCATGTAACCATGCTAGAAATGGGAGGAGGGAGGAGTCTGCGAGTCCCACTCAAGACTGACTGATAAGGCCTCACAGGTGCACCTAAATGTAGCCTGTAGATGGATAGCAGGCACATTTAAATTGGAGTTAATACACCTCCAGACATCACTATATATACAAACTGAAAAGAATGGCGTGGTATTAAACACGCTGAGGATCGTCATTAGCAACGGGCCACAAGTGCAGGATTTGCTCCCCTGTATATATATGCACAACTGCATGTGGGTTTGAGCACTTCCTGCTTGTTTAATACCACACCATTTTCAGTTTGTATATATTGAGTACCAATCCTACAGCGCATGAAATAAGAGGGCGGTTTGAAGATGTGTTGATATGAGATCATTCTTGCAGCCAACCTATCAACAGCCGCCCTCCGGATCCAGCCTCAGGGAACGCCTAGACCAACAGGTGTCCAACTAAATCGGGTTAACGACCGATGTGAACTCTCTGAGAAGCGATGAACCCCTTGACTACTTGATCTGCTCGTTGAGTGTCCTGTCCGAAAGGACTTTCAGCGCAGCAGGGGGGATTGTGACTGATAAGCGCACTCGCCTAGCTCACAACACTGTGGACTACCTCACATTTCTAAAAATGAATGAGGCATGGATCTCTGAGGAATTCAACACTTGTGATGACCACGTTTAATTGAATTTCCTCATGCCAGCCCATGCATATCGCCACCAAGAACAAATAATGGTCCCTGTCTTATGTGAATACAACGGCATAAAAAGACTTTTCTGTCCGGTGAATGCCTAATGTTTGGGACTTCGGAGGAATTCAACACCTGTGATGACCACGTGTTATCGAATTTCAACTATTATCTTTTTTTTTTTTTCAAGAGGGGTATTTCGTTAGCCATGTTTTTAGTTCCAAAAGTTGATTTTATTAAAGAATATCAAAAGCTACGGTTACACAACCAAAAGCAATATTGGAGAATTGCACCTCAGGCAGGAGGCTGTTAATGATAAGCGTATGGTTTTATGCATGTAGTATCAAGCAACCAGGGATTGGTGAGCAAGAGAACAGAAAAATTATAATAATAATGATAATAATAATAATAACAACAGTAAAATCAATAGATTCACAAACAACAGGTAACAAAAATATGGTATCCTGGTAGGCTTTTTGGATTTCTTAGCCACATGGAGGGGGCAGATGTTGCAAGCAGAGTGTACCCCAGGGATCTCAGAATATATATTATGGGGGGTCAAGAACCTCTAACCAACTTTATAATGACAAGTAGGGTATCCTACGAGAAGTGTGGGAGGATTCCATGGTATCCCCCACAGTGGCTGCAATTTTTTCGTATATATGGCCATTCTATCTATCCGCTGCACAACCTCAGAAAGACAGAGGGCGTTGGATAGCCATTTGGTCGCTATGTGAATGCGCACAGCGAGCAGAAAGTGTTGGGCCAATTTAGATAGGGCGTATATTAAGCTTACCTGCTTATCTCCAAGGACACAAACCGATGGGGTCTTATGGAAATTGGTGCCTAAACGTCTGACACGACTGCGCAAACTCCTGACCAAAACGAGCTTGCTACAGGGAATACCCACCATATATGGTACATTGATCCAATAGCGCTGCAGCCTTGGAAACAAAGAGGTGAGACTGATGGAGATATACAATGTAGCCTTAAGAGAAGTTTCCACCAGGGATATTTGCCAACTGCCCCTGGTGATAGTTCCATCTGGCTAAAGACAATGAGCAATGGATGTCCCCCTCCCACTTTAACTTAAAGGGCAGCTTGATATCACTGGATGGAGTATTCAACCAACAGTAGAGAATAGATATCAGTCCTACTCTTCTAAAAGAATGTAAGATAAAATGTTCAAAAGGAGAGCAGAAAATGGACGAGATAGTCCCCACAATGGACCGCGAAAAGAACAAAATCTAGATCAGTCTATAGCTTTCAGATGTGGGAATAGAATGTTTAGACCTTAACTGATCTGCATATGGTAATTTACCAGCAATAATGAAGTCATGCAATTTTGTCAAGCGATTGGCAGACCACCATGAGAAACCACTCAAGTCCATCCCAGATGGGAAGGCCAGGTTGGTCAGTAGAGGAGTGAGGGGAGCGGGCCTGGATTGGAGGCCAGACTTAAAACGGACTGATCGCCATAGTTGGATAGCGTAGAAAGACAATAAGGCCTTAGATTTAAGGTCAGTAGGGATAGGCTTTGTATCCCAAAACAATGCAGGCCAGGAAAATGGGGCAAACATGTATGTCTCCAAGGCAACCCATATCGGGGGGTGTCAACGACCATGGACCAACAGAAGCTGTGCTAAGCGAGCTGCTTTGTAATATTTGAAATTGGGGATTGAAAGGCCTCCTAATCGCTTGTGAAGAAACGTAACTTCCAGTTTAATTCTCGGCCATCGACGCACCCAGATGAAAGAGGAGAGGTCTCTATATAGTTGGTGTTGATCCGCTAGGGGAACCGCAAGGGTAAGGTTCTGAATAGATACAATAGATGCGGCAATATTACCATCTTAATGGAATGGATTCTACATAACCAAGACAATAAAGGCGAGTCCTATTTAGCCAGGTCAAACCTAATCTCTCTGAGGGAAGGTAGTTCACTTTGTACATATTGGACAGTTGTTAGTTGAGGAATATTCCCACATAGGACAGTTTGTTAGGACAGGCCTGGAAACCAAATTCCCTTTCTATCAGGGTGATAGTATTGGCAGGGGTGTTACAATGAAGGAGCTCAGACTTTGAAGGGTTAATTTTCAGGCCAGAAGCCCTAGAGAACTCCTATAGGAGGACATTGAGGTTGGGAAGGGAGACAGCTGGGTTGGTGATTGAAAGGAGCATATCATCCGCAAATAAATTCACTTTTATTTATTTATTTTTATTATAAATTTCTTTTTTAATTTTCTCAGAGGGAAGACAGTCTACAAATATATAAAAAAGAAACATATTGCGTATACATATTACATCTCAAGTTGTATATTCACAATAATATACATAGTGCTAGGACGTGGCACCTCGGCCTGATAGGCCAGTAAACATATAAAAAAAGAAAAAGAGGCTCTAGCATGCTTACTTGTCTCCCTCCTTCCATAAAAGACCAACCCCCCCACCACCACCCCAGGCTGGGCCACGGTTGACGCAGGGGTGGTGGGCGACTCCCACCATCATTCCAGCATCCTATCTAATGATATCCTGTAAATCATACCATAATCACCATATGTACGAGAGTGGTTCCACCCAGACATCCCTTATCAGTTGTCAGTTCCACTCGTGGCAAGTGTCCGCCCATTATGTCCGATGCTTCTCCCCTTTACGTTTGACATACTCAAATTCCTTTACTCTATGCATTAATCTTTCCCACTCTAAGAATTAATACCTTAGCTAATAAAAGCCCCTTCAACCAACAAATCTGTTCGCCTTTTGATAATTTATATTTACACTTCGGGGGAAATATCCTGAGTATGGCTAATTCAATAGTTGGGAGAGGGCTATTCTCAGTTCTTGACCCCATACCCTGGAATATACTTTGCCAAAAATTCTTAATAGCCGGGCAGCTCCATAACATATGGACAAATCCGGCTTCAGGGCAGAGGCATTTCAGACAGCAGAATAATTTTTCTTTATTCCAGTACATTTTAGTGAGAAGTCCCGGAGTAAGATATAGCCTGTGTACGATTTTAAATTGTGTCAACCGTTGCTGGCGCGAAAGGGAGGACTTCTTAATATTTTGATATACCTCCCGCCACTGGAGTGAGTTACCTGCCCCTAAATCCCTTTCCCATTTACCAACACTTTTACATTTAGTAACCGTGCTTAAATCCTTTTTTAGTCTGGTATACAGTACAGACCAAAAGTTTGGACACACCTTCTCATACAAAGAGTTTTCTTTATTTTCATGACTATGAAAATTGTAGACTCATACTGAAGGCATCAAAACTATGAATTAACACATGTGGAATTATATACATAACAAAAAAGTGTGAAACAACTGAAAATATGTCATATTCTAGGTTCTTCAAAGTAGCCACCTTTTGCTTTGATTACTGCTTTGCACACTCTTGGCATTCTCTTGATGAGCTTCAAGAGGTAGTCACCTGAAATGGTCTTCCAACAGTCTTGAAGGAGTTCCCAGAGATGCTTAGCACTTGCTGGCCCTTTTGCCTTCACTCTGCGGTCCAGCTCACCCCAAACCATCCCGATTGGGTTCAGGTCCGGTGACAGTGGAGGCCAGATCATCTGGCACAGCACCCCATCACTCTCCTTCATGGTCAAATAGCCCTTACACAGCCTGGAGGTGTGTTTGGGGTCATTGTCCTGTTGAAAAATAAATGATGGTCCAACTAAACGCAAACCGGATGGAATAGCATGCCGCTGCAAGATGCTGTGGTAGCCATGCTGGTTCAGTATGCCTTCAATTTTGAATAAATCCCCAACAGTGTCACCAGCAAAGCACCCCCACACCATCACACCTCCTCCTCCATGCTTCACAGTGGGAACCAGGCATGTAGAGTCCATCCGTTCGCCTTTTCTGCATCGCACAAAGACACGGTGGTTGGAACCAAAGATCTCAAATTTGGACTCATCAGACCAAAGCACAGATTTCCACTGGTCTAATGTCCATTCCTTGTGTTCTTTAGCCCAAACAAGTCTCATCTGCTTGTTGCCTGGCCTTAGCAGTGGTTTCCTAGCAGATATTCTACCATGAAGGCCCGATTCACACAGTCTCCTCTTAACAGTTGTTCTAGAGATGTGTCTGCTGCTAGAACTCTGTGTGGCATTGACCTGGTCTCTAATCTGAGCTGCTGTTAACCTGCGATTTCTGAGGCTGGTGACTCGGATGAACTTATCCTCCACAGCAGAGGTGACTCTTGGTCTTCCTTTCCTGGGGCGGTCCGCATGTGAGCCAGTTTCTTTGTAGCGCTTGATGGTTTTTGTGACTGCACTTGGGGACACTTTTAAAGTTTTCTCAATTTTTCGGACTGACTGACCTTAATTTCTTAAAGTAATGATGGCCACTCGTTTTTCTTTACTTAGCTGATTTTTTCTTGCCACAATACAAATACTAACAGTCTATTCAGTAGGACTATCAGCTGTGTATCCACCTGACTTCTCCACAACGCAACTGATGGTCCCAATCCAATTTATAAGGCAAGAAATCCCACTTATTAAACCTGACAGGGCACACCTGTGAAGTGAAAACCATTTCAGGTGACTACCTCTTGAAGCTCATCAAGAGAATGCCAAGAGTGTGCAAAGCAGTAATCAAAGCAAAAGGTGGCTACTTTGAAGAACCTAGAATATGACATTTTCAGTTGTTTCACACTTTTTTATTATGTATATAATTCCACATAGTTTTGATGCCTTCAGTGTGAATCCACAATTTTCATAGTCATGAAAATAAAGAAAACTCTTTGAATGAGAAGGTGTGTACAAACTTTTGGTCAGTACTGTAAATTTGTGAAAAACTAACTTTTTTCCCATAAAAAGTGTAGCAGAAACCTAACAGTGACTGCGTAACTACTGATTGGGGAACTTTATTTCACATATGTGCGAGTGCATGCTTAAGTTGAGCATATCTATAGTGATTTAACACCGTAATTGGTGTCTCGTGAAATATTTCCCCTATAGGTTTTAATTTACCAACAATACAAATGTGTGACAACGTCGTGATCCCTCTCCGGGTCCAGTAATTATTATCATTTAGGGCTAAAAGTTCTTCTAGAAAGGGGTTATCCCATAATGGGGTAAACTCCAGGGCGTACGTGACCTTCAAAATAGATTTTATCTTATTCCATACTTTCTGCAGCATTGTACTTATAGGGCAGGTATATTCACTTTGACCTAAGAGACCAGCCTCCACTATGCTAAATATGTTCTGTATAGGACACATCTGTTGTTTAGTAAGGTAGGATAGCAATAAGCCGTCCCCAACATTAATGCACCACTGCCGTTGAGAGCACAAATAGTATCCCTGAAAATATGGAAGTCCAAGGCCACCATCAGTTTCTGCTAACCAAAGATATCGTAGCTTGATACGGACCCTTTTTCTGCCCCATATCAGATCGTTGATCAATCTGTCAATCTAGTTGAAAAAACCATCCTCGATCCAAATGGGGCAAGGGTCGATCACATATAGTATCCAGGGCAATAAAATATTGATCTGCGAAAGGGGGAGTTTCTGCCACACCCTGACCTTCTCCTTTACTTTATTTACCAAGGGGATGATGTTTAGTTTATTATAAGCCCTTACTGAGCTACCAATCTTTATCCCTAAGTATTCCAAATAATCCAGTTGAGATATTACTTTTACCTTTAGCTCGGTTTGTGGGGGTGCGCGATTCAGAGGAAAGAGGACAGATTTGGACCAGTTTATCTCATACCCGGCCACCCGGCCGAACTCGGCTATTTTTTGCATTACACGTGGAACATTTCTCCACCTGTCATTTAAATAAAGAAATACATCGTCCGCATATAAGCTGATCTTATCCCTCGCCCCCCTTCCTCCGAATCCCACAATTCCCTCATCGGCTCTAATCCTGCAAGAAAGGGGTTCCATAAAAATTGCGAAAAGTAATGGAGAGAGTGGACAGCTCTGCCGAGTACCACGCTGCAGGCAAATAGCATGGGAGATCACCCCGTTGATGTTAACTCTAGCCACTGGACCATTATATAACATTTTGATCCATTTAATGAAACTTTTCCCCAAGTTCATCTTATACATGGTCTGCCAGAGAAAGGACCACTCCACCCTGTCGAAGGCCTTGGCAGCGTCCAAAGACAGGATGGAGCGGTCCTCCCCTCCGCCTGTCTGTATATTAAGGAAGGTCCTACGTATATTCGTCTAGATCTGTCGCCCGGGAATAAACCCCGTCTGATCTATGTGTACTAGCCCCCTTATTACCTTTTTTTAATCTATTTGCAAGGACTTTGGCAACTATTTTGTAGTCTGAGTTGAGTAACGATATGGGTCGATAGGCCTCTACTTTATTTCCGTCCTTCCCTTTCTTCAAGATCAATGTAATAATTGCCTCCGTTAGTGAAGGGGGAAATTTCCCTGTAGTACAGGATTCATTTAATACCTGCAGTAACCCAGGCAGGAGGACCTCCGCGTGGCACTTATATATGCCAAATGGGGGGCCATCCGACTCGGGGACTGGAGACCCTTTAATACCAGATATGACCTCCTGCAACTCCCCCAAAAGAATTGGGGAATTCAGGAGTGCCGAGTCTGGCTCCGCAAGTGCTGGGATTCTGGTTTGCTGCAAGAAGTCTGCTATGAGTGCCTCTTTATCATCTGACTCAGATCGATATAGGTTGTTAAAGTATTGTACAAATTCCCCCTCAATTTCTGCTACTTTGTCCAACTTGCGTCCATCACCTGTTTGGATTAGTCTAATCTTTTGGGGGGGCCCTTTGATTAGATAGTATGGAAACTAACAATTTACATGTTGCTCCCGCCTCACAGAAGTGATTGTATCCTTTTTCGTCATATAGTTTGTATAGTTATCCTTAGCTGTTAACCTGCGTATTTGCGTCGTTATTTACTCTAATCATCCCTTCTAAGTGTTTTACATTATCCTCCAAACTTTTTTCCTCTTTAAAGAACTCTACTCTTTTTGCTTTAATTATACCGTAATATAGTCAACGGAGATATGCCTTCATCTTGTCCCACACAAAGTGAATGTGCATTGTTCCGATATTTCATTGCATTGTTCCGATGTTCCAAAAGTGGGATAATTCCTTGTTTATCCTATCTTGGTCCTGTACAATAGTTATCCAATGTTCATTCAGTCTCAAGGGTCTAGCACTAGCATGTTGTCCCCCTATCTTAATGGCTAGTAGGATCGATGAGTGGTCAGAGACTCCGTGGATCTCATATTTCATTTTCTGGGTTAGGGCGATCATCTCGCTATTTGCCAGGGCAATGTCAATTCTGGAGATGGCGTTGTATGTCTTGCTGAAACATGAAAACACCTGTCTATTACCATACAACACCCGCCAGATGTCCATTAGCCCTGTTTCTTCACAGAACCCTTGAAATAATGAGTGTTTTCCCTGGTTGTATTTTGCGACCTTAGATATTCTGTCCAATTCAGGGTCTAGCACACAGTTAAAGTCCCCGGATACTAAAACCAGACACAGCTCTCTGCTATATACAAACGTGGCCAGTTGGTTCAGGACTGTCATGGCAAATGGGGGAGGGATGTACAAGAAGGCCAAAATGCAATTTCGGTCATTCCATCGGCCATAAAGAAAGACGAATCTCTCTTCTGTGTCAATCCGTTGTTCCAAAGGAACATAATCGACATTTTTATGGACATATAGGCTGACCCCCCCGGGAATAGGACGAAAAGCTAGAGTGGAACTGATGCCCCGCCCATTTCTTTGTAAGGTAATCGGGGATCTCTGGTGATGCATGTGTTTCCAGTAATGCAACTATTGCGGGGAGATGTCGAGAGATCAAATCGAAAACTATAGTCCGTTTTATTCTATCCCCAAGCCCTTGTACATTCCATGTTAGAACTTTATCATCCATTACGTTTTATCTTTATAAGGGACTTGTTCACTGCCCCTTAGTGACAACCGCGGCCATGCTCGAACCCAACCCATCCCGCCCCCTACCACCCTACCCAAGCCCCATCCCCCATTCCCCAAAACTGGTTCACTGGTGAGAATCACCCTGTCAACCTCTTACAATATGCCCACCCGCTAATGGGCGCCCACCCCCCTAATAAATTCACTTTTAGTTCCTGGGTCCCAATTGTAATGCTAGTGAAATTAGGATCTTGTCGTATAAGGGCAGCTAATGGCTCAATCTCTAGGGCAAAGAGAGCTGGGGACAAGGGACATCCTTGTCTCGTGCCTCTTCCAATATTAACAGGAGAGGGCGAGGTATAGGGTATATACAGTGGGATGCAAAAGTTTGGGCAACCTTGTTAATCGTCATGATTTTCCTGTATAAATCGTTGGTTGTTACGATATAAAAAGTCAGTTAAATATATCATATAGGAGACACACACAGTGATATGTGAGAAGTGAAATGAAGTTTTTGGGATTTACAGAAAGTGTGCTATAGTTGTTTAAACAAAATTAGGCAGGTGCATAAATTTGGACACCACAAAAAAGAAATTAAATCAATATTTTGTAGATCCTCCTTTTGCAGAAATACAGCCTCTAAACGCTTCCTGTAGGTTCCAATGAGAGTCTGGATTCTGGTTGAAGGTATTTTGGACCATTCCTCTTTACAAAACATCTTTAGTTCATTCAGGTTTGATGGCTTCCGAGCATGGACAGCTCTCTTTAAGTCACACAACAGATTTTCAATTATATTCAGGTGAGGGGACTGAGATGGCCATTCCAGAATGTTGTAC
This sequence comes from Bufo gargarizans, assembly GCF_014858855.1. Classification (NCBI taxonomy): domain Eukaryota; kingdom Metazoa; phylum Chordata; class Amphibia; order Anura; family Bufonidae; genus Bufo; species Bufo gargarizans. The sequence continues at coordinate 339,362,154 of NC_058083.1, forward strand.
TTGTTCCTCTGCATAAATGCCTTAATGGATTTTGAGCAGTGTTTAGGGTTGTTGTCTTGTTGAAAGATCCAGCCCCGGCGCAGCTTCAGCTTTGTCACTGATTCCTTGACATTGGTCTCCAGAATCTGCTGATACTGAGTGGAATCCATGCGTCCCTCAACTTTGACAAGATTCCCAGTCCCTGCACTGGCCACACAGCCCCACAGCATGATGGAACCACCACCATATTTTACTGTAGGTAGCAGGTGTTTTTCTTGGAATGCTGTGTTCTTTTTCCTCCATGCATAACGCCCCTTGCTATGGCCAAATAACTCAATTTTAGTTTCATCAGTCCACAGCACCTTATTCCAAAATTAAGCTGGCTTGTCTAAATGTGCTTTAGCCCACCTCAAGCGGCACTTTTTGTGCTGTGGGTGGAGAAAAGGCTTCCTCTGCAACACTCTCGCATACAGCATCTCTTTGTTTAAAGTGCACCTGAATGGTTGAACGATGCACAGTGACTCCATCTGCAGCAAGATGATGTTGTAGGTCTTTGGTGCTGGTCTGTGGGTTGACTCTGACTGTTCTCACCATTCGTCGCTTCTGTCTATCCGAGATTTTAATTGGTCTGCCACTTCAAGCCTTAACTTGAACTGAGCCTGTGGTCTTCTATTTCCTCAATATGTTCCTAACTGTGGAAACAGACAGCTGAAATCTCTGAGACAGCTTTCTGTATCCTTCCCCTAAACCCTGATGGTGAACAATCTTTGTCTTCAGGTCATTTGAGAGTTGTTTTGAGACCCCCGTGTTGCTACTCTTCAGGGAAAATTAAAAGGAGGGAAACCTACCATAATTGGATTCACCTGTGTATGTAGGTCAGGGGTCACTGAGCTTACCAAGCCAATCTGAGTTCCAATAATTAGTTCTAGAGGTTTTGGAATCAATAAAATGACAACAGTGCCCAAATGTATGCACCTGCCTAATTTTGTTTAAACAATTATAGCACACTTTCTGTAAATCCAATAAACTTCATTTCACTTCTCAAATATCACTGTGTGTGTCTCCTATATGATATCTTTAACTGACTTTTTATATCGTAACAACCAACGATTTATACAGGAAAATCATGACGATTAACAAGGTTGCCCAAACTTTAGCATCCCACTGTATAGGAAGGCTGTAGGGTGTGAGTTGAGAGTCGCTAGCGCTTGGACAAAGGGGCCATGAAAACCCATAGTTTTAAGGACTGATAGAATATATTCCCAACAGAGACAATCAAAGGCTTTTTCTAGGTCTAATGAAAGTAAGGTTAGAGGATGTTGATGCTTATGTGACCAAGAAATTACATTGATAATTTTGCAAACATTATCAGGGGCTTCTCTTTGAGGGATAAATCCAACTTGATCAGGATGGATCAAGAGTGGAAGTAGAAGGTTTAATCTGCTAGCTAGAATTGATGTAAAGATATTTGCATCAAGATTTAATAAATATATCGGTCTATAATTAGCTGGGGACAAAGGATTTTTGTTAGGCTTGGGGATAACTGTTATAAGAGCATCCAGGAATTCATCCGGCATTGCATTACCCTGGAGGAGATGGTTACAGTAGGTTCTTATGTGCGGAATGAGAATTAGGGAGAATTTCTTAAAGTAAAGTTCAGTCAGGCCATCTGGCCCAGGGGCCTTTCCTAGTTTCAGGTTTTTAAGGGTCATCTCAACTTCTTTAGCTGATACCTACCTATTGAGCTGTAGAAGAGCGTCAGAGGTAAGTTTAGGGAGGTTGGCTTTGGAGAGGAAGGCGTCAGTTAGTGCGGGCATTTGAGGTTTGGTGTTTATAAAGGGCTTGATAAAAATCATGGAAGATCTTATATAGTTAGGGTTACTAGTGACTTTGCCTTCTTTTGTTTGAATCCACAGGACTTGATTAATGCGTTGCTGGGATTTGAGCTTCCTAGCCAATAATTTATCAGGTATATTGGCCGAATTATAGTACTTTAGTGCTTTAGTCTAGCATAAGGCTTTTTCAGTCCTATTTGACAGGATGGAGTCTAGTTGGAATTTAGTGGCTTTGATGGCCTGTTGGAGGTATAAGGATGGATGTTGTTGGTGAGCATGGACTAGTATAGCTAGCTTAGACTCTAATTGGGACTGTGCTTGTCCTCTATCTTTTTTCTTTTTTGACCCAATAGCTATTAATTTACCTCTGATAAAAGCCTTATGGGTTAACCATACCCAGTGCGGAGAGGAATCAGGCATTGTGTTCTCGGTGAAGAAATTGGTCAAGTCAGTGGCAATCTGAGTCTGGACTGCAAGGTCTGAAAGCAGGGCTTCATTAAGGCGCCAAGAAAAGGGAAGCAACCTTCTAGGCGTTTAGTCAAAAACAGAAAAAACAACATCATGGTCATACCAGGCTAAGACAATATGTCTACTGTATAGGAGGGCATTAGCTGAGGAAAGCATTAAGTCAATTTGAGTATGGGAATTGTGAGCTGAGGAGTAAAAAGTGTATCCCCTAGCTGATCCATTGTGTTCTCTCCAAGTATCTGAGAGAGAGAGTTGGGGCATAATGTCGCTAATGATCTGTTTTTGCTCTCGCGTGTGATGTGAGACCGACGTGTGTGACCTGTCTAGAGTGGTGTTCAGTAGAAAGTTGAAATCCCCACACCATACAAGATATTGATATTGTAAAAGGTTCAATTATTTCAGCTAAATTCTAGAAAAAATGAATGGGGTGCTCATTAAGGGAGTAAGAGTTCATTACACAAATGGATGTATCATGAAGGGAGCCTATAATAATCAGGTATCTTCCATCAGAGTCTGAAGGTCTGTTTAACCTGGCAGAAGAAATTATTCTTAAAGAGAGTTACCACGGCCCTTGTCTTGAATGTAGACGCAGCAGTATAGAAGGTATTGAGAGTACTGAGAGTGAATATAAGAGGGGGTAGAGGTGGTGGAGAAGTGAGACTCCTGCAGATAAACGATATCAGGGGAGTGTTTTAGATACTCAATAAATGCTTTTTTATGCTTGTGGGGTGAATTAAACCCCCTAACATTATGTGAGATTATGCGACACATGGTAAAACACAAATAATCGCAGGAGAAGAGCAAGAACAGGAGTACTCACTCTCATACCACTCCCTCCCACCCCCACTGCCATCTTTCTCCTGAATCAACATAATCATATCCCCATGTAGCATAATAGAAAGCATCAAAGGATACCGTACTGTTATAACTAGAACAGAGCAGAGAATAAAAAAAAATGAAGAACCAAAACAACTCAGTAGGTCTAGATTGGGGGTACCAATCATATACCCATGACCAAAGCCTTGATCCCCCAGACCCGGAAACATAAGGCAACATGATAATCCTGCCAGTGGCGGGCACGGAGCTGACTCAGCGCACATCCTCCCCCGTGAACTTCGTGCATGCGCCCCAGGGTAATGCTATTTTAGAGGGTATACATGAAACAGGTTATCTTTCCCTCCAGATTGGTGTGGTGTTATACATCTATTCCTTAGCTTTCTAGGAGAAGTGGTCAGAAAAAAATCAAGGATGTGCCTTTTATCAGGCAGATGGTGGTCCTGTGTGGCCCTCTCTTTCTCAAGAAATGGTACTCTAAAAAATGAAGGCTGTGCCTTTAAGGAAATGTAGCAGTGCTGCTGCTGTATTGATTTTTGAAAAGTCTGCTGTGATCGGCAGAAGCCTTTGAGGGCTGAAGCCCTATGATATATTAGCTGGCTGGGGATGTGGAGTGGGTTCCAGCCCAGGGCACTTAGTTGGGGGGCTCTCACTGTGGATCACTCACCCCTAGCGTGGATCCGGTAGACGGCGGGCACAGAGAACTTCTGCTCCCTCGTGGGAGGATGCTGGAGAAGGAGAACGCCGTCTCCAAGATGGCGCCGCCACTATGGCGATGATCCTCGTCTGACCTGGTGAGTGAGGGGAGGCAGGGGGAGAGAGCTGACCTGATGGGGCTTGGTCTCCACTCGATCCCCTCCGAGCTCCAAAGATGGATCAGAGGGCCTCTGGTGTGGATCGCCGGTGCTCAGGCCGCACCATGGCTGAAAATCGAGGCTGGGGATCCGTCCGGTCGGTTAGGCCGCAGTTGTATGTCGGGCCGCCTGGGTCGTAGAAGCTCCCTACTTGGTTCAGACGGTGCCAGGTGATGAGTGGAGCGCAGGACTGCAGGAATTAGGGCACTGTGGTGGTGTTAATGCGGTGGATGGGGTAGGATTAGATCCCACCCGCAGGAGCCATGGTGGATCACGTCTACACCATCCGGCTGCAGGCCCGTTAGCCATGTTTTTAATCCAATTTAATATTTTAATTCATATATTTAATTCATCCAATTTAATTCATATATTTGTACAGACAGTAAAAGTGTGATATCTAATATACCTCCATCCACATAATCACTTGATGTTTTCTGTCTGGTGAATGAATAATTTTTGGGGCCTGTAGTCCACAGTAAAATTATTATACGGTGACCGCCTATTGTACCTCCAGTCATATTATCAATTGTTCTTTTCTGCACAGTGAATTAATAATTTTTGGGGCCTGTAGTCCACTGGCTTGCAGTAAAATTGATATCCATTGACCATCTAATATATCTCCGGCCACATAATCACTTGATCTTTTATGTACGGTGAATGCATAATTTTGGGGGCCTGTAATCTAACTGGCCAACAGTAAAATTGTTATATGGTGAACGCCTAATGTACCTCCAGCCACATTATTAATTGTTCTTTTCTGTACGGTGAATGAATAACTTTTGAGGCCTGTAGTCCACTGGCCTGCAGTAAAATTGATATCCTCTGACCGTCTAATATACCTCCAGCCACATAATTACTTGATCTTTTCTGTAAGGTGAATGCCTAATTGTTGGGGCCTCGGAGGAATTCAACAACTGCGACAACCACGTGTAATCGAATTTCACCTATTATAATTTGGGGTTTATTCAAGAGGGCGAATTTCGTTACTCAGGTTTTTAATCAAATTTTATATTTTTAGTTATTTTAAACATATGTATTTGACAAGTATTTGTACTGCCTGCAGTAAAATTGATATTCAATGACCATCTAATATACCTCCAGCCACATAATTACTTGTTCTTTTCTGTACATTGAATTAATCATTTTTGGGGCCCGTACTTCACTGGCCTGCAGTAAAATTGATATCCAATGACCGTCTAATATAGAAAAAAAGGGGGGGGGCTGACAAAGCCTAAGGCAAAACACGGGTCGGGTGTGATTTTATGAAATGCCTTTTATCACATGGACTTTGTAAGTACAATAAATTGGATACTTACTTTTATCACTTGGGTATTGCGCTCTTGTCTTGTGAAGAAATTGGTGCCACACATTGAAGTTTTCGGTTGGTATCAAGATGCTGCAGGAGACGTCCATAGGAGTGGATTGATAACAGCTGCCTGCTGGAGCGTGTTGAAGTCAGCATTGTGTCTATAACTGCCGGTATCAGTGCGGTCCCTGCAATAACTTGTGGATTTGACCGTCTAATATACCTACAGCCACATAATCACTTGATGTTTTCTGTCCGGTGAATGCCTAATGTTTGGGGCCTGTACTCCCGAAGCCTACAATAACATTTTTCTAGGCTCCAGCATGGAATATTTTTGAGAGTTTCCCTTTAAGACGCATACAAATGGCCCCAGTGATTTGTGCCCTTCTTGTAAGTATTTGGTGGCTGCAAATATGACCTGAAGGTTTTTCAGGTTTGCCTGCCATTAAAATGAAAGGGGCCCGTGGCGAACTTGTGGTTCTCGAACATTTGATCACGTTCGCGAATCGTCCCGGCCGATGTTCGTCCATCACTATTGCCGTTTTCGGGGGGGATATGGAGAACAAAATGTGGGGTGCATTTTGTTCTGTTACCCTTTTGGAAAGTGAAAAATGTGGGTGTAAAGCAACTTTTTCTAAAAAACAAATGCAATTTTTCATTTTCACTGCCAAGTGTTCCCTAATTCTAGGAAACACCTTTGAGGTCAAAGTGCTTACTACACACCTTGAAACATTCCTTGAGGGGTGTAGTTTCCAAAATGGGGTCACTTTTTGGGGGTTTCCGCTGCAGGGCCACTTCAGAGTGTGACTTAGCTCCCAATTACCATTCCAGCTTAATCAGCTCTCCTAAAGCCATATGGTGCTCCTTCAACTCTAAAGCCTGCTGTGCGCCCATACATAATTTTTTAATTTTTTGAGCACATATAGGGTGTTGTCATATTCGGGGGGAAATGGGGAATAAAATGTTTGGTGCATTTTGTCCTATTACCCTTTGGGAAAGTAAAATAATGTGGGTGTAAAGCAACTTTTTCTAGAAAAAAATGTAATTTTTCATTTTCACTGACAAGTGTTTCCTAATTCTAGGTCAAACTGCTCACTACACATCTTAAAAGATTCATTAAGGGGTGTAGTTTCCAAAATTGGGTCACTTTTTGGGGGTTTCCACTGTAGGGCCACCTCAGGATGTCTTCATATGCGACATAGCTCCCAATTACCATTCCAGCTAATCCCCCCTCCAAAAGCCATATGGTGCTCATTCCACTCTGATGCTGCTGTGCGCCCATACATCATTTTTGAGCACATATGGGGTATTTCTGTTCACTCCATAATCAGGGTAATAGATTGAGTTTTGTTTGGCTGTTAATCCTTGATGTGTTGCAGGAAAAATGGATTCAAATTTAAAATCTGCAACAACAAAAAAGTGAAATTTCACCTAAAGGGTTAACAAAGTTTGTAAACTCTGTTTTAAATAGCTTGAGGTGTGTAGTTTCTAAAATTGGGTGGTTTATGGATGGTTTCTAATATGTAAGCCCCACAAAGTGACTTCATAACTGAAAAAATTGGGTTTTGGAAATTTTCTTAAGATCTGCTTCAAAATTTCTATGCCTTCTAACGTCCCAAGAAAATAAATGGTCATTTTCAAAATGATCCAAGCATGAAGTAGACATATAAGAAATGTAAAGTAATAACCATTTTTGGAGGTATTACTATCTTTTTAAAAAGTAGAGAAATTGAAATTTGGAAAATGTGCTAATTTTTCAGAATTTTTTGTAAATTTTTTATTTTTTATAAATAAAAATGAAATGTTTTGACTCAAATTTACCACTGTCATGAATTACAATATGTGACGAGAAAACAATTTTTAAAGTTATCATCAGATTTGCTAAAAATGGCCTGGTCCTGAAGGTGAAAAACAGCAGGGTCCTGAAGGGGTTAAACATCCTGTTTCAAGTTCTTAGCTCTTTGGTAAGCCTGTTTAATGGATTGTTCGCTGTAACCTCTATTCCTAAAGCGATTGCACAGATCATTTGTTTATGTCTTAAAATCACCTTTTTTTAAACATATCCTTCTAACTCGAAAAAATTGGCCAACCGGAATACTGGAAATAAGTTTCTGCGGATGAGAAGAGCTTGCATGCAGTAAGCTGTTGATTGATGTACTTTTAGGATAAAGATTGGTCTGAATAAACATTTTCATGCACCTCTAGTAGGAGATATAAGAAGTCCATATTTGTTCTGCCTGACTTAAATGTCCATAAACATCTTCAAGTCATCCGTGGATCCCTGTCAAACCATAAGGACATTGTCAATTCAATGGTTCCATAAATGGACTTTCTCAATTAGACCCACCGGGTCAGTATGGAAGATTCTCCTCTCCCACAGCCCCAGGAACAAATTAGCAATGAGGTTGCACAAGACACCCCCATAGATGTCCCCTTGACCTTATGGTGGAAGGACTCCTTAAACACAAAAAAAATGATGTAAGCAAAATCCAAGAGTTCCACAATAAGGTAGCCAAACTCACTATTCGATCTTGAGGCCACGAATGTCGTACAGCTTCCAGACCATCTTTGTGACGTAAAAAGTTTCTATGTCACACGTGACCAGTATCATGGTCTATTCAATTTTTTCTGGACATCCTTTAAAAAGGATGGGAGGCTCCCCACTAAAGGTCTTAAAATGTGGTCGATCAATTTACATACGGGTTCACAGATACTGTTCAATCCCGACACAAGGGGACACATTCATTTTTATGGATCTTCGGCAATAAATAAAACATTGGCATGGTCGGATGTTCTACTACAAGATATTGCATCTCTTTCTTGGTAATAATGCCAGACTCAACCGCCCTGGTTAAAATGATCTGTAAGGAAGATTGTAAATTAACAGTTTGTAATTCCGATCACGTAACTGTCTGAATGCCTCTCTTTCATACATAGGAACTGGCCAAATGACTATATTCCATCTCTTATCGTAGGGTTTGATGGTAACTCCTTCCATAATTTACTCACCAAACTGGATTCTTGTTCTTCTAATTGCCGCAATGTCAGTAAAGCCTCTTGTTCCTCTGGAGTATCAAAGGGGTGCATCGATGTATCTTTGTGATGGAATTTCTTAAACATCAGGTTCCGGGAAAATAAATGGACATCTTTTATTGCTGAAAATAAATGAAATTTAGATTCTGGTACAAATGAGAGGTATAAACCAAGCACTTCTTTCTGTGACTCAGTTAGTATATAATTAGAAAGGTTAATTACCTGTCATTTCTGGGTGTTAACAAATCGCCTCTTGCTGCCAGATTTTTTCTGATTATCATTTTTCCTTTTCCTCCAGTTCCTGATTTGATATGCATTATGACTCTCCTCTGAGTCAATGGATTCTACTCCAGTAGAGGTCTGAGATGATACTGATGGACTTCGGTTCCTTGTTATATTTTCTGTTTGTTTCCATCTATATATTGTCATGCCCTGCTCTGACTATGTGCGGAGGTCGGCTAGAATAGCAGCCCGGGTTTAGTGTTTTGTTTTGGAGCTGTGCTGGATCCGCCTCCCATCAGGTGCACTGGGTGGGGTCATTGGTTTAAATAGCACTCCATCCCAGTACTCTGAGCGGGTTATAGAAATCAGTCTGGCCTTGGAAGCAAGGAAGGAAGGTTGTCTGTTCTAGCTCAGAAAAGATAAGTGTGGTTTCAGTTTTTGTTGTCTAGGTTGTGTTTGTGTCATCTCTCCCATCCAGGTTCTGTGCGAGCAGGCTGCTTCTATTTCCCCTTTTCACCATCTCAGGGAATCTAGGGTGTTTCAGCCCAGGCACAGGGACACATCATTCCTACCACCAAGGTCTGAATGTGGGCTGAGCAGTGCAGGGAGAGAGGTCAAGGATAAGCTAGGAGGTGACCCTTCCCCTGCTTCTCGCCGAGATCCTGGTTGTTGGTTTATCTGTGTGTCTGAGTGCTTGTCCCCCGTGACATTATAACCTGCTCAAACTCTGACTGTCATTGCTCAGTGGTTTTGTGATGGCGTCAATTGAAGCGTTAGTTGACCGCATGCAGGGGCTATCCATAGAGGTTGCAGAGCTACGTGGTTCGGTCGCACGGTGTCAGAATGCTCTGGCATCAGGTGCAGGTCAAATTTGTGTGGAGCCTAAAGTGGCTCTTCCTGATCGATTTTCAGGGGGTACGGATGACTTTATCAGTTTTAGAGAGTCCTGCAAATTGTATTTTCGGCTGCGTCCATCATCGTCAGGTGATGAGAGTCAGAGAATAGGTATAATAATTTCCCTGCTTAAAGGGGACGCGCAATCCTGGGCCTTTTCTCTGCCACCCGTTTCTCGGGGCCTCCGGTCAGGGGAGGAATTTTTTAAGTCTCTGAGATTAATCTACGATGACCCAGATCGGATTACATAATTTATTTCAGGGTGAACGTACTGCAGAGGCTTACTGTGTTGAGTTTAGGAGATGGGCTACTGAATCAGAGTGGAATGATCCCGCGTTACGTAGTCAGTTTTGTCAGGGGTTATCTGAGAGATTGAAGGATGCCCTTGCTTTTAATGAATACCCAGACTCTTTGGAGAATGCCATGTCTTTAGCAGTAAGGTTAGATAGACGTATCATAGAAAGGTGTAGGGCTCCCTCCGCGCAACGGATCCCTTCTGTGAGTGGTTTTGTCTCTACTGCCTCCCTGGGTGATGTTACAGGTAACTCTGGGGTAGCAGAGGAACCCATGCAGCTGGGTCAGGTTTCTTGCCATTCTGATAGTAGAGACTTTAGGAAATTGCACAAACTGTGTTACTATTGTGGAAAGAGTAATCATTTTATTTTTGCTTGTCCTTATGTTAAACCGCAGTTGGAAGAGAAAAAGAAAAAAAAAAAACTTCCCTCACACTTGGTAGAGTGAATGGTGTGGTGGAGTAGGCAGGTATGCAAGCTCCCTGCAGTTCCCGTTTTCTCCTTCCAGCTTTGGTGGCGCTAGAGTCAAGAAATTGTTTTGTTGAAGTTTTCCTTGATTGTGGTGCTGGGGTAAACCTAACTGACTTTCTTTTTCTTCAAAATCTAGGACTAAGTACTTGCACTTTAGAGAATGAGATTCGAGTTTTGCAATCAATTCTTCCCCTCTTTCTCAAAGGAGTTTTACTCACATTGTTCATAGTATTCACTTAAGGGTGGGTGATTCACATGTTGAGATTATTTCTTGTTTTGTCATGAAGGATTTGCCAGCTCCTATAGTTTTGGGGTTGCCATGGTTGACTAAACATAACCCAATTATAGATTGGCAAGCGAGACAAATCATTGGTTGGAGTCAGTTTTGTTCGGATAATTGTCTTGGCACATCTATCTCTGGTGTGTCCACTACGACTCTACCTCAGTATCTCTCAGATTTTGCGGATGTCTTTTCGGAGGGTGGGGCTCAGGAATTGCCCCCTCATCGAGACTATGATTGTCCAGTTAATCTCATCCCAGGGGCTAAATTACCAAAATCTCGGCTTTACAACCTTTCTCAACCCGAAAGAGAGGTCATGCGAAAGTATATCACCGAGAGTTTGGCAAAAGGTCATATTAGGCCATCTAAGTCTCCGGTGGCAGTAGGCTTGTTCTTTGTAAAAAAAAAAAAAAGATGGATCGCTGAGACTGTGTTTGGATTTCCGGGAATTGAACCGTTTAACGGTCCGGGATCCATATCCCCTGCCTTTGATTTCTGACCTTTTTGATCAGATTGTGGGAGCTAAGGTGTTCTCCAAGTTGGATTTGAGAGGGGCCTACAACCTGATCAGAATCAAGGAGGGGGATGAGTGGAAAACGGCCTTCATTACGCACGAATCAGCGATCAATGACATTTTTCTCGTCAATGACATTTTTCATCATTTGGTGGGGAGGTTTGTGGTGGTTTGTTTGGATGACATTTTAATTTACTCTCCTGATCTGAAGACCCATCAGGATCATGTGAGACAGGTTTTGACGATCCTTCGGGAGAATAAATTATATGCTAAATTGGAGAAATGTTTGTTTTCGGTGCATGAGCTTCTGTTCTTGGGATATCTGCTTTCTGACTCTGGTTTTCGTATGGAATGGGACCGCCCAGAGAATCAGAAAGCTTTGATGCGGTTCTTGGGGTTTACTAATTATTATAGGAAATTTATTTCAAACTATTCCACCATTGTAAGACCTCTCACTGATATAACTAAGAAGGGCGCTGACGTCTCTGTCTGGTTGGATGAGGCATTGCAGGCCATTTTGGCTATTAAGAAGCGATTTGCGTCTGCTCCCATTCTGGTGCAGCCCGATGTGTCTCAGCCATTCATTGTGGAGGTTGATGCATTTGAAGTGGGGGTTGGAGCGGTGCTGTCGCAAGGTTCATCTCCTGGCAACTGGGTCCTGTGTGCTTTTTTCTCCAAGAAGCTCTTGGTCGCCGAGAGGAATTATGATGTTGGAGATAGAGAGTTGCTGGCTATAAAGTTGGCCTTTGAGGAATGGCGTCACTGGTTGGAGGGGGCGTCTCACCCCGTTACGGTATATACAGACCATAAGAATTTGGCTTACTTGCAATCTGCCCAGCGTCTGAACCCTAAACAGAACAGATGGTAACTGTTTTTTACCAGGTTCAATTTTGTGGCTACCTTTCGCCCAGGGGTTAAGAATGTCAAGGCAGATGCCTTGTCTCATAGCTTTCCTAGGGGGAGGTGATTCAGAGGATCCTGCTCCGATTTTGGCTGATGGGGTGGTGGTCTCCACTCTGTACCCCGAATTGGAGATGGAGGTGTTGGGAGCCCAGGAGGGGGCTCCTGGTTCTTGTCCCCCAGGGAGGTTGTTTGTTCTTGAGGGCCTGCGATACAAGGTATTCAAGGAACATCACAATACTGTCGTTGCCGGACATCCTGGAGGTAAGTCCACCTGTGATCTGGTTTCCCGGAGGATCTGGTGGCCAGGGTTACGTAAGAGCATTGAGGATTACGTAACAGCTTGTGAAACCTGTGCTCGGTCAAAGGTTGCTCATACTCGACCGGCTGGTTCACTTCTTCCATTGTCTATTCCGTCTCGTCCCTGGACGCACTTGTCTATGGACTTTATTACGGATCTGCCGAGTTCCTCCGGGAGAACAGTAATTTTGGTGGTAGTTGACCGTTTCAGTAAAATGGCTCACTTTATATCTTTAACTAGTCTGCCTAACGCCAAGACTCTTGCGCAGATTTTTGTGGATAATATTGTGAAATTGCATGGTATTCCTTCGGATGTGGTCTCCGATAGGGGCACACAATTTGTCTACAGGTTTTGGAGGGCGTTCTGTTCTCGACTGGGCATTCAACTTTCATTCTCTTCGGCTTTTTATCCGCAGTCGAATGGACAGACAGAGCGTACTAATCAAAACCTGGAGACCTACTTGAGGTGCTTTGTGGCTGAGAATCAGGAGAACTGGTCCTCATTCTTGTCTCTAGCAGAATTTGCTTTGAATAACCGTAGGCAGGAGTCCACGGGTAAGTCGAAGTTTTTTGGTGCATACGGCTTTCATCCTCAGTTTGATACCTTTTCTGGGACTGGTTCCTCTGGGATGCCAGAGGAGGAGAGATTTTCTTCTGCCTTGTCTTCCATCTGGCGGAGGATCCAACGGAATTTGGAGAAGATGGGTAAAAGGTATAAACGAATGGCTGACAAGAGACGTGTGACTGGTCCGGACCTATGTGTGGGTGATCTGGTGTGGTTGTCCACTAAAAATATCAAATTGAGAGTGCCATCTTGGAACCTGGTTCCAAGATTTATTGGTCCGTACAAAATATCTGCGGTGATCAATCCTGTAGCGTTTCGGCTGGATCTTCCGCAGACTTGGAGGATCCATGATGTGTTCCACAGGTCTTTACTAAAAAAAATACGTGAAACCGGTGGAACCATCGCCATTGCCTCCTCCTCCTGTTCTGGTCGATGTAAACTTGGAGTTCGAGATCTCCAGGATTCTCGACTCTAGAATTCTTCGGGGTTCCCTTCAGTACCTGGTGCACTGGAGGGGATACGGCCCTGAGGAGAGGATGTGGGTTCCGGCACTGGATGTCAACGCCAGGGTGTCCGGAGGTCACCCGTAGAAGGGTGGGGTACTGTCATGCCCTGCTCTGACTATGTGCGGAGGTCGGCTATAATAGCAGCACGGGTTTAGTGTTTTGTTTTGGAGCAGTGCTGGATCTGCCCAGGTGCACTGGGTGGGATCATTAGTTTAAATAGCACTCCATCCCAGTGCTCTGAGTGGGTTATAGAAATCAGTCTGGCCTTGGAAGCAAGGAAGGAAGGTTGTCTGTTCTAGCTCAGAAAAGATAAGTGTGGTTTCAGTTTTTGTTGTCTAGGTTGTGTTTGTGTCATCTCTCCCATCCAGGTTCTGGTCGAGCAGGCTACTCCTATTTCCCCTTTTTACCATCTATGGGAATCTAGGGTGTTTCAGCCCAGGCACAGGGACACATCATTCCTACCACCAAGGTCTGAATGTGGGCTGAGCAGTGCAGGGAGAGAGGTCAGGGATTAGTTAGGAGGTGACCCTTCTGCTTCTCGCCTAGAGCCTGGTTGTTGGTTTATCTGTGTGTCTGAGTGCTTGTCCGCCGTGACATATATCTGGTTTGTTTCCATATCACGTTGGAATTTTTTCTGCTTTACGTCTCTGATTTGTTTAACCCAGCCTTTTTAGGCCTTGTCTAATTCTTTGTGGAATATATCACTTTCTGCTGAAGTCAATACTTGCTCCAGCTGACTTGTAAATCCGAAATCTCAGTATCCAGTTCAAGCAGCGTCACATTATTTGCCGTAATCAATAGCTGCATAAAGGTTTTAGAGCAATTATTACATGTTTTCTCCCATTTTTTACTCAATTCTTGGAATTCCAAATAAAAAGATAGAAACACCTGTACGCTTAGCCCTCTGGGTATAAGTTCCTTCAGCAGGTATTGTTCCATGGAAGTTTAATTCCACCAGATTCTGGTTCACTGATATAGGAGGTTTCTAAAAGAGATCTTAAGATCACGTGTTCCTTTCTGGTCTAAATCATGTCTAATACCACCACTAAAAATCGCCTAGGCTTGGATTTGCCAGGCCGCTTCACAGGCACGGTAGTCCATGGTTAAGAAAAAACTGTCTCTGTGTAAACAAAAAAATTTAGATTTAATATACACCAAAAAACAAGTTGGGCAAAATAGAAACCTTCTACCTAGACCTTGTATGTAGTTGAATAGTAGCTTTACTTGAGTAAACTTTCATCCAAAACAATCTTCAAGCTTTATCTGGGTCCCAGCAGGCGTTAGCATAAACTGGCAGGCTTATTCAATAACTCTGCTTGCTCCCTTTCTCTGCTGTACTGACAGGCTTGTCTAAATACTATGCTTTCTTTCTTTAAGCTGCACTTCCAGAAGGATATTGATACTTTGGAGAGAGTTCAGAAAAGAGCTACTAAACTAGTACATGGATTGCAGGATAAAACTTACCAGGAAATATTAAAGGACCTTAACATGTATAGCTTGGAAGAAAGACGAGACAGAGGGGATATGATAGAAACTTTTAAATACATAAAGGGAATCAACAAGGTAAAAAAGGAGAAAATATTTCAAAGAAGAAAAACTGCTACAAGAGGACATAGTTTTAAATTAGAGGGGCAAAGGTTTAAAAGTAATATCAGGAAGTATTACTTTTACTGAGATAGTAGTGGATGCATGGAATAGCCTTCCTGCAGAAGTGGTAGCTGCAAATACAGTGAAGGCATTTAAGCATGCATGGGGATAGGCATAAGGCCATCGTTCATATAAGATAGGGCCAGGGGCTATTCATCATATTCAGTATATTGGGCAGACTAGATGGGCCAAATGGTTCTTATCTGCCGACTTATTCTGTTTCTAGGTTTCTAAATTATTCTTTAGTCTGGTTTCTGTACTTTAGGACTGTTTTGGTATCTTTGGATGGGGTGCTGTCTTCCCCTCTTGACACTCAGCAACTCTAATCTTCAGCTGAAAAACTCTTCCTCTTGCTGATTTCTCTTATGGTGGCCAACTATTCCTCTGGCCCCTATGGCTTCCAGACATCTTTGTTCATGGCCAGCAGAGCTGAGGGTGCTCTGGCTGGCATAGGCATGCCTGAGTATTCCCCTGCTCATACACCTCCTGTCTAGCTTAGAAATAGAACTCCAACTCTCTGGAAACTCCTGCTCCAAACTTCCGGCAGGAAGCAAGACTGGCCCTCTTCTGACCAAAGGGGAAGTATGGAATGGTAAGTTCCATTCTCTTTAACTATAGCTCTGTTATCAGCACTGCCACCTGTTGGTAAACCAGGCATATAACATGAACATAACAGTTGCATAGTAATCATATAAATGCACAATGTAGAGGACCTGGACAGAAATACACAGATGACATTGGTGTTAGCCCATTAGACACAGTAAAAGGGTACAGAAATGGTAACACCACACTGGGGTGTTACAGATGGGATGCACCTTCCCTGTTCTAGGGTGTGTAAATGCATCCCCTTTTTGTATAGAGTTGCTGTGACAACAATGCAGGCATGGGAAGTTACCCTTCCTTGCTTGTCAGGACAGTTTGCGTTGTTCTATTTTTTGGGCCAATGTCAGATTTCAGATTTCACCAGTCTATCACTTAAGTTGCTTGGTCGTCTGGACGCCATTGTGGGTAGTGTCTACAGCTCCACTATCTGCAGAGTTCCGTGCCAAATTATATCCCAATTCTTTTTGATAGTCTCACTGATCCTTGTACTCACATTATTAAAAGTACTGAGAAAAGGTATCCTGTTTAATCTTGGACGTTCTGGCTCATGTGCAGTGCAGTGTCTAGCATACTTGTCTCCTGCACTCGTTAAGAATTCTTTCTGGAAAACCCCTCTGAGGGTAAGGTGCTTGAACATTGCAAAAAAACAAACAAAAAAAACAAGTGCAGTAATAACTTGCGTCTCTCAAAATTGAAAGTCCCAGAATCACAGTTGGGGTTGAAGGAGCTCAGGTACTCTTTTGAGTCCATTCCTTGAGGCACATGACTTGCAATGCTGCTGAACAGATCTCAGATGTTTTTTTTTGCTCAACCTGAGAAGATAAGGCACAATAGGCGCCAACATGAAATGGATCATAAGAGTCCATTTGTAGGCAAGGGGCACTAGGCTGGCTGTGTTGGGCCCAGACATTTAAACAGATAAACAGGGGCTAGTATCATGTATCTCACTCTCCTGAAGCTCATCAGGCTCCTAGGTCTTTCAGCTTTACTGAAGAACTTCAGGCCTGGTCAGAAGGCATGTGTAACGGTCACGTACACACACACACAGGGGGGAGGATAGTGACCACTGCGCTCCACCCTCACCCCTGGCCCTGCCTACTTGCCTCATGAGTCCTGATGACAGGGGACAACTGGACGGCAGTCCCTAGCCTCGAATACGTGCGGGAAGGACAGACAAGACAAATAACGGATAGTGAACGGACCGGGTCAAAACCAAGAGGATAACACAGTACAGAGGGATAAGCAAAGAAAGGTCAGGAGAAGCCGGGGTCATAAATACCAGGAGAGTCGAGAAGTACCAAAGGAGTCCACAAAGAATAGTCAGGTGGAAGCCGAGGTCAATATACCAGGAAGGATGCGCAGTACAGGAGGAGCAGGCAAAGGATCATCCGGGAACAGGATCGGGTAAGTACACAGGTATCCAACAACTGCCAGGAACATAAATTAACAGGCAACCTGTGGCCAGCAGGCTCATGTATTTATAGTGGGGAGTGAGGATCATGTGACGTGGCCAGCGTCACATGACCGACAGACCGACAAGTCGAGCACCGAGTGATCAGCTCGGCGCTCAAGGCAGACCTAGGAGCAGGGAGCCTCCAGCAGGTCTGCGGCTGATGGGAGACCGAGTGCGCCTTCGGCACCCCGTTACAGCATGGCCTATTTTACAGCAACCGGATCCTGGGATGTGTCATCCTCAGGGCTGTTATTGCTGGCTATGGGGCTCTCTGCAGCTGTAACCTTAGAAGAATTTCCATTTGTAGTCCTCTGGTGACCTCCTCTGGTGAAACTTGAAACTGCAGGATCACCTTCTTGTGGAAGATTCTCCTTAGGCCTTGGCCTTTTCCTTGTAGGTGACAATTAAACTCTCCAGACAGCCGTAAAGGATAGTTCTTTGCTCTTGCATACGTATATTCAATGTACAACTGTCAAGGGGGGCCAAAGGCGCACTTGGTCTCCTATTAGCCGCAGACCTGCTGCTTAGCTTTGGGAGAGAGGATCTGTGTTTGGCCTCGTTCCCAGGGCGGCTTTGCTAGCTGGGAGGCTCCCTGCTCCTAGGTCTGCCTTGAACGCCGAGCTGATCACTAGGTGCTCGACTTGTCTGTCTGTCGGTCATGTGATGCTGGCCATGTCACATGACCCTCAGACCCCACTATAAATACAAGCAGCCTGCTGGCCACAGGTTGCCTGTTAATTCTAGGTTCCTGGATATTTGTTGGACTACTGAATACTCACCTGATCCTGTTCCCTGACGATCCTTTGCCTGCTCCTCCTGTACTGCACATCCCTCCTGGTATTGTGACCTCAGCTCCCACCTGACTACTCTTTGCAGACTCCTCTGGTACTTCTCTACTCTCCTGGTATTTGCCCACGGCTTCTCCTGACCATTCTTTGCTTAACCCTTTGTACTGCATAGATCTCTTGGTTCTGACCCGGTCCGTTCACGTTCCGTTTTTTGTCTTGTCTGTCTTCCCTGCACATATCCTAAGTAAGGGACTGTCGTCCAGTTGTCCCCTATCATCAGGACTCGTGAGTAGTGATGTCCCGAATTCGCCGGCGAACATAGCTTGTTCGCGTTCGCCGTGGCGGGCGAACATATGTGATGTTCGGTCTGCCCCCTATACATCATCATTGAGCAAACTTTGACCCTGTACCTCACAGTCAGCAGACACATTCCAGCCAATCAGCAGCAGACCCTCCCTCCCAGACCCTCCCACCTCCTGGACAGCATCCATTTTAGATTCATTCGGAAGCTGCTTTCTTAGTGAGAGGAGGGATAGTGTAGCTGCTGCTGATCTAATAGGGAAAGCGTTAGCTAGGGCAGTGATCTGTGTCCACAGACTCATCTGCTGTAAGGACAGTGTCCTGACAGCACCCCATAAAGCCCTTTTTAGGGCTGGTACATCAGTCTGATTTTTTATATATATATATATATTTATATCTATATTGCAGTTGCCTGGCTGCCCATTCATACAGGGTGTCACAATACCTTGCAGAGAAAAAAAACTATTTATTATTTTTCTGTGATAAAATCCCAGTTGCAAGCCAGTGTGTGTCTGGCCCACAGACTGTACTGTGGCCACTTGCTGCTAGGCCACCACTCATACCATTACAGGGTGTCACTCACAAATACCTTGCAGATAAAAAAATTCAATGTATTATTTTTCTGTGATATAATCCCAGTTGCAAGCCAGTGTGTGTCTGGCCCACAGACTGTACTGTGGCCACTTGCTGCTAGGCCACCACTGATACCGTTACAGGGTGTCACTCACAAATACCTTGTAGATAAAAAAATTAAATGTATTATTTTTCTGTGATATAATCCAAGTTGCAAGCCAGTGTGTTTCTGGTCCACATAATGTACTGTGGCCACTTGCTGCTAGGCCACCACTCATACCGTTACAGGGTGTCACTCACAAATACCTTGCAGATAAAAAAAATCAATGTATTATTTTTCTGTGATATAATCCCAGTTGCAAGCCAGTGTGTGTCTGGCCCACAGACTGTACTGTGGCCACTGGCTAGGCCACCACTCATACCATTACAGGGTGTCACTCACAAATACCTTGCAAATAAAAAAAAAAATCTTATTTTTCTGTGATATAATCCCAGTTGCAAGCCAGTGTGTGTCTGGCCCACAGACTGTACTGTGGCCACTTGCTGCTAGGCCACCACTGATACCGTTACAGGGTGTCACTCACAAATACCTTGCAGATAAAAAAAATTCAATGTATTATTTTTCTGTGATATAATCCCAGTTGCAAGCCAGTGTGTGTCTGGCCCACAGACTGTACTGTGGCCACTGGCTAGGCCACCACTCATACCGTTACAGGGTGTCACTCACAAATACCTTGCAGATAAAAAAAATTCTATGTATTATTTTTCTGTGATATAATCCCAGTTGCAAGCCAGTGTGTGTCTGGCCCACAGACTGTACTGTGGCCACTGGCTAGGCCATCACTCATACCATTACAGGGTGTCACTCACAAATACCTTGCAGATAAAAAAATATATATAATTCTTATTTTTCTGTGATATAATCCCAGTTGCAAGCCAGTGTGTGTCTGGCCCACAGACTGTACTGTGGCCACTTGCTGCTAGGCCACCACTGATACCGTTACAGGGTGTCACTCACAAATACCTTGTAGATAAAAAAATTAAATGTATTATTTTTCTGTGATATAATCCAAGTTGCAAGCCAGTGTGTTTCTGGTCCACAGACTGTACTGTGGCCACTTGCTGCTAGGCCACCACTCATACCGTTACAGGGTGTCACTCACAAATACCTTGCAGATAAAAAAAATCAATGTATTATTTTTCTGTGATATAATCCCAGTTGCAAGCCAGTGTGTGTCTGGCCCACAGACTGTACTGTGGCCACTGGCTAGGCCACCACTCATACCATTACAGAGTGTCACTCACAAATACCATGCAGATAAAAAATAATAATTTCTTATTTTTCTGTGATATAATCCCAGTTGCAAGCCAGTGTGTGTCTGGCCCACAGACTGTACTGTGGCCACTGGCTAGGCCACCACTCATACCATTACAGGGTGTCACTCACAAATACCTTGCAGATAAAAAAAAATATATAATTCTTATTTTTCTGTGATATAATCCCAGTTGCAAGCCAGTGTGTGTCTGGCCCACAGACTGTACTGTGGCCACTTGCTGCTAGGCCACCACTGATACCGTTACAGGGTGTCACTCACAAATACCTTGTAGATAAAAAACTAAATTTATTATTTTTCTGTGATATAATCCAAGTTGCAAGCCAGTGTGTTTCTGGTCCACAGACTGTACTGTGGCCACTTGCTGCTAGGCCACCACTCATACCGTTACAGGGTGTCACTCACAAATACCTTGCAGATAAAAAAATTCAATGTATTATTTTTCTGTGATATAATCCAAGTTGCAAGCCAGTGTGTGTCTGGCCCACAGACTGTACTGTGGCCACTGGCTAGGCCACCACTCATACCATTACAGGGTGTCACTCACAAATACCTTGCAGATAAAAAAAATATATAATTCTTATTTTTCTGTGATATAATCCCAGTTGCAAGCCAGTGTGTGTCTGGCCCACAGACTGTACTGTGGCCACTTGCTGCTAGGCCACCACTGATACCGTTACATGGTGTCACTCACAAATACCTTGTAGATAAAAAAATTAAATGTATTATTTTTCTGTGATATAATCCAAGTTGCAAGCCAGTGTGTGTCTGGTCCACAGACTGTACTGTGGCCACTTGCTGCTAGGCCACCACTCATACCGTTACAGGGTGTCACTCACAAATACCTTGCAGATAAAAAAATTAAATGTATTATTTTTCTGTGATATAATCGCAGTTGCAAGCCAGTGTGTGTCTGGCCCACAGACCGCAGAAACACAAGAAGAAGGAGCTCATAATACCATGATATGAAAATATATATTTTATTGAAGCATGATAAAAATTACATAAATAGAAGCAGTAAATATGATGCCATGAACAAGATAAAATAAGAGCGGAGGACAGAAAAGAACGAGCGCCACCCTGGGGAAGCACACAGGTCAAAAATACAATGTATCTATGAATCATAGGATAATGCTGGGAACAGTGCCCTGCCCATGAAAACGAGAAATAAAACAGATATATAGAGGTGAGACAGTTTTCAACAAAAGCACCCCCACATGGCTATAAGTGGGTATGTTAATCAGTAAATAACAGACCAAACATAAGGACCAGGTGTAGTAGGCACAAAGGTCATATAAGCCAAAGAGGGAGTAACAAAAGGACCAGAGCTCAACTAGAAGAGACCGTGTGCTGGATTACCCAGGATGGCGGGGTGTCACTCAAAAATACCTTTTAGATTAAAAAAAATCAATTTATTATTTTTCTGTGATATAATCCCAGTTGCAAGCCAGTGTGTGTCAGGCCCACACAGACTGTACTGTGTCCACTGCCCACCACTTATATACAGTACCTTGCACGCATAGTACGACAAAAAAAACACAGGCAGAGGAAGCCCACCCCGCAGGGGCCGTCGTGGTTGTGGTGCTGTGATTTCCAATGGCATTGGAATAATGCCCAGTGTTCAGGGGCCACGTACCCTGAACCCAAAAAATTATGAGAAAATAGTTGACTGGCTTACACAGGACACCCAATCTTCAACAGCTTCCGCTAAGAACCTTGACGCACCATCCTCCTCCACCTCAGCTTTGGTCACCTGCTCTCAAGTTACCACTCTCCCGCCCGCCGCCACCACCACCACTACCACCACAGCCGCTTCACTTGATCCCTCAGAGGAGTTATTTACACATCAGTTGGATGAAATTTGTGATGTGCAACCATTATTGCCATAGGATGTAGATAACAGGGATATGTCTCAGTCAGGCAGCATTACACACATGGACGTACAGTGTGATGATGATGATGATGTTGTACCCGCTGCTGCTTCCTTTGCTGATGTGTCAGATACAAGTGAAGTGGTTGATGATGACGATGTGTCCGTGGATGCTACGTGGGTGCCTGCTCGAAGAGAAGAAGAAGAGGGGGAAAGTTCAGAAGGGGAGACAGAGAGAAGGAGGAGACGAGTTGGAAGCAGGGGGACGTCATCGCAAGGAGCTAGTGGCACAGTCAGACAGCATGTATCGGCACCCGGGGTCAGCCAGACAGCACACCAATCAACGCATGCTGTTGCCACCACCAGAATGCCATCATTGCAAAGCTCAGCAGTGTGGCATTTTTTGTGTGTGTCTGCCTCTGATAACAGCAATGTCATTTACTTCGTGGGAAGTCCAACACCCACCTCGGTACAACTGCTTTGCGAAGGCACATGATCTCACATCACAAACGCCAATGGGATCAACACATGAGTACAAGCAGCACACAAACTCAAAGCCACCATCCTCCTCCTGGTCCAGCATCTTCAGCCACGTCAACCACTGCTGTCCTCCTTGCCCCCTCTCAACCACCCGCCACTCCGCCTCTCACCTTCAGCAGTTCCATCTCATCTGCCCACAGTCAGGTGTCTGTAAAGGAAATGTTTGAGCGTAAGAAGCCAATGTCACAGAGTCACCCCCTTGCCCGGCATCTGACAGCTGGCTTGACGGAACTCTTAGCCCGCCAGCTTTTACCATACCAGCTGGTGGAGTCTGAGGCCTTCAAAAAATTTGTTGCTATTGGGACACCACAGTGGAAGGTACCCGGACAAATTTCATTTTCAAAAACGGCAATCCCAAACCTCTACTCAGTGATTGAAAAGAAAGTCATGGCATCTCTGGCATACAGTGTTGGGGCAAGGGTCCATCTGACCACTGATACCTGGTCTGCAAAGCATGGTCAGGGCAGGTATATCACCTACACTGCGCATTGGGCCAACCTGCTGACGGCTGCCAAGTATGGAATGCGTGGCTCTGCAGCGGAGTTGGTGACACTGCCACGACTTGCAGGCAGGCCTATTGCCACCTCCTCTACTCCTCCTACTCCATCCTCTTCGATAACCTCCTCAGCTGAGTCCTCTTCTGCTGCGGCGTCTGGCTGCACATCAACTGAATCCCCCCAGCTCCCCAGGGGCTATTCCACGCTGTCTTGGGGTTGACTTGCCTGAAAGCAGAGAGCCACACTGGACCAGCACTTCTATCTGCCCTGAACGCACAGGTGGATCAGTGGCTGACCCCGCACCAACTGCAGATCGGCAAAGTGGTGTGTGACAATGGAAGCAATTTGTTGGCGGCATTGAATTTGGTTGTCACATGGGCCGTGCAAGGCACATGTGTTGAATCTCATCGTACAACGCTTTGTGTCTAAGTACCCAGGCTTACAGGACGTCCTCAAGCAGGCCAGGAAGGTGTGTGGCTATTTCAGGCGTTCCTACACCGCCATGGCGCACTTTTCAGACATTCAGCGCCGAAACAACATGCCAGTGAGGCGCTTGATTTGTGACAGCCCGACACGTTGGAATTCAACACTCCTAATGTTCGACCGCCTGCTCCAACAAGGAAAAGCCGTCAACGAGTATTTTTATGACCGGGGTGCTAGGACAGCCTCTGCGGAGCTGGGAATTTTTTTGCCACGTTACTGGACGCTCATGCGCAATGCCTGTAGGCTCATGCGTCCTTTTGAGGAGGTGACAAACCTAGTCAGTTGCACCGAAGGCACCATCAGCGACCTCATCCCATTTGTTTTCTTCCTGGAGCGTGCCCTGCGAAGAGTGCTGGATCAGGCTGTAGATGAGCGTGAAGAGGAAGAGTTGTGGTCACCATCACCACCAGAAACAGCCTTGTCATCATCGCTTGCCTTGCAGCATCGCTGGCGGCAACGCTGCAAGAGGAGTATGAGGAAGAGGAGTCAGAGGAGGTATCTGGCTTTGAGGACGACGAAGACCAACCACAGCATGCATCCCAGGGTGCTCGTTGTTGTCACCTATCTGGGACCCGTGGTGTTGTACGTGGCTGGGGAGAAGAACTGACCGTCAATGACATCAGTGAGGACGAGGAACGGGAAATGAGTAGCTCGGCATCCAACCTTGTGCAAATGGGGTCTTTCATGCTGTCATGTCTGTTGAGGGACCCTCGTATAAAAAGGATGAAGGAGAACGACCTGTACTGGGTGGCCATGCTACTAGACCCCCGGTATAAGCAGAAAGTCGCGGAAATGTAACCAAATTACCGAAAGGATGCAGCAGTTCAAAACTAAAAAATATGTTTTACACAGCTTATAAGGGGGAAATCACAGCACAATGGGAATCTAACTGGGGAAGAGTGAAAGTAATCCTCCTCCTACCAAGACAACGGCGGCAAGGACAGGAAGCTTTACAGATGGGTTGTTGATGGAGGATATGCTGAGCTTTTTAAGTCCTACGCATCGCCACAGCCCTTCGGGGTCCACCCTCAGAGAACGACTCGACCAACAGGTAGCAGACTACCTCGCCTTAACTGCAGATATCGACACTCTGAGGAGCGATGAACCCCTTGACTACTGGGTGTGCAGGCTTGACCTGTGGCCTGAGCTATCCTAGTTTGCGATAGAACTTCTGGCCTGCCCCGCTTCAAGTGTCCTGTCAGAAAGGACCTTCAGTGCAGCAGGAGGCATTGTCACTGACAAAACAAGTCGGTCAAAAAAGTGTTGATTACCTCACCTTCATTAAGATGAATGAGGCATGGATCCCGAAGGGACTGACAGTGGGGGATAAGTTTGACTAACAAAAGGCCTGATGACATGCCTTGGCCTCAAAATGGTCCCCACGCTGCTGTATTTAATGTCTGCATACCAGATGACTTTTGTGAATTCTCAGCCACCAACTAGGGTTCAAGCTGCAATGTTTTAGTCACCTTTCTGCCTTGAAAACATAAATTTTTCCGTCCGCTGCTACAACAGCGGCTGCAACAATGACTTTATTTTTTAGGCATGTGTAAATGCCTAATTTTTCTGGCCTCTGGTGGTGCACTGTGGCTGCAAAAACAAAACAAAAAAAAAAGGCACATACAAGTGTCAATTCCCCTTCGTGATCGTTACCTTGTTGTGATGAAGGGGCTTGCATATCACAATGAAGCGATCATCACCTCTATGAGTGTGTTGGCAATGTTGCCACACCCCAGATGATAAGGCCGTTGCTTCATTATGATCAGATCAAAAGCGATCGGTTGGATAATTTTTCATAGAAACAACATTCATTTTCTTTTTTTGTTGTTGTATGGGTTTTTAATACATAAAATAAAAAAAATCACATAAAGTCTCTTAATAGTTTATTAGAAATAATGCAGACAATTTAAAAAATCCCCATCAATTCCAATACAAAGCAAGTACAAAGCTCAGAACAAAATTATTGCAGGATGTCGTAGTGGTTCGCTAATTCGACAATGGTTAATCAATTCGACACACGTTCCCGGATAGGGGACGTAACAGGGATTAAACTGATAGGAATAGTACTAGTTAAGACACCACTCAATAGGGTGTCACAGCACATTGCTCCGTGCACGCGCAGTGCCCCAACTTGAGAATAAGAGGACCGACCAAGCTGCTTTTTCCATCTCCCGGTTCCTAAAATCAATTCAGTTTGGTGTATCAGAGTTTGGTCTGTCACTGTGCAGGCAGTCGGAGGTACCCGTCCTAATTTATTTTTCTTCACAAAAGGCAATCCCTGATATGGGACGTAACAGGAATTAAACTGATGAGAAGAGAACTACAGAAAATACCACTCATATCGGGTGTGACAGTAAATTGCACGGCGCAGACGCAGTGACCGTCGATTCAAACAAAGGGGAGGGAGCCAGCGTTTTTTTAACCATCTCTCCGTTCGAAAAATCAATTCAACAAATGGACCCCAGATTGGGGACGTAACAGGGATTAAACTGATGAGAAGAGAACTACTGAAAATACCACTCATATCGGGTGTGACAGTAAATTGCATGGAGCAGACGCAATGACCGTGGATTCAAACAAAGGGGAGGGAGCCAGCATTTTTTTTAACCATCTCCCCGTTCGAAAAATCAATTCAATTCACCTTTCGGGGACCCTTGGTGTTGTAAGTGGCTGGGTGGAGGAAGAAACCTTCAATGACATCAACGGGACATGGCTAGCTTGGTATCCAACCTTGTGCAAATGGGGATTTTGCGGTTGGGCAAATGGACTGTTTGCGCTGCATTAAAGGGGGAGTTTGGTCTGTCAATGTCTGTGAAGCGGGCGTAACCCTTACACTACCTGATCGATACAACATCATACCTGATCGTATACACACACTTGATGTTTTAAACCACGTTGTTCTATATATTTTAGGATTGTTAGTTGATTTATGCCCTTTATGGATTAAAATCCAACTCTGCGTCAACTATGTAATTTTCAATGGGAGTTTTGCCATGGACCCCCCTCCGGCATGCCACAGTCCAGGTGTTAGTCCCCTTGAAACAACTTTTCCCATCACTACTGTGGCTAGAAAGAGTCCCTGTGGGTTTTAAAATTCGCCTGCCTATTGAATTCAATGGCGGTTCGCGAACATTTGCAGAAATTTGCGTTCGCCGTTCGCGAACGGAAGATTTTATGTTCGCGACATCTCTACTCGTGAGGCAAGTAGGCAGGGCCAGGGGTGAGGGTGGAGCGCAGTGGTCACTATCCTTCCCCCTGTGTGTGTGTGGACGTGACCATTACAGATTAACAGGCCCAATAACCACTGTATCATGAATCCTCTTGTGACCCTGACTGACCATGTCTCTAAACTGACACAGATGGTGCAGGAGCTAGGAGAGAAACTCTGTTCTTTTGAGTTAGGGTAAGGTTCTTCCACTCCTCAGCCCTCCAGTCCACATTTTGAGCCCCAGATCAAGCCCCCAGAACCCTTTTCTGGAGACCGGAAGAGGTTTCTCTCCTTTAACTCTACTTCCGTTTGCACCCCGTGTCCTCCGGTCCCTAGAGCCAACGCGTGGATATTATCATTCCTCTACTACAGGGTGATCCCCAGGACTGGGCATTCTCGTTACCTCCTGGGGCCATTTGTTTAACCTCTGTGGAGTTTTTTTTTCAGGCTCTGGGTACCCTCTATGATGAACCAGACAGGGCCCTGGTAACGAGACGGCTCTTAGGGCACTGGTTCAGGGCCATCTCCCAGCGGAGGAGTATTGCACCCAATTCAGACGGTGGTGTGACCCTCAGGATGGAATGAACCAGCCCTGAAGAGTCAGTTTAGGTCTGGTCTGTCTGATAATTCAAAAGATCTATTAGTCAGTTATCAAATTCCAGAGACCTTTGAGGAGATGATGACCCTAGTTGTCCGACGAGTTAGAGAGAGACGACAAGAACAACAGTTCTGTTCTCAGATGGTGGTCCAGCCAGAGGCCTTTTCCAGGGACAACACTGAGGGCTCCACCGAGGAACCCATGCAGGTTGGCATGACCCGGGGTAATCTTCGTTGCAGATGCGGAGAGTGCTTCTACTGTGGAGATCCTGGCCATTGGATCAACAAGTGTCCTAAGAGGGTCCTCTCTGACAAGTCTCCTAAGGCAAAACAACCTAAAAACCAGGTACACACTGATTTTTCTAAATGTAAGCTTTTGGTACCCATAACAATTTCTCTGGGGGTTAATAAGTGGCCGGGTAAGGCCTTTATTGATTCCGATTCAGCGGCCAGCTTTATTGACTTTGAATATGCTAGTAAATTGGGTATTCCAATGTTTGCTTTACCTACACCTATCCATGTCATGGCTATTGATGCTACTCCCCTGATGGTGGTACGGTGAGGTCATGTACTTCTGAAATTTCTCTAACCGTGGGTGTGTGCCACTCTGAGAGATGTTCTCTTTTAGTCCTGGAGAACCTACCAGTTGAGGTGGTACTAGGGTTGCCTTGGCTCCGTTTACATAACCCCACTATAGATTGGTCCAAAGGAGAGTTGGTGAAATGGGGACCTAAGTGTGACTCATGCTTGTTCGTGATCCAGGCTGGGGTTTCAGTAAGGTCGAATACATTACCCTCAGTTATTAAGGAATATTCTGATGTATTCTCGTCCCCTACTCCAGAGGTTCTACCCCCCCATAGACCTTATGATGGCGCCATAGCGATAATAGAGGGTGCCAAATTTCCTAAAGAGTGAATTTATAATCTTTCTAAGCCCAAATGCAAGGCTATGGAAGATTATATTAAGGAGAGCCTTGCTAAAGGGCATATTAGACCTTCAGTCTCTCCTATGGAAGCAGGGTTTTTCTTTGTTAAGAAGAAGGATGGTAGTCTTAGGCCTTGTATTGATTACTGGACATGAAATAAAATCACTATCCAAAATAGATACTCTCTCCCATTGATTCTGGATTTATTTAACCAGGTTCTAGGGGCAACCTGGTTTTCCAAGATTGACCTGAAAGGGGCATACAATCTAATCGGAATCAAGGAGGGAGATGAATGGAAGACAGCGTTCAATACTCCGATAGGACACTTTGAATATCAGGTGATGCCTTTTGGACTCAGCAATGCCCCAGCTGTGTTCCAAAACTTAATGAACAATATTCTTAGGGAGTTCTTAGGTAAATTTATTATGGTCTATCTTGATGACATTTTGATATTCTCTCCTGATTTCAAATCTCATGTGTCTCATGTCAAACAAGTATTAGGGGTGTTGAGGGAGAACCAGCTATCCGCTAACCAAGAGAAATGTGTCTTTGGTGTACAGGAGATACTGTTTCTAGGGCATGTTCTTACTCCTCACGCCTTTAAGATGGATCCTGGTAAGGTTTTGGCAATTTAGGAATGGGTAAGGCCTTCATCCTTAAAGGCCTTACAATGGTTTTTGGGTTTCGCTAATTACTATCATAAATTTATCATGAATTTTTCTGTAATTGCTAAACCATTGACCGACCTTACTAAGAAAGAGGCGGATTTGGAGAATTAGTCTACCAATGTCATTTCTTCATTTGAAACATAAAAAAAGGCATTTAGTAGAGCTCCCATTCTGATCCAGCCTGATCAGGAGAGACCATTTATTGTCTAGGTGGATGCGTCCGAGGACGGCGCAGGAGCAGTCCTTTCACAAAGTCCTGCTAGCCTCACTAACCTGAGACCGTGTGCCTTCTTCTCCAGGAAATTCTCTCCCTGGGAGAGAAACTACGACATAGGGAATAGGGAGCTGCTGGCTATTAAATGGGCATTTGAGGAGTGGAGGCATTTTTTGGAGGGGGCAAGGCATCAGGTAACTGTTGTCACTGACCATAAAAACCTAATGTTTCTTGAGTCTGCTAAGAGGTTGAATCCCCGCCAAGCCCGATGGGCTCTGTTTTTTACCCGTTTTGATTTCTCCATTAGGTTCAGGCCGGGAAGTAAAAATGTGAAGGCAGACGCATTATCTCGGAGCTTCCATACTTTTCAACCCACTGAGGCACCGCCTGAATCGATCCTACCAGCAAACATCTTCTTAGCGGCTCTAACCCAGGATATTCAGCTTGCATGAAGTCTGAACAACATCTGGCACCGGCATCCACCCCAACAGATAAGTTGCTTGTTCCTGTGCAATTTTGTCTCCAGCTGTTGGGGGGGGGGGGGGGTCACGATTCTGCCTTTTGTGGACATCCGGGTGTTGAGGGCACTAAGGATCTGGTTTCTAGATCTTATTGGTGGCCCACTCTGACCAGGGATGTCAAGTCCTACGTGTCAGCCTGTGAGGTTTGTGCCAGGTCTAAGACACCTAGGACTCATGCTGCTGGTAACCTATGACCCCTAACCATTTCCAGTAGACCCTGGTCCCATATCTCGATGGACTTTATAACTGACCTACCGCTGGCGGAGGGTAAGACTGTGGTTTGGGTATTGGTCGATAGGTTTAGCAAGATGGTTAATTTCATTCCCCTGTCTAAACTTCCGAATGCAAAAACCCTGGCGTCTATTTTTGTGAGAGAGATTGCTCGTTTACATGGCATCCCGGAAAATATTGTTTCTGACAGGGGTGTGCAGTTTGCATAACCATGTCAATTCTTCTGCTGGGGTCTCCCCTTTCTTTTGTAACCATGGTTTTCATCCCCATTTTCATTCTGGGGCATCCGTCTCCTCCTCTAACCCTGAAGGAGATAAACTCTCCTCCGAACTGTGCATAGTTTGGGCCCGGGTTCAATCGAACCTAGAAAAGGCTCAAAGTTCTCAAAAACTCAAGGCCGATAGGAGACGTTCAAGAGGGGTGAACTTTCCGGTTGGGGATAAAGTATTGTTGTCCTCCAAGAATCTATCTCCCAAGGTAGCTTCTAGAAAATTTGCTCCTCGTTTATTGGACCGTATAAGATCACGGAGGTGATTAATCCGGTATCATTTAAGTTGGAGCTGCCTGGGTCGTTCCACAAGCCTCGCCTTCGCCGGTTCTGGTTAGTGATGCTGTCGAATATGTGGTGTCTAAGATAGTGGATGTCAGGAGAGTGAGTAATTCCTTACAGTACCTGATTCACTGGAAGGGGTATGGACCCTAAGAGAGATCTTGGGTACCCGCCAGGGAGGCTCATGCTCCTAGACTTGTTCAAAAATTTCATTTAGAACACCCTAAAAGGCCACCGCCTGAAGTCTTGGGTCCGGTGGCCCCTCGTAAAAGGGGGGTACTGTAACGGGGCGCCAAAGGCGCACTCGGTCTCCCATCAGCTTCAGACCTGCTGCTTAGCTTCTGGAGCGAGGATCTGTGTTTGGCCTCGTTCCCAGGGCAGCCTTACTAGCTGGGAGGCTCCCTGCTCCTAGGTCTGCCTTGAGCGCCGAGCTGATCACTTGGTGCTCGACTTGTCTGTCTGTCAGTCATGTGACACTGGCCACGTCACATGACCCTCAGACCCCACTATAAATACAGGCAGCCTGCTGGCCACAGGTTGCCTGTTAATTTAGGTTCCTGGCTATTTGTTGGACTACTGAATACTCACCTGATCCTGACGATCCTTTGCCTGCTCCTCCTGTACTGCACATCCCTCCTGGTATTGTGACCTCGGCTCCCACCTGACTACTCTTTGCGGACTCCTCTGGTACTTCTCTTCTCTCCTGGTATTTGACCACGGCTTCTCCTGACCATTCTTTGCTTAACCCTTTGTACTGCATAGCTCTCTTGATTCTGACCCAGTCCGTTCACGTTCTGTATTTTGTCTTGTCTGTCTTCCCTGCACATATCCTAAGTAAGGACTATCGTACAGTTGTCCCCTGTCATCAGGACTCGTGAGGCAAGTAGGCAGGGGCAGGGGTGAGAGTGGAGCGCAGTGTTCACTATCCTTCCCCTTGTGTGTGCGTGGACGTGACCGTTACAACAACAATGTACAACACCTCAACCAGCCTATGTTCATATAAAAAACCTAAAAAATATATTATTTAAAAAAACGACCTAGTTTATTATTATAGACCCGATCAGATAGCTGAGATTACTTCTAGGTATAGAGCAAAGCTACCCAGGGCCTACCTTTTTCAAAGTTGCTGCAGGGAACCCTATATCCAATCATCTGGTAGCATCTTGCTGCTGTGTAAGCAGGTAATTTTTGAATGTATCCATATGTTGGGCCCCCAAAATAAATTTTACTGGTGGGCCCTAGGCACCCCAGTCTGACACTGCTCTGGAGTGCATTGAGCAATATCAGTTGACTCATCAGTGGTGCATAGGTCACTTTTGGTGGTTCACATCAATTAGGCCAAGAGTAGTAAGGCATGGGGGCCCAATTATGTTTGTGATGCCATTTATGCAACAAGCCCCCGTGGGAGCCGGTGTAGAAGATAGGAGTGGTAGTGGCTCTGATGTAGTGTAGTTGTGTCACAGTGTTCTACCTCAGGCCAATGCTCCCTGGGGTTCGATGCAGTGAAAGAGGAGATGATGAAAGGAACTAGGCAGTGATGATTGAACAAATAACGTCTTCTATTACCGAGTGCAAAAACAGATAGCAATGCATTCATCAGCAGCACATATAAAGTTCACTTTCTCTCCCTCCAGATTATGGGGTACGTATGAGAGCTGGTAAAGTGGCAAAGATGACACTCAGAAACTTGCTAGCTGACGCTGCCTCTCTCTTGATACCTTTTCCTATGGCTTTACTCTGGAACCTGTGTCCAATGAATGATGAAGGCTTCTAGCTATGCCTGTCCTGACTCTGGTGATGTCTTAACGTGTTTCCCACCAATTTTGGCAGCTGAGTCTAGATAGATCAGATGCTTGATCACTCTGCTGCCTAATACACCCTAGCTTGCTAATCTTCTGTGGTCTAGGACCCTGCAGGCTCTCTGGAGTAGTGGTTGTCACAAATGAGCTGCCTTTGGGGGACTCATGGACCAAAGCAGTTGGAGATGGATGATATTTCCCCTTACCCGGCTCAGCCCCACCCTTGGCAAAAAGTTGACCTAGTCCACTTCTGCCAAAAAGGGTGAGGAATGGAATAGTAAGTTCCATTCCTATTACCAAACATTGCCAACCATACTCCATATGCTGGTGAACCAAGTGCATACAATTTTTTATTATATTTACAATGCATAAGAAAGATGTAAAACGGGGTGCGGAGCCTGGCCGCGTTGCTGAATGGCCGCACATATCAGAGCTCCTTCAGTGAACCGACCAAATAGCCCTAAAACTGCTAATCTGATGCGATATTATGGGTAAATCTAGCAAAGAAAAGCCTAAAGAAGTACTGTCACGAACTATGGATCCGATCGCTCCGGATCCCACAGCTGTGACGTAGTGGTCTGTGACGGAGTCTGAGCACTCACAGAGACCTCACGTGACCGGGGTATTACCATCCGGCTAACACCCCCCCACTATACTTCGGTAACTGCCACCACGTGGGTTCCCGGTCCACGAGCCGACTATCTGGGTAATTCACTATCACACAGATCAGTGGATGAACCGGATATCACTTACTGACCAACCGCAGTCAATCACCCCCAGCTACAATTCCTAAATGCAATTTAACTAACTACCTGGTAACGTCTCTTCAAAGGCAAGGTACGTTGTTCAGCAGCTTAGAATATGGAAGACTTGGCCATTTAGATTTTATAATCTTTAATAAGGTAAAAAGCAGTGCATACAAGTCTAATGAAAATGACTATAAATCTACTGAATAATAATAACAATATAAATAATCACGACAGTTCAAATGAAAGGGAAAAAGATGAAAGAATACTTAGTTTCTCTGGAGGGTTTCAGATGGTCGTTCATATGTCCTTATTGAATCCTTGCAAACCCCTTTTCAGTATGTATCAGGGGAGACCCTCAAAGTTCTTCTGATACAGGGATATGCCGTCAATGTCCAATTAAGTGTCTGGTGATGTTCCATGGGTCTCTCTCCTCTGTCTTTGTGCACAGATTTTTATGAACTCTCCCATGGGCAGGAGACTTACTCCTGTCAGCCAATGGCAGCAGAGTGACTGTGAAGCCTAGGGATTGGCCCCCAAGTGTTTTATGACCCCATCAAAGTTCAGTTCCTACAATGAGGATTATACTTAAGCCCGTATCTCCTTGATACATCGGCATATTTTTATACAGAATACATATTTGCAATCCTTATTTATTTACCTACAGAATGAGACCACACACGGTAATGCTGGGACCTGTAGTTCTTCTACCACCCATAGGTCAGCTACGGAATCACATCCTCTAGTCATATTTGATACCCAAATAACCACAATACTCTGTAGAGCCTGGATCTGGTGTCAGAAAGGGCATAAGTTGATTCATAAATGAAATATGAAAGTGGATTGGTTTTATGCCCAGAGCTAATTAAGGGCTATTAGCTCTCCTCAAACCAGACCTGGAAATTAATGACGTCACGCTCCAGCCAGGCTTGACAGCGAGCTGATCTTATCTTATAGGACAGGATGAGCTGGGCCTGGTATAGCCTTTATGACCTTTTATAGCTGGCCTTACAGAGTAGTGGTAATAAAAGTGTCCATCTATATCATAAGTGACCCAGGCTTCAGGAAGATGAGAGTTCACTGTTTTTTTTTTTACATATGCCAGAAGCATATAAGATGGCTACCCAGAGGAATTATGTATGTATGCCGGCACAAGTACCAGAGGCAACTCCAGTTCGATTGAGACAGCCTGAAATGGAGAAATTCCTGAAGAAAACGCCAAAGGATCTGGCCCCTTGTAACTCTAACATGGCGCCGGGTGCAGCCCTGGATTCAGACGCGGGTGATTTCCCCGATGGTGGTAGCTGCTCTGACACTTCAGACAGAAGACCCCTTGATCCTCCGATAACTAAATCGGTCATCCATGAGATACTTGAAACAGCACCCTCCCCTCGTAAGAAAGATTTATCTGACATAAAAGACGACCTCCGTCACCTAGGCCACAGGGTGGTGGAGCTTGAGGAGCTTGAAAATAAACAAGACGCCATCCTGCAGTACGGAGATAAAACCGGTGATGCATTAACAGCCCACAAGGATTTATTAAATGAAGCTTTCTTGAAACTCGAGGATCAGGAGAATCATAGTCACCGGCTAAACCTCCGATTACACGGCCTCCCTGAAACTGTAGTGGCGAAAGCCCTTTCCACTGTGGCCCGCAAAATCTTCATTATCTTGCTAGGCCAAGACAGGGCCGCCAGAATTGTGATTGAGAGGATCCATCTGGCCTTACGCCCCATGCCCAAAATGAATGAACCCACACGGGATGTTGTCTGCGGGCTCCTTAGCTCTGTTGACACTGCTGAAATATTGAAAAAGAGCAGAGAGTCGAACCCCCTGCATTACGAAGGTTCCATTATCCTGATGTTCCAGGACCTGTCCCCTTCCACTTTAGCCAAGCGACGTCTGCTCAAGCCCCTCTTAGACACCCTGAAAGCCTCTGCGACACCCTTTAAATGGCTCTAACCGTTTGGCTTGGCCATCTCTAAAAATGGCAGACAACTCACAGTGCGCACACCTCAGGACCTCCGATCTATGTGGGAGCAACTGGGTATACCGCCCATTGAGATTCCCTCCTGGATGCCGGTGGACCAAGGCGCTATCCTACCGACACCTCCGTGGGCTAACCCCTGGCAGCTATCCGAGAAGGGGAAACCCGAACGCACAAGAAGAGCGCGCCCTGGCAAGATCCTGACCTGATGCAGATATCGCTGAGGCTGTCCTCGCACATCTGAGTTCTTCACGGGACTTTCCTAGTTTGGACATGGAACGAGATGAACTTCCCCGCCTCTTCTCCAGCATGTCCTGCGCCACCCGATTTGGAGCCCAAGTGAAGTGACCTTCCCACTCGATATGTCTCGGCTACCATTTTGCCGCGACTCTCTCATTCCTATCTTCTGATACTCTCTGTTCTCCACTCACCAACTGCATTTTCCCCCTCATTTTCACTCTTACTCATACTACCTATTTCCCCCCCTCCTCTACGACTTCCATATCACCTGCTGCCATCCCTCCCCACCTCCCCCCCCCCTCTTTTCCCCTCCCCTCTCTTTTCTCCACACTGTCTTCTCTCCTAGACCCAAAGATTCAAGCATCTTATTATTCTATTTTGTCTTCTCATATTACCCTTTATCAGGTTGTACTACTTTACCCCCCCCGCAGGGCACTGGTGTCACGTACCGGCAGGACAGGTAGTGGATCCTCTGGACCAGAGAGGCGATGGCGCGGGTTGTACTAAAGGACCGGTTCTAAGCAGTTACTGGTCTTCACCAGAGCCCGCCGCAAAGCGGGATGGATTTGCTGCGGCGGTAACTACCAGGTCGTGTCCCCTAGTAACAACGCGACCTCTCTGGCAGCTGATAAGGCGTGGTACACAGGGAGAAGGCAAGAGCGTAGTCGGACGTAGCAGAGGTCAGGGCAGGCGGCAAAGGTTCAAAGGCAAGTAGACGGTAGCAACGGGTTCGGCAACAGGCAAGGCAAACTAACACAGTAGGGAACGCTTTCTCTGAGGCACAAGGCACAAAGATCCGGCAGAAAGCTGTGGGAGGAGAAGGTATATATGGGCAGTGCACAGGTGCAGCCTAATTAGGTCAGCACTGCCTCTCACAAACCTTAACCCTTAATAACCCCTTTGGACCAGGCACCAATCACTGGTGCACTGGCCCTTTGAATCTAAGAGTCCCGGTGCACGCGCGCCCTAGAGAGCGAGGACGCACACGCCGAGACGCTGGAGTGCTGCCTGGGGGCATACGCTGTGAGCGCTCCGAGGCCAGCAGGGGACCCGGAGTGCTCAGCGTAACAACTGGTCAGTTTCTCTCTCCCTCTTCTCTCTCTTATTGGCCCTCTTGAGGCCCCTTGATACTTCACAGGACCCCCCACCTTCTAACTCTCCCATATTGCTCACATTTGCTTCAACCTCTTTGAGGCGCTTAGTGGAGTATTACTCATATTTTGTTGTATGGTTACCTATTGCTTGTCACCTGACCACAGTTACACCGTTTTGTAACCCCACTCCATATGACCCTACTCCTGAGGTTTACTTCCCATCTACCCTCTTGCCTCTAGTCTTATTGCACTTCCATTGTAGTATCTTCGATTAATGTACGGGGCTTGAACGAGCCGTGTAAACGTTCCCAGGTCCTTTGACTCTTGCAAAAAGATAAGTCGTCCATTGCGCATTTTCAAGAAACGCACTTTAAATCTGGGAAAATCCCTAAATTTTATATCAAGACACGGAGGCTCATATTTGCTTAACTCTTTCTTTACTGAAAATATAGCAGCAAAGACAACTGAAGAAAAAACCATAAGTGTAACCGTGGTAACAACTCCACCCCTCCAGCCCCTATATAAGGAGCATCACTGGTCGGACACCTCCTCTTTCTTTGCTGCTCCAGCACAGATAAGTAGCTTTGATATTATACTGTGATTTGATATTCTTATATATATATTTTATATAACTTTCAGGGTGTATTTTATCGGTACCCTTAGGTTTTTGTTTGTTTCTTCCTTAGTCTGCCCGATTTTGGGTTCCCACAGCTCCCTTCTGTGGTGTTTTTCATTTCTTGCGCATTTTTGGTGCCCTTTTTTTCCTACACCGCCCTCATATTCTTATCGGGTTCCCCCTCTGGTGTCTTCCTCCGGCCATTTTTATCCCCCCCACATCTCCTCCTTCCTTACCTTCCTCCCGAGTCCTTCTCCACTTTCCTGGGCTTTGCTCGTTTGTAATCTCGTTGGTGCGGGATTCCCGGGTGTCATCTTGGATTCTTGGTTCTGGCGCCGAGATCTCGCGGCGCTTTACAAGATTCTCGGTCGCCATCTTTTTTCTTGCTGAAAGCTCATTGGCAGTTACTGTGGAGAGGAGGAGGCTCCCTGCTAGCCACGCCCTTCTCTCTCTCCTCGTTTTCAGTGCCATTCTACCAACGATTCTTCACTGTGCCCTGTTAGCTTACTTCTCAGTGCCGTTTTTTTCCTATCTGTTGGGGTGACTTACTCCTCCAGGTATATATTCCATCATGTCCAATGTTCCTGTTTCTCCTGCCGGTTCTGTCCAGGTGAGACACACTGGTCATGTTTCACCAACCTCTCCTCACAGGGTTAATGAAACTCCTACTCCTGTGGTGCAGGCTGCAAACCTACAGCAGTCCATTTCAGATGCTATTGTTGCTGCAATGGGATCTGTGTCAGCTTCTCTAACACAATCAATCTCCCAGGCCTTCAGGGCTCATTCTACTTCTGATATGCCCCCTCCTGCCTCCAGAACACATGAATGATGGCTCTGGCCCATCCGATGACTGCGCGAATAAGTCGCGTAAAAGAGCTAACCCGCGCCCGGCAGAAAGGGCACGATCATGGAAAACCGCCCGGTCTCTACCGGATCCGGTATCTGATTCAGATGCAGAGTCTGTTGAGGAAGCTATTGATAATTGGTCCCACCATTCAGGGGATGATTTAATTGATATAGCAGTTGACCCTGCCATTGAAGACCCATCTCAGTTAACAGGTGCCGGTTTAGAGCCACAGGAGGACGTCAAAGGCGCAATCCTGGATCCCATGGGTGACCCTCTTTTCAACCCTAACCAGTTGCATCACCTAAGATCCTCAGAATGGCTCCCCGCCACTCACGTGGCTCAGTATTTGGAAGCGAGGAACCGTACTCCTCTCTCCAAAGAGGCTCGCAGCAAGCTACGGGCGGAATGCCCTCGTCCCCTTATCCCCAATAGGATATGTGAAACCCCTAGCGTGGACCCTAAGGTGGTTCAGTTTCTGGCAAAATCAGTCTTCAACCCGCGCAAGGGGCTGGATTCCGCATTAAAAGCTTGCCAAGATAAGCTTCTTGATATGACCGGCCCACTAGCAAAAATCTTTGATTTAGCTGAAGCCGCTAAAGCAGCAGGCACGCAGGTTGACCCTGAGGATCTCAGGGGTTGGGCCCAAAGGCCCATTTGTATGGTGGGCAATGTGAACACATTAATTGCAATCGAAAAAAGGAAGGCCATATTGATGAAGATTGAGCCCAAATTGGCTAATTTATCCCTATCCGAATCTGGCAAGGAAGCGCAAGGCCTCCTTTTTGGAGATCCCTTCATTAAGGAGCTGGGGAAATATGTTGGTGCCTTTACGGCCCTTGATAAGGTGCAAAGCTCCATGCGCCACGTTTTCCAGTCACGTTTTTCCTCCAGGACCGGCAATCTCAGGGGCCGACTGTCCGGCCGAACCAATTTTCAGCCCAGAGGCACGGGCCGAGGCTCCTTTAATTATCGCCAGTCATTGCAGGACCCCAGATACCAACCAACCTTCTTCCCATCACGCGGAGTTTCTTCACGCTCCAGAGGGTCCGTGGTGCTCCTGGGTCAAGACGCCCATATGGTAAGTCATCTCTGTGTGTCGTATCTGACTTCTCAGCGGGTTGGGGGAAGACTCCGTCTCTTTTCCCATGCGTGGTCAAGGATCACCTCAGACCAGTGGGTCCTCTCCACGGTCCAGGGTTTCACTATCAAACTGGTATCCACCCCAAGAGACCTTCCTCTCATACCAAGGGGTTCTTTCTCAAACCAAACCCAAACACTCATGAATACGGAGCTTTCATCCCTCTTACTAAAAGAGGCGATAGAGTTATCTCCCGATCCTCACACGGGGGTACTGAGCAGTATCTTCCTGGTACAGAAAAAAGGTGGCCAGTTCCGCCCAGTCATAAACCTCAAACACTTGAATGTCTTCATTTGTTACAGACATTTCAAGATGGAGGGCATCCATCTATTGAGAGATATGCTCCTACCAGGGGACTGGTTCGTCAAATTGGATCTGAAGGATGCATATCTCACGGTCCCAGTGGCTCCTTCGTCCCAAAATCTTCTCCAGTTTTTATGGAAGAGCCACACCTGGCATTTTACTTGCCTCTCGTTTGGCCTTTCTTCCGCCCCGTGGTGTTTTACAAAACTCATGAAACCGGTGGTGGCCTGGCTCAGAGTGAGGGGAGTTCGTCTAATCATCTATTTAGACGACATCCTGATCATGGCCCAGGATCCACCCCTTCTGCTTGGTCACTTGGAGATGGCCAAATCCCTTCTCCAGGGGTTAGGGTTTATTTTCAACATAGAGAAGTCATGCCTCATACCAGCCACTACCATAGAATTTCTAGGTTTTGCCATAAACTCTTTGGATCAAACGCTCAGCCTTCCCTTAGCCAAAGTCAAAGCAATCCGCAAGGAAATTCATCATTCTCTCTCTCTCCCACAGTTATCTCTCCATCACCTTGCTCACCTTACCGGGCTTCTCACTTCGTCCATCCAGGCGATATTTCCAGCTCCCCTCCATTATCGAGCCCTACAGAGGCTCAAGATTGCTCACCTGAGAGTGGGAGCCTCTTACTCAGACACTCTGGTCTTAGATACGGAGACCAGAGACGAACTGGTGTGGTGGATCCACAATTTGCACAGGGTTCGGTTCGGGCGTGTATTCGCCTACGTATGGACAATGTTTCTGCTGTCTGGTACATGAACTGCTTGGAGGGACTCGTTCCAAGGTTCTGTCTTCTCTAGCCAAAGACTTTTGGGACTTTTGTCTATCCAAGGGAATATCTGTGGTGGCGGAATACCTACCAGGCCTCCACAACACTTTGGCCGACTGGAGTTCTCGTTGCATTTCGGACTCCAGCGACTGGAGGTTGGATTCGACGGTCTTCCGAGATATTGTATCTCTTTGGGGCCCGTTATACATCGTCTGAACGCACAACTCCCCAGATACTTCAGTTGGCGTCCGGACCCGGAAGCAGAGGCGGTGGATGCTTTCCTCCAGAACTGGGGCGGCTCCCTCCACTATGCTTTCCCTCCTTTCGCACTCATCCCTCTAGTGCTCACTCAGGTTTGTCACCAACAGGCGCAGATGGTACTGATAGTTCCCTACTGGAGAACACGGTCATGGTTTCCCCAGTTACTGAGACTTCTCACGGAGGAACCCCGGCTCTTGCCGTTTTTCCCACATCTTCTGCTCGACCCTTTTGGTCACCGACACCCTCTGCTTCTAGACGGATCACTTCATCTTCTCGCATGCCGAGTTTCGGGGGTCCCTGGGACTCCTTGGATCTTTCGGCGGCAACTAGGCAGCTATTGGAGTCTGCATGGGCTCCAGGCACTAGACGAGCCTATCGAGCTGCATGGGACGTCTGGGTTCGTTGGTGCGATTCACGGGACTTGGATCCCTTACAGGCCCCTGTAACAGCCATTCTTCAGTTCCTCACATCGCTCTTTAAAGCGGGAAAGGCTTACAGTACTTTAAACGTGTACCGTTCAGCTATCTCCTCCAGACATTCAGGCTTCGACGGTTGTCCCGCCGGCCAGCATCCTTTAGTGTGCAGATTGTTACGTGGCTCTCGTTTGGCACGCCCTCCTAGACCTCGTTTCTCTTCCACCTGGGACGTCGCGGCAGTTCTCAGGTTCCTAGAAGGCTGGCCTCCCAACTCTTTGTTGTCTCTTCGGCAACTTTCGGCCAAGTTAGTGACCCTTCTTTGCTTAATCTCATGCAAACGCGTCTCGGACGTCCGGGCTCTGGACATTGACGCACGTTATTTTACACCGCAGGGTGTTATGTTCAATATCTCTCGACGCACTAAGACTGGCATTGAGTCAGTTTCTTATCCGTCTTTTCCTTCTTCCCTTGAGTTATGCCCTGTAGCTTGCTTAAGACAGTACGAGTCTCGCACACAGCCCTTCCGCTCTGGGAATTCCCCTCAGCTGTTCATTTCCTTCCGTCGCCCTTTTTCTCCAGTTGCCAGCGTTACACTATCCCGTTGGGTTAAGTGGATCCTATCTCTCTCGGGTATTGACATTTCCATATTCACCGCGCATTCAGTGCGTGGGGCAGCGGCTACCTCTATGTCTGTGGCCGGTGCCTGCTTGGAGGATGTCATGAAATTGGCAGATTGGTCCCGAGTCTCTACCTTTCTGGAGTTCTATTTCAGACCTGTTCCTCATGCCTTTAACTCCGTGATTGCTCAGCTTTAAACTTGCAAATATGAGCCTCCGTGTCTTGATATAAAATTCAGGATTTTCCTAAGTCATGACGTAAAGTCATGATTTTATGAAAGACACG
The DNA here is from genome assembly GCF_014858855.1 of Bufo gargarizans. NCBI lineage: Eukaryota > Metazoa > Chordata > Amphibia > Anura > Bufonidae > Bufo > Bufo gargarizans. The sequence goes on from NC_058083.1 coordinate 339,403,538, forward strand.
GAGGCGAGTATTTCTCACCCGTTACATTTAATTGCCCTCCCAACTGGTCTGTGAGGTGTCTCTTGTCTATCGTTTCTCTAATAATATATGATGTTATTTATCTATTTCTTTTTAATACACGTAGAATAGTTATGCTGGTGTAATTGTCCGAGATCAAAATTCGTAGTTTACTACCATGATGTGTTGTTTTTTCTTTTTCCTTTCAGGTTGATCACCTTCTGTCAGCTGCCACCGGGTACTCACCTTGCTGCAGTGATGCTCCTTATATAGGGGCTGGAGGGGTGGAGTTGTTACCATGGTTACACTTATGTTTTTTTCTTCAGTTGTCTTTGCTGCTATATTTTCAGTAAAGAAAGAGTTAAGCAAATATGAGCCTCCGTGTCTTTCATAAAATCATGACTTTACGTCATGACTTAAGAAAATCCTGAATTTTATTTCAAGACACGGAGGCTCCTATTGCTATATCTCTCTTTACTGACAAACAACAGCAGCAAAGAAAAAACTTAAGAGATTAGCATATCTCCATGGCAACAAACCCCTCCCACATGCTCCCCTATATATAGTCTCTGTCACAGGAAGCCTTCCTCTTTCTTTGCTGCTGCCACAGCTAAGTACCTCACTGTGCCCCTTTTTCTACTGTTTATACATAGTACATATATATATTTCTTTCTTTTACAGGGCGCGGACTTTACCCAATTATTCAGTTGCTGTCAGTCTTGTGGTTTTGTGTCATTTTACCCGTGTATTTTGAAATTTTTTCCACAGGTTGCGCCCGTTTTTTCACTTATTCGTCCGTTAGCCCCATTGTTTTCTTTCTCAAATCCTTCCCCCTCTTTCATTCTTACCCACCTCTCTGCTCCCCCCTCTCGTACTCACCCTTTTTCTATTTTCACGCCGCGCCCGAAATCTTGCGCTACTTCGGCCGGTCGCCATTTTGGTTTACTGGTCGCGCTGCCCCGAGATCTCGCGCGGACCCCTCCGCTCGCGAGAATCTCGGCGGCCATTTTGGTTCCTCCTGGCCTCAGCTGAGATCTCGCGCTTCCTCTGTCGTGAGATTCTCGGCGGCCATTTTACCCTCCTATTTGGGCGCGCGATTCCTTTTAGCCACGCCCCTCGGTTTTCCCTGGCATCGATTCCAATCGCGTTTGCTCTGCGTCTTGTGGGGTAACTCACCCCGATCAAATTGTGTTTTTTTCCCCAACTACCCCATTTTTTAGGGTCAATTCTAGTAACCCAGATTATCATACTTAGGCAAAATAACTTTCTGTATATCACCTCAGCTATCATGTCGCATACCCCATCTAGACATTCTATGGCCGAGGAGTCTGAGGTGGAATTTCACTCCCCTCCTGCAGCACCTACATTTAGTGGAGCCCCTTCCACTTTGGACCCTTCCCAGGTGGATATCTTACAGCGCTCTGTGTCAGAGGCTAGTATAGCGGCAATGGGATCTATGTCCCATTCCCTTTCCAGGTCAATTGCTGATGCACTCAAAAGTCAACCCCCCCACACCCAGGGTTGATACCAAAGCAGGTTCTACTTCCCATCCAACCTCCAGAATCGATTTGACTGGTGTGTCCATAGCCACCCATGACGGCGCGTCAGGATCGCGCAAAAGAGCCTTTTCCCACCAGGCAGAAAAGGCGAGGAGTTGGAAATGTGCCAGAGCACAACCAGAGTCAGTTTCAGAATCTGAATTCGGTTCCGACTATGAGGAGGCTAGATTTGAGGATGAGGAATTTCCAGATGCAGACCTGTCTGACTCCCCATCTGTTCGGCCTACTGATAGTTCCGCTACTGCGGCAGGACCCTCTACATCTCAGGCTGCATTGGGTTCATCTGGCCCTTTGACCGACCCCTCTGGAGAGCCATTATTTGACCCCGACTCATTGCACCACCCGAGGTCGGCTGAGTGGCTACCGCTGGATCATGTAGCCCAATATTTAGAATCCAAAGTCCGCTGCCCCCTCAGTAAGGAGGCGCGTAAAAAGCTCAAAGCTGAATGCCCGCGGCCCTTGATAGCAAACAAAGTTTGCGATACGCCAGCAGTGGACCCTAAGATGGTCCAATTTTTATCCAAATCTGGCTGGAATCCTAGGAGAGGCCTGGATTCTGCTCTTCGGGCGTGCCAGGATAAACTCCTGGACGTCTTTGGACCCCTAGCTAAGATTTTCGAGTTAGCTGAGACCGCCAGAGCGGCTAATGAATCTGTGGACCCTGAGGTCCTCCGTGCTTGGGCACAACGTGCCATTTGTATAGCCGGGAATGTTAACACTTCCTTTTCAATAGAGAGACGTAAGGCGATCTTATTTAAGATCGAGCCTAAATTATCTAATCTGGCTCTGTCCGAGTCCGGTAGTGAGGCGCAAGGCCTCCTCTTTGGCGATTCATTCATCAAAGATATGAGCAAATTTGTGGGAGCATTTACGGCCCTTGACAAGGCCCAATCCTCCATGAAGAGGGTTTTCTCTCCTCGTTTTTCACACAGGGCCGGCAGTTCCAGGGGCCTTCTGTCCGGCCGCTCCTCATTCCAGACCCGGGGCTCGGGTCGAGGTTCCTACAGCCACCGCTCCTTTTCCGAAAGATCCTCATTCCAGGATTCCAGACAACCAACGGGTTTCTTCCCATCCCGAAGTGCCCCCAATCGTAGAGACTTCCGTGGAAGCTCTGGCTCCCGTCGCCCTTTCGGTAAGTGTACCACCACTTCTTTTTTCTCCAGTTTGTGTAGGGGGCAGACTCCGACATTTTTCTCGTCCTTGGTCCGCCATCACCACGGACACTTGGGTGCTCTCCACAATTCTTGGTTTCCAAATAGAGTTGTTAAGTTTTCCGGTTCTTCCCACCGCTCCCTACCCTATGGTCACCTCATCAGAGACCCTCTTCCACATAGACATGGAGCTGATGGACCTACACAGAAAGGAGGCGATCGAACACGCACCAGACTTCTCCGGAGGCGTTCTGAGCACTATCTTTCTGGTGCGCAAGAAGGGCGGCCAAATGCGCCCCGTCATCAACCTGCGCCCCCTGAACAGGTTTGTACGGTATCGACACTTCAAGATGGAGGGCATCCATCTTCTCAGGGATCTTCTACTAAAAGGGGATTGGATGGTGAAGCTCGACCTAAAGGACGCGTACCTCACCGTCCCCGTAGAAGAGTCCTCCAGAGACCTGCTTCGCTTCCTGTGGAAGGGGAAAACTTGGCGTTTCACTTGCCTCCCCTTCGGCCTTTCCTCGGCTCCATGGTGTTTCACCAAACTCATGCGGCCGGTGGTAGCATGGCTTCGCAGTCGAGGAATTCGACTAATTATCTACCTGGACGACATCCTTTTGTTGGCCCAGGACAGACAGACCCTTCTCTCGCATCTGGAGCTCACTTCGAACCTATTAGCCGGATTGGGATTCCTCATCAACTATGACAAGTCCGTTTTGACCCCAGCACGGATAATGGAATTCCTAGGTTTTTCCGTGGATTCGGTAGCAGAAACCCTCAGTCTTCCGACGGCAAAGATCAAGGAGATTCTACGGAACTACTAAGGAACTACGCAGAACACTGGACATGCCACAGATTTCCCTTCGACATCTGGCTCGGATCATCGGCCTCCTATCTTCCTCCATCCAGGCCGTTTTTCCAGCCCCTTTACATTACCGGGCCCTACAACGCCTGAAGACGGCGCATTTACACAAAGGAGCCACCTACGCGGATCTTATTTGTCTGGACGACGAAACTCGGGACGAGATCCATTGGTGGATCAGCAATCTTCAAGCCTGGAACGGGAAGGCGATTTGCGGTCCTCGTCTGGATTTTACAGTAGATTCCGATGCCAGCCTCCTCGGCTGGGGGGCCCACTGCGAGGGCATTTCGACCGGAGGTCGTTGGTCGATAGAGGAATCTCCTTTGCACATCAATGCCTTGGAACTCCTGGCGGGCTCATTCGCTATTCGCAGTTTTGCGAGGGACATGGCCAAAGCTTGCATTCGACTACACATGGACAACGTCTCCGCTGTCCATTATGTCAATGCCATGGGCGGTACCCACTCTCCCATGCTTTCTGGGGCCCTGCTTACATCGATCTCTTCGCCTCCCGTTTGAACTAACAACTACCGAGATTCTTCAGTTGGCGCCCGGACCCGGAAGCGGAAGCTGTGGACGCATTCCTTCAGGATTGGTCAGAAGACCTTCACTACGCGTTTCCGCCGTTCTCAATGATTCCGAGAACCCTGAGTCAGGTTCGTTTCCAATCAGCGGAGATCATCTTGATTGTTCCGTTCTGGACGACTCAGTCATGGTTTCCCAACCTTCTAGAGCTTCTCATCCTTCCTCCCTTTCCTTTGCCAGATTGTCCAGATCTCCTCTTAGGTCCGGGAGACGTTCAACATCCTCTCCTTCTGGATGGTTCTCTTTGACTGCTGACTTGCAGAGTATCAGACGTTCCTACGAAGGCCGCGTCCTTTCAGAAGCAACTTGGAGATTACTGGAAGAGTCTTGGGCTCCCGGCACCAGACGGGTTTATAGAGCGGCCTGGAGATCTTGGTCTAGTTGGTGCGTGGACCGGAGTCTGGATCCCGTTTCGGCCCTGGTAACGGACATCTTGAATTTCCTTACTTCCCCTATTCGAAGACGGTAAGGCTTATCGGACTATAAATCTTTTCAGGTCCGCCATTTCCTCTTTTCATCAGGGTTTCGAAGGCCATCCAGCAGGCCAACACCCTTTAGTCTGCCGCTTACTCAAGGGTTCCAGGATGGCTCGTCCTCCCAGACCACGCCTTTCCGCCACATGGGACGTTTCTCTGGTTTTAAATTTCTTCTCTTCCTGGCCATCCAACTCTGAACTCTCATTACGTCAATTGTCAGCTAAACTGGTCACTCTGTTCTGTCTTATCTCTTGTAAGAGAGTTTCTGACGTGAGAGCTTTGGATTATAACGCCAGATTTTTCTCTCCTGAAAGAGTCACTTTTCTCGTCGAACTAAGACACAGATTCGTTCTGTGTCTTATCCTTGTTTTCCGGGGGTTCCTGCTCTTTGTCCCGTATCTTGTCTACGGGAATATGAGTCTCGAACTTTATCTTATCGTTCCAGCGAGGTCCCTCAGTTGTTCCTTTCCTACCGACGTCCGTTTGCCACGGTTTCCACCACAACTTTGGCTAGGTGGGTGAAATGGCTCATGTCTTTGGCCGGTGTTGATACTTCCATATTCACTGCTCATTCTACTCGAAGCGCATCTTCCACTTCTATGATGGCGGCGGGTGCTCGCCTGGAGGACGTTATGAAGATTGCAGACTGGTCCAGGGCATCGACTTTCAGAGAATTCTATTTTCGTCCTACTCAACATGTTTTTACTCCTGTTATTGGGCAGCTTTAAACTCGCAATAGGAGCCTCCGTGTCTTGAAATAAAATTGTACGATTTATGACATAAAGTCATGATTTTATGAAAGGCATGGAGGCGAGCATTGCCCTCCCTCACTTACTTGTTTCCCTCCCTTGTCGCATTACTTTAGTTATTTATTTTATTTGATTTGGTGCTGATTACTTTATGCTTGCCATTTATTATGTTTTTTGCTGCTTCGCATGCATATGTTACTTTAGTGTATATTATTATCCCCTCTATGTGATTTTCCTGTTTCTGTTTTTCTTCTAGTGTGACTTAATTCTCACTATCGGTTGGATTACGTATGATCTACGTTCTTAGTTTCCAGTTACGGCATCGCAGTTCCGGATTGACCAGTTCTCGGCTTCTGTTTCAAGGTTCTTGAAGAGTTGGAGTGGCATCCGCCAAGAAAGAGGAAGGCTTCCTGTGACAGAGACTATATATAGGGGAGCATGTGGGAGGGGTTTGTTGCCATGGAGATATACTAATCTCTTTAAGTTTTTTCTTTGCTGCTGGCTGCTGTGGTTTGTCAGTAAAGAGAGATATAGCAATACTCGCCTCCGTGTCTTTCATAAAATCATGACTTTACGTCATAAATTAGCAAAATCATACAATTTCCCCCTAGAAAATTCTCACAATGGTTCCATAGTACCTATAATTCCTCTAGCAGAGGTCTCAGCATAGCCATTCATAAACATCTTCCATTTAAGCCCACAGCTATTACAGCAGATCCAGAAGAGCGCTACCTGATCGTGAGATGAACCACAGTAACACTGGCTAACTTCTATGCACCTAATAGAGGCCAAATACCATGGCTCGTTCAGACCCTTAAATTGCTGTCTCCAGACAAAGATGGTTTGATCATTCTGGGAGGAGACTTCAACGTGGCATTAGAACCAATTTTTGTCTCCTCCACCGGACGATCAGCCATCTCCCATAAATCTCTAAGACATCTCAAGCTTGCCCTAAAAAAACTTGGAGAGTTAGATGCTTGGCAACAACTACACCCCACAGGGAGAGATTATACGTTCTATTCCCACGCCAAGTCATCTTCCCATAGGTTAGATTACTTTTTCTCTCCACCACACATGTCCAGTCGGTCATCAATGCCAAGCTTGGTAGCATCACACTTTCTGATCATGCCCCGATTTTCCTAACTGTTTCTCTATCTGCCCTTCCTAGCAAGGAAGGAAACTGGCACCTTAATGACACCCTCCTCACAGATCTGACTAATGTTTTGAAACTTCAAGCCTCTCTCACAGAATTCTTCAAATTCAATCCTGTAAGTCCCTCATCTCCCTTCCCCTCAATTATATGGGAAACACACAAAGCAGTGATTAGGGGAGAACTCATTGCCCTAGGCTCCATCATTAAGAAAAAATGCTTTCAGGTCATGAATGCTCTTCTGCACTTGAACTATCCCATAAACGAACTCAAGCCTTGTCCACTGCAGATGAACTTTCTGAAGCACGCACCAAATTATAAAATCTCCTCAATGTATCTTTTGCAAAAATTCTCTTCCGCTCCAAGTTTAAAGCCTACGCACATGTGGACAAAGGCAATAAACTAATGACGGCCCTAGCCAAAAAACAAACCACTGACTCCTTTATCCCCTGCATAAAAGATACTAATGGCACCCATTGTAAAACCACTGCAGAGATTGCTAAAGCTTTTTGTAATTTTTACGCAGACTTTTATAACCTCCCACCCCCTGCCCAATCAACTCCAGAACAGATAACAGAGGCTACTGAAAGGTTTCTTGCTAATCTAAACCTCCCCTCCATCACCCCCTCTCAAGTTTCTCAACTGACAGCCCCAATCACTAAATCAGAATCACTCAAAGTACTATTCACTATTCCCTCAGGGAAGAGCCCTGACCCTGATGGCTTACCATCTCCTATTATAAGACTTTTAAAGATAAACTGATACCCCACTTTACTACCTTATGTAACCACCTTCTCAATAGACAGCCCACGTTGACAGCCAACATCACAATTATTCACAAAGAGAAAAAAGACCCTCTCTGCTGTGGTAGCTATCATCCAATCTCCCTCTTGAATACAGACATCAAATGGTGGGCGAAAATATTGGCCCTTCGCATTCAACGATTCTCACCGATATTATTAATAGAGAACAAGTTGGCTTTATACATGGCAGTCAGGGAAATGAAAACACTGTGCTACTACTCCACCTTATCGATTGGGGAAGGAACACCTCTACGCTTTTAGCACTTTTAAGTACAAACACGGAAAAAGGCCTTCGACAGGGTCAGTTGGCAATTTATGTCGAAATTTGGCCTACCAGACCAATTCTTTGAGGTCATCTTCACACTGTATTCGTCTGCCTCTGCCAGGGTCAAAGTCAACGGCACCCTATCACCTGCCTTTGCCATTTCTAATGCCAATACAAGGGTGTCCTCTCTACCCAGGCCTTTTTATAATGGTCATGGAAATCTTACTATATAAAATCCATCAAGAACCGGATATTAGAGGCATTGAACTTGGCCCAAAAACCCACCTCACCACGGCTTTCGCTGACGATCTCCTCATAATGACCTCCAACCCAAAAACCTCCTTCCCAAAACTATTCACCCTTTTTGACGAATTTGGCTACGTGTCCAATTTCAAAATAAATTATAGCAAATCCTTTGCCCTAAACATTTCCTGCCCCACTTCATTAGTTAATTCCCTAAAAACCTCCACCACATTTACCTGGGCGTCACGGGCCATACAGTTCCTGGGTATCCAATTACTGCTAACACTAAAGATTTATTTGTCCTCAACTACTCATCACTGCTCCAATCCGCCAGGTCACACTTGCAATCTCTCAAAATTCCTTTCATCTCCTGGATTGGGAGGAAGAACTGCCTTAAAACGTACATACTGCCCAAATTTATCTATATATTGCAGTCGCGGCTTCCCCTTTCGTTCTTTACTGAGGTACGCAGAGTATTCTCATTCTTTCTGTGGAAGGGCAGATCACCTAGAATTGCATATTCTACACTGAGGCGAGAAAAGAAGTGGTTTTGGACTCCCTGACATACACTTATACTATACGTCTTCCCTCCTCTGTAAATAGGCAAAACACTTCGTTCTTGACAATCCGAGACCCTATGTGCCCAGGTAGAACAGTTCCTCCTTACCAACCGGGAGAAACTTATCTTTTAGGGGGGTCACCTCCTGCTCACCCAAAAACTCATTCCTTTCCCCAATCTGGAAGGGTATGCTTGTGGAGTGATCTAAACTCTACAAGGACCACATGCTTCAATTCCCTAACCCCCACACTCCATTGCACCTTCTCCAGACATACAGTCATGTGAAAAAATTAGGACACCCTTTGAAAGCATGTGGTTTTTTGTAACATTTTTAATAAAAGGTTATTTCATCTCCGTTTCAACAATACAGAGAGATTAAAGTAATCCGACTAAACAAAGAAAACTGAAGAAAAGTCTTTTCAAGATCTTCTGTAAATGTCATTCTACAAAAATGCCTATTCTAACTGAGGAAAAAGATAGGACACCCTTGCCCCTAATAGCGAGTGTTACCTCCTTTGGCTGAAATAACTGCAGTGAGACGGTTCTTGTAGCCATCTACCAGTCTTCGACATCGGTCTGAGGAAATTTTACCCCACTCCTCAATGCAGAACTTTTTCAGCTGTGAGATGTTTGAGGGGTTTCTTGCACGTACAGCCCTTTTCAAGTCACCCCACAGCATCTCAATGGGATTCAAATCTGGACTTTGACTTGGCCATTCCAGGACTCTCCATTTCTTCTTTTTCAGCCAATCTTTGGTTGATTTACTAGTATGTTTTGGGTCATTGTCATGTTGCATGGTCCAGTTCCGCTTCAGCTTTAATTTTCTAACTGATGGTCTCACATGTTCTTCAAGCACCTTCTGATACACAGTAGAATTCATCGTGGATTCTATGATGGTGAGCTGACCAGGTCCTGCTGCAGCAAAGCAGCCCCAAACCATGACACTTCCACCTCCATGCTTCACAGTTGGTATGAGGTTCTTTTCTTGGAATGCTGTGTTTGGTTTACGCCAAACATGTCCTCTGCTGTTGTGTCCAAATAATTCAATTTTGGACTCATCTGTCCAAAGAACATTATTCCAGAAGTCCTGGTCTTTGTCAACTTTATCTCTGGCAAATGTCAGTCTGGCCTCGATGTTTCTCTTGGAAAGCAAAGGTTTCCTCCTTGCACACCTCCCATGCAAGTTAAACTTGTACAGTCTCTTTCTGATTGTAGAGGCATGTACTTCTACATCAACAGTAGCCAGAGCCTGCTGTAGTTCTCGAGATGACACTTTAGGGTTTTTGGAGACCTCTTTTAGCATCTTGCGGTCTGCTCTTGGGGTGAACTTGCTGGGGCGACCAGTCCTGGGCATGTTGGCAGTTGTTTTGAAAGCCCTCCACTTGTAGACTATCTTCCGGACAGTGGAATGGCTGATTTCAAAATCTTTTGAGATCTTTTTAAATCCCTTCCCAGACTCATAGGCTGCTACAATCTTTTTTCTGAAGTCCTCTGACAGCTCTTTTGCTCTCACCATGGTGCTCACTCTCACTTCAACAGTCAGGAGCACACCAAACTAAATGTCTGAGGTTTAAATAGGGCAAGCCTCATTCAACATGCAGAGTAACGATCTACTAATTATGTGCACCTGGTGTGATATACCTGTGTGAAATCTGAGCCAATTTAAGAGGGAATACATGTGAGGGTGTCCTATCTTTTTCCTCAGTTAGAATAGGCATTTTTGTAGAATGACATTTACAGAAGATCTTGAAAAGACTTTTCTTCAGTTTTCTTTGTTTAGTTGGATTACTTTAATCTCTCTGTATTGTTGAAACGGAGATGAAATAACCTTTTATTAAAAATGTTACAAAAAACCACATGCTTTCAAAGGGTGTCCTAATTTTTTCACATGACTGTATATACATCCAAAGATATTGGTACCCTCAGGTGTCTGGTCACTTTTTACCGATCTCACGCTACAAGACATCTCCCTCAGAGAAAGACGCCTAGACTGGGAGAAAATGTATAATCTACCTAAAGTTCTCGCTGCCCCCTTCCTACATGCCCTGAACTTCCGTCGAGATATTTGGAACCTTCAATTGCCTCCTTTTTCTCATAGCTCACCCACCTGGCTTGAAAAGAAACTAGATGCCTATAACCCCCCCCCCCCCCGTCCCCAACCCTCCTCACCTCCAGAGTTGCGCTTTTTGACATTATGGGAAAAATAACTTTCTCTGACTCTCACTGACCCGGAAAAAGCATCTATTTTATCCAATTCACACGGATTCAGCAGGTGCATTAAAATACAGGAAAATTCCTATAAGCTCCTTACAAGGTGGTACAAAACTCCTGAATTTTTGCATAAAATAAACTCAGAAATTCGAGATGCATGTTGGAGGTGCGGGGTGGCAGCTGGCTCCCTATCCCATATTTGGTGGGAGTGTCAGAAAATACGCCCCTTTTTGACACAGATCAAAACCCTAATCAACCAAGTTTGCTCGTCGTATATATCACACTCAACCGCAAATTAGTTCTCATATGGTGTCCCAAAAAAACTTTAACGCCACCTAAGATCAACCTCCCGACTATGTTACTCACCTCAGCTCACCTGTTAATCCCCTACTTATGGAAAAATGACTCTCCCCCTTCCGTAGTGCACTGGACCAATAAGACTGACCAGCTTTATAGATTTGAAGAATTGGTCCATTGGGAATCCAACTCCTGTGCTACATTCCTAAAACTATGGCACCCCTGGATAACTTTCGGAAAATTATAATTCTGTAGTAGAGACCATTACCCACCCCATTCACCCCCCCCCCCCCCCCGTTTCTTTCCCCACATTGTGTTTTGTACTTTGTTAATGTGAATCTTTTATGTATGAGATCATGGACCAAGCCTTATTAGAATTTATACATGCGTTGTATGTATCTTATATACACAAATTTTGGCTTATTTTCCATCTTAGTTACTTAGCTACTGAGGAAGGGGTAATGTGATACCCCGAAACGCGTCTAGCCTAGACAGGACCCCAGAAACTTGTACCACTTGGGAATCTGGAGAATCGACTGGATATCCGTTAAGATGGAATCGTCTGTCACACGAATGGCTCACTTGGAATACAATCTGTAAGGCCTGAGTCCATGTGGAAGGCCTGAATACATGTGCCAAACAATTGCCAGTGTGTAAATCTATTGACGAACTATCGGTCTACAGACTCAGAGGACCACATTATTACCTTTGTTGAACTATCAAGGGAGACGGTAAGACCGTTTGATTTTATCCAGCACCTTTATTCATATGACTTTTAGTCCAGTGGGACGCTGCTGGTGGATGTGATAAGCGGGACGCCGCTTAAAGTTGGTTCAGTGGGCCACGTCTTGGGAATGTAGTTTTGGATACCCCTGTGATCAAATCGAATAGGACAATATTAGAGGACACCGTTTATTGCTACCAGTATCTGACTTTTCCATACAAATATTCGGCTGAATATTTATACGAACATTTTATTATCGAGTATTCCAATTTTATTCCTCAAATTTTATTACACTTTTAGATCTCTATTTTCCAGTTGTTTTATATGATATTACTGCATGTTGTGTGTTTTTATATATATTGATATTTAGTGTCTACTATTACCGCCAATATATACTGTTGCTCAGTGCTATTGCTATACACTCACCTAAAGAATTATTAGGAATACCTGTTCTATTTCTCATTAATGCGATTATCTAGTCAACCAATCACATGGCAGTTGCTTCAATGCATTTAGGGTTGTGGTCCTGGTCAAGACAATCTTCTGAACTCCAAACTGAATGTCAGAATGGGAAAGAAAGGTCATTTAGGTAATTTTGAGCGTGGCATGGTTGTTGGTGCCAGACGGGCCGGTCTGAGTATTTCACAATCTGCTCAGTTACTGGGATTTTCACGCACAACCATTTCTAAGGTTTACAAAGAATGGTGTGAAAAGGAAAAAACATCCAGTATGCGGCAGTCCTGTGGGCGAAAATGCCTTGTCGATGCTAGAGGTCAGAGGAGAATGGGCCGACTGATTCAAGCTGATAGAAGAGCAACGTTGACTGAAATAACCACTCGTTACAACCGGGGTATGCAGCAAAGCATTTGCGAAGCCACAACACGCACAAAGCATTTGTGAAGCCACAACACGCACAACCTTGAGGCAGATGGGCTACAACAGCACTACAAATAGGAAAAAGAGGCTACAATTTGCCTGAGCTCACCAAAATTGGACTGTTGAAGACTGGAAAAATGTTGCCTGGTCTGATGAGTCTCGATTTCTGTTGAGACATTCAAATGGTAGAGTCCGAATTTGGCATAAACAGAATGAGAACATGTATCCATCATGCCTTGTTACCACAGGCTGGTGGTGGTGGTGTAATGGTGTGGGGGATGTTTTCTGGGCACACTTTAGGCCCCTAAGTGCCAATTGGCCTTCGTTACCTGAGCATTGTTTCTGACCATGTCCATCCCTTCATGACCACCATGTACCCATCCTCTGATGGCTACTTCCAGCAGGATAATGCACCATGTCACAAAGCTCGAATAATTTCAAATTGGTTTCTTGAACATGACAATGAGTTCACTGTACTAAAATGGCCCCCACAGTCACCAGATCTCAACCCAATAGAGCATCTTTGGGATGTGGTGGAATGAGCGCTTCGTGCCCTGGATGTGCATCCCTCAAATCTCCATCAACTGCAAGATGTTATCCTATCAAGATGGGCAAAAATTTCTAAAGAATGCTATCAGCACCTTGTTGAATCAATGCCACGTAGAATTAAGGCAGTTCTGAAGGCAAAAGGGGGTCCAACACCGTATTAGTATGGTGTTCCTAATAATTCTTTAGGGGAGTGTATATGCTAATACATTTCAATTGGTTCAGATATCCTGAGAGTGCCCAGTTAATTTTATTCTATATTTTCCATCTTATGTCTATGATTGTAATCATGTTGGGTAGGATGATGGAAAATAAGGAAACTTAAGATTTCTTTGTGGCAAACTCTGCAGAGACGAGACATGGCTGAAAGAAGCCATCATGGCAGTCTGGTATTGCAGCTCGTACCCATTCTCTTCAGTCAACTGGCCTGGGCAAAGATGGAGGGTGCCGTTACTGAGAGCATTGGGACCTTCTCAAACAGTTGATCGGCAGGGGTCCCGCATGTTGGACCCTCACTGATACTCATGACTTATTGAGAGGATAGGTCATCAGTAAAAAAACTGTCTGAAAACACCTTTAAACCCTTGGGGACCTCTGCTGTACATGTACTGTGGAAGTCGACACTTTAGGGATGGCGCCCACTTGTGCATGCAGCGGGCACCATAGCCCTTGGATTTCTGCTGTTTTAAACAGTCTGGAAGCGGGAGCCATGTGCTTCCACGCCCGTAACAGCTTTCCCTGGCTGAGATCAGGGAACTGTTACAGTATAGTAATAGCCTGTAGACTTTAAGCAGCCTTCAGTAGCTATTACTAGAATATATCAATACAAGCCAGCAGGTAGCAGCACTTATTGGTATATTGTAAATAAAGTGTTTTAAACCCTTGGAGACCTCTGCTGTACATGTATGGTGGAAGTCGACACTTCCGCGTGTCGATGCTTGTACGTGTAGCAGGCACCATAACCGCCGGATTTCTGTTGTTTTAAACAGCGTGTTTAACCTCAAATGTGACCACGGCATCTGAGCAGTCCGGAAGCGGGAGCAATGTGCTCCCACGCCTGTAACAGCATTCTCCGGATGAGATTGGGGAACCTGTTACAGTATAGTAATAGCCTGAAGCCTCAATCAGCCTTCAGTAGCTATTACTAGAATATACCAATACAAGCCAGCAGGTAGCAGCACTGTATTGGTATATTGTAAATGAAGTGTTTTATGATGGCTATTCAGCCATCACAGAACACAATGGGCAATCGAATGATTGCCAGTGACTCAAACATTTAAAAATATAATAAGTTCAACTCAACCCCCCCCCCCCCCTTTTTCCCAACATCAAAATAAAAATACATAACAAATAAAACAATACACACCATGGGCACCGCTGAGTGCAAAAATGCCTATACTATTAAAATATAACAATATCCCATACGGCAAATGGCATAGAATTTTTTTTTTAAATGGCCAAGTCATAATTTTTTGTCACTGCACCGGCAACATTTTTGTTAAATAAAAAGTGAGCAAAAAGTCACACACACTTCAAAATGGTATCACTGAAAAGTACAGATCACCCTGCAAAAAATGAGCCCTCAAACTGTTCTGTATACATAGCTTGTTTTTATCTTTTTCAGTATAAAAACTATACAAGTGTGGTATTGTTGTACTCGTACTGACCAGAATGAAGGTAACAGGTCAATTTTACTGCATAGGGAACGCCATAAAAACAAAACATAAAACTTTGGAATTTTTTTCCAGCTTGCCACTACATCATATGCAATATTAAATAGTGCCATTAGAAAGTACAACTTGTCCTGCAAAAACTAAACATTCATAAGGCTATGTGAACGAAAAAAAAAAGAAATAACTTATGGTGCTGGGAAGGCGGGGAGTGAGAAACAAAAATGAAAAAACTGAAAATCGCAAGTCCTTTAAGGGTAAATGCACACGTTGTGGATTTCAGTCATAAGAAAACCTGATGCAGATTTCCATGTGGATAATGAGGAATGTCTGCATGTGGATTTTACTATCCCCATTGAAGTAAATAGAAAAAATCTGGTCAGGAAAAATAATATAAATTGACACGCTGCGAATTTTAAAATCTGCACAGTAAAAATCTGCATCATGTACATGAGAATTTCAAATTTTCATAGCATACAATGTACATGACCTACCGTTCAGATTTTCTGCACACAAATCTGCTATGAAAATCCACCTGTAATCCTCTGTGTATTTAGCCTTAGGCCTCTTGCACACGAACGTATTTTCACGGGTCCGCAAAAAAAATGGAAGGTACTCTGTGTGCATTCCGTTTCCGTATTTCCGTTCCACAAAAGAATAGAACATGTTCTATTATTTTCCACATTACGGACAAGGATAGTACGGTTCTATTAGCGGCCAGCTGTTCCGTTCTGCAAATACGGAATGCACACGGATGTCATCCGTATTCTTTGCGGATCAGTTTTTGCGGACCGCAAAATACATATGGTCGTGTGCAAAAGGCCTTAAGCCGAGTTTACACGGGCGTTTGCGGGTGCGTTGCGGGAAAAAAAATTCCCAGCGAGTGCAAAACATTTTAATGCATTTTGCACATGCGTGAGAAAAATTGGCATGTTTGGTACACAGACCCAAACCTGGACTTCTTCACAGAAGTTCAGGTTTGGGTTAGGTGTTCTGTAGATTTTATTATTTTCCCTTATAACATTGTTATAAGGGAAAATAGCATTCTCAATACAGAATGCTTAGTAACATAGTGATGGAGGGGGTTAAAAAAAAAGTATAACATTTTTTAACTCACCTTAATCCACTTGTTCGCGCAGCCCGGCTTCTCTTCTTTCTTCTTCTTTGAGGAAAAGGACCTGTGGTGACGTCACTACGCTCATCACATAGTCCGTCACATGATGCATTACCCTCCTGGACACCAAAGAAGAAGACAGAAGAGAAGCCGGGCAGCGCGAAGAAGTAGATGAGGTGAGTTAAATTATTTTTTTATCCCCTCCAGCCCTATTTTACTAAGCATTCTGTATTAAGAATGCTATTATTTTCCCTTATAACCATGTTATAAAGGAAAATAATAATGATCGGGTCCCCATCCTGATGATCTCCTAGCAACGATGCATGAAAATCGCACCACATCCGCAATGAAAAATTGCACAATATAGAGCATGCTGCGATTTTCACGCAATGCACAAGTGATGCGTGAAAATCACTGCTCATGTGCACAGCCCCATAGAAATGAATGGGTCCGGATTCAGTGTGGGTGCAAAATGCGTTCACCTCACACATTGCACCCGCGTGGAAATCTAGCCCGTGTGAAAGAGGCCTTAGAGTTATTTTCTTTTGAGCTGTTGCTTGACTTTGAGTATAGCGGCTTAGCTTACTTTTAACTATAATATCCAAGTCCTTCTCTTGTTTTGTTGTCCCTAGTTGTATTCCATTCAATGTATATGCAGTAATACAATTTCTGTGGCCTAGATGCGTTACTTTACATTTCTCAACATAAAAATAATCTGCCATATTTGTGTCCATGCTTCTAGCTCATCTAGATCTTTCTGTAATATCTGACAATCAAGCTGAGCTTTAGGCCTCATGCACATGACGGTATGTATTTTGCTGTCTGCAAAAAACGGATCTGCAAAAAATAAGGATTACGTCCGTATGCATTCAGTATTTTGCGGAACGGAACAGCTGGCCCCTTATACAACAGTACTATCCTTGTCCGTAATGCGGACAATAATAGAACATGTTCTTTTTTTTGCAGAACTAAATACGGACATACGGAAACGAAATGCTCACAGAGTAACTACAGTTTTTTTGGTGACCCATTTATTTTTTGCACACAGTATCATAGTAACCTATCATGCTGTGCGTTCCTGTGTGCATGATGTATGGCCCACACACTGACCGTATGTCTCGGAGGGCATATGGTCGTGTGTATTAGTCCAGAAATGAATAAAGGGCAGCTGCGTATGCAAGGTCTGCTTACTGAATATCAGGGTGTAAGGAGTGTCACACGACTGATGCCATGTTTGTTAGGCCATGGATGCATTCCATAGGGGTCATCCATCTGATATAAGAAAGGTATGTTTGTAAAATTTAAAATACATGGACAGTTGCTGTTACTCCTAGTGGCTCAGTTCTTCCTGCTGCTTTCACACCCTCTGCACTTTGACAGGGCTAGACAGTGTAAACGTCATCACGCCTGGCCCTGACTTCTAGTCTTGTGTGTTTCAGTACCCGGCAAAGGTGCCGTACAGGACAGAAACTTGCCGGCAGTTGTCCTCTGTAGTGTGCCTGCGCCAGGTACTGAAGCACATGGCAAAGGCACGAGACTTGAAGTCAAGGCCATGCGTGATGACATTTACCCTGCCTGGCCCTGTCAAAGAGCAGGGGTCGCGGCAGTAGCAGGAAGAACGGAGCTTCTAGGAGTAATGGCAATGCCCCATTGCTCCTAGAGGCTAATTTGCATATATTAAAAGTTCCGTTTTCTCAGAAATGAAGCATCAGATAGGGATGGGGCCAAAACTGCTTGCTTCTGCTGACCTGCACACTTCACAGGTCAGTCTGATTCACAATAATGATTCTGGTGACAGTTGCCCTTCAATAACTTAATTAGCATAATGGGTGAATTTCTCATATTTTGTCTTCCCATTTTACTTTGTGAATGATGTGCACTTTGTTAAAAGTGTCGGAAATTGTGAAATAATGCATAACATGTATTTTTGCTGCCAATTGTATCCAAGATTGTGATGATCTGTCATATGTTTTTTTTGTCTAAGGCAGTCTTTAAGGAAAATGCGACAGTCTGCACTATGTGATGGTATAGGTGTCAATTGTGCAACACAGTGCACCACAGGGATGCCTATTTGAGACACAATGAGCCACAGGTCTTTCTACTTACAGAATTTTATATATTTTTTATATCACAAGACAGTGCAAATTATGGGGGTAATTTATGATGCTGAAATATGCCTATATTAGGCGTATTTCAGGCGCAGATTGGTGCAAAGGTTAGTTGTGCCGCAATCTGCGATTTCTACCCATTCACGCCAGGTATAAAAAAAAGTGGGCGTTGTGTGGGCTGTTTCAGGCATAAAAAAAGGTCTAAATGTTAGATAGCTCGGAAGCTGTCTGACTTAGAAATGGTGGAGGACACCGTACTGAAATAGGCCACTAAACGCTTTCAACACATAACTGCAGAAGTGAGCTGAGAATATATTTTTATTTTTGTACTGAAATAGGCCACTAAATGCTTTCGCCACAAATAACTGCAACAGTAAAATGCGTATGTTTTTATCTTTTTGTACTGAAATAGACCACTAAACGCTTTCAACACATATAACTGCAGAAGTGAACTGAGAACATATTTTTCTTTTTGTACTGAAATAGGCCACTAAATGCTTTCAGTACATAACTGCAGAAGTGAGCTGAGAATATATTTTTCTTTTTGTACTGAAATAGGCCACTAAATTCTTTTGCCACAAATAACTGCAACAGTGAAATGCGTATATATTTTTATTTTTGTACTAAAATAGGCCACTAAATGCTTTCAACACATATAACTGCAGAATTAAACTGAGAATAAAATTTTCTTTCTGTACTGAAATAGGCCACTAAACACTTTCAACACATATAACTGCAGAAGTGAACTGAGAATATATATTTTTTTGTACTGAAATAGGCCCCTAACTGCTTTGACCACAAATAACTGAAACAGTGAAGTGCATATGTATTTTTCTTTTTGAACTGAAATAGGCCACTAAACGCATTCACCACAAATAACAGCAACAGTGAAGTGCGTATATATTTTTCATTTTGTACTGAAATAGGCCACTAAACGATTTTGCCACAAATAACTGCAACAGTGAAGTGCATATATATTTTTCTTTTTGTACTGAAGTAGGTCACTAAATGCTCTCAACACATATAACAGCAGAAGTGAGATGAGAATATATTTTTCTTTTTGTACTGAAATAGGCCACTAAATGCTTTCACCACAAATAACTGCAACAGTGAAATGCATATATATTTTCCTTTTTGTACTGAAATAGGCCACTAAACGCATTCATCACAAATAACAGCAACAGTGAAGTGTGTATATATTTTTCTTTCTGTACTTATTTAGGCCACTAAATGCTTTCAACACATATAACTGCAACAGTGAAATGCATATATATTTTTCTGTTTGTACTGAAATAGGCCACTAAACGATTTCGCCACAAATAACTGCGACAGTGAAGTGCGTATATATTTTTCTATCTGTACTTAAATAGGCACTAAATGCTTTCACCACTGTCAGTATGGGATCTGCATCTCCATTGCAGCACTATGGGTCCCAGTACTGGCTTACCTTGTAGGAGACGCAGGTGCCCACCAGCATACCGTCGCATCCGTCCTCTTTGCCAGGTGTCATCTGATGAGCTATAGCACGCGCGCGCGCACCTCTCCCTTTCTTATAGGAGTAGGCAGCTGGTTCCTGATTACCATCCCCACCCGGAGGCGGGACTATTTGTATTTAAGGCAGCTTCACTCTTCATGAAGTGCCCAAGCATGGTTGTTGTACCTCTTGACTCCCGCTGAAGCACTCCACTGTATCTGTTTATTGGATTTTCTGGATTCTGACCTCCGCTTCATTTGACTACGCATCTGCCTGCTGTCTGTTTATTGGACCTCCTGGATTATAGACCTCTGCACTGCCTGACAACGCATCTGTCCATCTCTTCCTGTAAGTCTGCCTGGATCCAGACCCTGTGCTGCCTATGAGACTGCTTATATCTGCACTGCCTGATTATGCATCTGCCCATGTAAAGTCTGCCTGGATCCAGACCCTGCGCTGCCTCTGAGACTGCTTATATCTGCATACTATATTGCTCTGAACTTTTTGTTGCCTGTATCTGTCAAGTGAGTTTTTGAATACTGTCTGCCAGTAAAGACCATCTGTTACTTTATTCTGCCTTTGTTGGACTCTGTTCACACTACTGCGGGTAGCTGCATTCAAGGTAACAGGTGCAGACACCAGGGTCCTGTCTCTGAGAGTCAGCATTCAGCGATATTGGACTAATTCCAGTCCTCTATCAGCTGACACAGAGGATCCACATCCTCTGGTCGTAACAACCACATATAACTGCAGAAGTGAAATGCGTATATATTTTTCTTTCTGTACTGAAATAGGCCACTAAACACTTTCAACAAATATAACTGCAACAGTGAAATGCGTATATACTTTTCTTTTTGTACTAAAATAGGCCACTAAACGATTTCGCCACAAATAACTGCAACAGTAAAGTGCGAATATATTTTTCTATCTGTACTTAAATAGGCCACTAAATGCTTTCACCACATATAACTGCAAAAGTGAAATGCGTATATATTTTTCTTTTTGTACTAAAATAGGCCACTAAAGGCTTTTTAACATAACACTTGCACCCCAATAACAAGAACAAATTGCTGGAACGATAGAGCTGTATTATGGCTATTTGGATCCCCAAATTATGTTTCCCAGTACTTGTAAATCGCTTTTCTAGCACTGTCCCTAGCGCCTTCTGATGTCTCTCCCTGCACTAAGATGCTGGAAAATGATTCCTCCATATTATTTCCCTGCACTTGTAAATCGCTTTTCTAGCACTGTCCCTAGTGCCTTCTGACGTCTCCCCTGCACTAAGATGCTATGAAATGATTCCTCCCTATCCTTTCCCTGCTCTTGCAAATCGATTTTCTGGCACTGTCCCTAGTGCCTTCTGACGTCTCTCCCTGCACTAAGATGCTGTGAAATGATTCCTCCCTATCCTTTCCCTGCATTTATAAATATATTTTTTTTCACAATGAGGCTTTTCCGATTGCTGTCCCTAGCATCTTCTCACGTCTGTCCCTGCACTCAGAACGCTGGAAAATGTCTGAATCTAAGATGGCCACTGTATTTATAGGGCTTTAACATCACAGGGCTGGCTGCTGATGGCTGCATGCATTGCATTATGGGTCATCTCGCCTTCCCACAGTTCCTTGCCTCATGTCCTCACACGTGTAGCCGCCATTTTAGGAAAAATTTCGATTTGTTACCACGAAGGGCAAGGAGATTCGCATTCGTTGCGAATCAAATTTTTCCAGAAATTCGTATTGAATTCCACATTGTCAGCTTTGGTTCGCTCATCTCTAATGTACACCTTTGGGAGCATTTTTTTTATTATTGCATTATACTTATTTTGAGCTAAAAATCTTTTTTTTTTTTTTTCATCTTTATTAACAATATGGAATCCTTTTTTGTGTACAGAGCTGACATGCTCTACTAGCTGCCTGTGGATTTTTTGTATGTTCCATCATCTGGAGAGCAGACGGACTTCTTATCTCTGCCCTCTCACATTAAAAACACTCATTTAAGCTCAATTCTTATCTTACTTAAGTGTTTATGAACTCTCAGTAGTTTAGAGATAAGGTGTATTAGATGACACAAAGTGAAAGTAGGATAGACACAGCTAGAAAAACAGTTAACCCTTTGTGACATAATGGCTCAATATTTTTAATAAAGGCAAATTGAAAATATGATTTTTAGCCAACAATGAATGAAATGCAATCCTAAACAAAAATTGTCTCCAAAGGTGTACATAGTTCTTATACGAATGGCAAAAACATGATGTGAACCCACCCTAACATGGTACACTTCATAACCCATTTTGATGCAGTCTATTTGTGACACAATGCACCACAGGCCTTTCTAATAACTACATTTTACACAATTTTTATATCACCTTTACACAACCAGATGGGAAATTATGTTTAGACAATTTACTACTAGCATAATCCAAATATTCTATAACATTTTGTGAGCTAATTCTTTCTTAAATAGAGTGGCCCCTCAAAATACAATATTAAAGGGATTCTGTCACCTGGATTTTGCCTATAGAGCTGCGGACATGCGCTGCTAGATCGCCGCTAGCACATCCGCAATATACATTCCCCATAGCCGTATGTGCTTTTATTTAGGCAAAAAAACTAGTTTATATATATTTAAATGAGGCAAGTCAGGAGCCCAGCCATGCCCACTGTGAAGGAGCCCAGCACTGCCCGCATCCCTTACTTGCCTCAGTTATATATATATATATATATATATATATACATACATACATATAAAAACACTCAGAGCTATAGGGAATGTATATTGCGGATGTGCTAGCAGCGATCTAGCAGCACATGTCCGCAGCTCTATAGGCAAAATCCATGTGACAGAATCCCTTGTAGGGATTCGCTCTAGTAGGCAGGGTAAGCGGACACAGTACAGACGCAAGAACATGGTAGTAAAGCAAAAGTTCAGTGTTTATTCACACAAAAGGAAAACAGTAAAACGAACACTTTGCAGAGTCCTGGTGTTAATTCACACAGCACAAAGTTCACAGAACAAAGATGTCACCTGGCAGGCTGATTTATCCACGGCAGTCCACAGCAGGCTTTAGGGTGCCTGATTCCCAACCTGTGGTTCTCCAGCACGGTACCAAACGTTTAGGTCCCAAAGCAAAGCCTGACAGAGCTCCACTGTCAGATGGAGGATCAATTCCACCCAGCTGAGACTGTTGGCTGTTTTTTTTTTTTGTTTTTTTTAAATAAGTTTTATTCAAGGAAAAATACTTATTCAAGGATCTCTTTGCTATATACGGAAGCTTAGATACTTTGGTGTGTAAGAGGGCCATCAGATTCCATGGAAATGCTAGTTGGTTCTCAACCCGTAAATCTGAATAGTACGACGTCTTATTGGCCCAGTCTAGTATATGTCTGCTAAGGCACGCCAAATTATAACCCCTCAGGTCTGGGAAGTTAAGACCTCCCTGTTCCCTCTTAAGTTTCAACTTTTTCAATGCAATTCTCACCTTCTTCCCTCCCCATAGAAATTGCGTAAACTTCCTCTTAAGGTCCTCAATATCAGCGTGTCGCAAGAGGTATTGTTTGTAAAGGGTACATTAGCTTCGCCGCCCCCATAATTTTGATCAGTTGACAACAACCCATTAGAGAGAGGGGTACATTTTTCCATCTGTCAAGATCTTTTTTAATTTTTGAGAACAAAGGTGGGTAATTCAGCCTATATATGGAGTGGGGTGACTTCCCTATTTTGACCCCTAGATATGAAAGTTGAGCCGACGGCTTGGCAATACCAAATCTCCCTGAGCCAATGTCTCTCCCATCATCACCCAGTGCCAAAGGGAGCAGTTCACATTTGGATCTATTGACCTTATAGCCAGAGTATTTCCCGAATTCATTTAATACTTCCATCACCCTCCCCAAGTGTTGCTTCGGATGGGCTAAAAACAAGATTACATCGTCTGCGAACAAGGCCGCTTTGGCCTGGCATCCCCCCACCTTGATACCCTCAAATATGTTAGATTCACACAGTTCCCTGGCAAGTGGCTCTAAGGCTAAATTAAATAAAAGGGGAGATAGTAGACATCCTTGTCGGGTGCCTTTCTGAAGCAAAAAGGGTTTAGATAAAAAGCCCTGAGTATAAACCCTTGCTCTCGGGTTATGATACACCCGAGCTAAATATGTCCTAAAGGCTCCCACAAATCCCATCATGGCTGGAAACTGCCCCTTAATTGGGAGGTTCTGTACTCTATCCAGAACAGTCAAAACAGTCCTTATATTTGTCACAGTGGATCTGCCTTTTACAAATCCTACCTGTTCTCGACCTATTAACTGTGGCAAAAATGTTCCCAAGCTATCTGCTGCAATCTTAGCCATCAGTTTTGCATCAACGTTTATTAGGGAGATGGGCCTATAGGAGCCTGGTACTAAGGTATCCTTCCCTGGCTTGGGGAGTAGTTTAATATAGGACATGTTCTCATTGTCTAATGACATATGGTCCTGAAAAACCCCATTAAACAAATCCAGTAGAACAGGAGAAACTTGATTCGTGAGGGCCTTAAAAAATTCCCCCGTGAATCCATCTGGACCAGGGGCTTTGGAGTTACCTAGATGTTTAATGGATTCTTGTAGCTCTGGTAATAAGATGACAGCATTCAAAGAAAGCAGCTGTTCCTCCGTTAAGTTTGGCAATTTAACCCTATTTAAAATAGTATCTGACAGGTCACATGTTGCCTCATCTTTATATAGTTCTTCATAATAGGATCCTACTATAGCACTAATCACTGCAGGGTCATGGCTCATGTTACCCTCTGCATTCTTCAAACACACTATATATTGAGGATTTCTCATCCCCTTAGCTAGATTTGCCAAAAGCCTCCCCGATTTATTTCCGTATTTATAGCCTTGTTTCCATTTCTGACTGTTTCAGGGACTCCTTTTCTTTAACACAACTCTCAAAAGCTTGCCGCTCAGTCACCCATTCCTGTTTATTAGCACCTGACGGGTTACTTATGAATCTGGAATAAGCCTCCCTGACTTTCTGGCTCGCTTTAGTAAAGGATTGTTGGGCCTTTTTCTTGATGCTACTCACATATCCCATTATTAGGAATGAGCGAACCCGAACTGTATATTTCGGGTTCGTATCGAATTTTGGGGTGTCCGGTGACACGGACCCGAACATTTTCGTAAAAGTCTGGGTTCGGGTTCGGTGTTCAGCGCTTTCTTGGCGCTTTTTGAAAGGCTACAAAGCAGCCAATCAACAAGCGTCATACTACTTGCCCCAAGAGGCCATCACAGCCATGCCTACTATTGGCATGGCTGTGATTGGCCAGTGTAGCATGTGACCCAGCCTCTATTTAAGCAGGAGTCACGTAGCGCCGCCCGTCACTCTGCTCTGATCAGTGTAGGGAGAGGATGCAGCTGCTGCTGTTAGGGCGAGATTAAGCAGGAATTTACGCAGCAAAAACACTTAATGAAGTGATCGATCTACAGCTGTGAATCATTCAACTTCTGCTATTTAATTGCTCACTATTTTTAGGCTGCCCCGTTTTTCTGTCACTTTTTTCTGGGGTGATCGGCGGCCATTTTGTGTCTTGTGGTGCGCCAGCACAAGCGGCCACCAAATACATTTAACCATCAATAGTGTGTGTTTTTTTTTTTTTTTGCTATATCCTACATCAGGTGCTTGGCTGTGCTTGCTATTTTATTGAGGGGTAAAATACAATTGCCAAAATAGCAGTACCCTAAATCTGGTGTTTCAGCTGTGGCTAGCAAATTGTATACTGTCTGCTGTCTGGCAAAGGATATATTTTTGTTCTGGGTTGAAATACAATTCCCAACTTAGCAATTCCCTAAATCAGTGGTTTCTGCTGTATCAGGCCAAGTTTAAATCTATCCATAAAAGGGTATATTAGATTGAAGGTGCGGATAGGGTCATCCTCAATAACTTCACACGCTACCGTGCATTTCCAAGTCTAATTCTGTCCGTAAACGTATACCTGTCATCCAGTGCCTAAATAATAGGCCTACAATTTATATTCAGCTAAATCTGTTGTTACTGCTGTGGCTGGTCAATTTATTTAGTGTCCGCCAAAGCACAGTTTTTGTTTTGGGTTGAAATACAATTCCCAACTTAGCAATTCCCTAAATCAGTGGTTTCTGCTGTATCAGGACAAGTTTAAATCTATCCATAAAAGGGTATATTAGATTGAAGCTACGGATAGGGTCATCCTCAATAACTTCACACGCAACACGCTACCGTGCATTTCCAAGTCTAATTCTGTCCGTAAAAGGGATACCTGTCATCCAGGGCCTAAATACTAGGCCTACAATTTATATTCAGCTAAATCTGTTGTTGCTGCTGTGCCTGTATTAGTGCAATACGGTACCTAAATAGATAATCAGATAGTGTTAGGTGCCTGTAAAAAAAAAGGCCTGAATTTGAATTCAATACATTGGACCAAATAGTTTTTTTCTTATTGTGGTGAACGGTAACAATGAGGAAAACATCTAGTAAGGGACGCGGACATGGTCGTGGTGGTGTTAGTGGACCCTCTGGTGCTGGGAGAGGACGTGGCCGTTCTGCCACAGCTACACGTCCTAGTGAACCAACTAACTCAGGTCCCAGTAGCCGCCAGAATTTACAGCGAGATTTGATGGGGCCCAATGCCATTCTAAGGATGGTAAGGCCTGAGCAGGTACAGGCATTAGTCAATTGGGTGGCTGACAGTGGATCCAGCACGTTCACATTATCTCCCACCCAGTCTTCTGCAGAAAGCGCACAGATGGTGCCTGAAAACCAAGCCCATCAGTCTGTCACATCACCCCCATGCATATCAGGGAAACTGTCTGAGCCTCAAGTTATGCAGCAGTCTCTTATGCTGTTTGAAGACTCTGCTGGCAGGGTTTCCCAAGGGCATCCACCTAGCCCTTCCCCAGCGGTGGAAGACATAGAATGCACTGACGCACAACCACTTATGTTTCCTGATGATGAGGACATGGGAATACCACCTCAGCACATCTCTGATGATGACGAAACACAGGTGCCAACTGCTGCGTCTTTCTGCAGTGTGCAGACTGAACAGGAGGTCAGGGAGGAAGACTGGGTGGAAGATGATGCAGGGGACGATGAGGTCCTAGACCCCACATGGAATGAAGGTCGTGCAACTGACTTTCAGAGTTCGGAGGAAGAGGCAGTGGTGAGACCGAGCCAACAGCGTAGCAAAAGAGGGAGCAGTGGGCAAAAACAGAACACTCGCCGCCAAGAGAGTCTGTCTACTACTGGCCACCGCCCTCTGGGACCTAGCACCCCAAAGGAAGCTTCAAGGAGTTCCCTGGCGGGGCAGTTCTTCAAACAATGTGCTGACGACAAGACCCGAGTGGTTTGCACGCTGTGCCATCAGAGCCTGAAGCGAGGCATTAACGTTCTGAACCTTAGCACAACCTGCATGACCAGGCACCTGCATGCAAAGCATGAACTGCAGTGGAGTAAACACCTTAAAAACAAGGAACTCACTCAGGCTCCCCCTGCTACCTCTTCTGCTGCTGCCTCAGCCTCTTCCTCCGCCTCTAGAGGAACGTTGGCACCTGCCGCCCAGCAAACAGAGGATGCACCACCAACACCACCACCTCCGTCACCAAGAATCTCAACCATGTCACACGGCAGTGTTCAGCTCTCCATCTCACAAACATTTGAGAGAAAGCATAAATTCCCACCTAGCCACCCTCGATCCCTGGCCCTGAATGTCAGCATTTGTAAACTACTGGCCTATGAAATGCTGTCATTCAGGCTGGTGGACACAGACAGCTTCAAACAGCTCATGTCGCTTGCTGTCCCACAGTATGTTGTTCCCAGCCTCCACTACTTCTCTAAGAGAGCCGTGCCTTCCCTGCACAACCAAGTATCCGATAAAATCAAGTGTGCACTGCGCAACGCCATCTGTGGCAAGGTTCACCTAACCACAGATACGTGGACCAGTAAACACGGCCAGGGACGCTATATCTCCGTAACTGTACAATGGGTAAATGTAGTGGCGGCTGGGCCCCGGGCGGAGAGCTGTTTGGCGCACGTCCTTCTGCCGCCAAGGATCGCAGGGCAACATTCTTTGCCTCCTGTTGCCTCCTCCTACTCGGCTTCCTCCTCCTCTTTTTCCACCTGCTCATCCAGTCAGCCACACACCTTCACCACCAACTTCAGCACAGCCCGGGGTAAACGTCAGCAGGCCATTCTGAAACTCATATGTTTGGGGGACAGGCCCCACACTGCACAGGAGTTGTGGCGGGGTATAGAACAACAGACCGACGAGTGGTTGCTGCCGGTGAGCCTCAAGCCCGGCCTGGTGGTGTGCGATAATGGGCGAAATCTCGTTGCAGCTCTGGGACTAGCCGGTTTGACGCACATCCCTTGCCTGGCGCATATGCTGAATTTGGTGGTGCAGAAGTTCATTCACAACTACCCCGACATGTCAGAGCTGCTGCATAAAGTGCGGGCCGTCTGTGCGCGCTTCTGGCGTTCACATCCTGCCGCTGCTCGCCTGTCTGCGCTACAGCGTAACTTCGGCCTTCCCGCTCATCCCCTCATATGCGACGTGCCCACCAGGTGGAACTCCACCTTGCACATGCTGGACAGACTGTGCGAGCAGCAGCAGGCCATAGTGGAGTTTCAGCTGCAGCACGCACGGGTCAGTCGCACTGTGGAACAGCACCACTTCACCACCAATGACTGGGCCTCCATGCGAGACCTGTGTGCCCTGTTGCGCTGCTTCGAGTACTCCACCAACATGGCCAGTGGCGATGACGCCGTTATCAGCATTACAATACCACTTCTATGTCTCCTTGAGAAAACACTAGGGCGATGATGGAAGAGGAGGTGGCCCAGGAGGAGGAGGAGGAAGAAGAGGGGTCATTTTTAGCACTTTCAGGCCAGTCTCTTCGAAGTGACTCAGAGGGAGGTTTTTTACAACAGCAGAGGCCAGGTACAGGCCCCACTACTGGAGGACGAGGATGAGGAGGAGGTGGAGGAGGATGAGGATGAAGCATGTTCACAGCGGGGTGGCACCCAACGCAGCTCGGGCCCATCACTGGTGTGTGGCTGGGGGGAAACGCAGGACGATGACGATACGCCTCCCACAGAGGACAGCTTGTCCTTACCTCTGAGCAGCCTGGCACACATGAGCGACTACATGCTGCAGTGCCTGCGCAACGATAGCAGAGTTGCCCACATTTTAACGTGTGCGGACTACTGGGTTGCCACCCTGCTGGATCCCCGGTACAAAGACAATGTGCCCACCTTACTTCCTGCACTGGAGCGTGATAGGAAGATGTGCGAGTACAAGCGCACATTGGTAGACGCGCTACTGAGAGCATTCCCAAATGTCACATTGGAACAAGTGGAAGGCCAAGGCGAAGGCAGAGGAGGAGCAAGAGGTCGCCAACGCAGTTGTGTTACGGCCAGCTCCTCTGAGGGCAGGGTTAGCATGGCAGAGATGTGGAAAAGTTTCGTCAACACGCCACAGCTAACTGCACCACCACCTGATACGGAACGTGTTAGCAGGAGGCAACATTTCACTAACATGGTGGAACAGTACGTGTGCACACCCCTCCACGTACTGACTGATGGTTCGGCCCCATTCAACTTCTGAGTCCCCAAATTGTCCACGTGGCCAGAGCTAGCCTTTTATGCCTTGGAGGTGCTGGCCTGCCCGGAGGCCAGCGTTTTGTCTGAACGTGTATTCAGCACGGCAGGGGGCGTCATTACAGACAAACGCAGCCGCCTGTCTACAGCCAATGTGGACAAGCTGACGTTCATAAAAATGAACCAGGCATGGATCCCATAGGACCTGTCAATCCCTTGTGCAGATTAGAGATTTATAACTACCTCCCCTTAACCATATATTATTGTACTCCAGGGCACTTCCTCATTCAATCCTCTTTTTATTTTCATTTTACCATTATATTGCGGGGCAACCCAAAGTTGAATGAACCTCTCCTCTGTCTGGGTGCCGGGGCCTAAAAATATCTGACAGTGGCCTGTTCCAGTGTTGGGTGACATGAAGCATGATTCTCTGCTATGACATGAAGCCTGATTCTCTGCTATGGGACCTCTCTCCTCTGTCTGGGTGCCAGGGCCTAAAAATATCTGACAGTGGCCTGTTCCAGTGTTCGGTGACATGAAGCCTGATTTTCTGCTATGACATGAAGCCTGATTCTCTGCAATGGGACCTCTCTCCTCTGTCTGGGTGCTGGGGCCTAAATATCTGACAATCGCCTGTTCCAGTGGTGGGTGACGTGAAGCCTGATTCTCTGCTATGACATGAAGCCTGATTCTCTGCTATGACATGAAGCCTGATTCTCTGCTATGGGACCTCTCTCTTCTGTCTGGGTGCCGGGGCCTAAATATCTGACAATGGCCTGTTCCAGTGGTGGGTGACGTGAAGCCTGATTCTCTGCTATGACATGAAGCCTGATTCTCTGCAATGGGACCTCTCTCCTCTGTCTGGGTGCCAGGGCCTAAATATCTGACAATGGCCTGTTCCAGTGGTGGGTGACGTGAAGCCTGATTCTCTGCTATGCCATGAAGCCTGATTCTCTGCTATGCCATGAAGCCTGATTCTCTGCAATGGGACCTCTCTCCTCTGTCTGGGTGCCGGGGCCTAAATATCTGACAATGGCCTGTTCCAGTGGTGGGTGACATGAAGCCTGATTCTCTGCTATGCCATGAAGCCTGATTCTCTCCAATGGGACCTCTCTCCTCTGTCTGTGTGCCAGGGCCTAAATATCTGACAATGGCCTGTTCCAGTGGTGGGTGACATGAAGCCTGATTCTCTGCTATGCCATGAAGCCTGATTCTCTGCAATGGGACCTTTCTCCTCTGTCTGGGTGCCGGGGCCTAAATATCTTACAATGGCCTGTTCCAGTGGTCGGTGACATGAAGCCTGATTCTCTGCTATGACATGAAGCCTGATTCTCTGCTATGACTTGAAGCCTGATTCTCTGCTATGACATGAAGCCTGATTTGCTGCTATGGGACCTCTCTCCTCTGTCTGGGTGCCGGGGCCTAAATATCTGACAATGGCCTGTTCCAGTGGTGGGTGACGTGAAGCCTGATTCTTTGCTATGACATGAAGCCTGATTCTCTGCTATGACATGAAGCCTGAATCTCTGCTATGGGACCTCTCTCCTCTGTCTGTGTGCCGGGGCCTAAAAATATCTGACAGTGGCCTGTTCCAGTGGTGGGTGACGTGAAGCCTGATTCTCTGCTATGACATGAAGCCTGATTCTCTGCAATGGGACCTCTCTCCTCTATCTGGGTGCCGGGGCTTAAATATCTCACAGTGGCCTGTTCTAGTGTTGGGTGACATGAAGCCTGATTCTCTGCTATGACATGAAGCCTGAATCTCTGCTATGGGACCTCTCTCCTCTGTCTGGGTGCCGGAGCCTAAATATCTGACAGTGGCCTGTTCCAGTGGTGGGTGACATGAAGCCTGATTCTCTGCCATAAGACCTCTCTCCAATTGATATTGGTTAATTTTAATTTATTTTATTTTTATTTTAATTCATTTCCCTATCCACATTTGTTTGCAGGGGATTTACCTACATCTTGCTGCCTTTTGCAGCCCTCTAGCCCTTTCCTGGGCTATTTTACAGCCTTTTTAGTGCCGAAAAGTTTGGGTCGAGTTCGGATCGCGAACCCGAACATTTCCGGGAAGTTCGGCCAAACTTCTCGAACCCGAACATCCAGGTGTTTGCTCAACTCTACCCATTATCCTTCCTCTCATCACCGCCTTTGAAGTATTCCAGAATAACTGTAGGTCATCTAAGTGCGCCTCCTTGTCAGACTTAAATTCCTCCCACCATATGGATAACTTTTCTACAAACTCCTCTCTAGCGCACAAGTGAGAAGGAAAGCGCCAAATATAGTCTACCCATCTTGGATATGTCTCAAACAGATCCAATGATACCGGGGCATGGTCTGATATAACCATATCGCCAATGTCCGCCTCCTCAACCCTATGTGAGAGCGAGTGAGATAGGAATATGCTATCAATCCGTGACCACGAGGATTGTGAATTCGAGTAGAACGTAAAGCTTTGGTCATCCGGATGAAATTGGCGCCATAGGTCTATCAAACCAACTCCTCCCATAAGAGGCTGTAGCACTTTGTCCTGGGGTCCATCAATCCCAATCCTGTCTCCTTCTCGCTTTCTATCTTCTGCACCCCTAACCACATAGTTAAAGTCTCCCCCAATGATCTTATGCTGGTTTGAGTCACCTAGTGCCCTGGATTCCAACTCCCTAAAGAACTGACCATTATTTGTGTTCGGGCCATAAACATTGTAGATGCTGTAATTGCATGTTCTGGATCTGGACAAGAATCCTGTGCCCATCTGCCCTTTGTGTCAGCAGTATGTCCTATCACTGTACAATTGAGTTGCTTATTTATCAACGCTATTACCCCTGCCTTCCTATTATATGCTGAAGAACCTAACACAGTTCCTACCCATAACCTTTTCATCCTGTCAAAATCCTTCTCTTCCAGATGAGTCTCCTGGAGAAGAACAATGTCAGGTTTGAGCTTCTTTAAATGCCTGAGAATCATCCATCTTTTGTGGGGTGATCTCAGACCGTTTACGTTCCAAGAGATAATTTTCACCCTCCACTATTCCTATAAACCACCCTTGCAGCCGAGACAAATAGAATGTGTTCAGAAAAGACAAAAGTTACAGTAAAGTAAATTACAAAAGCTAGAAAACTAGAAAAAAATATATTCTCCCCACTGCCCAAAATCTCCTTCCCTAATCGTTAGAGCAGCCCCTTACTGTATTTACTCTATTAGGACATCCTTTTTTCTGGGTTGCGGCCCACATTCCTGACTCATATAACTGCTAACCCAAGACCGTTTATATCCAGGAGCAATGTTAAGATCATCAACAAAAACACTTTCATGAACCATAAACGTCCAAAACATTAACCCCCTCTTCCCCTCCGTATCCGTGATAAGGCTAGGCGATCTCTCACTTTACCACTGGAATCTCCTACTCCTTATAACCTTTCAAAACTATTAATGGAAGAACGCACTGCATCGCAGCACTAATTAGCACAGGAACAGTCACCTTCTCGGGTATGATAGCCCATCTCTCCTTGAAGTGCGCTTATTGATTGCTCCAGAGTGTCCCTCTCTATCATGGCGGTCCCGTCCGGGATCTTGCAACTCGAACCTTTCGCCATTCTCTATCCATTCTATCCTGACGCGGCGATACAGATCTCCGTCTGCGCTCTGTCTCTCTCTCCTGCCTTCTGTTCTGAAAGGCGTCCATCATTTCTTCCGCCGCTGACGGCTCGTGAAATATAATCGTTGATCCGTCTGCATGCGTGACCCGCAGCTTTGCTGGGTACATTAGTTGGAACTTGATTTGCCTCTGATACATCAAGACCAGACATGACTGAATTCCTTCCTTTTTTTCGCCACAGCTGCCGAATAATCTGCAAACAATAAAATATTATGTCCTTGTAGCCTGAGGGGACTCTTTCTGTTCCTGAACGCTCTTAATATGGCCTCCTTATCGCAGTAGTCAAGATATTTCATGATTACTTGGCGCGGCCTTATAGGAGCATTATGTGTCCCTCCCTGTCTCTTCAAGTTTGGGTCTTCAACTAGGCCAATTCTGTGCGCTCTTTCCACCTTATGGCGGACCACCAGGCTCAGGGCTTCCGGCAAATCCAATTCGCAAAGCTCCTTCAGCTCCTGTGGCTTTATAGAGTCTGGCAAGCCGATTAACCTTAAATTGCTCCGTTGCGACCTATTCTCCAGGTCTTCCACCCTGTCCAGTAAAATCATATTTTGGTTGGACGATCTGTCCACTCAGGGTGCGTGAAAAACTGCCATTTTCGCTCTCAATAGATTGATCCCTCCGCTCCAGCTCTTCAATCTTAGCATCATGCTGGTGGATTGTTTCATGGAGCTGTTGCAGGGAAGCTGACAGCGTCTTTGTCAGCGTGTCCCTAATATCAGGAGCAAGATAGGTGGCCACTTCGATTGCCAGCGATTTGTAATCAATGCCCTGGGTCGACACCGTCATTGGGTGTGCTGCGAGGGACTCACCCCTGTCTTGCGTCTCAGGCACTGGTTCAGGTAGGATTATGGCCGGCTCCGCCATTTTGCCCTGGGAGTCACCCGTGCTGCCGGACATGGAGGATTTAATGCCGCCACTCCACAGGAGGTACCGCTCCATGTACCGAGCCCTATGTCCAGTAGTGGTTCTTAGGCGTCTTTCTAGTAGTCTTCCCACACTTGTGATAATGGTGGGGATCTGATTTTCAGACGAGCGGCAGCCGGAGCTCCTTCACTCCGCTGCTAGCATCCCAGCGCCGGAACCGTAAGTTGGCTAAGTTCTTATAGCCCAGCCTAAAATCCGGCCCGGAAACATGGGGAACAGCCACCCACCCTGCTCTTTGGCTGCTCCCAATAAGAACTGGCCTGGATCGGCTTTACAACCATACTAAGTAAAACAACAGTGTCTGCCAGCACTAGCTGCTGCTATCTTACCAGAGAAGTAGCCTTGATTGGTTGGATCTGAGTCTGAGACATTGTATGTTGAGTCTAGTTTCAACTTACGATGGGTCAGAAAATACCATTGTATCCTGAGACCATTGTGTCTTGAGGGATCACTGCATTTAGTAATATACGCTTCACCAACATCATATAAGAGTTTGAGTGATTCAAATGAAATCAATCTAAAAACATATGTTGAACTAATGTGATAACTTTCTTAACCCAATTGTGATAATCATGAATTTTCAAGAACTCTTAAAATCTCTGATGATTGCTTCAGATGTTGACTTAAAGGTAAGATAAGACAACACTGGAAATAGGCTATAATAAATTGCACATTGCTAAGTGAGGTGTGTTTGAACAAACATCCAAGCGGATTCACGTGCTTGCTAAGCTGATGTGCATATTTGATGATGCCATTAGCAAGCTGGAGAAGGTGGAATCATTTGGAGGCCTCTGCTAATTTGCATTGTTGTTGTTGTACAGAAGCGGTTAAACGGGTTTCTAGTCTAGAAACGCAACTTAAAGAAAAAGAAGAGGGACTTGTAGAAAAAGACAGTCAGATCAGCATGCTGCAGTCTCAGTTAGCTGAGAAATAAAAATATTATGCAGATGTTGATACATTTTTTATACAGCTGTATATAGAGATAATGGGCTATAAGGAATAAGCAGCCTCTACAGAGGTGATAACTGCTGACCTGAGGACTGAGTTAACAAAGAGGGATGAGACAATTAGTAATATACAGAAGACCATAACTGAGCTCTCACTTCCCAAAGATTTGCAGTCAAATCAAAATGATGAGAGTGAGACCCCTCCTATGGCTGCCGCCGATCAGACTGAAACTACTCCAATAGCTTCCATAAGTGCTGCTGGTGACACAGTTTGTGGATTAGGAAGTGGCATGGGAAATTTACAGACCACTTCCAACTCACAGATGTGTCACAGCAATACGGCAGAATTGCACTCTTTCCACAATATGGAGAGGATGGAATTTCTGCTAAAGATATGTGAATTGATTCCTACATATGATTCAGACGCAGATCTGTTCACTTATTGTGATATTTTGAGGGACATTGCAATAAACTTTCTGTCCCTTCAGAATATCGCATGAAACTGTTCAAGCTTTGGTTGTCTGCACATATGTTTTTTAAAGATTTGAGGCAATAGGGAAAATTGCCCCCAGGAATGGCCTACATCATGATGAGGAAGACAGACTTTCCATCCTCATGAGATTGGTAACAGGGCATACGGACGTCACCCCAGACGTCCTAAGTAACTTCAGGCCTACCATTCATGATGAGCCCTTGTCGCTTTGTGGAAGGTTTGAAGCTATGTATAGGAAGGGGACAAAGGATCATGGTGTAGGAGCCCCACAAGGCATTATACGTATGTTTGTGGAGAAGTTTCCATATCTTGATACCACAATTCGTTTGAATGCAGCTAAGGAGACATCTCTGATGGTGGCAGCAATGGTAATAGAGCAGGTCAGGAAGGATTTACTAAAGGGTCACAAGTCCATGAAAATAAGGAAGCAGGTAGCAGTTACTTACAATCTGCAAGATGTCCATATACCAAAGGTTGCAGCTCATAGACCACTGCATGTGTATTCTAGTGCTCTTCAACAAAGAAAGTGGGAGAATATACGGTGTTTCCATTGTCTGCAATATGGACACATAAAACGACTCTGTCCGCACGGAGATGTAAAGCGGGGTGGCTTTCAACCACACATAAAATTGCAAGGACAGAGACCTGTTTCATTTGTGAGCCAACAGGCTAAACAGGGCTGCAAAAAGACACCATTACAACAGATATCCCTACTGGGAATCTGTTATAATAGATTTGTGGTGGGGATCCCTAAAGATCTGCCCGTAATATGTAACTCGGGGATAACCCATATCCTGCACGCAATGCAATCTTATAATAGCTCCCAGTGTATGGTGACATGGTAACCAACACAGGGGGAGGGATTAGGTTTACTGTTGCAGAACCCTTTGTTTAATGTAATGCAAATGTGATCTTGTCTTAAATTTCTACACACGTGTCTGTTGGGGATGCTGTTAGAAATGAAATACCATCTTTACTGTAGAGGACATTGCCTGAGGTCACCACAGTATTCAGAGGTGTGAGCCTCAGGGGGGCCATACAGCTCACAAGAGGTGACATTGTCCCTCAAGCATGAGTAGACAATGGATTGTAGATAAGCACTTTTGCTTGCATCAATTGGTTGGTTCATAAATGATTGTTCATGTAATCTTCTATAACTTCTTGTACAATGGGACAGTTAATTCTGAGAGTGCTAAGATTTTGCCTTTCATGTTGGGCAGGTACCTTAATAAAACTGACTACTTTCACACTCGCGGTTCTGACTTTCCGTTTGTGAGATCCGTCATGGGCTCTCACAAGCGGTCCAAAGTTTTGCCCTAATGCATTCTGAAAGTAAAAGGATCCGCTCAGAATGCATCAGTTTGCCTCTGATCAGTCACCATTCCTCTCTGGATGCAGACACGAAACTGAGCCAAACTGATCCGTCCTGGCACACAATTTGAGTCAATGGGGATGGATCCATTTTCTCTGATACAATCTGGCACAATAGAAAATGGATCCGTCTCCCAAAGACTTTCAATAGAGTTCATGACGGATCCGTCTTGGCCATGTTACAGATAATACAAACAGATCCGTTCATGACGGATGCATGTGGTTGTATTATTGTAACGGATCCGTTTTTGCAGATCCATGACGGATCCGCCCAAAATGCGAGTGTGAAAGTAGCCAAAGTTTGTTTGTGTGAGGCAACCCTAGCCTATATCAGTAGGACGGCATATAATATATGGTTCTAATTTTTTCGGTGCCAAGGTCTGTTGCTCCTTAAACTTGGCTCAGAGTGTCATCATAAGGGCAGGTCATTGCATCTCTCAGTGTGTCTTACTAAGGTAAACCCTGTACTGTCACCTTCTGTATTGTGTTCCTAAGTAGTATGGAGAAATGTCAGTCTATCTCCCTGTCTGTCACTGGCACTTATACAGTTGCAAGAAAAAGTATGTGAACCCTTTGGAATGATATGGATTTCTGCACAAATTGGTCATAAAATGTGATCTGATCTTCATCTAAGTCACAACAATAGACAATCACAGTCTGCTTAAACTAATAACACACAAAGAATTTAATGTTACCATGTTTTTATTGAACACACCATGTAAACATTCACAGTGCAGGTAGAAAAAGTATGTGAACCCTTGGATTTAATAACTGGTTTAACCTCCTTTGGCAGCAATAACTTCAACCAAACGTTTCCTGTAGTTGCAGATCAGACGTGCACAACGGTCAGGAGTAATTCTTGACCATTCCTCTTTACAGAACTGTTTCAGTTCAGCAATATTCTTGGGATATCTGGTGTGAATTGCTTTCTTGAGGTCATGCCACAGCATCTCAATCGGGTTGAGGTCAGGACTCTGACTGGGCCACGCCAGAAGGCGTATTTTCTACTGCTTAAGCCATTCTGTTGTTGATTTACTTCTATGCTTTGGGTCGTTGTCCTGTTGCAACACCCATCTTATGTTGAGCTTCAGCTGGTGGACAGATGGCCTTAAGTTCTCCTGCAAAATGTCTTGATAAACTTGGGAATTCATTTTTCATTCAATGATAGCAATGCATCCAGGCCCTGACACAGCAAAGCAGCCCCAAACCATGATGCCCCCACCTTCATACTTCACAGTTGGGATGAGATTTTGATGTTGGTGTGCTGTGCCTCTTTTTCTCCACACATAGTGTTGTGTGTTTCTTCCAAACAACTTAACTTTGGTTTTATCTGTGGAACATCCAGCTGCTCTTGTTCAAACTGTAAATGTTTTTTGGACAGCAGTGGCTTCCTCTGTGGTATCCTCCCATGAAATCCATTCTTGTTTAGTGTTTTACGTATTGTAGAGTCGCTAACAGGCATGTTAGCATATGCCAGAGACTTTTGTAAGTCTTTAGCTGACACTCTAGAATTCTTCTTCACCTCATTGACCAGTATGCGCTGTGCTCTTGCAGTCATCTTTGCAGGACGGCCACTCCTAGGGAGAGTAGCAGCAGTGCTGAACTTTCTCCATTTATAGACAATTTGTTTTACCGCGGACTGATGAACAGCAAGGCTTTTGGAGATACTATTATAACCCTTTCCAGCTTTATTCAAGTCAACAATTCTTAATCGTAAGTCTTCTGAGAGCTCTTTTGTGTGAGGCATCATTCACATCAGGCAATGCTTCTTGTGAAAAGCATACCCAGAACTGGTGTGTGTTTTTTATAGGGCAGGGCAGCTGTAACCAACACCTCCAATCTCATCTCATTGATTGGACTCCAGTTGGCTGACACCTCACTCCAATTAGCTCTTGGAGATGTCATTAGTCTAGGGGTTCACATACTTTTTCCACCTACACTGTGAATGTTTACATGGTGTGTTCAATAAAAACATGGTAACATTTAATTATTTGTGTTTTATTAGTTTAAGCAGACAGTGATTGTCTATTGTTGTGAAATCAGATCTCATTTTATTACCAATTTGTGCAGAAATCCATATCATTCCAAAGGGTTCACATACTTTTTCTTGCAACTGTAAGTAGGCGTTTAGTCAGGCCAAAACTGACTGGTCCCATTAACGGTAATAACTAACTACCATGGAGGCATAGCGTGTAATTTGGGTGCTAGCTGCAATGGTGCAGAACCCCAAACAACCAGACAGAGTTTAAACAATGGTGGATTTATTAAATGACGGCAGTACAGTCCAGACCAGAATTCATATGCAGGTAATCAATCCAAATAATAACTTGTGCAGGAAAACTCACAAGGGACAGCCAATCCGAGGTCCAACACGAGACTAACTGTTCCGCATAGACGTTTCCCACAGGCAATCTCTAGCGATGGATTGATGAAGTCAGAGGTCATGCACAGGTAGAACAAATCCCAGAAGCTGTGTCTTTTGCAAGTAGGTTTCTTTTATTTCATTCCAGAAAATGTCCTATAACCAGGACGCGTTTTGGCATACATATTTCTCATAGGCCATATGATTATCCTAATCCCTGACATTTGTGCGGCCTTGGCTGGTCATTGATCACTTAACTCATGCCTGCTCTCTAATCTACTAGGGTTTATGTACAGGTATATTCTCCCGTCAGTGGCCGGCGTAGTGAATAAGATGCGCGTACGTGAACCTGGGAGAAGTAGATGGTCGAATGAAACCCTTATCGAGGTTCTCTTTTATATAATCCCTCTGGGCCTGAATCTCAGGCTCAGTGAGATTATACAGATGTCCTCTGGGTGGCAAGGTACCTGGCAACAAATCAATAGGACACTCATATGGCCTATGAGGAGGTAACACATCAGCCCCCTGTGGGCTGAACACGTCCTGGAAGTGATGATTATGTTTAGTTAACACACTCAGAACTTCCGTGGATGCCAGTGGCAACTCCGGACAAATGTACCTAGTGAGGCAATCAGAACTCCACTGGCAAATTTGTCCAGAGTGCCAGTCCACTACTGGATTATGAGAGGAGGGGGAGACCCAAAATCACAGGAGTGGATTGCATGTCCAGGGTTAAAAGGTTTAAGACTTCCTGGTGACCGGCCCCCACCATTACTTGCAACCCGGGTGTCATCCACAACAATCGGCCTTCTTGAAGGAGAGACCTTTTCTCAGAGGTGACGGAAATGGCTGCTTTCGGCTTAACGAACTGTTGAAGCAGGGAAGATTCAATACAATTTCCGGCAGCTCCCGAGTCAAGTAAGGAGGAAAAAGGATGGTCCTTCCCTTGCCATTCAATAGAAATGGGTATGAGAAGCCAACTTCTTTTAAGAGGAGGCAGCAGAGCCTCCTCGATTCCCACTAGGCTTTGTTGTTTCCCGGCAGGAGTAATGGGCATCTCGTTAGCTGGTGACTAACTCCTCCACAATTCAGGCAAAGACCCTAATTTTGGTGATGAGCCCTCTCAGTAGGCGTAAGGCAAGAGGACCCCAGTTCCATGGGTTCTTCAGCCGGTTTACTGGGTTTTGGAGATGGACTGGATGAGGCTTGGCGAGAAGCCCACTTCAGACGACGTTCCCGAATTCGATGATCAGCGTTGATTGCCTGCTGGATTGCCACATCTAGTGATGGTGGGGATGGTAGAGATAACAACAAGTCTCTAACAGGATCAGATAGTCCCAACTGGAACCAGTGCCAGAGAGCAGCATCCCCCCAGTTGGTAAAAGTGGAACAGCAACGAAACACTGCAGAAAATTCCTCTGCTGGGCGTGGTCCTTATTGGAGATGGTACGAGTGCGGTGCGGATCTATCATATAATACACTTATGGTATGAAAGAAGGTCTCCCGGATATCCCACCGGGAGATTAAAGGCCCAACGTTGCGGATCCTTCCTCAATAGGGACATGAAATGCTGATTTTCTGTTTGGTATTCTCTGAAGGTGCAGGACGTCATTCAAAATATAAATAGCAGGAATCACGGAAGTTGAGAAACTCCTGCCTATTTCCCGAAAAAACCTCAGGTAGCGGTATCTTGGGTTCGTCTCAGGGTTTTGCTGGAGTCGGGTCGGGCAAACCCTGAATTCCCTGAAGGAGGAGTTTAAGCTTGTCCCCGACTGTTGCCAGTTGTGCATGGATCTTGTTGAGATTTACAGCAGAGATGTTCATCCTCTGTTGGACCAAGAGATTGGCTGCTCCGGTCAATTCCACTAATTGCTGCTGGCTACGATCCATGATAACTGGAGGTTGGGACCCACTGTTCTGTAATAGTGCAGAAGCCCAAACAACCAGACAGAGTTTAAACAATGGTGGATTTATTAAATGACGGCAGTACAGTCCAGACCATAAATCATATACAGGTAATCAATCCAAATAATAACTTGTGCAGGAAAACTCACAAGGGACAGCCAGACAAGGCCAAAGTTCATATGCACAGAAATAGTCTGTGTAAAGTAGTACCCAGGGACGAGACATTTCCAGGGTCCGATACGAGGTACAACACGAGACAAACTGTTCCGCATAGAAGTTTCCCACAGGCAGTCTCTAGAGATGGATTGAGGAATTCAGAGGTCATGCAGAGGTAATCTGGAAGAATGTGAACAGCAACATACACCCGGGTTGTCAAAACAACAGTGGGCACTGACCAGCCTGGGAGATCACCTCTTAAACACCTGCTAGCCAATCACAGAGTGTCATGTGTCTATTCCTCATAGGCCATATGATTATCCTAATCCCTGACACTTGTGCGGCTTTGGCTGGTCATTGATCACTTAACCCATGTTTGCACTCTAATCTACTAGGGTTGATGTACAGGTATATTCCCGTCAGCGGCCGGCGTATCGAATAAGATGCGGGTACATTCAGCCGTGTAACACTTTGCGAACCTCCTTTCAAACGTGCCCGCGGATGCTCAAGTGGCCCAGCATGGATACCCGATCGTGTCGGCACGGACGTTGGAACCGCATCCGCCCGCAAAGGAGTCAGAACTGAAGATTCCACAGGCACATGTGTGACCTGTCCCGCTGCTCCAATGGGGTCGCCGGCAGGCCAAGCCCCACGTGAATTCCTGGGGGCCACAGTGGACCGCGAAACAGGAGACTGTCTTACAATAGCCCACAAAGTCTGCGGCGCAACTAGCAGGTTGTGGCGCATAGCTCTCACTATTGGGGATTCTGTGAGGGACTGGGTTGACCCCACAGTGATCCACAGAGGCGCTTTGCAGGAATTGCGACTGTCCAGTGGGACACGGAACTTGGGTGAAGCTGTTGCAAGTGGGAACTCCCACTGGGTTGTGATATATAGCCTCAGTTTGTAATGTACCTACTAAGAGTGCCAAGTGTCATCTACAGATACTGTCAACAGGGGGCGGCCATGATATTTCCTGACAGATTGTTGAGGTGTGCTCCCCTGAGGAGCAGACTGTTGTGTTTTAATAAGATTTCAGGTGGAGAAATGCCCAGAGACACAATGAATGCCCTTGATCTAAGAAGGTGACCAGACATATGTTAAGACCCATCAAGAAGGCACCAGATGATCCCCTCCTTATGAAATCCCAGATGAACATCAGAACCATCCATGCACAAGAAGATGAATCAACAGATTGGCCAAAAATGCTACATAAATGAGATTATAATGTATTGTGTTTGTTACTTTTTATCAAGTTTTTTTTCTCATTGTAAACACTCCCACACATAGACCAGGCTTCCAACATAGTGTGTCTATATACCGACAACAGTGGGATATGTTACAGGAAAATATGGCTCTTAGCGAGAACCTCAGCCTGATGACCACACAAATATGCCTAATAATTGGATATAGTGTATATTGATAGCCAGTGGTATTCACCCATTCAGTGATATCAGTATGGCAGTAGCCATTTGGTTATTGTATCCCTTGTTAGCATATCAAAGGTAGGAAGGGCACATTGTACAAGCAGTTAGACAACATTCTCCAACATTGGCCAACAAATTGGGAAGAGATTTGGGTGGTCACAGGGTGGACTCCATGGTGGGGGCTGGGGCATAGGAATATATAGGTGACATGAAGCTTGGGAGTCTCGCTCTCTTCCTGCCAGGCCTTGGACCAACAACACTTCAGGAGCAAGCTAAGTATATATCTGGTTATATGTGTATGTATATAAGTATAATATTCCAGAAGATTTTATATGTGTACGTAGATATTTAAAGCCTGCGATTGTATTACGTGTAGATTATATATATGCTATTTATGCATGAGTCTCTATATGTACATGTACTAATGGTCAGGTACTGGATGTGAGTTGGTTAGAAGTGTAGATCAAGGACTCTGGATATACTTAATATACAAACACATTATTAGCCACATTGCTTAGCATCCAGGTAGGACAGGAACGGAGGCAGCTGTGTGTGGCGGTGTCCTCTATGTGTTGTGTTATTTCTAGTGTCTGTATCTTTATGTATAATGTCCATTGCTATGTTATCTTTATGTTATCAGTAAACTATTATTATATATAAGTATCTGCAAGGGTTGTATGTTATTCCTGGGGTATATGAAGGTGGAGAGACACAGAACAAGCGGGTTATATAGGAAACAAAGACAACAGTCTGGGAATAGAATAGAAGGGACGGAATACGGAGATGGACATAAATCTCCAATTTCCGATAAGCAAACCTCCCTTCATCATCTACAAAATCTTTTTTTTTTTATTATTCTGAACAATCATGGATTTTTTTACATTCATTAATTGTTCAGAATTGCTCATTTCTTATGTTGGCCTGCCACCTGCTGGCCAAAATAAGAATTGCAGCTTAAATGCCCTGGGTCTCTTCAGTGAGACCCTAGGCATTGAAATCAATTACCTGTATCCACATTGGCCGCAGAGGATGCCAGCATCTAAAGGCTTTAATTACCACGATCGGTATTGAAACAGGTTTGGTTTGAAATAACTTATGACTCATGATTTTTTACATAAGTTTTAGTGACTGACCACTGTGTAAAACAAAGTCTATTCTAGACACAGAATTATATGAACTATCAAAAAAGGGTAGAAGCAAACAAAGGCAGCTCTCACCTGTGTGTCCTTGTCTTGAGCCTGGACATAGCCTCTGGATGCGCTATCAGTTAAACCTCAGAAAAAAGTTTTTTTCTGAGAAAAAAATAAGATTTTTCTGATATCAAAAAAGAGTATTCTTTTTTAATGTGGCTATGCTGGCGGCCCATACCTACTTCTATCTGCACATAGCGGTGGGCATGGGCTCTGCGTTATGTACCTGTCCCTGCTGCTGGTACGACTGTCTGGACCCGCTGCTCCTCCTCTGCCCTCGCACAGCAGGCTCTAATGGCGGACCTCTTTCTTCCAGCCTGTGTTGGAGGCCGCAGCCTGTGTTTCCTTACCCGACCACTTTGGTCTGGACATAGGACACGCGTGTACACAATCCCTGGCCCTTAAATTAAACCCACAAAATAGTTAAAATGGCTGTTTTTTTTATCTCCCCTCCCTTGCAAATAAAATAATAAAAGTTATTTATTACACTGTATCTACCCCATAATGGTTAAAATAAAACTACAATATAGCTAAATGAAAAAAACAAATTGTAAAAAGTTACCACCACGGGAGCGCAGAGGGGGAAAATGTTACTAGTCCTTAAGGGTAAAATTAGATATGTGACTAAGGGGTAAAACTGCACTCCAGTCACCTGAGTTGTGCGCTGGCTATATTTAATTCAGACACAAACTTAAAATCTACAATAAAGTTGACATTTTCAGGAGGGTTTTTTCCAATTTTATCGCGACTGTTGGGGTTAAGTTCTATATTATACATGTCCACCTTTTCCCCCATTTTCATTGCATTTACACTCTGGATCATTTACTGCTGAAAAGACTTTCACAGAGAAGGAGTTGACAAGATTGTTACAATACCTTTGTGTGATCAAAATGTTGACAGAAACGTGTTTAAAGTACAGAAAGATTTGGAGGCTCTGGCCATTTATCAGAGTTTAAATCAGGGTTGAGAAGTTTTTGGATCAATGTGTTAGCATAATGGTTAAAATGTAACCACCACTGTGCTTCTTTTAATATGAACACTAGTCTCATACACATAAAATAATGAATTTCCTTTATTATGGATCTGTACATCTATAGAGTTTAGATGAAAAT
Organism: Bufo gargarizans; assembly: GCF_014858855.1. Classification (NCBI taxonomy): domain Eukaryota; kingdom Metazoa; phylum Chordata; class Amphibia; order Anura; family Bufonidae; genus Bufo; species Bufo gargarizans. The sequence continues at coordinate 339,448,104 of NC_058083.1, forward strand.
CAGTACTGCAAAAACTCCAAGCAATATTAACTGGTACAATCTGTAAAAGTGAAAACTAAGGTATATGGAGTTAAAGACAAAAATATTGGGACCTCTACAAGTTTCAATAACACGCAATGGTGTACCTTCAATGGAGGTAGACCACACAACTGCTATGGGGCCTGCAGGTACAGGGGTTGCGGCATTTTTACAAATCCAACACTAGGGGGAGCTCAATGCAAAGCGATTATTACAGATTCCAAGGTAACTGTATACATTTATACACACTGAGCTCCTCCTGGTGGTGGCTGCAGGCAGTCAGCTTTGTAAGAGATTGGAAGCAGCAGATTTATCAATGTATTTATGCCAGTTGTGTGATGTGAATACACCGAGAAATATGCTGTCCAGAATGAGCACCATATTTATTAATTACCTGTTCTACCTTTTCCAAAATAAAAGTTGAAATAAAAGTTGGATAAAGTGGGTGAGGCCAAAGGAGACATCTTTTTATTACAGTTTGTAAACTTCTTAGATGTGATATTTCCTTTTAATATCAAGATTGTCATGTCTGTGATGTTGTGGTCATGGCTGCAAAACAGTTTCTATACAGTCAGATATTTATTTAATTTATTTTGAGTTCATGCTTGTTTTAAACTTTTGACAGGTTTCACACACATAGAGATCCCCAATATGATATCTGGTACATATAATCAATAGACCACATTTTGGGTGGTGTAGGTGAAGGTACCTGCGATTCTGTAGTCCTGATGTGTATTGGGAATCTGTACCTATTTTGTCTGATTGCACAGGAATGTTCCTGTTGTTGGAGTGTACAGTGAACTTTTGACAATGATCTTTCTGATATTATGTGGCTGCATACAGTACCAGAGAAAGGGAAGGGGGGGGGGGGGGTGGAAATAATGATTTCAGATGGTCATCTTTTTTGTAGTACTTGATCTTCAAACAACCTCAACAGATTTGAGTTGTAGGTGACTACTAAAGGCACCCGATGGTTTTCTTGTTTTGTATCATAGGAGCTCATTTCTTGGTAATCTGTTGGCTTTGGCAATTTGGTTTTCCACTGTAGTTGAATGGTATCCCTGATTCATGAAACTGGTCAAAAGCTTAGAAAAATCAAGTCTTGTCACCACAGAATAAAAGAAGAAACCTCTGCCTGTACCAAAATATTTTTATAGCCATGACCACAACATCAGAGATGAGTCTTCATAACCCCTTAACTCATAATGGTGTACATATATCGTATGCGGCGGGTACCGGCTGTATCATGCAGCCAGCACCCAGTGCAATGACGGGAAAGGGAAACCCTGCTGAACCCCATAATTTAACCCTTCAGATGCTGCAATCAACGCGGATCCCTGCATCTGTGGAGTTAGGGAGAGCAATGCGATCCAAGCAGTGAAAAACAGGGCTCTGATCGGTTACAACGGCAGCCTGGATGCTTGTGAAGCCTTCTATGGCTGCCATGGTAAGCTCCCTGCTGCTGTGTGCTCAACACACAGCACAGCATGGACAGTGAAAAAATCCTATTCACCCTAATAGATGCTAGAGAGGCTCGTTCCTGTCACCGCCTGCTATGTATATATATATATATATATATATATATATATCTCAGTGGACAATACAATTTTCATACTCCTTATCTGTAACTGCTAGAACAATTTACTGCTACAACTGTCTGTTTACTCCTCCTTTCATATTGATCTGCTTTACATCACTTGTATCAACTACCTCACTATATCTTTGTACTTTTGTGTTTAAATATGTAATTCCTCAGATACTATGTTATAACTAGGGATGAGTGAATTTCATATTTTGAAATTCCTGTGCGGGTTTGTGTTGTGGTATTTACCGTATTGCGTTATGGATTCCGTTACCACGGACCATAATGCAATTCCATGACGAAATGCGTCCAGTTTACGTTATGCAGAAGACTCCAGCATAACAAAAACTGGACGGATGCGTTATGCAGGCCATACACTTCTATTATGACAGAATGAATAACAGAATGCCTCTAAAGGCATTCAGTTATGTATTCCGTCATGGAATTGCGTTATTATGTGTGGTTAACGGTATCCATAACGCAATTCAGTAAATACCACAACATGAATCTGCACACAAACTTCAAAATATAAAATTCGCTCATCCCTACTTATAACATGCCTGAGAAAGAGACTTGAGTTGTCTCGAAAGCTTGCACTTTTGTCATAATCTCATAATCTTTTTAACCACTAAGGAATCTTATTTTATATCTTATATTTACTAGCTAACATGATACAAAGATTTTTTTTTCATGTCTTAAGTGGTTCACACAGCCTAAATTCTCTATGTCTTTGAAGTGTGGGAGAAAACTGGAGTTCCCCGAGGAGACCCATGGAAACATGGGCAAACATACAAACTCTATTTAGATGTTCTCCATTTAGATGTTTTCTAACCAAGCTAAAACCAGCCCTGTGACTCACATAGATCCAGAGATCTCCCCTTCGGGGGCTCTGCTAGATTTATATCAAGCTGGGAGCTCAAGGGGAGAATCTTTTCTGCTGCTCTCTTCCTATCACACCTCAGAGGACAGTTGAAGAATGAAACTGATCATGTGTGACCATCTCAGAAAAAGAAGTAAGAGAAAAAACAGCAGGTTGCGATATACACATACATTTGATTGAATAACTACGTGGCTATGCTAAATGTTCAATTACATGCAATTGCAAAATTACATGCAAGTGCTGGTTTGAAAACTGCAAAATATTTTTTGTGGAACAACCCCTTTAAGAGGTGTGTCCCTATGTATTATGGTCATTCTGTGTGAACACAGGAGAAATAAGAAAATAGGAACATTAAAGGAGTTCTCCAGGAGTTTCCTCTGGATAGCAGGGCCGTAATTACCAAGGGGCAAAAGGGGCAGCTGCCTAGGGCCCAGTTGCTCCTGGGGGGCCCAAGGCAGCTGCCTCTTGAGCCCCGCTAGCCACTGCCCCGGGTGTCAGGCTTCACAGGGGGTGAGTCCTGGCATCGTACTGTGTTAGAGCTGTGAATGTGATCTAGGACCTTAATGACATCATCACCATGTGACCAGTAACCTAGCAATATTACTGGTCACATGGCTATGAGGTCATCACAGGTCCTAGCAGGAGTGTTGCAGGTGAAGTTTTCCTTAACTGTGGAGCTTTTTTTGTGAAGATTATATCAGAAAAAGGTGACACTCAGGGGCTGTTATGCTAATATACTGTAAACTACTGTATAGTGGGGTGCTGTATACTGTGTGGGGCAGTATACTGTGTGGGGCTGTATACTGTGTGGGGCCTGTATACTTGGGGGGGTGCTGCATACTGTGTGGGGCCTGTATACTGTGTGGGGCCTGTATACTTGGGGGGGGGCTGTATACTGTGTGGGACCTGTATACTGTGTGGGGCCTGTATACTGGGGGGGGGGCTGTATACTGTGTGGGGCCTGTATACTGTGTGGGGCCTGTATACTGTGGGGGGGGGGGGCTGTATACTGGGGAGCCTGTATACTAGGGGGGCCTGTATAGTGTGTGGGGCGCCTGTATAGTGTGGGGGGCCCATATATTGTGGAGTGCTATAATGCTGTACTGTATACTGTGGGGGGCTGTATACTGTATACTGTGGGTGATGTATAGTGTGGAGTGCTATACTGCTGTACTGTATAGTGTGGGGGGCTGTATAGTGTGGGGTTCTGTATCATGTATAGTTTGGGGTGCTGTATACGGTGAGGTGCTATACTGCCTCTACTGTATGTGGGAAGGCGGGATCCAGGGGGCCCAAGTAAATTCTGTGCCCAGGGTCCAATCAATATTAAAGATGGCCCTGCTGGATAGTCATCAGTATCTGATTGGTGGGGGTCTAACATCCAGGAATCCTGCTGATCAGCTGTTTGATAAGGCACCGGAGCTCACAGTAGCCCAGCGGTCTTCTCTCAGAAAACCAATCACAGCGCTGTACATTGCATATTAGCTGTGCTTGGTATTGCAGCTCAGTCCCATTCACTTCAATGGGGCTGAGCTGCACCTATGCCATGTGACCAATAAGCATGATGTCATATGGCCGGAGAAGACCGTAGTGCTACTGCGAGCACTGCTGTCTTCACAAACAGCTGGTCAGCGGGGGTCCCAGGTGTCAGACCCCAACTGATCAGATGCTGATGACCTATCAGTGTAAAACTCACAGAAACCCCCCTTTAAAGAAAATAGTTTTAATATGCAATGGAGAATTATTCTTTCTGGAGCCTCCGATGCAAATATGAGCAAGGCCTGACAATAATAAATGTCAAAGGGATCATTTTTCTTTATCATACAGCATATTAAAGTGTAACTGTCATTCTTTTATTTTATTTTTGTAATGTATAGGGGCAGTGATACTGGCCATTTTTGTAATATACTTAAATTAATTAAATCGTACATTTCTATTAGAAAAATAGCTCTAAAGTGGCCCATTTTGAGCCTTAGCAATGCTCCTCTGTTTTCTGTTTACATAACACAGTCAATATTGAGCAAGTCTCCACAGTTATGTAAACAGAAGACAGAGGAGTGTTGCTAAGGCTCAAAATGGGCCACTTTATAGAAATGTACAAATTCAGTAATTAAAGTATATTACAAAAATGGTCAGTATCATTGCCCCTACACATTAGAAAAAAGAAAAAAAAGAATGACAGTTACATTTTAAGTGTTTATATGTGAATATTCTGCGTAACATAAAAAAATAGGTGGATGGTTTTCTGGCGATAATTGCAGTAACTACATGTATTTTACTTCCTGTTCTGGCTCTTTTTTGCCCTCCTTTGTTCGAAATTTTAGCACAGCAAAAACCTTAATTGACTTTATGGGGGACATTTACTAATCAAATTGCACCAGAATTATGGCGTATAATGCACCAAAAAGAATGGCGTTTTGATTTGCACTAAATATATTAACTGTTTTCTCCAGAATATTCACCATAAAGAATGCATCAAGCCAGAAATGTCAAAGTGGACGGGGCTATCAAATTGGCAGATATTTCGCCTCAGTAATGGCAGAAATGTTTCAAATTGTTGTGTTTTTTCTAATATGAGCTAAACAACAGTGCTTTGTCAGAAAATTGACATCCAATAAAAACAAAACAATAACAAAAACGTCCTGAGTCTGAGACAAAATTCGCAATTTACTAGTGTAAATGTCGAAAATATGCTTCAAAAGACGCAAATATGCTTCAAATGTCTCAAAGGTGGTCTGGCAGGGGGTGGCTGAAATTGTGCATTTTGGTTTTAAAAAAAATAAATAAAACAAAAAAATCACATTTTAGTGCCATTGGTGTTAAAATGTCGCAAAAATAGACAGAAATAGGGGGATAATCAAGTTTATATTTTAAAAAGTCACATTTTAAAAGTGGTGTGCGCCTTTTGATATATAAGGTGAAATAAATCACCTTTTTTGATTTGTAATGTTAGTATTTTTGGGCGAAAATTATGCCATTATTGATAAATGTCCCCCAATGTGTCATCAGAAAATGACCTGCTGTTTAAATCACTTTTTTATGTTTAACAAATTCTTAAAGAATTTTTGATGATGTTTTAAAATTTTCCATGTATTCCATATATATATACAGTACAGACCAAAAGTTTGGACACACCTTCTCATTCAAAGAGTTTTCTTTATTTTCATGACTATGAAAATTGTAGATTCACACTGAAGGCATCAAAACTATGAATTAACACATGTGGAATTATATACATAACAAAAAAACGTGAAACAACTGAAAATATGTAATATTCTAGGTTCTTCAAAGTAGCCACCTTTTGCTTTGATTACTGCTTTGCACATTCTTGGCATTCTCTTGATGAGCTTTAAGAGGTGGTCACCTGAAATGGTCTTCCAACAGTCTTGAAGGAGTTCCCAAAGATGCTTAGCACTTGTTGGCCCTTTTGCCTTAACTCTGCGGTTCAGCTCACTCCAAACCATCTCGATTGGGTTCCGGTCCGGTGACTGTGGAGGCCAGGTCATCTGGCGCAGCACCCTATCACTCTCCTTCATGGTCAAATAGCCCTTACACAGCCTGGAAGTGTGTTTGGGGTCATTGTCCTGTTGAAAAATAAATGATGGTCCAACTAAACGCAAACCGGATGGAATAGCATGCCGCTGCAAGATGCTGTGGTAGCCATGCTGGTTCAGTATGCCTTCAATTTTGAATAAATCCCCAACAGTGTCACCAGCAAAGCACCCCCCACACCATCACACCTCCTCCTTCATGCTTCACGGTGGGAACCAGACATGTAGAGTCCATCCGTTCACCTTTTCTGCGTCGCACAAAGACACGGTGGTTGGAACCAAAGATCTCAAATTTGGACTCATTTCTTAAAGTAATGATGGCTACAAGTTTTTCTTTACTTAGCTGATTTTTTCTTACCATAATACAAATTCTAACAGTCTATTCAGTAGGACTAGCAGCTGTGTATCCACCTGACTTCTCCACAACGCAACTGATGGTCCCAACCCCATTTATAAGGCAAGACATCCCACTTATTAAACCTGACAGGGTACACCTGTGAAGTGAAAACCATTTCAGGTGACTAACTCTTGAAGCTCATCAAGAGAATGCCAAGAGTGTGCAAAGCAGTAATCAAAGCAAAAGGTGGCTACTTTGAAGAACCTAGAATATGACATACATGTATATAATTCCACATGTGTTAATTCATAGTTATGATGCCTTCAGCGTGAATCTACAATTTTCATAGTCATGAAAATAAAGAAAACTGAACTGAACTTGAATGAGAAGGTGTGTCCAAACTTTTGGTCTGTACTGTATAAAAAAAAGATAAAATCCTGCAGTTTTCACAATGACCACTATGTCTAATAATTGGTGCCATTTCTGAGTTTATACAGATCACATTACTGCATAAGATGCTATGTGTCATCCACAGATCCCCCCCTATAGCAGTGTCATGCCATCCCCAGATGCCCCATAATAGTGCCATCCCCAGATGCCCCCAAAACAGTGCCATTCCGAGATGCCCCCATAACAGTGTCATCCACAGATGCCCCCATAACAGTGCCATCCAGACCCCCATAACAGTGTGTCATCCACAGACCCCCATAACAGTGCGTCATCCACAGATCCCCCATAATAGTGTCATCCACAGACCACCATTAGTTCAAAACCCATCAAAAGCACATCTTTTGGTTCAATTTTATTTTTTTTCTTATTTTCCTCTTCAAAAACCTAGGTGCGTCTTATGGGCCGGTGCGTCTTATAGGGCAAAAAATACGGTAAGTATGCACATGATATAATGCTATTGAATATTGAATTTATACATAAGGACTTATCTACTACTTTGTCTGATAAATTGGAATCGGAGACGATATTAAAAGGGCTTCTGTCACCCCACTAAACTAATTTTTTTTTCTTTTGTGCACTTATAATCCCTATCCTGCGATATTGCCATACATTATGTTATTAAAAACGTACTTTTAAGATATGCTAATTACCCGTCTACCAGTAAGTAGGGCGTCTACTTGCTGGTAGCAGCCGCAGAAAGCCGCCCCCTCCTTCTGTTGATTGACAGGGCCAGCCGCAATTTCCTCCTCCGGCCGGCCCTGTCAGCATTTCAAAAATAGAGCGCCTGTGTTGATTCGGCGCAGGCGCTCTGAGATAAGGAGGCTCGCCTCCTCAGCACTCCCTCAGTGCGCCCGCATCGATGACGTCTTTTCTTTTGGTGACGTCATCGGCGCAGGCGCACTGAGGGAGTGCTGAGGAGGCGAGCCTCCTTATCTCAGAGCGCCTGCGCCGAATCAACAAAGGCGCGCGATTTTTGAAATGCTGACAGGGCCGGCCGGAGGAGGAGATCGCGTCTGCCCTGTCAATCAACAGAAGGATGGGGCGGTTTTCTGCGGCTGCTACCTGCAAGTAGACGCCCTACTTGCTGGTAGACAAGTAATTAGCATATCTTAAAAGTACGTTTTTTTTATAAATCTACTGAACGAAAATTATTAATAACATAATGTATGACAATATCGCAGGATAGGGATTATAAGTACACAAAAATAATAATAATGAGTTTAGTGGGGTGACAGAAGCCCTTTAAGAACAACTTTACCAACACAGGAGTTTAAAGACTATACTGATAAACTACAGCCTCATTTGGATAAAATCAAAAAAGAGACACAGGACATTAAGAGGAATAAATGACAAAGGGATGCAATGAACTATACAACGGGCCATATATATATATATATATTCTTTTTAAATATATTTATTAACCATATAATAAAAGAGACAGAATTGGTAAGAAAACTCCTTACAATTTCATACAACTCTGAAACAAATTCCAAAGCCTCCAAAACTGCTTAAATACAAAAACACATATTTTCGTCCTTTTTTCCCCTCCCCCCTCTTCCCCTCCCTCCCTCTTTTTCTTTAAAAATAAACAACTAAAAAAAAAATGTCTTTTCTCTTTCCGTCCACTCTCTTTTCCTTCCCTCCCTATCACCTTATGAGCCCAGTCCAATCCCCTCCAAATTCACCAACCATCCAAATTTAAAAATTTCGGTAAACAGCTTTTTTTTTTCTTGGTGACTATGGTTAGTTTCTCACAAAACAAATCTGACTTTACAGAGTTCTCACAAAACTTTAAAGAGGGCGGATTTTTTGCATCCAAAATTTAGCAATACATCTTACTGCTAGGAACAGGAGTTTAGAGGCTATTACTCGGTGTGAGACAACCCTAAAGCCAGACATGTCTCCAAGGACACATATTTAAAACTCTACCGGTATGATTAACATATGCAACTCCAAAATCCTGCTTATCACTTCTCTCCAAAATCTCGAAATATAACTACAGGTCCAAAGATGCACATCATCAGATCCCTCCTTCTCACACTTCAGGCAACTAAAGGATTTATTTTTTATAAAACTTTTCTAGTTTTGCTGGAGTATAATATAGCCTATGTACTACAAAAAATTGCATTAATTGGTGTGCTCGATTTTTTGATACTTGAAACGGACTTGATATAATTTATGACCAATTATACTGTCTACCGGAGGAAATAATACCCTCCCACTTTTTAATAACTCACACACATCTAGTTTTGTATAAATACAATTTGATAGTAGTTTATAGAATATTGAAATCCTTTTTTTCCCTACACACATTCCTATAATGCTAGTCAATTAAGGGAGTAATGTCGGTAGATCCATTTTCAGAGCATGTTGTAATTGATAATAATAAAAAATTTAAGATTCAGGAATATCATACACCCTGCAAAGCTCCTGAAAAGAAATCATCTTATTGTTGTTCCATACCTGACCCAGTTTATAAATCCCTCTCTTACTCCATACTGAGGTATCTAACCCAACCAGGTCTTTTATCATGGGGTTATTCCATATTAACGTATCCTTATGCAAGGAGCTCCCCACATCCTTTTTCAAAGAAGTCCAAATTTTATACATCAGTAACATAGTTGGATATTTATCTGTCCATTTTTGAAGGTGAAATCCTGCATCTAGAAGCTGGCATATACCCACCTCTCTAAGCCTAGGGGGATAGGTAAGCAGAATAGAACGAAATAGTTGGGAATTCCCCCAATCTAGACAGTTCTTCAGTTGGCCCGCCAAACTATATAACCTAAGATCCGGAATGGACAAACCTCCTTGCTTCTGGGGATATCTCAACTTTTGAAGTCGCATTCTTGGTTTACGACCTCTCCAGATCAGGTCAGACAGCAACCCCTCCAGTATCTTAAAATTTTTATCTGGGATTGCCACCGGAGCATTCCATAGGATGTAATTTATGAGGTAGTAGACACATTCTAATCAAAGCTATCCGTCCTGACATGGAGAGTGGAAACTTTTTCCATATCCTAACTTTCTCTTTAATTTTCTTAATCATAGGAGTTACATTCTGATTAATAAAATCTCCTGGTAGTGGAGACACCACTATCCCCAGAAATTTCACTCCTCCTTGCTGAATTTTTAACGGGGCAGGAACAAAGTTGCCTAGAGGGTCTATGTGGATACATGCAGACTTATCCCAATTTATTTTCAAACCAGCTACAAGTCTATAATTTTCAAACACCTCCAAAATTCTTGCTAGAGATCCATGGAAGCCCACAAACAACATCAGCTCATCTGCTTATAACGCGATCTTTTCTTTGTGCAAACCAAATTTGAAACCAACTATGTCTTTGTCCTGTCTTATTAAAAATGCTAAAGGTTCCAAAGCGATTGCGTATACCAGGGGGGATAGAGGGCATCCTTGCCGTACCCCCCTCTGGATCCGAAATGGCTCGGAAACCAGACCATTAAGGGCTACTCTAGCTCTTATATCAGAATATAACAGCTTAATCCACTGAATAAAATGTGGTCCAAACCCCAATTTTCGCAGGGTCTCAAAGAGAAAGGGCCATTCTACTGTATCAAAAGCCTTGGAGGCATCAATCGATAACAGGAATCTCTGACCCACATTATCCGACTTCAGCTGCATATTCAGATAACATCTCCTGCTATTAATTGAAGTAGATTTCCCCGGAATAAATCCGGTTTGATCTTCATGAATAATTGTAGTACTGACCGACTTTAATCTGTCGGCCAGTATTTCAGATAGTATCTTGCAATCTTAATTTATTATGGAAATCGGGCCATATGAATCCAATAGACTAGGGTCCTTTCCCTCCTTCAAAATTAAGATAATAAGTGCCTCCCTCAAGGACTCAGGAAGAAGACCCCTTTCTCTTGCATAATTCCACATTTCCCACAATCTCCTGGGGAAAACCTTCTTAAGCATAACATAAATCTCATAGGGGAGTCTATCTAGACCCGCAGCTTTGTTTATTGCTAATGACTTAAGGACCATGTCTATTTCCTGAACCAATATCGGGGCCTCCAAAGCCTCCCACTGCTCCCTCTCCAGAAGTCCCACATTTATCTGATTCAGGAAGCCCTTAACATCTTTTAACTCTCCCGAAAATTCAGTTTTATACATACCTTCAAAAAAGTCTTTAGCAAGTAAAACCTTGTCTATATGATCACTACATACCTGACCCTGCAAATTTTTTAAACCAAAAATGAAATTTTGAGGTTTTTGGGCCTTAATCAGGGAGGCTGACCTTTTACCAGGGAGATGGCCTTGTACGTAGTTGGAACATATCTGATTTAGTTTTTTCCTCTCTGCTTGTTGTGGCAGCCAGCTCTCTAATTTGGGATCTCTGATAAAATCTTGCTCTTTAATAGAGACTATTTCCTCCAGTTATCTGATATATTTATCTCGGCTCTTTTTTTTCCTAACTATATGCTTTAAAAGTAGCCCTCTAAGGGATGCCTTACCCGTATCCCAAACAATGTCCTCAGTGGAGGATCCCTTATTTCTTACAAAGAACTCCTCCATTTCCTCCTGAATTTTTTCCTGTGCGTCTTTAACATCCAAAACCTTTACATTTATTTTTCACCTATTTGTATTTCCTAAAACGTCCTCCCTAAAATCCACTAATAAAGGACAGTGATCTGACACCTCTCTCTGGGAATATTTAACATTCTTAATATGATGGAGTGCACCTTCATTAACTAGTGCTAAATCAATACGTGAAAATACCCTATATGTTTTTGAAAAACTCCTTTTCAATGGATAAAGACGTCTCCGAATATCGAGCCATCCAAATTCTAAAATATACTTACTAATTTTTGATCCTGTAAGCCCCTTTTTAACTTCCCCTACCCTACATCTGTCCAAAGTTTCATCCAAAACTGTGTTAAAGTCACCAACAATCAAAAGTGCCCTATTACTTAGATTCATTGCGAGTTCGTGAATTTTTAACAAAACAGTAGGAGAAAAAGGAGGGGGAATATATACCGCCGCCAGAAGCCATAGTTTATTTAGATCTAAAACAACAAAACGTCCTTCAGGATCAATTATCGCCTCATTTATCTGTATATTTATAGATCTATGAATCAGAACACTGACCCCCCCCTGGAGTATGAGGAGAAAATCGAATGGTACGCATATTGGACCCACGGTTTTTCAATAGAGGTGCAATTTTCCTTTAGTAAGCATGTCTCTTGAAGACAAATGATAGCAGGGAGTGATCTATTTAATAAATAAAAAAAACGCTAACCTCTTAGTTCCTGTTCCTTAGCCTCTAATGTTCCATGAGAGTATACGCATATGAATTCAGCACTTATTACTATGCATAAGACCCTTAACACACCACATTCCTGTCTCTCCGACCCGTGTGAGAGAGGAAGGAGAAGAGAGGGAAAGGGAAAAGCAGAGAGAAGGCGGAGAGATGGACAACCCCCCCCCCCCCAAAAAAAAAAAAAACACTTGCACCAGAAGAAATTCTCACTTCTAGTACTCTAACCACGCATTTTACTCCCCCCCTTCCCATTTCAGAGTATATATACAAAAACTTTAATATTCTTGGCTACCCAATCCCTAGCTTCTTCCAGAGAATCACAAAACCAAACCTTATCTTCCCATACAATTCGTAATTTAGCAGAACACATTATAGAGTATTTTATTCCCTTCTGATGTAGAATCTTTTTAATCTCGATTAAACGACTACGTTCCTTCATCGTCTCTCTAGCATAGTCATGAAAGATCATAACCACTGAACCATTAAAGTCCAGGTTTCCTTTTTCCTAATTCTGCGCATAATTTCATCTTTGTCTCTAGACAACAGCACATTTATCAACATGACTCTGGGTCTCGCCCCAGTGGGAGGTGGTCTAAAGGGAACTCTATGGGCCCGCTTAACAAAATCGTAGCAACCAGAAATGTCTTGACCTAGTTTGTCTCTAAGCCAGTTTTGGACAAAGCTAATTGAATCTTGACCCTGCACACCCTCGGGCAGGCCTACACATCGTAAATTAAGCCTCCTTTATCTATTCTCTATATCGACAAGTTTCTTCCTTATTTTCCATTATTAACTCCTGATTCTGCATAACTACATTCTGCAAGGTGTCCTCTACTTGTGTAACCCTTTTCTCAACTTCCTTATACTTCTGAACATCAGCCTGAAGCAACCCCACTGACTCCTTCAGGCAAATGGAGAGATCCAAAATTGCGGAATTACATTTTTTTATCTAAAAAAAAATCACTTAAACTAGGTGGTTGCTCCTGCTTGTACTGATAGTTTTGAGATTCTGATGACTTAACTCCCAGCTCTGCCTCACCCGAGATAGATAAATTAACAGCCGTTTCACCCAAGGTTCCCAACCAGCTCCTCACGATGAAATGAGAGACTTGATTTCTCCTTTTGCGTATTGTGGTGCACGTACTGTGATACTTTTTAGGAGAGCTAGTCTGCCTTGTTATGCCAGTTATCAAAAGCTGTTTGGATTTCTCCCCCTTCGTAGATGAGGGAGAAACAGATACTGTATGAGTGTTTTCCAACTTTCCCTTCCTAGTGCCCCCCTGTTTAGCCATCGCAATACAAATTTACAGAACAACACACCTGTATAAGGGGGATAACAAATACAGAATAACAAAACCAATCCCAGTTTCTGAACAAAAACTGTGATTTGGCAAACAAAGCATTCAATATTCAAAGGATAACAAGAGGAACTATAACTTCTTCTCTGTAGACATGGAACCCCAAAAGCCACCTGAGTCGGGCCTCACTATTTACACCACTATCCCAAAAATCAACAACAGAGAGGTCAGAGTCAGACAGCTCAACCTCTGAACAACCTGGAAGGATATCCAAGAGAAAATAAAATGATCCCAGGAAAATGGCCCAGACTTGTGAGGTCCAATTCCTCTGTTTATCCCAACACCTTTGGGGTCACAGTCCCGTAATACTCTATTATATATCAAATATCAAAAGTCCATAGATCCAACCTATACAAAAAAAAAAAACGTCCAAAGGATCAAGAAGATGACAACTTTTCTAGGCAGTATAGCAATAAGTTCCTTTGAAACGATGACTCCAGTATAGGGACCAATAGCCGAAAAGTGCACAAAAAAAGGGAATATCAAAACTTCTATGTCGTGTAGGCGGGGGATATCCTCCAAATGTCTCAACTACAGAAAAAAGACCACCAACTCAGATTTAAGGACTTAGTCCAGCCCTCCCCCAAAAATGTTTTCCCTTCTTCTCTTCCTCCCCCCCCCCCTTTCCCCTCCTTGGTGGTCTAGCTAATCAATATCCCCCCGAACACAGTAGCAAAATCACATGGCTGGTGGCAAAGTCACAAAGGTGATTAAACACAGGAAAAACAGTGCTTCTTGATACCAAATGCAGCACTGACTGTCTTAGGGATCTCACCCAACCTGCTGGTACCAGCCGTCCTCTGAACACAGAAACGGGCTTGAACTGGGGCCTCTTGTAGAGCCAGGAACTCCAGCTGCCGAACAAGAGACACTGTAAGTTGAGAACCTCGTCAGATCCAGCCGAACACAGCAGCCCCCAAACTCATAGACTCCGCCATAGGATCATCGAGGGGGCCAAACATCTCCGCAGCTACAGCTGACCTCACCGCAGCGTTTCACGTGCAGCCGAGCATATCATCCTGCCAGCAGAACCCTACGCTCCTCTGTCCTTCCAAATAGACTCTTGCCGACATCGGGACTCCACCACTTGTCAGGGGTTACCGCTCCCCCCTGAGTCAATGATAGGCGGTCATAGGCAGGAATTTAGGAAGGACCAGACTGCAGCAGCTCAGCACTAGGCATAGGCGTTCGGCGTGCAGGCAAGCATCACCGGTCGCTGTAGGAAGACGGCAGCCCGAGAAGCCAAAAGGGGAGGGAGGGAAGCAGCGCACACACCAGCGTCCACCTACATGCCCGCCATGTATATTCTTGGACTGAAAATGGATGATACAATTTGAATAAAAAACTAAAACTTAAGTAGGAGTCTAATTTGGATAATTCACCAGTTTTTTTTAGATCCTACAGGACTCAACAGCAGAAAAAAGCCACAAGACAGGGAGGTCGCAAGACAAAGCAATTCCATAAAAACCAGAAGCCAGAAGATTCAGTAAACACCCGGGATGTAAATTTACAAACTGTGGTAAATATTTCTTCTCATATTCTTACTCCAGAACTGATACAAGTATTGGAAAAAGGACTGAGTTTTTGTCCTTCTAGTTACAATGATTGGTTTCAGTTGGAATCTGACTTGCTGTATTTTTTTTATCTTTAAAACTTAAAATATTCTTTCACAATAAAAGTACTGTTATTCCTACCACTAGGGAACATGAACTATGTTTATCAGATTGGGGTCTACAAGAGAAAAGTGATCAAGATCACTTGAGAGATATACAATGTCTGAGAGATACTGAGGTTAGAAGTCATCTAATACACCCAAATATGACCACACATCAGATGAGGGCCCCTAAACCAATTGATCCATGATCACTCCCTCACCGCCAAGCCTGCGGACAAGGGTGGTGGGGTGGTGGTCATGAATACGTCTATGTATTTGAAGGAGGCCAATAGACAACTATCAGATAAGAATGGATACATGAAATTACAGGGAGAGCCTAAGTTTGAGAATTCTAGGAAGATACGTGATTTAGTGGAGTACAATCACCAATCATGCTTGATTTGATGAAAAATTACTTGAGTTTTTGCTAGTTCAACATCCCACTACTCCATTGTTTTATTTACTGCCCAAGATACATAAAAATGTACAATGTCCACTGGGTAGGCCCATAGTTTCCAGCAGGGGGTCTTTATTGAACAATGCTTCGATTTAAACGTCTCCAATCGAAAGACAGATTGGAAACCTTACAAAAAACCACCAGGGATCACAACAAACAATGTATACCTTTTGTATCGACCTATAGCAGTACTAGTACTCAGATCAGTAAGATCATTTACAAACACTGGTCTATTTTAACCAATGGTCATGCTGATATTATGGAATTTCAATCTGAACCTTTAATGTCCCATAAGAGGTCCATTAGGTCTTAAGGTATTAAGTTTAAATATCCATTCTGCTTCCCGTTTTTTCAATGACTTGGTCCGATTACCCCGCGTTCTTGGAGGGGGAACCTGCATTTACTTGCAGCAATCTCCTCCACAGTATGGGGAGGAGCGAATGCTGATGCCATCACTCATCTCCATACAGAATCAATGTTTGCTGGCAGCAGAGTGCTGTTTAGACAGCATAATCTGCTGCCAGCAAAGGATAACTTAGGTGACCCCACAAACGTTCTTATTACCCAATGAACGAGTGTTTCACCAGCAGATAAACGCTAACGAATGTTCCTACAAGCAGAGCATTCACTGTAGCCAGAGAGGGAAGGGGAATGGTGACTCAATTAGATCATAACACATTATACTAAGTGCAATGCTCTTCTGGCTATAAGAGAACAATAAAGCTGTCATACTATCATGGTGCCGCACTTCCTAGCTTTACTATATAATAATAACATAACTTTATATTAATAAATAATAACAACACAGATTTTGTAGCCGCTTTAGTAGCAGCACCGATCCTGAATGAGTGGGGAAAAAAATGCTCATTCCCTAAATTGAAATGCTGAAAACATTTCTTAAAAACAGAATTGAATTGAAATTTATAAATAGAACTACCGTCGGCATGAATGAAAAAGGAACCTGACATTGCCAGGTGAACAGGAGAATCAATCTCATACGCACTAACCGAACATACAACAGAACCATGAAAATGATCCAACTTTAACCCATTTGCCTCTACCTAGCTGATCATTCTTCGATCTCCTCATAAAAATAAACAAAGAACACCCATCAAAACATATATCACTATGCAACATAGAGACCAAAGATCCAATGTGGAAAATAAACAAAGAACACCCATCAAAACATACATCACTATGCAAAATAGAGACCAAAGATCCAATATGGAAAATACCAAAAAATGTCCAAAGAAAAAAGACTCTAAACAAAAAGAACTCATAGGCTGAAAATGTGACATTCTCTAATACACCAATCATTATTAAGTTCACAATGAAAAAAGTCACTTAGATACGTAGCAGTACTTATCGCGCTGCAGGTCCTCGATGTAATGTGGGTTAAAATCAAAGAATCTAGTAAATCGTTGTATAAGAAGACAGCGCTGCTGCTCACACCTCTGAGCCTCCTCTTTTTTCGGTACAGAGCAAATATCTGGCATGGAAACGGACCATCAAGCTGAACAGATAGGTATCTCTACTCTACCCAACCTTCCTGTAGGTAATCAATGAATCACAACCATAGTAAAGCACTGACTTCTTGAATACATTCAAAATGTTTTATTATACTCAAGCAGAAACTTTATTAAAACGTATGTATAAAATCACAAAGGTGCACAGTCACAGGTATCGCCCGACCCGGGTTTCGCTTACATGCTTCTTCAGGATTGAACACCTGCACTCCAAATGACCAATCTTATAAACCCCTCATAGTCCCACCCCTTATCCACATCATTTAATCATACACAAATAAAACCACAAATCAATATAAACAAAGAAATTAAAAACAAAAACATCCATACTAATCTATTTTTACCCCCCACTCTCTTTCTTGAGCCCAGCAAATTAGTTCAAAAATATTGGTGGATGGCTTGTGGGCATAGTGCAGGGAATAATACAGATTTTGTTGATTATTGCACTTATCTACATTGTGATTAAGCTAGTATTAATGTGCTTGGTGTGTAACAAAAGCAGTAGTAGGAGAGATTATTAAAATGTATTGAGATTATCCCTCATGCAGGTACGGATATGCAGAATCTGGGAAACCAGCAGCAAAGGGAAATGTCTGGCTGAAGTATGTGTACCTGTTGCCTGCAATGAGTGAATATCTCAAAATGGGAGAATTGTGAGGGATTGCACCTTCATTTTGTATCCTGGGTTCCATTTTACTTTGCTGGTTTATTTTAGGTCAGAATTGAGAATTCCTGAGCCATGTGTACTTGAGACAAAGTTAATTGCTTATTAGTTCTCAGAACTATGTGTACCTGATGTTCTGGGAGTATAACTGGTACTAGATACTTTTCAAGGATGAATAACTGAAGGATAAGATAAGTTTTTTTTAATCAAATGTGCTTGACTTACAAGTATCAAAAATAAGTTATTATTATTATTATTATTATTATTAATAATCATGTGATGCTTACATAAAATGACGATATCTGTGTTTGGCTTGAGTACTAGAAAAAGGGTATAAATATTTTGTATCCGCCCAATAAAGATGAGAGGATGAGAGAGAGATCATTCTGATACTACCCTGAGCCTGTCATTTATCTCTCGTACTTTTATCTGATTTGGACCCCAGCAGATCATAGAAGTAGGGGTTTTGCCCTAACAAGGACAAGTTGTACTTTCTAATGCCACCATTTAATATGGCAGTGGGAAGCAGGCCAAAAAATTCCAAATGGGTAGGAATTGGGAGAAAAAACAATTCCTCCACCGTTTTACAGATTTTGTTCCCACAGTGTTCCGTTGGTTTCAAAACTTACCTGTGCCCTTCATTCTCTGTGTCAGTATGATTACAACGATACCGCATATGTATAGTTTTTTTTGTCTAAATAGTGTAAAAACAAATGTAAACTTAAAAAAAAATGTTTTTAGATCTTTACATCACCTTATTGTGACCCCCATAACTTTTCTATTGTTATATCTACTGAGCTGAGCACTAAAATCAACGCTATTATACGTCGCCATTGGCCTATGCTTCATGGCTATTCTGAAATTTGAGACTCCACCTATATTTGCATATTGCAGATCTAGGAGTCTTAGAGATCGCCTTGTCTCTGCTGACGTTTTACCCTCTGGCTCTATTTGACAATCTTATTTATCTTCCCATAAAATGGGATGTTTTACAGGTCTTAATTGTGTGAACTGTCACCTAATGATTAAAGGGGAATGGTTCACACACCCTAGAACTGGTGAGATTTTCAGCATTAAATATTATCTGACTATGTGATTTATCTATTATCTCGTCCATGTGATTTATGGTACGTGGGTGAGACATCTCTTGATTTGACTCAGCTGAATCAGCACAGATATACTATCCTGAAAAAACTATTTGATCTACCTGCCTCCAAACATTTTAATGAATTGAAACATAGTGATCATCAATTACGTTTTCGTATCATCGTTCATGTTCCCCCCTTTAGGAGGGGTGGTGATAGATCCAATATTTTAAACCGCAGGGAATTGCAGTGGATCTATAAATTGGATACACTTAAACTGCATGGTCCTAATGTGGACTTCAAATTGGGTGTGTTGTTATGATAGCTTGCCCTAATCTCTGCTTTGTCCCACCCACTTAACTCTTGTGTATAGATAATTTTCTTTTCTTCTCTTTTTTATAGTGTCTTGTCGGATAGATGAATGGGATTAATGATCCGACGGGGCAACTACATTTTGCAACATTTTGTATTTTATAGTATTATATGATTAATATGATTTTTTATAATTTTTTCCATATATGTATTTTTTGCACATTGTCTTTGATTGTTACCATGAGGAACCGGGTTGACAGATTACTGAGAAGTATTTTCCGAAATACTGCCGGTGCCTCAAGCCACACAAGAAAGGCAGCAGGAGATTAGGGAGGTAAACAAGTGTCTCAAGAACTGGTGTAGGAAGGAGGGGTTTGGGTTCCTGGAGAACTGGGCTACAGGCTCTATCGTAGGGATGGGCTGCACCTCAATGGGGATGGGGCAGCTGTGTTGGGGGAGAAGATGGCTAGAAGGTTGGAGGAGTGTTTAAACTAGGGACTGGAGGAGAGGGTAATTACGTTATAGAAGGGCAAAATAGTGCAGATAGAGACTGGGGGCAAGGTAATGGGACTGGGGCAGGAATGGATGGAGGGACTAGAACAGTTCAGAACGAAAGGTTTAGGTTAAAAAATATACATTAACCTCTTAAATTTATGTATACTAATGCCAGAAGCCTGACTAATAAAAATGAAGAACTAGAATTAGTGATGTGTAAGGAGGACGATGACATAGTGGGAATAACTGACACATGGCTGGATGACAGCTATGACTGGGCAGTTAATGTACAGGGTTACAGTCTGTTTAGAAAGGATCGCCAAAACCGGAGAGGGGGAGGGGTCTGCCTTTATGTAAAGTCCTGTCTAAAGCCCACAGTCCGAGATGATATAAGTGAGGGACATGAACATGTACAGTGGGATGCGAAAGTTTGGGCAACCTTGTTAATCGTCATGATTTTCCTGTTTAAATCGTTGGTTGTTACGATAAAAAATGTCAGTTAAATATATCATATAGGAGACACACACAGTGATATTTGAGAAGTAAAATGAAGTTTATTGGATTTACAAAAAGTGTGCTATAATTGTTTAAACAAAATTAGGCAGGTGCATAAATTTGGGCACCACAAAAAAGAAATGAAATCAATATTTAGTAGATCATCCTTTTGCAGAAATTACAGCCTCTAAACGCTTCCTGTAGGTTCCAATGAGAGTCTGGATTCTGGTTGAAGGTATTTTGGACCATTTCTCTTTACAAAACATCTTTAGTTCATTCAAGTTTGATGGCTTCCGAGCATGGACAGCTCTCTTTAAGTCACACCACAGATTTTCAATTAAATTCAGGTCTGGGGACTGAGATGGCCATTCCAGAACGTTGTACTTGTTCCTCTGCATAAATGCCTTATTGGATTTTGAGCAGTGTTTAGGGTCGTTGTCTTGTTGAAAGATCTAGCCCTGGCGCAGCTTTAGCTTTGTCACTGATTCCTGGACATTGGTCTCCAGAATCTGCTGATACTGAGTGGAATCCATGCATCCCTCAACTTTGACAAGATTCCCAGTCCCTGCACTGGCCACACAGCCCCACAGCATGATGGAACCACCACCATATTTTACTGTAGGTAGCAGGTGTTTTTCTTGGAATGCTGTGTTCTTTTTCCTCCATGCATAACGCCCCTTGTTATGGCCAAATAACTCAATTTTAGTTTCATTAGTCCACAGCACCTTATTCCAAAATGAAGCTGGCTTGTCCAAATGTGCTTTAGCCCACCTCGAGCGGCACTTTTTGTGCTGTGGGCGGAGAAAAGGCTTCCTCTGCATCACTCTCGCATACAGCATCTCCTTGTGTAAAGTGCGCTGAATGGTTGAACGATGCACAGTGACTCCATCTGCAGCAAGATGATGTTGTAGGTCTTTGGTGCTTGTCTGTGGGTTGACTCTGACTGTTCTCACCATTCATCGCTTCTGTCTATCCGAGATTTTTCTTGGTCTGCCACTTCGAGCCTTAACTTGAACTGACCCTGTGGTCTTCCATTTCCTCAATATGTTCCTAACCGTGGAAAGAGACAGCTGAAATCTCTGAGACAGCTTTCTGTATCCTTCCCCTAAACCATGATGGTGAACAATCTTTGTCTTCAGGTCATTTGAGAGTTGTTTTGAGACCCCCATGTTGCTACTGTTTAGAGAAAATTAAAATAGGAGGGAAACTTACAATTGACCCCCTTAAATACACTTTCTCACAATTGGATTCACCTGTGTATGTAGGTCAGGGGTCACTGAGCTTACCAAGCCAATTTGAGTTCGAATAATTAGTTCTAAAGGTTTTGGAATCAATAAAATGACAACAGTGCCCAGATTTATGCACCTGCCTAATTTTGTTTAAACAATTATAGCACACTTTCTGTAAATACAATAAACTTAATTTCACTTCTCAAATATCACTGTGTGTGTCTCCTATATGATATATTTAACTGACATTTTTTATTGTAACAACCAACGATTTATACAGGAAAATCATGACGACTAACAAGGTTGCCCAAACTTTCGCATCCCACTGTAGAGTCACTGTGGGTAGAAATACATGGAGGCAAAAACAATAATAAATGAATAGGAGTTTATTATAAACAACCTAATATACCAGAGTCCACAGAAAATATGCTACTAAACTAAATAGACGAGGCGGCAAATCATTAGGTGGTTATTATGGGGGACTTCAACTAATTCAGATGCTGATGTTGGGTCTTCTTTAAATTATTTGGGTTGTTTCTAAGATATATAATACACCGTGAAACATAAGATCGTACCTTTGATCTAAGACCTGGTATAAAAAAATCTCTCTGAATGAGGTCACTGGTTGCCTGTGCTCCCCTATGGCCAAGACCATGATATTGTGCGATTAAAATCGGGGTGCTTGCAACTGGGATACATGGTTTCCCCTCTTTGCAGATAAGACCCGTATTAGGGTCTTGTACTGCACCTACCGACTGCCATTCTATTTTGTCACTACTGGTAGCCAAATCCTGGAGGCTGAGCAATAGATTGTCAGTAAGGGTAATGACTGGAACTAGGGAGGGCATTTGAACTGCTGCTGCTGTTCTAATATCAGTCTCTTTTGCTGCCTGATCAGCTAGGGCATTCCCTTTAGCTATGTGCATTTAGAGACCAGTATGCGCCTTACAATGGATAAGGATACAGGAGATCATGTACTAGGGTGGAATGAGAGAGTTGTCTCCCATCTGCAGCTATAAAGCCTCTCCTCTGCTAGATTACCCCATGATCATGTACAACCCCAAAGGCATACTTGGAATCGGTGTATACATTTACATCTTTCCCCTCAAAAAGACAACAAGCTCTAGTGAGGGCAATCAGTGCTGCTGCTTGGGCCGACTAAAAAGGTATAGGATTCGATTCCAGTATAACATCAGGGAGTTGAACCACAGCGTATCCTGCATGATAAGTGTTGTCATTAGGACGGGAACAGGATCCATCCACAAAAATATCAGGTGCTCCTTCAATGGGTGTGGACTGTAAGTCAGGCCTAGGTGAGGTATGTTCATGTATAAGTTCAGTACATGCATGGGGAGGAGGCAAATCATCCTGCTCTCCCTTGTAGCCAAGTAGGGCATTCAGTATAGCCATTGGACCGAATGTGGATGCTGAGTATTCGATATGAAGTTGAGGATTAGATAGCAACAAAACTTCATATCCACTCAGTCTTTGTGCTGACATATGTTGCGTATGTATGTTCCTCAATAGGGCCTGAACATTGTGTGAGGTATGCAGAGTGGTGGGATGACCTAGGGTGATAGGCGTGGCCATCTCAGCGACCATAGCACAGGCTGCCAAACTCCTGAGACACGCAGGCATGCCCTGAACCTGTACGGGAACCACTTTTGAGAAAAAAGCAACAGGGCGGAATTTGCCTCCATGATCTTGCGCCAGGACTCCTGCCATGGTTTTACAATTGTCCCTCGCAAATAAGTGAAACATCATGCCATAGTCGGGTAGGCCCAAACCAGGACTTGAAACCATTGCACATTTCAAATTACTAAAAGTTTGTAACATTTCATCAGACCATTTAATGAAGTCAGGCATCTCAGTATTAGTGGCTTGTCTCAGAATATTATCATAGTAGGAACAATCAGCAATCCATTGGCGGCAGTAACCAATCATGCCAAGAAAGGTCAACATGTCTTTCTTGGTGTGTGGGCGGGGCAGACCCAGTACGGAGGTAATTCTGGCATGGCTGATTTTCCTCTCACCTTTAGGCCCCATGCACACTGCCGTGTTTCACGGCCGTGTGCGGGCCGTGGAACCGCGGCCTGGATCCCTCCTGAGAGCAGGAGCAGCAGGGAGCGCACGGCGTCATAGCAACCAGTGACGCCGTGCGCTCCCTGCTGCCGGCACAGTACAGTAATACACTGGTATAGATCATACCAGTGTATTACTGTATTGCGGCGGCAGCAGGGAGCGCACGGCGTCCTAGCAACCAGTGACGCCGTGCGCTCCTGCTCTCAGGAGGGATCCAGGCCGCGGTTCCACGGCCCGCACACGGCCGTGAAACACGGCAGTGTGCATGGGGCCTTACTGAGAACAAAGCCCAAATACTCAACACTTTCCATACACCATTGTAATTTCTTAATAGAAACTTTGTGATCACATTCACATACCACAGTAATAAACGAACACAGTCTGCCTGGCAGGCCTCTCGAGTAGAACTACATATGAGGAGATCGTCCACATATTGTAGAAGGACAGACCCATGAGGGGCAGTCCAAGGGCGCAGTGTAACTGGAAGGATAATGGAGTAGACTACTGGGGAGTCTATATAACCCTGAGGCATGCTACACCAAGTATACTAGCGAAATTTAAATATAAAGGCAAAAAGTGGCCGTGTCTCTTTGTCAACTGGGACAGAAAAAAATGCATTCTTTAAATCGATAACAGAGAAAAACTCTGCATAGGCAGGAATAGCTGATAGCAGAGATGGTACGTCTGAAACCACAGGGGCTATAGGTATGATCTGTGCATTTACCGCTGTAAGACCCTGGACAAACCTAAAGGTATTATCTGCCTTTCTCACTAGGTTGATAGGTGTATTATAGGGGGAGCTAATTTCCTCAATAACCCCTGCCTCTAGGAATTCCATCAACATAGACTCACTGATGAAGGGGTCAATTTCCTAAACCCCGAAACGCATTTGGTACGGACCCCCACGATTGGATTACAGACACATATTTTCGATCGATTTAGGAGGAGCTGGATTTATGATTCTACAGATCCGATAACGTCAGCCGCGGGAGATCTCTGCTGTATAAGGGAAATCTGCACTTCCAGCAAACCTACGTGGACTTCAGGTGTTGGCGTGGGATCTTTTTGAAGACTAACAGCCCTCGGGACCGGAGCACCGATACACACAGGAGGAGCACCGAGATGGAGGTAGCACCGGGTAAGATCGAAGTGTCTGCAACAGTAAGCGATCGCTTTTCGAAATATACAGCGGGACGCTGCTGTCTCAGGTTAAGGAGCGGGACGCCGCTCTGCATATAACCAGCACTGACTTGCACCTTAATTGGAGCCCAGTTGATACAATTAATAACTGGAAACTAACTGCATATACCTAGAGCATTATATATATTTTTTTGGTGCTAGATATCAGCCCAACTTTATTCCTATTTTTATCTATATTGCTGTTTTAATATGCCTTATACCATCACTAATGCTACTACTATTTAATTAGCTGTGAATAATATATTTTAGTCATATTATTAATACATTTTATACGTACTATCATTCACTGTTCTCATTGCTATAGAGAGTGCCCCACTGTTATTCACTATTATAGACTCAATCCCCTTTTCTTTTTCTGGGGAAAGGGGGTATTGTTTGTAAACAGGTGCAGCTCTGGGCTTAAGCATTGCCTTATATGGTGTACAAGAAATAAGGCCAACATCTTGGTCAGTATTTGCCCAAACCTCAGGAGGTACCGGATCAAGTAGCGGATCCTGAGGTTGGCATTCCAAATATAAAAAACAATTACCCTTTGGTACATGAATGGGCATAACTGAGGATTTGACATGTAGGTGTCTCGTCTTGCTAATCCCCAACTGTAACTTTAACCACTTCCCATCTGGGCCATTTGCCCCCTTCCTGACCACGGCTAATTTTGCAAAACTGACATATCTCACTTTATGTGGTAATAACTTTGGAACGCCTTTACTCATCCAAGTCATTCTCGTAACACATTGTACTTCATGATAGTCATAAATTTGAGTCAATATACAGTACAGACCAAAAGTTTGGACACACCTTCTCATTCAAAGAGTTTTCTTTATTTTCATGACTATGAAAATTGTAGATTCTAGTAAGAAGCAGGGCGGCACTACCTTCCTTAAATTCGCGGTGCACGTCGCTGATTTAGATCACAATGTAGATTTATTCAGTCACATATTCAAATGGCATAGTGACGCGATTCAGCACAGGTGTGCTTTCATCAGACTGCAATAAAACATCTTACACTCCAGCTATTTATACATAAATGAAACACAAAGGAACTGACATCAATGCGAATTTTTCATTGCGATTATTTGATATGCAAATTTTTATTTAATGAGAGAGGCGGAGCTCCTTTGATGATGTCAGTTCCTTTGTGTTTCATTTATGTATAAATAGCTGGAGTGTAAGATGTTTTATTGCAGTCTGATGAAAGCACACCTGTGCTGAAACGCGTCACTATGCCATTTGAATATGTGACTGAATAAATCTACATTGTGATCTACATCAGCGAAGTGCTGGTCTTTTCCTTTGATATGAAAATTGTAGATTCACACTGAAGGCATCAAAACTATAAATTAACACATGTGGAATTATATACATAAAAAAAAGTGTGAAACAACTAAAAATATGTCATATTCTAGGTTCCTCAAAGTAGCCACCTTTTGCTTTGATTACTGCTTTGCATACTCTTGGCATTCTCTTGATGAGCTTCAAGAGGTAGTCACCTGAAATGGTTTTCACTTTACAGGTGTGCCCTGTCAGGATTAATAAGTGGGATTTCTTGCCTTATAAATGGGGTTGGGACCATCAGTTGCGTTGTGGAGAAGTCAGGTGGATACACAGCTGATAGTCCTACTGAATAGACTGTTAGAATTTGTATTATAGCAAGAAAAAAGCAGCTAAGTAAAGAAAAACCAGTGGCCATCATTACTTTAAGAAATGAAGGTCAGTCAGTCTGAAAAATTGGGAAAACTTTGAAAGTGTCCCCAAGTGCAGTCACAAAAACCATCAAGCGCTACAAAGAAACTGGCTCACATGCGGACCACCCCAGGAAAGGAAGACCAAGAGTCACCTCTGCTGCGGAGGATAAGTTCATCCGAGTCACCAGCCTCAGAAATCGCAGGTTAACAGCAGCTCAGATTAGAGACCAGGTCAATGCCACACAGAGTTCTAGCAGCAGACACATCTCTAGAACAACTGTTAAGAGGAGACTGTGTGAATCAGGCCTTCATGGTAGAATATCTGCTAGGAAACCACTACTAAGGACAGGCAACAAGCAGAAGAGACTTGTTTGGGCTAAAGAACACAAGGAATGGACATTAGACCAGTGGAAATCTGTGCTTTGGTCTGATGAGTCCAAATTTGAGATCTTTGGTTCCAACCACCGTGTCTTTGTGCGACGCAGAAAAGGTGAACGGATGGACTCTACATGCCTGGTTCCCACCGTGAAGCATGGAGGAGGAGGTGTGATAGTGTGGGGGTGCTTTGCTGGTGACACTGTTGGGGATTTATTCAAAATTGAAGGCATACTGAACCAGCATGGCTACCACAGCATCTTGCAGCGGCATGCTATTCCATCCGGTTTGCGTTTAGTTGGACCATCATTTATTTTTCAACAGGACAATGACCCCAAACACACCTCCAGGCTGTGTAAGGGCTATTTGACCATGAAGGAGAGTGATGGGGTGCTGCGCCAGATGACCTTGCCTCCACAATCACCGGAACTGAACCCAATTGAGATGGTTTGGGGTGAGCTGGACCGCAGAGTGAAGGCAAAAGGGCCAACAAGTGCTAAGCATCTCTGGGAACTCCTTCAAGACTGTTGGAAGATCATTTCAGGTGACTACCTCTTGAAGCTCATCAAGAGAATGCCAAGAGTGTGCAAAGCAGTAATCAAAGCAAAAGGTGGCTACTTTGAAGAACCTAGAATATGACATATTTTCAGTTGTTTCACACTTTTTTGTTATGTGTATAATTCCATATGTGTTAATTCATAGTTTTGATGCCTTCAGTGTGAATCTACAATTTGCATAGTCATGAAAATAAAGAAAACTCTTTGAATGAGAAGGTATGTCCAAACTTTTGGTCTGTACTGTATTTCGAAAGTAATGCAAACCAGCGGCTCAACCTATAGACCGAACGGATGTGGGTGCTCACCTCTCGGTCCACCCAGACCGCACGGTAGACAAAATTAAACAATAGAAATAGAGGGGCACTCCATATAAGGGAATAGGAGACGGCAGTAAAGATTAATATTTAATCTAAAATAAAAACATAGCATCAGACAATCATAGATAAAAAACATCCATATAAAATAGCAATGCACAATTAAAATAAAAAATAAATAAAAAATATGCCCAAGGATCAGGGTCCTGAAGATGGCTGGATAGTGGTAAAAGTTCAAAGGTTCATAGGTATGAACACTCCCCACAATGAAAGTCAGTCCCAACAGGTATAAATGCACCTGGACAAGGCTCCAGATAGCAATGTCTGACAGCGTCAGATAGAAGTTATAGGTGTTACACACTCTCCAACTCCAACCTTCCAGTATAGGAGGACAAATGATTGTATCCAATCCTAGGGAGAGTCTCTTTTCAGATGATGTAACAGGAATGTAATAAAACGTCTCTTACCCTCTGCCGTCACTAGGTTCAATGAAGTGAGTCAGAGACACAGCCGATCACAGCTCAACGCGGCGTCCCACGTGGTATGGAGTCTAAACGTGATGTCTCACGTGACTCTTTGGCTGGGGCAAAGGTTGACGTAATTCCTTTTTCTTGCAAGCACCGCCTCGATGTGAGATTCACTGTGCAGATCACCCCGACCGACGTTATTTCTTCTCGATCACTTGTGGTTGCTTGGGGGGAATAGCTCACTGTCCTAACAAGCCCAAACGCGTTTCAGGGAATACACCCCTTCCTCAGTGGTAAAGACAGTGAGCATTTGGCAGCATTTTATATCCTCCCAGGAGACCAGCCATGGGTGGGACTGATCTAATTGGGGCATCCTAAAAGCCCGGTATGGAGTCCTATTGTCATCAGTCTCCCAAGCCATATAGTGGATCTGATCCTACAAAACTACCATCATGGATAGTACAGACATAATAGAAAACATAACAATATGAATGTCACAATCATAAAACCATACAAACGCACAGAAGACGCATATGTGATCACATGCGTCTCTGATGGATCTTCCATGTATTTTATCAACAAAAGAAGTGCAATCAATAAAATCCTCTATTTGGGATATCTAGAAGATATACACAGTGGTATCCCAGATCATACCACCATGACAATGTTTAATATAAAAAATCTTCATAAATATTATAAACATATCTAAAACATATACATAACTATGTGGATGTAATAATAGTACCAAATACTAAAAAATGCACAAAAAAACGCACATGCGGTCAGATGCGTTTTCGATGCGTTTTTCTTAAAAAATGATAAAAATCTCAATTTAAGAGATCTAGGCGACATACAAGGTCATAGATTTTCCTCAAATACAAATTTGGAAAACTTCTATTCGTAGGGAAGCATAATTCACTATCCAATGTCTGCAAGAGGTCTATATGTGTCGGAAAGGGGAGGGGAGCAGGGCAGGGAGGAAGGAACAGAGTGCTGAGGAACAGCCAGACCCTGAATCTACATCACCACCCAGCTCACCTCCCGTCCCTCAGATGAATCCAAACAATTCCCATTCGGCATTCAAGCCCCTGGGGATCAGGGATTCAAATTCGAAAATACGACGGGATTCCTGCCTGGACATGGCGGCCACATGGTTACCGCCTCTCCACGGTTTCTTGACCTTCTCCAATGCAGTGAATGTCAAGGACGAGGGATCACAGTTATGTATGTCTTTGAAATGTTTCGAGAGGGAGTGTATTATATAACCCTTTTTATGTTGGCCAGGTGTTCTGCCACTCTCTTCTTCAGTGTCCTCTTAGTCCTCCCTATGTATTGTTTCCGGCATCCACACTGTAACAGGTAGATAACGTCTGTTGAATCACAGGTCAGACATTCATTAATGTCAAACCCGAAAGAATTCTGAGTCGAGGTAACACTGGTAGTTTTCCTCGCAAAATTCGTCACCTTGCAATTCCCACACCGCCCACATCTATGGAAGCCACCAGTTGCTAACCAATTGTGGCCTTCAGTTGGACCTTTCTTAATACTTTTCAGTGTGGGTGCTACCTTTTCTGCCAGCGTCATGGCCCTCATGTAGGTGATCCTTGGATCTCTAGTAAGAGATGGCCCTATAATCTTATCATCTAGGAGGAGGTGCCAGTGTTTCCTAATAATTTGTTCTACCTGTCGATGTTGTGAGTGATAGGGTAGGATCATCCTTAGTACTTCATCTGTTGGGGATGTGCATTTCGGGACAAAGAATTCCTGTCTGTTCATATTCCTAACTTTTTCCAGAGCTTTCTTCACTGTCTGGTCTGGGTACTCTCTAACCAGAAACTGCTGACTGAGAATGGTAGCTTCTTCTTCGAATTGTCTCTGGTCGGTACAATTACGCTTCAGTCTGACAGCATGTGTGTTTTTTGTGCATTTTTTTGTATTTTGTACTATTATTACATCCACATGGTTATGTATATGTTTTAGATATGTTTATAATATTTATGAAGATTTTTTATATTAAACATTGTCATGGTGGTATGATCTGGGATACCACTGTGTATATCTTCTAGATATCCCAAATAGAGGATTTTATTGATTGTACTTCTTTTGTTGATAAAATACATGGAAGATGCATCAGAGATGCATGTGATCACATATGTGTCTTCTGTGCGTTTGTATGGTTTTATGATTGTGACATTCATATTGTTATGTTTTCTATTATGTCTGTACTATCCATGATGGTAGTTTTGTAGGATCAGATCCACTATATGACTTGGGAGACTGATGACAATAGGACTCCATACCTGGGCTTTTAGGATGCCCCAATTAGATCAGTCCCACCCATGGCTGGTCTCCTGGGAGGATATAAAATGCTGCCAAATGCTCACTGTCTTTACCACTGAGGAAGGGGTGTATTCCCTGAAACGCGTTTGGGCTTGTTAGGACAGTGAGCTATTCCCCCCAAGCAACCACAAGTGATCGAGAAGAAATAACGTCGGTCGGGGTGATCTGCACAGTGAATCTCACATCGAGGTGGTGCTTGCAAGAAAAAGGAATTACGTCAACCTTTGCCCCAGCCGATGAGTTACGTGAGACGTCACGTTTAGACTCCATACCACGTGGGACGCCGCGTTGAGCTGTGATCAGCTGTGTCTCTGACTCACTTCATTGAACCTAGTGATGGCAGAGGGTAAGAGACGTTTTATTACATTCCTGTTACATCATCTGAAAAGAGACTCTCCCTAGGATTGGATACAATCATTTGTCCTCCTATACTGGAAGGTTGGAGTTGGAGAGTGTGTAACACCTATACCTTCTATCTGACGCTGTCAGACATTGCTATCTGGAGCCTTGTCCAGGTGCATTTATACCTGTTGGGACTGACTTTCATTGTGGGGAGTGTTCATACCTATGAACCTTTGAACTTTTACCACTATCCAGCCATCTTCAGGACCCTGATCCTTGGGCATATTTTTTATTTATTTTTTATTTTAATTGTGCATTGCTATTTTATATGGATGTTTTTTTATCTATGATTGTCTGTCTGATGCTATGTTTTTATTTTAGATTAAATATTAATCTTTACTGCTGTCTCCTGTTCCCTTATATGGAGCGCCCCTCTATTTCTATTGTTTAATTCTGTACTGTATTTCACCTGTATTTATATAAAAATCCCAAATTTACAAAAATTTGCAAATTTTCTAAATTTGAAATCTCTGCTTTTAAAACAAAAAGTGATACCTCATAAAATATTTATTACTTGACATTCCCCATATGTCTACTTTATGCTGGTATCATTTTGGAAATGCCATTTTATTTTTTTAGGACGTTAGAAGGCTTAGAATTTTAAAAGCAATTCTTCAAATTTTTTAAGAAAATTGCCAAAACCCACTTTTTAAAGGGAATCTGTCCAGTCCCCATAGCTCTGTTTGTTTTTATTTGGTAAAAAAAAAACGATTTGATACATATGCAAATTAACCTGAGACAGGTGACAGGTTCCCTTTAAGGACCATTTCAGATCTGAAGTCACTTTGTGGGGCTTACATAGTGGATACTCCCATAAATGACCCCATTGTAGAAACTACACCCCTCAAGTTACTTAAAACCGATTTTACAAACTTTGTTAACCCTTTAGGCGTTCCACAAGAATTCAAGGAAAATGGAGATCAAATTTTTAAATTTCACTTTTTTGGCAGCTTTTCCATTTTAATCCAATTTTTTCTTTAACACATCGATGGTTAACAGCCAAACAAAACTCAATATTTATTACCCAGATTCAGCGGTTTACAGAAACACCCCATGTGTGGTCATAAACTGCTGTATGGGCACACGGCAGGGCGCAGAAGAAAAGGAACTCCACATGGTTTTTAGATGCCATGTCTATTTGAAGCCCATCTAATGCACCCTTACAGTAGAAACTCCCAAGAAGTGATCCTATTTTGGAAACTAGGGAATAAGGTGCCAGTTTTATTGGTACTATTTTGGGGTACATATGATTTTTTTGATCATTCATTATAACACTTTATGGGGAAAGGTGATCAAAAAATTGGTTGCTTTAGCACAGTTTTTATTTATTTATTTTTACAGCATTCACCTGAGGGGTTCGGTCAAGTGAGATTTTTATAGAGCAGATTGTTATGGACGTGCCGATACCTAATATGTATACTTTTTCTTATTTATTCAAGTTTTACACAATAATAGCATTTTTGAAACAAAAAAAATATGTTTTAATGTGTCCATGTTCTGAGAGCTATATTTATTTTTATTTTTTGAGAGATTTTCTTATGTAGGGGCAAATTTTTTGCGGGATGAGGCGACGGTTTTATTGGTACCATTTTGTGGGACATACACCTTTTTGATCACTTGGTGTTGCACTTTTTGTGATGTAAGGTGACAAAAATAGCTTTCTTTGACAGTTATTTTTTTTAATTTTTTTATGGTGTTTATCGGACTGGGTCGATTATGTGATATATTTATAGAGCCAACCGTCACGGACGCGGCAATACCAAATATGTCTATTTTATTGTATTTTTTCTATTTTTTTTATTCCTTACTTGGGGATTTCTTTTTTTTACATGTGAAACTTTTTTTTAACAAATCTTTATTTAAAAGTATCATCAGCATACAGAATAAAGATTAATTGTTTATCATACTGTAAAAACGTTAACAGAAACGTGACCAGTACATCCATGGACCAGCATTTACATATTAGGAATACAGAATGTAGAAGAAGATTACACGACATGAGAAAAGCACCTGATGGTAGACTGGTTAAATATATATAATGACATAATACTAGTACAGATGTTGAGATACGGGGCGATATAAGGATGGGACATACCCGATAATGCCATAGTTGACCAAAGATACATTTAATAATTGGGAATCAGGATAGCACTCCGACCCCCTCTCATCCCGAATTACAAATCGTAATCATACAGGTAATGAAAGGCCATAATTCTCTGAGGTACAATCACCATTAACCACTACAAGCAGTGTCAGCCACTGCCGCATTCGCTAAGGCATTCTGACTGTTTGCCTCCTATTGCAGCCATGGAGCCCACATACGTAGGTGTTTATCGTGGGACAGGGATTCCCAACTAGACATCTCCTCCAATAGGCGGATCTCCTGAACTTTGTTTATCCAGTCTGAGAACATCGGAATTTTATTGGTAAGCCAGTGAACTGGAACCAGGAGTTTTGCCGCAGCTACAAGGGAGGATAATAAAGAATGTTTGGTGAGAGTGAATTTTTCATTGGGGAGATTCAACAGGACCACTAAGGGGGTCAACGGGGACGAGGAAGGGACAATTTCCAATATATTCTTGGAAACCATATCCCAATATGGTTGGATCAAAGGGCAGGCCCACCAGATGTGGAGCAATGTGCCCCTGGACTCTTTGCACCTCCAGCACTGCTCCGAATGTGAGGGGTCAATGGCATGCAATTTTTCAGGCATATTGTACCACCGAGTTACCAACTTGTACGCATTTTCTTGGATCCTAATACACCTAGAATAACCGTGAGAGTGGCAAAGAATCTTGTCTACCGTTCTCTCATCGAACGTGGTGTTTAGCTCTTTTTCCCATTGGGAAATGAACCAAGGTTTGTTCGGGCCTACTTCTTCCAACAATTTATTGTATACTTTAGATATGGCTCCTTTCTTGTTTGTTTGTTTGAGCAAACATGTATCATACCAAGTAGGGTCTAGTTTATTAGGGGTGCAGGCCAGATATTGAGCACATATTTTTGGGAACTGGGAGAATTGAGTGGGCGACCATGGGATGTGAGGAAAATTTGTTTTCAAGCTTTGGATAGAAGGGATTGACCTGTTTTCTAAGACATCCCCAATTGCTACACTTCCCAGTGCCCTCCATAGTCCCAAATCATCTTGGAATCCCTGACTCACTAAATACGGAACGTAGCAAGTGGGAGTGTACGGAGACAGGCATGGAGAGTTGCGCAGGAGTGGTGAAATCTTCGACCAGGTAACCATGACCCTTTGCATAGAGTTGAGTCCCCCTTTACCCCTGGAATGACTCGTCACTAGCTTCGGGTCCCATAATGCCGCCACTCCCCTGGGGCCCAATATGTTCCTAGCTATTTTGCATCCGAGTTTTATATTTGTAGGGTTGCTAATTTCAGAGTGTAGTCTAAGCTGAATAGCTCTGTAATATGCTGCAACATCAGGGAGTCCAAAACCCCCTCTAAATGTGGGTTTGGTGAGGATCTTATATGCCAGCTTGGGCCTATGACCTCCCCATACAAATGAGGAAAAGAGACTACGGATTTTTGCAAGGAAAGATTGAGGGAGGGGAATAGGTAAGGTCTGAAGAGTGTATAGTATTCTAGGAAGGATGTAGGTCTTTAATAGATTTTTCCTCCCTAACCAGGATAAGAAGGGAATCCTTAGATCAGCTAATTGCTGTTTTATGCTGTCGTATAGTGGCGAATAATTCTGATGAAACAGCAAGCTAGGGTCTTTAGTTACATTGATTCCTAGATACTTAATGTGGGAATTATTCCACTCAAACGAGAAATCCCTCTCTAACTTCGTAACTGATGAGTGGGAGATGTTAATACCCATTGCCGTACATTTAGAGAGATTGATCTTAAAATTGGAAAGGGCGCCAAACATCTCCAATTGTTGTAAGAGAGCTGGGAATGCTTTTTCAGGGTTGGTCAAGAATATGAGCATGTCATCCGCAAACGCAGCGACAGTGTGTAAGTCCCTACCTATTGTGAGCCCCTGAATTCCAGGGTCCTGCCTCAAGGATTGTATAAATGTCTCTAAGCACAGAATAAACAGTGTGGGCGAGAGCGGGCAACCCTGGCGCATCCCGTTCGTAATCTTAAATGGGGGTGACAGGATACCGTTCACTTGCACTTTTGCGGAGGGGTTAGAATACAGAGACAGCACCGCCCCCACAAATTGGGGGGGGGGGGAGACCAAACCTATGCAACGTGGCTTCCATGTAGTCCCAGGCCACTCTATCAAACGCCTTTTCGGCATCGGTGCTGAGTAATACAAGCTTCTTCCCATGTTTTAAAGCAAATTGTTGAGCTTGAAGAACTCTGAAGGTGCTGTCTCTGCATTCCCTGCCCCCCACAAAGCCCGATTGTTCAGGGGATATGATCCCCGGGAGTAAAGGGGACAGCCTATTGGCCAGTACCTTAGCCCACAGCTTCACGTCTGCATTCAGCAGGGAGATTGGTCTATAGCTAGAGGGGACCTCAACGTCTTTGCCCGGTTTAGGCAATACAACTATATGTGCCTCTAGGGCCTGGCTGGTTATAGGGGTACCGCTTAGAAGAGCGTTGAAGAAATTTACTAGTTGTGGACCTAGATCCGGGAAAAACCTTTTATAGTACGCCACAGTAAATTCATCGGGACCTGGGCTCTTGCCTGATGGAGTTGAGTTTAGAACTTTTTTTACTTCAGCTAATGCAATGGGGGCCAACAGTGATGATTTGGAAGAATCATCGAGGGTGGGAAGATTCAATGCCCTCAGGAAATGTTCGATCTCCCTTTTGCGGTCTATCCGCACTTTCTCCTGTTCCACCCCTCTAAGGTTATACAAATTATGGTAATAATCCCTAAAGATTTTTGATATATCTCGGGTGTCGGTCATGACGGGTCCCGCCTGTGATTTCATGCGCTTGGTCTTTAACTCCTCCAGGTCTCTGAGAGCACAAGAGCGTTTGTGGGATGATTCTAGACTAGCAATGCGAGTTAAGAGGTCTGCCAATTTACGCGTTCTCATTTTGCTCATATAAGACCCTAGCGCAATAAATTCTCCCCTAATCACCGCCTTATGTGCCTCCCATACAATCGTATGAGACATATTGGGCGTTGCGTTGGTAGAGAAGTATGACCGTAGTTTTTGCGAGATGTTATTCACCTGAGTCTGCGAATCCAGAAGGGTGTGATTTAACCTCCAGGTCCACTCCCTGCTACACAATTCTGGAAACCCAATGACAAGGGAGACCGGCGCATGGTCAGAGACCGTGATATTGTGGAGAGTGGAGGACTTAACAGTTGGTAGATATTTATCCTGCACAAAGAGGTAATCTAACCTCTGGTATGATTTGTGAGGGTTAGAATAGAACGTGTAATCACGTCTGTCACCATGGGCCGACCTCCAAACATCACTAAGGTGCAAAGATCTAAGGCGTGTCCGAACCGTTTTGAGGGCACGGAATGAGACGGCTGATTTCTGGGTAGAGGAGTCAAGTAAAGGATTCAAGGCAAGATTAAAATCTCCACCTATTAACAATAGGCCAGCGGCAAACGGGCCAATCTTGTCCAGCACATCTGTCAGCCAACTAACCGTCTTCACATTTGGCGCATAAAGATTACATATTGTGACAGTTACGTGTCCTATCTCTCCCTTCAATAATAGGTATCTCCCTTTCGGATCTCTCACTACGGAATGCAATGTAAAAGGGGTGCCCCGCCTGAAGCCTATACTGACCCCTCTGGCCGCAGAACTATTGGAAGTAGCATGATACCACACATTAAAAGGGCTATGTTCTAAATTAGGGACATGTAAGTGGGAGAAATGGGTCTCTTGGAGGAGTATTATATCCCCACCAATTCTCCTGAGAACCTGAAACACTCTACTGCGTTTTCTAGGACTATTACATCCATGTACATTAAGGGTGGAGAAACATAATGTTAACGGAGCCATCTTAGTAAAGTGACATTCTGCAGATTAAAGTCGTGTGCCAGACTAGACCATTTGGATGTACTAAACAGGCCACTGAACTGAATAAAACAACAACTGTAACTCAAAGATAATATCAAAGAAGTACAGACTTTTGGACTGGGGGGAAATGAAAAGATTGCACATGTAGATACCATG
This sequence comes from Bufo gargarizans, assembly GCF_014858855.1. Lineage (NCBI taxonomy): Eukaryota > Metazoa > Chordata > Amphibia > Anura > Bufonidae > Bufo > Bufo gargarizans. The sequence continues at coordinate 339,485,026 of NC_058083.1, forward strand.
TGTATCCCAACCAGCCCAGAACCCCACTTCTAAGCCTCATGCACATTAATTTAGAGTTTAAAAGGTAAAGCTATCCTGACCAACATTATTTGTTTTGTTGAGGAAGGAAAGGCACAATATTGAGCAGCTTAACATCCTAACGGAGCGTAACCATAGGCAACCTAGTCACACAGCTATGGGCTTATAGCCAAACATACAGTTAGTGAATACAGATGCCAGTGACTCTGTCTATCGTAGAAATGCAAAAAAGACAGGTTAATTAACAGGGACGCATTCTGGCCGTTGCAACAATGCTGTAGCTGCTAAAAGGAAGAAAAATTGCCTTAACAGCGAACCCTCAGTCCGGATCTCCACGGGGCCATGCTCTCTTGTTCTTCCCAGCTCTTTGGGGTTTCGGTTTCATCCATAGGTAAGTCCTCCATAGGTAGGACGGGTAACCAGGAGGGAATCTCAATCGGAGGCTGCTGTAGTGCTTCCCAAACCGGTGGCAGGTCCTCAGGCGATCGGACTGTGTGGCGGCGGTTCCCCACTGTAATAGAAATCCCAAATGGGAAGAGCCATCGATATGGGAGTTTAGATGACCGTAGGAGATCAGTAAGGGGCTTCAGTAAGCGCCGTTTTTGCAACGTGGATGCGGCCAAGTCCTGATAAACTTGAACCTGGACACCTTGGAGCTTCACTTCTCCTTGCTTCCTAGCCGCCTGGAGGATTAATTCGGTGTCTCTGTAGCTAAGGATACCGCAGATTATATCTCTTGGATTGTCCTGGGACACCGGTTTCGGTTTTAATGCTCTGTGCACTCTTTCCACAGTGATGTGTGCCGCTTGCTCTGGGCCTAGCAGCACGCTGAAAAGGGAGTCCATGACTTGAAATAAGTCCTCCTTGTCTTCCGCCTCTGGGAGCCCCCTGAGCCTAATGTTCCTCCTTCTATTCCTGTTCTCCTGATCTTCCATTTGAAGCAGGAGTGCATTCATCGCCCTGGCATGCGAGAGCAGGGAGTCTTTCACCGCTGCATTGAAGGTAAGTATGGTGTTGTGCGACTGTTCCAGCATCTCAACGCGATCACCTATATGGTGCACGTCTGCTTTAATCGCCACTAGGTCTGCGGCTAAAGGAGCAAGTGCTCGCTGTAGGGCTTCTTCAAGAAATTCCCTAGTGAGGCCGGTTCTCTCGTCGCTGTGCGGAGCGCTGTCATCTCCTGGAAGATGGGCTGAAGCATGGTCACCTACAGCCGAGCCGGGAGGTTTCGGCGCCATCTTGGAGGGCCGTGCCGGCGGCTGAGCAGCCGGTTTACTCAGGAATTTGTCCATCTCCAGGCTGGAGCTCGGGGCCTCTTTTCGCCCCCGTGCTGTCTGCATACAATCCTTCGGCTGGATCTTCATGCCGAGGTCAGGATAGCGCTGAAATAAGGCTTAGACGGGTGCTGGTGGCGAGAGCTCTGCTAACAAGCAGCCGCCATCTAGCTCGGTCAGGCCACGCCCCCCACATGTGAAACTTTTTTTTTAACACTTTATTTTTATTTTATTTTATATTTTACACTTTTCGTCCCCCATAAGGTCATACAAGACCTCTGGGGGACATTTACTTCACTTTTTCATTTTTTTTTTACTGTTGATTTCTCCTGTAACTGGGGCTGACATAGTATCCCCAGTTACAGGAGAAATACACCCCACAGAGAGGCTGTACAGCGCAATACAGCGTTGTACAGTGCAGGGCTGATCGAGGTCTCTGAAAGACCTCACACAGCTCCTGCACCCTCCGGTCTTGGCGAGCACATGACCACCGGGCCGGAACAGGAAACGCATCAGTGAGCGCTGTGTATGCAGAGATCCAGAAGGCAGGGACACCTGGGCACTGTCCCTGCCTTTTCTAAGGGTTGCCCTGCTGTCACTGAGAGCGGGCAACCCGATCAGCAGCTGCATGATTAGTGTGCAGCTGCAGTTTTTGAACGGACGTTCTGGAACGTCCATTCAGAAATAGAGAACCACCTCCCGGATGTTTATAGTCAACGTGCGGACAGGAGGTGGTTAACAGAACAAACAAATCTCTCCCTATTAAATTCACAGGACAATTTGGAATGATCCTAAAACTGTGAGTGAACATTGACTGGTGCTGGTATGGATGTTGGATCGAGAGGGGAGGCGTTTTATAAGATCTGGTCAGTATCCCATTAATTCCCACAGAGGGCTCGGCATTCTCACTTGGACCACTATAATAATCCTCACATATAGTACTACTAGTAGCACCAGAATCCACAAGAAAAGGGAGAGGACGTCCATCTATGGTTAACACAATCAGTGGTGATTCCTTATAGTGGTTTGTGATGAGAGTGAATGCTGGGATACTGTCCCCCGGGCATCCTCATTGCGATGTCTGCTGCCCCCAGGCTCTGGGAAAATGAGGGGTATTATTCTGGGGCTGTGGCAGTGGTGGGGGAAGATCTCAGATGGGTAAAGTTGGGTGCCTTGAGCTTGGGTATCATTTAGGACATGAGTGGGTAAGGGCATCGACTGATCCAGAGGTCAGTTTTACCACAATTAAAGAAACCTGCAGGACAATTTCTATTATTCCCTCCTCTCCAATGGCCCTCTACCCCTTCTTTTGCCTATTGAGCTGATTTGAGGGACAATTCATATCCTGAGTTTGGTAATGGGCCTTTTTAGGTCTTACTATTTCAAAACAACCCGCCGTATCTTTCTCCAGTAACTTATTTTGGAATTGATCTTTATTAAGACTAGGCCATCCGGAGATCATTTGTTTAACAGTAAGCTGGAGATGTGGCTGTAGATTGGTAAGGAAAGTCTGAATGAGCATAGGATGCATATTATCCTGAAAACTCATTCCTGCCTCTAGATTCCAAACTTCAATGAACCTCTTCCAAAAGTCTATAACAGATTCTCCTGATTTTTGTTTACAAGCTACAGCAGTTGGCAATGAGGACCTAGTCTGAAAACACCTCTCCATTTCACACTTAATTTCTTCCCACATTGTGTCTATGCCTGCCTCAGTATTTAATTTATAATTTCCAGCCGGCTTATTCGGAGGCTCTATAGTGCTTATAGAGGGGACCTTACTCCATTCCCAGGGGGAATTGTGTCCGACTATCCCATCTATTATAAGGCGTATATCCTCTTGAGTCAGACATCTCCCTTTACAAGCTCTCTTCAAATAATGAAATGTCCCAGATGAAGATGAAGAGGGTTTAGGGCAGTGTTTAACAATCTTATTAATATCATCTACTTCAATAGGTTTCTTTAACAAGGTGTCCCCTACAGTCATAAAAGGGAACTGTTCTTCAAGGTCACTGTCCTCATTATTATGCGGTATATGTTCAGGTTTGGGAAAATTCTTTTGTGATCTAAGGCGCATGGGAGCTATGATATCCCCAGCAACAACAGCACCAGCCACTGTTGGATACTGAACACTCTGATCAGGCATTGGTTGTGGTAACTGTGGAGGTAGCTGCGTGAGCTGGGGAGCTGTAGGTGGTTGGATGTTGGTAGCAGTATATGCAGCCAGTAAATCTAAGTCATCTTTTGAAAGTGATGGATATATCTGTGGGATATTTCCTAAATAGGGAGGAGGGGGCTTCTGGAATGAGCCCCTTGTCAATTTTTATTTTTCTAACTCATGTTTCTTTTTATATCCCTCCTGGTTCTCTGTCTTCTGTTTGTTAACCTTTTTATTTGGTCTATCATACCAATATGGTGCATAAGTAAGCCAATTTTCCCCTCCCGACTTCATATACTGCATGTCCCACTGGAGGTCTGGACCATAATATGGGTAAGCTTCAGTGTCACCTAAACATAACCCTTTTACCAAATCCATATGGAAGGTGTCATTAGCCCCTTCCCGAGGGAACAAATTTATACTCTTCATTCCCTCTGTCCATCCTGCCATATTATCCACCCAGGAAGTAACTAAATAATAATCAGTCCCACAGACCCGGGATACATAATCCTTACATGTTTCTCCTACATTCGGATGGGGTATAGAGACCTTTCCTTGCTTTGCACCCATTTCTTATAACTTCTTCATACAGATCATATAGCTTATTCTATTTAACCCTTCACTCATAGCCTGCATTTTTAAGATGTTGAGAAAAGCTTTATTTTGTGGAACTGGAACCACTGCTGCCGGTAACAGAATATTTCCAATTGGCTTAAGTCCATGTTTAGGTTGACTTTTCCACAGTTAAACAATATGACCATTTGCACATTTCCCTGTTACACTGATCATGCTTCCAATTTTTTGTTTTGTAAATTATACTAACTTTGCATTACGCCTTGATTTTCATTGGCAAGGTACAAGGGATAACAGTAAACGTAAAGGCTGCAAAAAAGTGTCAGATATGTGGTATTGCCGTACTCAGGAGAAGTAGGGCAATGTGTTTTGGGTTGTCTTTTTACATATACCCATGCTGGGTGAGAGAAAAATCTCTGTCAAATGACAACTTTGTATAAAATAATTGGAAAAGTTGTCTTTTAGAGAGATACTTATCTCACCCAGCATGGGTATATGTAAAAATACACCCCAAAACACATTGCCCTACTTCTTCTGAGTACAGCGATACCACATGTGTGACACTTTTTTGCAGCCTAGGTGGGCAATGGGGCCCAAATTCTAAAGAGCACCTTTAGGATTTCACAGGGCATTTTTTACACCCCTGGCATGGGGGTCACTTGCGGGGTATTTATACTGCCCTGGCATTTTAGGGGCCCTAATGCGTGAGAAGTAGTTTGAAATCCAAATGTGTAAAAAATGCCCTGTGAAATCCTAAAGGTGCTCTTTAGAATTTGGGCCCCTTTGCCCACCTAGGCTGCAAAAAAAGTGTCACACATGTGGTATTGCCGTACTCAGGAGAAGTTGGGCAATGTGTTTTGGGGTGTCTTTTATATATACCCATGCTGGGTGAGAGAAATATCTCTCTAAAATGACAACTTTGTATAAAAATATGGGAAAAGTTGACTTTTAGAGAGATATTTCAGTGTCCCATTCCATTAAATACCTAGGATTTTGTGTGAGTACGAATCCAGGTGCTTTTATTAGGTTTAATATAATGCCCCTTTTTAATAATTTAATTTCAATACGTTTTTCTTGTCAGAATAAAAGTGTCAATTGCACAAGGTACAGAGTGCAAGTTGCATGCGATTCACAAACATTATACACATAATATTCCGATTTTCCTGTTTTACAGAATAGTACAGAAAGGATGCAAGAATATCTGAGTAATAAATGTCTGATATAGACAATATGTGTGAACATAGGTATATAAACATAAAAAATGAAAAGTTAACAACATTCCGAGCTGTGACATTAATATAGCATCAAGCAAGTGTGCCGATTGTAGCTGAGACTAACACTACTGCCTGATAGCGGAGGATAACTATCCTATGACTTTACGCTTCATCCTAACTTATGTTTTCTTGGCCCTGTTGGCCTTCTATTGACTTCCTCCATTTAGATGGGTTGCCGGGCTCACACGTTTCCAAGCTTCCCAATTTGACAAGTGTTGGGCCACACAGAAAGATTGATGTGCGATTATGTGTTCGTACGATATTGTAGTATTGACTGCATTGATAATCTCTTGCAGCCCAGGGGTATTAGTGCTTTTCCAGTTTCTCGCGATTGCCAGTCTTGTAGAAACTAGCATGTATAAAACGCTGGTCCTAAATTTGGTTGGCAACTTGTCTAAACCTATCAACAATAGCGCCAGGGCTGGATCAAGAGGGACAGTATGACCGGCCACCTCCGTTATCTTATTAAATATTTGGGACCATAGAGAGGTGATTTTCGGGCAAGCCCAGAATATATGTAGCATCGATCCCCTGTGTCCGCAGTCCCTCCAGCAGTCTGATTTCGAGTTTGGGTAAATAGCATGTAGCCTAACTGGGGTATAGTACCACCTTAGAGTCATTTTCAGATGCGACTCTAGGTGAGAGACACATTTTAGGGTGGAAATAGCTCATTTATTTGCGGTATCCCATTGGGTCAGGGTGAAGGATTGTCCGAGCTCAGCCTCCCATGCCAACAGAGGGGCAGTTTTGAGAAAACAGTCTTTTGCCCCTAGGAACATATATACTGGCCTGAGCCCCTACGAGACTGAACCCACAATCGACCAGTGTGAAGTTGCTGCTTACTTTGAAGGAGGGGTTATTAGACAGCGCATGCCTTATTTTTAGGTAAGAGAATGCCTCTTGCTGAGGGATATTACTAGCACGTTTAACCTCTTCGAAGGACTTTAGACCCGAGTCCGTTAAGAGGTCAGCCAGAGTATTAATGCTGCAGTCTTTCCAAACATTAATATTCAAATCTGGAACCAAATGTTGGAGAGACTCCAGTGGGGTGAGGTGGGCCACCGAGGTAGGAACCGCCCTTCCACTCACATGGTATGTTTTCCATTGGGCTACAGATGTGGAGACACAAAAGGCAGGTTGGAGGCCAGAATAGGAATCGTGTAGAGCTGCCATAAGAAGGGCACGCAAGTTGTGTCCGGAGACCTGTGATTGTTCAATGTGAACCCAATGCTTCTCAACATCTCCTTTCCACCACTCTTTGAGTTGGTTAATTCTGGAGGCGAGATAGTAATCGTACAAGTTCGGTAAGCCTAAACCCCCGTGCCTCCTGTGTCTGCACATAATGCTTCTGGCAATTCTTGGTCTAGTTTTGTTCCAAGTCAATGCCTTTAGCATCCGATTTGCCAAATTAAAAAAGGAGTTCGGGACTGGAATAGGTATGGTGCGAAACAGATACAGGAACTTTGGAAGTATGTGTTGTTGAAAAGCTGCAATACGTCCTAACCAGGATAATTCTGTTTTTGCTATGCTAGTGAGCTCTGGTTGGATTGTTCTCAAAAAAGGGGGAAAGTTGTTTGCGTAGAGTTCATGTGGAGTGGATGTTACTTTAAAACCCAGATATTGGATTGAGGAGTCCTGCCAGTCTAATGGAAATTCTTTTCTCAAGTGGGCTACAGCTAATTCCGAAATTCCCAGGGGAAGAGCCTGCGATTTATTTTCATTAACTTTATAGTAAGAGAGGGCCCCATAAGACCGGATAATGTCCATTACTGCTTTTAAAGATTTTTGGGGGTCCGTCAGGGACAGGATAATGTTGTCTGCGTACAGTGATATGCAGTGACATCTATTTCCGATCTGTACTCCTGACACCGACTGTGACTTGCGAATTGCTTGTGCCAATGGTTCTAGCGATAAAATAAATATTAAAGGTGATAGGGGGCATCCCTGTCTAGTGCCATTTGACAGGACAAACGGGTCGAACATTACGCCATTCGCTAGCACTTTAGCTGAGGGCTCTGAATAGAGGACCCGAATAGCATTGATCATGGAGTCAGGGATACCCAACTTTTGGAGCACTGAGAAGACAAACGACCAATTAACTCTGTCGAAAGCCTTCTCAGCGTCCAGGGTAACCAGCACAGTCGGTAACCTGTGCCTATTGACGAAATCAATCAAGTTTACTATCCTTCTGGAGTTATCTGGCGTCCCTTTACGAAACCCACTTGGTCCGGTGCCACAAGGGTGGGAATAATGTCAGCTAGGCGAGAAGCCAGTATTTTCGCATAAATTTTGAGATCAGTATTAAGCAGGGAAATGGGACTAAAATTTTGCGGGACGGAGGGATCCTTCCCTGCCTTAGGTAAAGTCACGATAACTGCTTCTAGCATTTCTTTGGGAAGTTTCCCCGTCGTCATAGCACTAGACAGGGATGCTTGAAGGTGTGGGACCAAGTAGTCATAAAATTTTTTTGTAATAGGCGTTTGGGAGTCCGTCTGGGCCCGGACTTTTGTGATGTGGCAGGCTGCGAATTATTTTAGAGATCTCAGCATGAGACATTGGGGCACAAAGGGCGTCGCTTTGGCGACCATCCAGAGAGGGACGGTGAATAGAGTTTAGAAATTCATTTATTTTCTCAGGGGGGGCATGGGTAAAGCCAGGTTCATCTTTCAGGTTATACAGTTGGGAGTAGTAAGACATAAATCTATTAGCTATGGCTTTTGGGTCGTATAGTTTATAAGTCTTAGAGGGATCCCACAGAAATGCTATTTTGGATTTTATGGCTCTCGCTTTTATCCTACTGGCTAATAACTTCCCCGCCTTATTGGCCTGTGAATAATACCTCGCCTTAGTCTTTTTGAGTGAGAGTTCATGTGTATAAAAAGCTCTCTTTTAGTTGTGCTCTAAGAGCTCTCAGCTTCTCAGCCAATTCTGGAGAGGGGGTAGATTAATTTATCAATTCTGTGTTCTGTATTTGTTTTATAATGTCATCTTGCGTTTTTTCCCTCAACTTTTTGTGTCTATAGCTTAATTTTATTAAAATGCCCCTAATAAATGCCTTGTGGGCCTACCACACAATAGAGGGGTCTGACACAGAGGCAGTGTTAAATGTAAAGTACTCCTGTAATGCCCTAGACACTTCTTCTTGATATTTTGTATTGGCTAGAATAAATTCGTTGGCCCTCCACAAAGGATTAGGAGGGGCAGAGAATTCTTCCGACACCTCCAGAGTCACCAGTGCGTGATCCGACCAAGTGATTGTTCCGATAGAGGATTTCACCGAGGCGCTCAGGGAATTTCTGACAACCAGAGTGTTAGGGGCATACAGTCCCACTAGGGTATAAACAATGTTATTAATAGAGCACACATGAATAATATATCTCCCTCCTGGATCAACCACTGTATGTTTACCCTGATGCACCACTGAATTACGTATGGCGAACATTACTCCTCTTTTCTTATTCCGACCGTGGGAGTGAATCAGGGTCGGGAATGATGGGTGTTTTAATCTCCCACTATCAGCTTCTAGTAAGTGTGTCTCCTGTGCACAAAATACATCACATTTAATCGAGAGTGCCTCCTTCCACATCATCCGCCTCTTGAAAGGGCTGTTTAGACCTCTTACGTTTAGGGATCCAATCATTAATACCATTGTGATAGTTTATAAGCTACGACGATGATCCCTCGGACTTTGCGGAAGGAGGCACTCCCAGCACACTGCAATAAAATCAAGTGAGAAATGTGTTTAGGACACAGCAGCGGAAAAGAACAAAAGCAAAAAAGTAAAAGAACAAACATAATAAACCAGAACTGACCGCCCAGCGAAAGGGGCAGTGAAAAAGTAGTACAAGGGTCAGAACTCGTATACCCTTGCGCATTGTATTGGGGGAAAACAGTCATGCCTACCACCGAGAAGGAACAAAAAATACAACATGTTCTTGCTCCAAGATGATATAGCGCAAATAGTGGAACCTCTAGCGATGTTTCTTCTGTCGATGTCTCTCTATCCGCTGCCAATCTCCTTCAGCGGCTTGGCGTTGATGTTGCTTCTCTGTAGGTACCTCTTCTACCGGAATACCCCAGGTTGCCAGCACCGATTTCCCCTCCTCCACTGTGCGGATTACAGTCATGGCGCCATTCTTTTGCACTAGCAGCTTCATAGGATATCCCCATCCGTACGGGACAGAGTGGGAACGCAAAGCAAGGGTGATCGGGGCTAGTGTGCGCCGAAGTTGCAGGGTGGCTACGGAGAGGTCAGCAAAAAGTTTAACTGATTGGTAGGGGTCCGGCAACGTGCCCAGTTTCCTTGCCGCTGCTAGAGTGTCCTCCTTAGCTTGAAAAAAGTGCAAGCGGGCGAGAACATCAATCGGTGTGTCGTCCGGAAGATGTTTTGGCTTAGCAATCCTGTGCGCTCGATCAATTATAAGGTCTTGCTCAGTACAATCAGGCAATAGGATTCTCATCAAGTTCTTAATATATGTTTGGAGGTCCGCAGCTAGCACCAACTCTGGCACTCCGCGCAATTTTAAGTTATTTCTGCGGGAACGGTCTTCAAGATCCGCTACCTTCGCACGGAGGTACGCGATTTCTTCTGCTTGCGTATCATGGGCATCGATTAAGTTGTTATGAGAGTCTGCAAACTCGCCCATTTTCTGCTCTACATGTTGGACTCTGTTGTCCAAGTCAGTCACAGAGGATTGGATCGGTGTAAGCAGTTGTGACAGGTGGCTGGTAACCGAATGGTTAAACGCAAGCAGCATTTCCTTTAGCAACATGCTATATGCTGGCTTGTCATCCGTGGGGAAGTTATGGAGCACTTCTGGCAAAGGGTCTGTATTTGGCCTGTCAGTAGGGTACTGTGACTCACCATCAGCCGCCTCTGGAGCTTGTAGCCTGGGCCTCTGCTTAGCCGGGCTGGCATAGGGAGATCGCTGTGCTGCCGGTTTGCTCGGCGATGCTGCGCTGTTCCCCTTTGTGACCTCCTCTGCATGGTCCGTACTCAGATGGTTTTTATCTGGAGACCCCCTGGGGCTTTGTTGCAGTGACCTGCAGCCATCTGAGCTGCGCGGTGAGCCTCCGGTCACTGAGGATTGCGGGCTGGAGCTGTGTTTGGCATGCTCAGTTCGCGCGCTGGCGCCATCTTTGTCTCGCTCCTGACCGAAGAAGAACTCCAGCTTCCCCTGGTTCTTCATGCTTCTTTTTCCTCTGGTCATCATCAGGGACAGTTCCTGTCGCGACAGGCACCAGGAGGGTAGGATCGCAGTTATTAATGAGGTTCTGTTAAGCTGAGTCGCTGTGTTGGAGCAGGAGCTCTGAGATTATGGGGCCATCTTCCTCAGCGTCGCGGCCACGCCCTCCCCCTTTTTAATAATTTGAGGCAAAGAACAAAGACCTGGAGAAAACGTTCCCTTTCCTTAATGGGAAGGGCAGCTTAAATTAAATCTGCATTTCACCAGCTAACAACATACAAACCGGATTCCAAAAAAGTTGGGACACTATACAAATCGTGAATAAAAACTGAATGCAATGATGTGGAGGTGCCAACTTCTAATATTTTATTCAGAATAGAACATAAATCACGGAACAAAAGTTTAAACTGAGAAAATGTACCATTTTAAGGGAAAAATATGTTGAATCAGAATTTCATGGTGTCAACAAATCCCCAAAAAGTTGGGACAAGGCCATTTTCACCACTGTGTGGCATCTCCCCTTCTTCTTACAACATTCAACAGACATTTGGGGACCAAGGAGACCAGTTTCTCAAGTTTAGAAATAGGAATGCTCTCCCATTCTTGTCTAATACAGGCCTCTAACTGTTCAATCGTCTTGGACCTTCTTTGTTGCACCTTCCTCTTTATGATGCGCCAAATGTTCTCTGGACTGCAGACTGGCCATTTCAGTACCCGGATCCTTCTCCTACGCAGCCATGATGTTGTGATTGATGCAGAATGTGGTCTGGCATTATCTTGTTGAAAAATGCAGGGTCGTCCCTGAAAGAGATGACGTCTGGATGGGAGCATATGTTGTTCTAGAACCTGAATATATTTTTCTGCATTGATGGTGCCTTTCCAGACATGCAAGCTGCCCATGCCACATGCACTCATGCAACCCCATACCATCAGAGATGCAGGCTTGTGAACTGAGCGTTGATAACAACTTGGGTTGTCCTTGGTCCGGATGACATGGCATCCCAGATTTCCAAAAAGAACTTCGAATCGTGACTCGTCTGACCACAGAACAGTTTTCCATTTTGCCACACTCCATTTTAAATGATCCCTGGCCCAGTGAAAACGCCTGAGCTTGTGGATCCTGCTTAGAAATGGCTTCTTCTTTGCACTGTAGAGTTTCAGCTGGCAACGGCGGATGGCACGGTGGATTGTGTTCTCTGACAATGGTTTCTGGAAGTATTCCTGAGCCCATTCTGTGATTTCCTTTACAGTAGCATTCCTGTTTGTGGTGCAGTGACGTTTAAGGGCCTGGAGATCCAGTATGGTTTTACGGCCTTGACCCTTACGCACAGAGATTGTTACAGATTCTCTGAATCTTCGGATGATGTTATGCACAGTTGATGATGATAGATGCAAAGTCTTTGCAATTTTTCGCTGGGTAACACCTTTCTGATATTGCTCCACTATCTTTCTGCGCAACATTGTGGGAATTGGTGATCCTCTACCCATCTTGGCTTCTGAGAGACTCTGCCACTCTGAGAAGCTCTATTTATACCCAATCATGTTGCCAATTGACCTAATTAGTGTTAATTGGTCTTGCAGCTCTTCGTTATGCTCAAATTTACTTTTTCCAGCCTCTTATTGCTACTTGTCCCAACTTTTTTGGGATTTGTTAACACCGTGAAAATTTTAATCAACGTATTTTTCCTTTAAAATTATACATTTACTTGGATTAAATGTTTGATCTGTCATCTACGTTCTATTACAAATAAAATATTGACATTTGCCATCTCCACATCATTGCATTCAGTTTTTATTCACAATTTGTTTAGTGTCCCAACTTTTTGGGAATCCGGTTTGTACACTCACCTAAAGAATTATTACGAACACCTGTTCTATTTCTCATTAATGCAATTATCTAGTCAACTAATCACATGGCAGTTGCTTCAATGCATGTAGGGTTGTGGTCCTAGTCAAGACAATCTCCTGAACTCCAAACTGAATGTGAGAATGGGAAAGAAAGGTGATTTGAGCAATTTTGAGCGTGGCATGGTTGTTGGTGCCAGACAGGCCGGTCTAAGTATTTCACAATCTGCTCAGTTACTGGGATTTTCACGCACAACCATTTCTAGGTTTTACAAAGAATGGTGTGAAAAGGGAAAAACATCCAGTATGCGGCAGTTCTGTGGGCGAAAATGCCTTGTTGATGCTAGAGGTCAGAGGAGAATGGGCCAACTGATTCAAGCTGATAGAAGAGTAACGTTGACTGAAATAATCACTCGTTACAACCGAGGTATGCAGCAAAGCATTTGTGAAGTCACAACACGCACAACCTTGAGGCTGATGGGCTACAACAGCAGAAGCCCCCACCGGGTACCACTCATCTCCACTACAAATAGGAAAAAGAGGCTACAATTTGCACAAGCTCACCAAAATTGGACTGTTGAAGACTGGAAAAATGGTTTTTTGAACATGACAATGAGTTCACTGTACTAAAATGGCCCCCACAGTCACCAGATCTCAACCCAATAGAGCATCTTTGGGATGTGGTGGAACGGGAGCTTCTTGCCCTGGATGTGCATCCCTCAAATCTCCATCAACTGCAAGATGCTATCTTATTAATATGGGCCAACATTTCTAAAGAATGCTATCAGCACCTTGTTGAATCAATGCCACGTAGAATTAAGGCAGTTCTGAAGGCAAAAGGGAGTCCAACACCGTATTAGTATGGTGTTCCTAATAATTCTTTAGGTGAGTGTATATCACATCTAATAGCCCAGTTTTCACAGGGAAAAATATTTTAAGATAATAGATTATATTTATCAATACTTTTTGCAGAGGGAAAAACTCCTAGAATAGGTAAAAGTTATATTAAAAATAAAAAAAAAGGTAAAGGATGGTTAGCTAATTCAGATGCTTATGTATTATTCCTGGCATTGTACGTGAGGTGGATGCAGGGGTGGTTACGTGCAGACCCAGTATATCCACATGATGTTTTAATGTATAAAGTATTAGGATGTGACACCCTTCTGGAAGCATTAGTTGGTAGAATTAAGGAGGAAATTTTCTATTACATGAAACATGCTGTATACAGTGGTTATGTGTCTCTAAATATCTGGAGCTCCATGAGCCATCTCTAGCTACATCCATTTATTTTACTTAAGAGCCTTAAGAATATGAGATAAGTTGTCGCTTTATTCATCTGGGAAATATTTGGGTTAAAGGGTTATTCCCATCTCAGACATTGGGGGCATATAAAAATGAAGAAGTGAATGGAGCGGTGAATGGCTGCACTTGCATGGTGCTTCTCCCATTAATTTCCATGGGAAGCTCCCATAGTAATGAATGGAGGGAGGCAACACATGTGCGGTGCACCCTCCAGGACTTTGCGGCCTCCGTTCTAAGTATAGGTGCAGGTCCCAGAGGTGGTCCTAGCTAAATGCCCCAATGTCTGAGATGTGATTAACCCTTTAACATGACTTGTCAGTTCTATAACCAAGAAAGAGTTAAATATTTTGATTAATTATGCTGTTGTTGTAGTATGTTGTTAAATTTGTATCAATTAATATCTGGGCTAAAAGAAATAGGTCAGAATAAATATATTTATTATGAAGATTTTGAAAAATTGGGTTTTGTTTTCTTTAGTATAATGGTATATACTAAATCTGCTGCTTCGAAAATAGATGTTGATGACATCTGAGAGCCTTGCTCCCCCTACATAAAGAAAATTGGGAAATATCTGGGTCAATTTATCAGGATAAATGGAATATGATATTTAGTAATCTCCTCTCAGGGGGTCTTAAAATGTGACATGGCAGCTTAAAATTATCCCAGTGAAATCTGGCTTCCAAAACCCATATGGCGTTCCTTTTCTTCTGCGCCCTGCCATATGCCCATACAGCAGTTTACAACCACATATGGGGTGTTTCTGTAAACTACAGAATAAGGGCAATAAATATTGAGTTTTGTTTGGCTGTTAACCCTTGCTTTGTAAGCTGAAAAAAATGGATTAAAATGGAAAATCTGCCAAAAAAGTGAAATTAAATCTCCATTTCCCATTAATTCTTGTGGAACACCTAAAGGGTTAACAAAGTTTGTAAAATCAGTTTTGAATACCTTGAGGGGAGTAGTTTATATAATGGCGTCATTTTTGTGTGGTTTCTATTATGTAATCTTCACAAAGTGACTTCAGAATTGAACTGGTCCATAAAAAGTGGGGTTTGGAAATTTTCAGAAAAATGTCAAGATTTGCTTCTAAACTTATAAGCCTTCTAACGTCCCCAAAAAATAAAATGGCATTCATAAAATGATCCAAACATGAAGTAGACATATGGGGAAAGCAAAGTAATAACTATTTTGGAGGTATATTTAGAGTTGAGTGAACCCGAACTGTAAAGTTTGGGTTCGTACCGAACTTTAGGGTTTTCAGCACCCGGATGTAAAAATTTGGGTTCGGTGTTCAGCGATTTTTATGGCGCTTTTTGAAAGTCTGCAAAGCAGCCAATCAACAAGTGTCATACTACTTGCCCCAAAAGGCCATCACAGCCATCCCTACTATTGGCATGGCTGTGATTGGCCAACTGCAGCATGTGACCCAGCCTCTATTTAATCCAGAGTCACGTAGCGCCGCCCATCACTCTGCTCGGATTAGTGAGGGATAGGCTTCAGCTGCTGTGAGGGAGAGATCAGGGAGAAATCTTATGAAGAACTCCTTCTTTACTCAGCGATCTACAAATGTGTTTTGTGGGTGCAGTGCACAATTGTTCTAAGCCTGCCCTGAGCCAACTACTACTGAAAACAAACTTTTTTTCCTTCAGTTAGTCAATATCAATACATAATCGGCAGCCATTTTATGCAACGATATTGCACCCGTACAGGATATCTGCATGTCTGCAAGTCCAGAAATACTGCTTTGAGACACTGGGGTTAAAAAACAACAACTTTTTTTCATATAGTGCACATCTAGGATTATTGCTGCATAAGTGACTGTGAAATTTAGGCCAGAAATATAGCTTTCTCAAACTAGGGCATACTGGGGCGAAAAAAAAACACATGTTTCATATAGTGCACATCTGTGATTATAGGTGCATAAGTGAGTGTCACATTTAGGCCAGAAATACATCTGGGATTAGATATGCATAAGTGACTGTGAAATTTAGGCCACAAATACGGCTTTTTGCTTACTGGAACATACTGGGGTGAAAAAAAAACATCTGTTTCATATAGTGCACATCTAGGATTATAGGTGCATAAGTGAGTTTCACATTTAGGCCAGAAATACAGCTTTTTGCTTACTGGGGTTAAAAAACCCTCTGCTATACTGCACATTTGGGATTAGACATGCATAAGTGACAGTGAAATTTAGGCCACAAATACGTCTTTTTGCTTACTGGGGTAAAAAAAACTCTAATATACTGCACATCTGGGATTAGACGTGCATAAGTTACTGCGAAATTTAGGCCACAAATACCGCTGTCATATAGAGTAAAAAAATTTTTTTAGTGCAATACCCTACATACTTTTTTGGGGCGGTTAATTATTTTTAACAGACTTAACTACTTTTTACTTTGCTTGGTGAACGCTAACTATGAGGCAAACATCTAATAAGGGACGCGGTCATGTCACAGCTACACGTCCTACTGATCCTACTATCTCAGGTCCCAGTAGCCGCCAGAATCTACAGCGATATTTGGTCGGGCCTAATGCCGTTCTAAGGATGGTAAGGCCTGAGCAAGTACAGGCGCTAGTCAATTGAGTGGCCGACAGTGGATCCAGCACGTTCACATTATATCCCACCCAGTCTTCTGCAGAAAGCACACAGGTAGCGCCTGAAACCCATGCCCATCAGTCTGTCACATCACCCCCGTGCATATCGGGGAACCTGTCTGAGCCTCAAGTCATGAAGCAGTCTCTTATGCTGTTTGAAGACTCTGCTGGCAGGGTTTCCCAAGGGCATCAACCTAGCCCTTCCCCAGGGGTGGAAGACATAGAATGCACTGACGCACAACCACTTATGTTTCCTGATGAGGACATGGGAATACCACCTCAGCACGTCTCTGATGATGACGAAACACTGGCGCCAACTGCTGCGTCATTCTGCAGTGTGCAGACCGAAAAGGAGGTCAGGGAGGAAGACTGGGTGGAAGACAATGCAGGGGACGATGAGGTCCTAGACCCCACATGGAATAAAGGTCGTGCCACTGACTTTCAGAGTTCGGAGGAAGAGGCAGTGGTGAGACCGAGCCAACAGCATAGCAAAAGAGGGAGCAGGGTGCAAAAGCAGAGCAGCCATCGCCAAAACAGTTCGCCTGCTAATGGCCATCGTCACCAGGGACCAAGCACATCAAAGGCAGCTTCAAGGAGTTCCCTGGCATGGCACTTCTTCACACAATGTGCTGACGACAAGACCCGAGTGGTTTCCACGCTGTGCCATCAGAGCCTGAAGTGAGGCATTAACGTTCTGACCCTTCGTACAACCTGCATGACCAGGCATCTACACGAGAGACACGGGCTGCAGTGGAGTAAGCACCTTCAAAACCAGGCCCCTCCTGCTCCCCCGGCCTCTTCCTCCGCCTCTGGAGGAACATTGGCACCTGCCGCCCAGCAAACAGAGGATGTGCCACCAACAACACCACCTCCGTCACCAAGCATCTCCACCATGTCAAACGAAAGTGTTCAGCTCTCCATCTCACAAACCTTTGAGAGAAAGCGCAAATTCCCACCTAGCCACCCTCGATCCCTGGCCCTGAATGCCAGCATTTCTAAACTATTGGCCTTTGAAATGCTGTCATTCAGGCTGGTGGAGACGGACAACTTCAAACAGCTCATGTCGCTTTCTGTCCCACAGTATGTCGTTCCCAGCCACCACTACTTCTCCAGGAGAGCCGTGCTCTCCCTGCACAACCAAGTATCAGATAAAATCAAGTGTGCACTGCGCAACGCCATCTGTGGCAAGGTCCACCTAACCACAGATACGTGGACCAGTAAGCACGGCCAGGGACGCTATATCTTCCTAACTGCACACTGGGTAAATGTAGTGGCGGCTGAGCCCAAGGCGGAGAGCTGTTTGGCGCAAGTTCTTCCGCCACCAAGGATCTCAGGGCATCATTCTTTGCCTCCTCTTCCTACTCGGCTTCCTCCTCCTCTTCTACCACCTCCTCATCCGGTCAGCGACAGACCTTCACCACCAACTTCAGCACAGCCAGGGGTAAACGTCAGCAGGCCGTTCTGAAACTTATGTGCAGGAGTTGTGGCCCCACACAGTGCAGGAGTTGTGGCGGGGTATAGAACAACAGACCAACGAGTGGTTGCTGCCAGTGAGCCTCAAGCCCGGCCTGGTGGTGTGCGATAATGGGTGAAATTTCGTTGCAGCTCTGGGACTAGCCAGTTTGACGCACATCCCTTGCCTGGCACATGTGCTGAATTTGGTGGTGCAGAAATTCATTCACAACTACCCCAACATGTCTGAGCTGCTGCATAAAGTGCGGGTCGTCTGTGCGCTCTTCCGGTGTTCTCATCCTGTCGCCGCTCGACTGTCTGCTCTACAGCGCAACTTCGGCCTTCCCGCTTACCGCCTCATATGCGACGTGCCCACCAGGTGGAACTCCGCCTTGCACATGCTGGAGAGACCGTGCGAGCAGCAGCAGGCCATAGTGGAGTTTCAGCTGCAGCACGCACGTGTGAGTCGCACAGCGGAACAGCACCACTTCACCACCAATGACTGGGCCTCCATGCGAGACCTGTGTGCCCTGTTGCACTGTTTCGAGTACTCCACCAACATGACGCCGTTATCAGAATTACAATACCACTTCTATGTCTCCTTGAGAAAACACTTAGGGCGATGATGGAAGAGGATGTGGCACAGGACGAGGAGGAGGAAGAGGGGTCATCTCTAACACTTTCAGGCCAGTCTTTTAGAAGTGGCTCAGAAAGAGGATTTTTGCAACAGCAGAGGCCAGGTACAAATTTGGCCAGCTAGGGCCCATTACTGGAGGAGGATGGGGATGAAGCATGTTCACAGCGGGGTGGCATCCAACGCAGCTTGGGCCCATCACTGGTGTGTGGCTGGGGGGATATGGAGGACGCAGACGATACGCCTCCCACAGAGGACAGCTTGTCCTTACCTCTGGGCAGCCTGGCACACATGAGCGACTACATGCTGCAGTGCCTGTGCAACGACAGCAGAGTTGCCCACATTTTAATGTGTGCTGACTACTGGGTGGCCACCCTGCTGGATCTCCGTTACAAAGACAATGTGCCGTCCTTAATTCCCTCACTGGAGCATGATCGGAAGATGCGCGACTACAGGCACACGCTGGTAGACGCGCTCCTGAGAGTATTCCGGACTGATGCCGGGGGACAAGTGGAAGCACAAGGCGAAGGGGAGGAGAAAGAGGTCGCCAACACAGCTGTGTCAGCGCCAGCACCTCAGAAGGCAGGGTTAGCATGGCCGACATGTGGAAAAGCTTTGTCACCTCGCCGCAACAACCGGCCCCAACTGCTGATATGAAGCGTGTTAGCAGGAGACAGCATTTGAACATGGTGGAACAGTACCTGTGCACACGACTACACGTACTGACTGATGGTTCTGCCCCATTCAACTTCTGGGTCTCGAAATTGTCCACATGACCAGAGCTTGCCCTGTATGCCTTGGAGGTGCTGGCCTGCCCTGCAGCCAGTGTACTCTCTGAACGTGTATTTAGCACGGCAGGAGGAGTCATTATAGACAGACGCATCTGCCTGTCCACAGCCAACGTGGACAAGCTCACGTTCATTAAAATGAACCAGGCCTTGATCCCACAAGACTTTTCTGTACCTTGTGCAGAATAGACAGTTCTCAACCATCCATCCTTGAACTCAAGTGCACTTATTCCTTTTTTTTTTTTGTATGTCCCAATATTTTGGGGGGATACCCCTATGTAAAAATGCAAAATAACACACATCTCTGATGGCTACCTGTTCCTCCTTCGCCGCCGCTTCCACCTAGACCGCCACGTGAGCCTACACGGCCACATCCACCCATTCACCGCCTCCTCAACCTCATCCTCCTACATCATTCCTAATTTTTATTTTTTTAAGGTCTTTCATGTTTTTTTAATTAATTTCCCTATCCACATTTGTTTGCAGAGCATTTGCCATGCTCTTAAGCACATTTTGCTGCCTTTTGCAGCCCTCTAGGTCTTTCCAGGGCTATTTTAGAGCCATTTTAGTAGTCAAAAGTTCGGGTCCCCATTGACTTCAATGGGGTTCGGGTTCGGGTTCGGGTTCCCCGAATTTTTTTTTTCAAGTTCGGCCGAACCTTCCGAACCCAAACATCTAGGTGTCCGCTCAACTCTAATTACTATCTATTATAAAAAGTAGAGAAATTGAAATTTGGAAATTTTTTCAAATGTTTGGTAAATTTTGTATTTTTTTAAATAAAAATGAGATGTTTTATTTTTATATTTTACCACTGTCATGAAGTACAATATGTGAGGAGAAGACAATCTCAGAATGGCCTAGATAAGTAAAAGCACTTTAAAATTATTACCACATAAAGTGACACAATGCTAAAAGAAAGGTGAAAAATGGCACCAGACCTGAAAGGGTTAATAATCAAATGCTGAAGTTATTTTATATACATTTTAATGCTGTACAGAGACAGACAGCCTGCATTTCAGAGGGATAACTCAAGAAGAGGGACAGACTGGAGATTACACAATGAGAAGTTGAGCAGGAGGGCTGAGAACTGCATGTACACACAGCTATATCATTGGACTCTCTTCTAATAAAGAAAGTGAATATCTTGCAACTGGAATATTTTGCAACTGGAACATATCATGTAACTGGAACTGATGGAAAGTAACTTATATAATAAGTATATAAAAATAGTGTTTCATGCTGTATTATACTAACATAACAGGTAATGTTGGAAACACACTTTTAAAAGATTAATTTAATAATAAATTGTAATAGAGCTCTCTAAGGGTATGTTCACATGGTGGATTTCGATATTGTCAATGTTTCTAGTGTTTAGTGCTTCTAGTGTCAATGTTTCATAGTTTCTCACTATGGATGCCATGGACACCCACCAGGGGCGGATTAAGTGCATGATAGGCCCAGGGCTGTCTACCCAACTTGGGCACCTCCCTCCATTTTAGTTAACTTTTTTTGTATGAAGAGGCTGTGGTGCTTCGTGAGCACCACAGTCTCTTCCTAGGCCATATGACATCTCCAAAAAATATATAATAATACCCCAAATTGGGTCCTAAACGGAAAAGTTTTAAATACATAAAATTATAATAAAAAAAGACATGGAGGAGAATACAGCACCAAATACCTCTTACATCCAGGAGCATCTCCTGTCATGTAGACCTCTGTTAGACCGCCATGGCAAATTCTTTCAGCCGCATCTCGTCTCTACAGAGTTTGCTACACAGACACGTTAGATTTTTCAGTTTTTCCATCAACCTCCCCATCCTGGTGTCCCCACAGTGTTATCCTGCTGCCACTCCCAATACTGTGCCTGTGGTGCTCCCCAATGCTCCAGGTACTATACTGCTGAAAAAATAGTGACCCTAATAGACATAATTGGGGTCATTACCGTATTTTCCACCCTATAAGACACACCAGACCATAAGACGCACCTAGGTTTTTGAGGAGGAAAATAAGAAAAATATATATTTTTCAACCAAAAGGTGTGCTTTTGGTGGGTTTTGAACTAATGGTGGTCTGTGGATGACACTATTATGGGGGATCTGTTGAGGACACTTATGGGGGATCTGTGGGTGACACTGTGATGGGGGATCTGTGGGTGACACTGTTATGGGAGGATCTGTGGATGACACATATATAGCATCTTATGCTATGTGTCATCCACAGATCCCCTCCATAACAGTGTCCCTGTAGTGTGAATGACCCCCAATACAGGGGGTGGGGGTCGCATCTGGTTTTATAATGACAGCGGGGCCCGTGCAGTGACTGTATTCTACTACACGGACCCCACTCATTTTATATAATCTTATCTATAATTGTAGGCATTGTTAATATATAAAAATTCTGGGTAATCAGCGCCTGTAGCAGAGAGGAGGGAGGCCGGGCGCTGGCAGCGTGAGTCACTATATCATGCGCCCACACCACCTGCTTCAGTCATAAAGTGGGCGGCGCGTGACGTAGTGACTCATGCTGCCAGTGCCCGTCCTGCCTCCTCCCTGCTACTGAGCGCTTGTAAGTAATACAGGCACGGATTACCCAGAATATTTACATATTAACAATGCCTACAATTATAGATAAGATTATATACAGTGCCCGGGGCCCGTGTAGTAGAATACAGTCACTGCACGGGCCCCGCTGTCATTATAAAAGCAGGTGCCTGCCCCCAGCCCCTCCTCCCTCTCAGCTGATGCAACCGCCGTGCGGCATCGCGGCGTAACATTGAAAATTCGGCAAAATGCAGCATTTTACATTCTGCATTTCATCTGACTGTTTTATTAACCTTAGTGAATACAGTGGAGAAAAAAAATATTTAATAGCTTTGCTTTCTCCTCATCGCTCTCTGCAACTCCCCCCTCATTACTCTGTAAAGGGCCGACACCTTCAGATTTATACTTTTTACCATATATATCATTGAAGAACATTTTAGGGTTAGTTTTGCTCTCTCGTTCTCTAGTTTGGTTGCTTTTATTTATATTTTACATATTTTATTTTTTTCCTTATAGTTTTTCAGTCCTTCCTCGCTACCCTCCTGTTTTAGTGATTTAAATGCTTTCTTTTTGTCATTTTGTCATTTATTGTTTCTTAATCTTTTATTCTCTCTCACAATTAGATTTCAGGTTGCTTTTAAAAATATCCAATTTTGTCACTGTATTTTTATTTTTAAGGACTTTGTCCCAGTTAGTTAGGCTTATGTCCTCTCTTAGCTAAATTTAGCCTTTTTTAAGTTTGGTATTTTTGTTTCTCCCTGAAGAAACACTCTTTTGAATGACAATTGGAAGGTTATTACTTTATGGTCACTATTTCCCAGGTGTCCCCCGAACTGCACATCTGTTGTTCTGTCAGGTGTGGGGATTCACTCTGGTAGGCAGGGTAAGCGGACGTAGAACAGAGGCAAAAAAACTAACAGTTTGTAAAGCAAAACTTCAGTGTTTATTCACACACAAGGCAAAAACAAAGCAACATTTTTCAGTGTTAGTTCGCACAAAGGAAAGTCCACAGAACCCAAAAATTTGCCTTGCTGACGGTGCCATCTCCAGCGATCCACAACAGGCTTTAGGGGGGCTCGTTTCCCCAGTGTGCAGCTCTCAGCCCTCTAGCACGACACCATGCCTCAGATCCCAAAACAGAGACACCTTGCTGCTGAGCCCAACTGTCCCTTAAGGACAGCTAGGTGTTGTCAAAACCCAGACCGGCACTTAAAATCCAGTCCAGTGTTTGACCCCAACTGGCTGCAAATCAGCCCAGCAGCACACACTGGGAGGAAAATACCTGTCCGCCCAGACCATACCTTTCACTGTGTCACATCCCCCCCCCCTCCCCTTTGTTCAACCCTGAGAGGAAACCAAACAATGTACTCGGGACAGGGCATCCGTGTTTCCCTGTAACCGGCCTGCCCTGTGTTCCACTGTAAATTTAAAGTTCTGTAGGGAAAGAAACCATCTAGGAACCTGGGCATTTCTGTCTTTGGCCTGGCTCATCCACTTGAGAGGGGAGTGGTCGGTCACCAAGCGGAATTTTCTCCCCAACAAATAATAGCAGAGAGACTCGAGTGCCCACTTGATAGACAGGCACTCTCTCTCCACTATACTGTACCTGGTATCGGCTGGGGTGAGCTTACGGCTGGAGAAGACAACGAGATGCTCCTCCCTGTTGACTTCCTGGGACAGTACAGCACCGTGGCCTACTTCGGAGGTATCTGTCTGCACTATCTGTACTATAAATTCCTGCTTGAAGTCGGCAGTCACCAAAACCGGGGACCCACACAGGGCCGATTTCAAAGCGGAGAATGCCTCTTCCACCCGATCATTCCAGCGAACCATTGCGGACTTATGTCCCTTCAAGAGCCCTGTCAATAGCGTGGCTATCGTAGCAAAGTGGGAGACAAACCTCATCTAATAGCCCTCTATCCCCAGGAACGACTTTACTTGCCTAGATGTGACAGGTCGGGGCCAATTCCATATTGCCTCTATTTTGTTTACTTGGGGTTTGATGACGCCGCGTCCAATGACATACCCTAGGTATTTAGTCTCCTCTAACCCTAGCGCACATTTCTTTGGGTTGGCTGTTAGTCCAGCCTTCGGAAGGGAGTCCATAACGGCCTGTACTTTGGGCAGGTGACTCTCCCAGTCGGTACTGTGTATGACAATATCATACAGGTAAGCCGAGGCGTATCGACGATGTGGAAGAAGCACAATGTCCATTAGACGTTGAAAAGTGGCGGGGGCCATGCAGCCCAAAGGGTAACACCTTATATTGATACAGCCCCTCAGGCGTGATGAAGGCAGTTTTCTCTTTGGCAGCCTCTGTTAAGGGCACCTGCCAGTACCCTTTTGTGAGGTCCAAAGCAGAAAAATACAGTGCTTGTCCTAACTTCTCGATTAGCTCATGTACCCGGGGCATTGGATATGCATCGAATTTAGATATTTCGTTCAGCTTACGAAAATCGTTACAAAATCATAAAGTCCCGTCCGGCTTGGGTATTAAGACTATAGGACTGGCCCACTCACTTTTAGACTCCTCGATGATGTCTAGCCGCAGCATTAGAGATGGCTTGTTGTCGAGCCTCGGGTACCCGGTATGGCTTTAACCAGACTTTTTGGGGGGTTCAGCCAGCACAACCCTGTATGCAGGTGCACATTGAGGCGACCTTGACGTGGTAAGTGGCTTATTACGCTTTGGCCAAAATGTACACCAATGCCTCATTCAACATCCAGCATAGAGGCAGGGCAGAGTGCTGGTTGCAGAGTGCGATTGCATTTGTGTTTTTGCATTTTTAACCATACTTTGTTTGTGGAAAACCAGCACTCTTCACCTGGTAGTACACTTAAAAAGCAATGTAGACAAATTGGTTGGTTGCATTTATTAAATATCAATATCGATAGTATAGGGTATATTATATTGAGAGAGGGGATCGTATACATACATTCATAGGAATGGGATTACAGGTAGTCCTTCAGCTGTGATTTCCACCTTTAATGGTTTGCTGACACTCTGATGGATTGATATCCTGTGTGAACAGTTTGTAGATAGGTGAGGTAACAATAAGAAAAAATAAGGTAAAAATAAGGCAAAATAAATGTTTGTTACTTGTAGTAGATCCCTGTTAGGGATTCCTGGCCAGTCACTGTTAATGGTAGTAATAAAAGAAAAAAAGGGGGGGTCAGTAGAATGCTGCACCTAGTGTGGCGTCCCACATGGTGAGAAGGGCTGCACCCTGACTGTAATTTACCTTCTTTGTAAGGTGCGAGTGTCCCGGCTGTTGGTGCGCCCTTACTGCGCTCCGTGCTGGCCGCTCGGACGTTTCGGCGTCCCACGTGGATGTGACGTCACCTGTATGGTGTCTCACATGTCTTCACTACGTTTGGTTCGCTATTGCTGTATAGCGATCTTTTTGATCCAATAGGAGGGTAAAGTCAGTTGATTGGAAGCGCTTCCAGGATGATATGCAAGCGGGTTTGTGGGGGAATCACCATACGCGTTCCGAAGCTCTGAGCTGCCTCCTTCATCAATTTTCTTCTATTACTAGCATTAACAGTGACTGGCCAGGAATCCCTAACAGGGAAGTACTACAAGTAACAAACATTTACCTTGCCTTATATTTACCTTATTTGTTTTTTTTGCTACCTCACCTATCTACAAACTGTTCACACGGGATATCAATCCATCAGAGTGTCAGCAAACCATTGAAGGTGGAAATCACCGTTGAATGACTACCTGTACTCCCATTTTTATATTTCACATTCTATATTTTATTGTTCATTTTTTCAATTTTGACGTCTTTTTATGAAAAAGTACGCTCTTTAAGCGTACTACCTGGTGAAAAGTGATGGTTTTCCACAAACATTTTTATTGCATACTCTCCTTTCCATTGTATTGGCCAGGTGAGCCACCAGCAACCGATTTTCATTTTAACCAGACTTTTGCCTGAGGCTCAGTGACAATGTCATGCTGGATTGCGGAAGTGCATCCAGGGAGGTCCAAAAACACATTAGCATTCCGACTAACGAAATCCCCGGCCTCCTGAGCCTGTTTAAAGGAGAGGCTGTCAGCAATTTTTATTGTGGCAACCACTTCCCTTGCATCAGACAGAGGGGCCAGAACCTATTTGCCTAAAAAACCCGGCCGCGGGCTGTCTTCAGTACAGATCTCCCATTATTTCCAAGGTTGGTCGCCGACCTGGTTGGTGTACCTTGTAATTTAACTCTCCAACTTTCTCGAGTACCTTGTAGGGCCCCTGCCACCTAGCCAGAAACTTACTGTCCACAGTCGGTACCAGAACCAAAACCTGATCACCCGGGTAAAAGATCCGGGCTCAGGCCTGCCAATTATAGATCCGACTTTGTGCTTGCTGAGTTGCCTCCATATGCTCCCTAACAAGAGTTAACACTGTCTCTATCCGTTCTTGCATCTGGGTAATGTACTCAAGAATACTTTTATGCAGAGTAGGTTGCTGTTCCCACGGCCTCTTTGGCTACGTCCAACAAAACCACGAGGATGTCTTCCATATAGCAGTTTAAAGGGCAAAAACCCAGTAGAGGCCTGGGGTACCTCTCGCACAGCGAACATGAGATAGGGCAAAATAAGGTCCCAATCCTTCCAATTTTTAACATGGTTTTTAGCGTTTTGTTAAACCTCTCTACCAGACCACCCGTTTGCGGATGGTACACGGACGCCTGTAACTGTATAATATGCAGCAACTTACAGAGCTCCCTCATGACATAAAAGGGGTCCCCTGGTCAGTCAGAACCTCTTTAGGTAGCCCCACTCAGGAGAACATCTCCATTAGGTCCTTAGCTATACGTTTAGCCAATGTATGTCACAGTGGCACCACCTTGGGTACCGAGTGGCGTATTCTAAGACAACCAAGATGTGTTGGAGTCCTCTAGCGAACTTCAGCACTGGGCATACGAAGTCCATAGCGATTCACTCAAACGGTACGTCGATGATCAGGAGAGGTACCAAGGGACTATTGAAAAGCTGCTGGGGGCTAGTTGCCTGCCAGGTTGTGCAAGACTTACAGAATTCATCCACCTCCCTAAACACACTGGGCCAGTAAAACCGTTGTAGTATCCGGTCCTGTGTTTTCTGCATTCCCAGATGACCCCCAACTGTTCAATAGGTTCACCCCGCAGCTGGACATATGAACGAATCACAAAATGGGGGAACACGGACTCTGCCCCAGCTTGTTGTGGTTCACATCTATTAATACATTTTCCCAGGCTCAGGATAAGGTTGGGTCCCAGTGTTGTGCAGTACCAAAATTATCCCCTGAGACATTGAGGTCTGCCAGCACAGGCCCCCGCGGCAAGTCCTCCACGTCTCCCTCCATTACACTTCTTTTTATACATTAGTGGGCTGCCTTGCCTGACCCCTGTACAGGCTGTACCTATCGTATGTCTGCCATTGATGCTGAAAAAGTTCAGCTAATTAGGTGACAATAGTGTTTCTATGTCACAGTAATTTCAGCAGGAATGTCTATTGTGCAACACATAATCAAAAGCAAATAAATGACTGGCTCCGATAATAACCTCTGAACTTTCCACAAGCCATGAAGAATACCTCAGAGTATAGAAGACAAAGTGATAATGTGAATGGAAATTTTAAAAACTAGAATGTAGGTGTAGAGCAGTTCTATGTAAAGCAAAGCAGTTAAGGTTAAGTAAATGTAGCTGCAAACAGAGTCTCCAATATTATTATTTTTTTTAAGTGATCATGTGTATCAAAGAGCTAAATCATGTGTATGCTTCTTTCAGCTCCATAAACATGGGATTCATAGGTTTCCTTCAATATAACACTGACAGACAATAATGCTTTGAAATATTATGTATTCAAAAGCACTATGTAAAGTTGCCCAAATGGTGAAATCTGGTAAAGCAATAAGGCTACTTTCACACTAACGTTAGTTTGTCCGGCAGGGGAACAGCCTGCCAGATCCGTACTAACGATTGCACACGTGTGTGTCACGACCATGGTTATGGCCGTGACTCCTGAACCGCATGCAGTTGCCTGCGGTCTGGTTTTGTTGTCAATCACAGGTGAGGGCTGAAGTATGTTGCCTCACCTGTGGTTGCCGCTGGCAACATAAGATATGTGGCAGTATAGCAGCCTGAGCTGGTGCTAGGTAGCTTGCTGTAATGTGCATGCGGTTGCACCTGGCAACCTCTCTTTGTTAGGTGTGCCTTTTGTGTGTTTGGTGTGCACGGGGTTTATGTATGTGTGTACTTTCCCCTTCACGTGCGGTTGTTTGCGGCAACGTGTTGTTTGTTTACATGTGGTGGCAGTGTCTCGGCCTTTTGGCTGGCTCCCAGGACATGGTTGCCACGCATGTCGTTGCCGGCGGTAACAGCTGCAGTGTGATAGTTTGTACACTTCCCCTTTATGTGCCTGTCTTCCCTTGTCTGGTATTGGAAGGGTTAATTCCCTTCCTAGTGTGTGAGCACTGGGTGTGTCTGTGTGGGTGTGGCTACATGGGCTATTTAGCCTCAGTTGAGACCTGAAGTCTGAGGGGTACTCCAGGCATGTTGCTGGAGTCATCCTCCTGGTCTATTACCATCTGCCAGTGAGGGCCACCCTTGTGGTCATAAAAGTTATGTTACATGGTGTTATGAAGGTGTGTGTTTGGTCTCCTTGTTATTACAGCTTATGGTCCTGGGTTCCTGTGTGATGTGTGGTGTGTTCACCATATCTTGTGGACAGCAGCGCTTCTGCATGGGTTCCAGGCTTTGTGTCTGAGGTAGGTAGGTGTTACTTGTTGCATTTACCTGCCATTGCCATAAGCTGTTCATGTTTCCCTTTTTATGTAGCTTGGCCAGTGAGACTCCTGTTCCTACGTGTCTAGGAGGAACAGGTCGTCTTACCCTGCTCCTAGTCCAGGGCCACCCTGAGGGCTAGTAGGAATATTAGGTTACGGAGTATGAGCCCTCCTACCATCAGGGTCGGCTCATACTGCTAGGAGACAGGGTCAGAATTAGGGATTGATAGGAGGTGACCTGCTCCCTGATTCCTGTCCTGGCCTTGCATCGACCTTGCATCGACCATCCATCTTCTGGCATCGCACAGCTGAGGGTTTTTTCCATCCTCAGCCATGACGGTGTGCTTCCGGAAGTCTGGCCCCATTCACTATAATAAATGCCAGACAAACCTAACGCTGGTGTAAAAGTAGCCTCCCACATTCAATCGGCTGAATTCTATAGAAAGATTGGAGAAAGTCTGTGTCAGACACCTGTGACAGTGGCTTATCTTGCAGGAGAACAAAAGGTTAAGGTGACATCATCTGTCCGGAAACAGCCGAGATCTCCATACATATTAACATCCTTATGCTTTACATGTAAGGTGCTGGGAGGGTCTTTAAAAATGTTTTAAATGGCAGACATCTGGGGCTAATGTCAATCGCAGACTTTTAAGCCCTGTGGGGACTCGCTCTGCTAGAAAGGATTAGCGGACGCAGTATAGAGGCAACAACAAATTATTTGGATCAAACGGTTCAGTGTTTTATTCACACTTTAGGCAAGTGACAAAACAAGCAGTTATATTCAAACAAAAAGTCACCTTGCGGTGTTGGTGGTACTTCACACCATGCAGCAATTCTGCCTCAAAGAGTCCTTGCTGATAGCGGCACAACCTGTTTTCACGCCAAACAGGTAGCAACCCTTCATCCAAACAAAAGGCTCCCAGATCCCAACACAGAAACATGGCTCCTGGCAGCTGCCTATTTAAGGACAACCAGGTGCTGCCAAAACACGGACCGGCATTTAAAATCTGGTCCGGTATTTGAACTCACCTGGCTGTAAATGCAGCACATGCTGGGAGGAAAATACCTGTTTTCCCAGACCAAACCTCTCACTGTGTCACAGCCCCCATATGGTCAAATGTAACGTCAGATTCTGTGAGCTAAAAAACTTGTGAGTGTGCAGTCCCGAACATGAAAAAGCTCCCACTAGTGGCAATCAAGGGAACTGAATATTGTGTGTGGCAGACTCGGTCCTCCTGAATGATCCAAGGTTGCTGCAGATATGTTTTTATGGATATCCTGCCTCTGGCAGGGCTCCATAGGAACATGATGAAATTCTCACAATGCTAATGCATTGTAGTCTATGAGAGAAGCAATCTAATAATTGCTTTTTCAGGTTCCCTAAGGAAAGTATTAAAAACTGTAATAAAAAAAAAAAAATCTGCTGCTCCTATCATGTACAGTGTCTGGAGATGACATTCTCCCATTAGAGCACAAATAAATTCAATAAACAGCATCTAGGACTGTCCACCTATTATTTTACCTAAACTACAGTATATCTCTAAGCAAACATCATTGTGGTAAAACAGAAGTATTTGGAAAGCAGATACAACACTGCCACCTAGAGAAGTGCTGAGAAACAACTTAAAACAATTGAATACTACTTTTTTCTTGTCCTGACTTGGTTTATTTCATGCACTCAGAATACTTTTTACATATTATAAATGCTTGTAATTTGTACTGTTTGCTTGGCCTTTACATTGTAATAAGAAAATGTGATGGTCAACCATGACATTTTTTTCTCTCTCACAGAGATAACAGAACTATTGAAAACCTTGTACAGGTCCTTCTAAAAAAAAATAGCATATTGTGATAAAGTTCATTATTTTCTGTACTGTACTGATAAACATTAGACTTTCATATATTTTAGATTCATTACACACCAACTGAAGTAGTTCAAGCCTTTTATTGTTTTAATATTGATGATTTTGGCATACAGCTCATGAAAACCCCAAATTCCTATCTAAAAAAATTAGCATATCATGAAAAGGTTCTCTAAACGACCTATTAACCTAATCATCTGAATCAACTAATTAACTCTAAACACCTGCAAAAGATTCCTGAGGCTTTTAAAAACTCCCAACCTGGTTCATTACTCAAAACCGCAATCATGGGTAAGACTGCCGACCTGACTGCTGTCCAGAAGGCCATCATTGACACCCTCAAGCAAGAGGGTAAGACACAGAAAGAAATTTCTGAACGAATAGGCTGTTCCCAGAGTGCTGTATCAAGGCACCTCAGTGGGAAGTCTGTGGGAAGGAAAAAGTGTGGCAGAAAACGCTGCACAACGAGAAGAGGTGACCGGACCCTGAGGAAGATTGTGGAGAAGGACCGATTCCAGACCTTGGGGGACCTGCGGAAGCAGTGGACCGAGTCTGGAGTAGAAACATCCAGAGCCACCGTGTACAGGCGTGTGCAGGAAATGGGCTACAGGTGCCGCATTCCCCAGGTCAAGCCACTTTTGAACCAGAAACAGCGGCAGAAGTGCCTGACCTGGGCTACAGAGAAGCAGCACTGGACTGTTGCATGTCATTCGGAAATCAAGGTGCCAGAGTCTGGAGGAAGACTGGGGAGAGGGAAATGCCAAAATGCCTGAAGTCCAGTGTCAAGTACCCACAGTCAGTGATGGTCTGGGGTGCCATGTCAGCTGCTGGTGTTGGTCCACTGTGTTTTATCAAGGGCAGGGTCAATGCAGCTAGCTATCAGGAGATTTTGGAGCACTTCATGCTTCCATCTGCTGAAAAGCTTTATGGAGATGAAGATTGCATTTTTCAGCACGACCTGGCACCTGCTCACAGTGCCAAAACCACTGGTAAATGGTTTACTGACCATGGTATTACTGTGCTCAATTGGCCTGCCAACTCTCCTGACCTGAACCCCATAGAGAATCTGTGGGATATTGGGAAGAGAAAGTTGAGAGACGCAAGACCCAACACTCTGGATGAGCTTAAGACCGCTAGCGAAGCATCCTGGGCCGCCATAACACGTCAGCAGTGCCACAGGCTGATTGCCTCCATGCCACGCCGCATTGAAGCAGTCATTTCTGCAAAAGGATTCCCGACCAAGTATTGAGTGCATAACTGAACATAATTATTTGAAGGTTGACTTTTTTTTGTATTAAAAACACTTTTCTTTTATTGGTCGGATGAAATATGCTAATTTTTTGAGATAGGAAATGTGGGTTTTCATGAGCTGTATGCCAAAATCATCAATATTAAAACAATAAAAGGCTTGAACTACTTCAGTTGTGTGTAATGAATCTAAAATATATGAAAGTCTAATGTTTATCAGTACATTACAGAAAATAATGAACTTTATCACAATATGCTAATTATTTTAGAAGGACCTGTATAGTTACACGTTGTCCTCTGTTTTTCATTAACTTTCAAACATTATTTGCACATCTGCCACTATGGCAACATTTACTATATTATTTCAATGAGATTTGGGATTATTATTTCTTACTGGTGGTGATTAAAGGGGCTGTCCAATCTCACTATTTCCAAGGCAAGATAGGACTGAGTGCTGGCCTTAGGGTACTTTCACACTAGCGTTTTTGCTGGATCCGGAAGGCCATTTGCATCCATTTGAACAGATCCGGTTGTATTATCTTTAACATATTTTTAACATTGCCAAAACTGATCTGTTTTGAACTCCATTGAAAGTCAATGGTGGACGGATCAGTTTTCTATTGTGTCAGAGAAAATGGATCTGTCCCCATTGACTTGCATTGGGGGTCATGACGGATCCCAGGATGGAAAGAAAACCGCAGCATGCTGCGGCTTTCTCTCTGGTCTGAGAAAGGAACGGAATGCATTTTGGAGCATTCCGTTCACTTCAGTTTTGTCCCCACTGACAATGAATGGGGACAAAATTGAAGCGTTTTTTTTAACGTTATTGAGCCCCTATGACAGAACTCAATACGGGAAAACTTTAACACTACTGTGAAAGTACCCTTAGGTGGCCGGGTTTACGAAAACCGCCAAGCAGGCCGGCTTCGCTGTTTCTTCAACTCTCATTGTAGCAAATGAGAGCTATGTAAACAGCATAGCAGAACAAGCTACACTGCTTCTGTGAATCCCATGAATGATACAGTCTCCAGTATTATCCTATGATCTACATTTATATTGTATTGTAGACCTGTGTGCGTTCCCAGGGTGGAGCTCTTTCTTGTCTGTCCTCTGCTCTTATTTTATCCTGTTAATGGCATCACATTTTTTGCTTTCATTCATGTAAATTTTATCATGTCCTAATAAATATATATTTTTATATTCTGATACTATGAGCATCATTTTCTTGTGTTTCTGTTATCCCCCTTGACTTCAAGCCTAACTTGAAGAAGGCGCCAACAGACATTAAAACTGCGATTTTAACAAATATAAGGAGACAGAATGAGGAAAGAAAATCATGATTAGCAACACACTGGGGGATACTTTAAGGTACTGTGGTTGGTTTAATAAGTGTTTTCCAGGTGATAGGTTTCCTTTAAGTGTAATGTGATTTTGTATATGCTGTGAACAAGAGCACAATGTGTGTTCGAAAAATGTAAGCAAAATGGACTACACTGTACAATGTTTTTATAAAATTGAGCCCCTATGACAGAACTCAATACGGGAAAACTTTAACACTAGTGTGAAAGTACCCTTAGGTGGCCGGGTTTACGAAAACCGCCAAGCAGGCCGGCTTCGCTGTTTCTTCAACTCTCATTGTACCAAATGAGAGCTATGTAAACAGCATAGCAGAACAAGCTACACTGCTTCTGTTAATCCCATGAATGATACAGTCTCCTTCCTTCTTTGGCATTTGGCTGTTTTCACTGACATTTTTTGAGGATACTTGATTGGTTTTATTAGTATTTTTAACACTTTGCAATATTTTCAAAGACTTATCTGCATCAGACATGTCAGTATTCGAATCTGACGCGTACCACTCTGTTGATGTAAGACTGACATGATCAATTAGGTCTCATTTTGTTTTGTTTTCTTTCTATATTTTAGGTATTTAAAGAGGACCTTTCACTAGAATAAAACATCTAAACTAACTATACAGACATGGAGAGCGGCGCCCAGGGATCTCCCTGCACTTACTGTTATACCTGGGCGCCGCTCCGTTCTCCCGGTATAGCCGCCGGTATCTTCATATGTTAGGCTCCACCCAGGGGAACCTGCCGGTGTCTCATTCTCCCATGCTGTAGCGCTGGCCAATCGCAGCGCTCAGCTCATAGCCTGAGAGAGAGAAAAAGCATCATTCTAGTGAAAGATCCTCTTTAAATATTTATGTTTATTGCTATGTTTCCAATTATCAACACAATCTTATTCTTAATACAGTGTTTCTTTGATACTCAGAGTAGCCAAATTAGCCTGCAGCTACCTTCTACCATTTAATAAATAATACTGCATTTATAGTCCTTCATTGTTAATGGCTGCAGGGAACCTTTAAACAGGGGCTGTTGCTGGTATGCAGCTTCACTGGTTAGGTGGGGGACAATATGCAAATTATTGTTGTTCTGGCCTGCAATCTCCTGCAAGTTTTTTAACAGTAAACACAAAATATTAATCAGCTCTGGCATACCCACTTCTCCAACCCCAGCACTCTCCTGACCTACATGTGGGAGCCCTTCTTTTACCATCTGCCTTTCCTTATTTTCCACATCATCTAATATCAATGAGACTATGTCATCAGGAACATCCAGCTCCTCCTCTCTGTGCATCTTGCTGATATTTCAAGGACAAGGAGACTTTGAAGGATGATTTGGAAGAAGAAAATCCAGCAGAAGATGAGGATGGTCATCATTTGGACCAGGCCACCCTAAAGGGTGTGTAGTGCCCTGGAGCAGGGGTATATTTATAAAATAAAATAAAAAGAAGACAAGCAATATTATACATCTAATGAATAATGTATTTTTAATGCTGAAGAATCAAAGCAGCTGAATGAATATTGTGGATCCAAGATGGTAACTTTTATATCGTGTCAATTCTGACTTGAATTAATTGGTATGCAGGAATAGTTTTTTACTCAAACACTGGGAATTTCATATATATTGGTCCCCAGGTTTGACATCTTTGTAGACTTAGGTCATGCCAAAGGCAGAGAATAATAGGATGCCTGTCAGTGTTAGGCTGACATGTCTAATACACTGTAATATACTACATAACAACTAGACTTGTCTCGTGCCGCCATCCTCCAGACAGGCATGTTCTATCTCTTTGCAGGTTGCATCCTTTTCATCAGCCAGGCCCCTCCTCCAGTGCCCGTGGAGCATACCATGCATACTCCCTCAGGGTATTAGAGGGCTATAGTGCGCCCAAATCACCTACCAATGGCTGGTAACCAGTTAATATCTTAGCCACTTTTCACAGTGGGAAGGTGCCTGACCAATAGCTTCTTAGTTTGCCATTTCCCTGATTTCTCTGCAACTACTGAATCCTTTGCACATTTATTGACAGGGCCAGTTATGGAAAACGCCATCTTGCCTGGCCCTATCAATGAAAGTACAGAGGGTAAAGCAGTTGCAGAGAGAGCTAAGCCTCTATGAGTAACAGCAATGTCACCGTTGCTCCTAGAGGCTCATTTGCATATATTAAAACATAATTTTCCCCTGAAATTCTGGCACATATGAACATGGGACCAACACAGATGCCTTCAGCTGCCAAGCACATATTCAACAGGTCAGCCAGTCTCATGGGTACAAATTTCAGTTTGTTTTTCTATTGAGTGGTACAGTTTATAGGTCACATTAAAGGTGGGAAAAGTTCTGAAATTATTTATCTTTGTTTCATTTTTTTTACAGCACAGAAACCTGACATTTTAAAAAGGGTGTGTAGACTTTTTATATCCACTGTATATATACACACATTTCAAATCACCCCCCTTTAACCGCTTGCCGCCACGCTAACGCCGAAAGGCGTCATCGCGGCGGCTCTCCCAGGTCACACTAACGCCAATAGGCGTCATCTCGCGAGACGCGAGATTTCCTGTGAACGCGCGCACACAGGCGCGCGCGCTCACAGGAACGGAAGGTAAGCGAGTGGATCTCCAGCATGCCAGCGGCGATCGCTCGCTGGCAGGCTGGAGATCCGAATTTTTTAACCCCTAACAGGTATATTAGACGCTGTTTTCATAACAGCGTCTAATATACCTCCTAGCTGGTCCTCTGGTGGTCCCTTTTGTTAGGATCGACCACCAGAGGACTCAGGTAGGTCAGTACAGTCGCACCAAACACCACACTACACTACACTACATCCGTCACTTATTAACCCCTTATAAACCCCTGATCACCCATGATCACCCCATATAAACTCCCTGATCACCCCCCTGTCATTGATCACCGCCCTGTCATTGATCACCCCCCTGTCAGGCTCCGTTCAGACGTCCGTATGATTTTTACGGATCCACGGATACATGGATCGGATCCGCAAAAAGCATACGGACGTCTGAATGGAGCCTTACAGGGGGGTGATCAATGACAGGCGGGTGATCACCCATATACACTCCCTGATCACCCCCCTGTCATTGATAACCCCCCTGTAAGGCTCCATTCAGCCGTCAGCATGCGTTTTGTGGATCCGATCCATGTATCCATGGATCCGTAAAAAATCATGCGGATGTCTGAATGGAGCCTTACAGGGGGGGTGATCAGTGACAGGGGGGTGATCACCCTGATCACCCCTGTCATTGATAACCCCCCTGTAAGGCTCCATTCAGACGTCCGCATGCGTTTTGTGGATCCGATCCATGTATCCATGGATCCGTAAAAAATCATGCGGATGTCTGAATGGAGCCTTACAGGGGGGGTGATCAGTGACAGGGGGGTGATTACCCTGATCACCCCCTGTCATTGATAACCCCCCTGTAAGGCTCCATTCAGACGTCCGCATGCGTTTTGTGGATCCGATCCATGTATCCATGGATCCGTAAAAAATCATGCGGATGTCTGAATGGAGCCTTACAGGGGGGGTGATCAGTGACAGGGGGGTGATCACCCTGATTACCCTGATCACCCCCTGTCATTGATAACCCCCCTGTAAGGCTCCATTCAGACGTCCGCATGCGTTTTGTGGATCCGATCCATGTATCCATGGATCCGTAAAAAATCATACGGACGTCTGAATGGAGCCTTACAGGGGGGTGATCAATGACAGGCGGGTGATCACCCATATACACTCCCTGATCACCCCCTGTCATTGATCACCCCCCTGTCATTGATCACTCCCCTGTAAGGCTCCATTCAGACGTCCGCATGATTTTTACGGATACATGGATCGGATCCGCAAAACACATGCGGACGTCTGAATGGAGCCTTACAGGGGGTGATCAATGACAGGCGGGTGATCACCCATATACACTCCCTGATCACCCCCCTGTCATTGATAACCCCCCTGTAAGGCTCCATTCAGACGTCAGCATGCGTTTTGTGGATCCGATCCATGTATCCATGGATCCGTAAAAAATCATGCGGATGTCTGAATGGAGCCTTACAGGGGGGGTGATCAGTGACAGGGGGGTGATTACCCTGATCACCCCCTGTCATTGATAACCCCCCTGTAAGGCTCCATTCAGACGTCCGCATGCGTTTTGTGGATCCGATCCATGTATCCATGGATCCGTAAAAAATCATGCGGATGTCTGAATGGAGCCTTACAGGGGGGGTGATCAGTGACAGGGGGGTGATTACCCTGATCACCCCTGTCATTGATAACCCCCCTGTAAGGCTCCATTCAGACGTCCGCATGCGTTTTGTGGATCCGATCCATGTATCCATGGATCCGTAAAAAATCATGCGGATGTCTGAATGGAGCCTTACAGGGGGGGTGATCAGTGACAGGGGGGTGATCACCCTGATTACCCTGATCACCCCCTGTCATTGATAACCCCCCTGTAAGGCTCCATTCAGACGTCCGCATGCGTTTTGTGGATCCGATCCATGGATCCGTAAAAAATCATGCGGATGTCTGAATGGAGCCTTACAGGGGGGGTGATCAGTGACAGGGGGGTGATCACCCTGATTACCCTGATCACCCCCTGTCATTGCTAACCCCCCTGTAAGGCTCTATTTAGACGTCCGCATGCGTTTTGTGGATCCGATACATGTATCCATGGATCCGTAAAAAATCATGCGGATGTCTGAATGGAGCCTTACAGGGGGGGTGATCAGTGACAGGGGGGTGATCACCCTGATTACCCTGATCACCCCCTGTCATTGATAACCCCCCTGTAAGGCTCCATTCAGACGTCCGCATGCGTTCTGTGGATCCGATACATGTATCCATGGATCCGTAAAAAATCATGCGGATGTCTGAATGGAGCCTTACAGGGGGGGTGATCAATGACAGGGGGGTGATCAGGGAGTCTATATGGGTGATCACCCCCCTGTCATTGATCACCCCCCTGTCATTGATCACCCCCCCCCCCCCTGGTAAGGCTCCATTCAGACATTTTTTTTGGCACAAGTTAGCGGAAATTTTTTGTTTGTTTTTGTTTTTGTTTTTTCTTACTAAGTCTCATATTCCACTAACTTGTGTCAAAAAATAAAATCTCACATGGACGCACCATACCCCTCACGGAATCCAAATGCGTAAACATTTTTAGACATTTATATTCCAGACTTCTTCTCACGCTTTAGGGCCCCTAAAAAGCCAGGGCAGTATAAATACCCCACATGTGACCCCATTTCGGAAAGAAGACACCCCAAGGTATTCCGTGAGGGGCATATTGAGTCCATGAAAGATTGAAATTTTTGTCCTAAGTTAGCGGAAAGTGAGACTTTGTGAGAAAAAAACAAAAAAAAAACAATATCTGCTAACTTATGCAAAAAAAAAAAATATTCTAGGAACTCGCCATGCCCCTCATTGAATACCTTGGGGTGTCTTCTTTCCAAAGTGGGGTCACATGTGGGGTATTTATACTGCCCTGGCTTTTTAGGGGCCCGAAAGTGTGAGAAGAAGTCTGGGATCCAAATGTCTAAAAATGCCCTCCTAAAAGGAATTTGGGCCCCTTTGCGCATCTAGGCTGCAAAAAAGTGTCACACATGTGGTATCGCCGTACTCAGGAGAAGTTGGGGAATGTGTTTTGGGGTGTCATTTTACATATACCCATGCTGGGTGAGAAAAATATCTTGGTCAAATGCCAACTTTGTATAAAAAAATGGGAAAAGTTGTCTTTTGCCAAGATATTTCTCTCACCCAGCATGGGTATATGTAAAATGACACCCCAAAACACATTCCCCAACTTCTCCTGAGTACGGCGATACCAGATGTGTGACACTTTTTTGCAGCCAAGGTGGGCAAAGGGGCACATATTCCAAAGTGCACCTTTCGGATTTCACCGGCCATTTTTTACACATTTTGATTGCAAGGTACTTCTTACACATTTGGGCCCCTAAATTGCCAGGGCAGTATAACTACGCCACAAGTGACCCCATTTTGGAAAGAAGACACCCCAAGGTATTCCGTGAGGGGCACGGCGAGTTCCTAGAATTTTTTATTTTTTGTCACAAGTTAGCGGAAAATGATGATTTTTCTTTTTTTTTCTTTTTTCCTTACAAAGTCTCATATTCCACTAACTTGCGACAAAAAATAAAAAATTCTAGGAACTCGCCATGCCCCTCACGGAATACCTTGGGGTGTCTTCTTTCCAAAATGGGGTCACTTGTGGCGTAGTTATACTGCCCTGGCAATTTAGGGGCCCAAATGTGTGAGAAGAACTTTGCAATCAAAATGTGTAAAAAATGCCCTGCAAAATCCGAAAGGTGCACTTTGGAATATGTGCCCCTTTGCCCACCTTGGCATCAAAAAAGTGTGACACATCTGGTATCGCCGTACTCAGGAGAAGTTGGGGAATGTGTTTTGGGGTGTCATTTTACATATACCCATGCTGGGTGAGAAAAATATCTTGGTCAAATGCCAACTTTGTATAAAAAAATGGGAAAAGTTGTCTTTTGCCAAGATATTTCTCTCACCCAGCATGGGTATATGTAAAATGACACCCCAAAACACATTCCCCAACTTCTCCTGAGTACGGCGATACCAGATGTGTGACACTTTTTTGATGCCAAGGTGGGCAAAGGGGCACATATTCCAAAGTGCACCTTTCGGATTTCACCGGTCATTTTTTTACAGATTTTGATTGCAAAGTACTTCTCACACATTTGGGCCCCTAAATTGCCAGGGCAGTATAACTACGCCACAAGTGACCCCATTTTGGAAAGAAGACACCCCAAGGTATTCCGTGAGGGGCATGGCGAGTTCCTAGAATTTTTTATTTTTTGTCGCAAGTTAGTGGAATATGAGACTTTGTAAGGAAGAAAGAGAAAAAAAAAAAATCATCATTTTCCGCTAACTTGTGACAAAAAATAAAAAATTCTAGGAACTCGCCATGCCCCTCACGGAATACCTTGGGGTGTCTTCTTTCCAAAATGGGGTCACTTGTGGCGTAGTTATACTGCCCTGGCAATTTAGGGGCCCAAATGTGTGAGAAGTACCTTGCAATCAAAATGTGTAAAAAATGGCCTGCAAAATCTGAAAGGTGCACTTTGGAATATGTGCCCCTTTGCCCACCTTGGCAGCAAAAAAGTGTGACACATCTGGTATCGCCGTACTCAGGAGAAGTTGGGGAATGTGTTTTGGGGTGTCATTTTACATATACCCATGCTGGGTGAGAGAAATATCTTGGCAAAAGACAACTTTTCCCATTTTTTTATACAAAGTTGGCATTTGACCAAGATATTTTTCTCACCCAGCATGGGTATATGTAAAATGACACCCCAAAACACATTCCCCAACTTCTCCTGAGTACGGCGATACCAGATGTGTCACACTTTTTTGCTGCCAAGGTGGGCAAAGGGGCACATATTCCAAAGTGCACCTTTTGGATTTCACCGGTCATTTTTTACACATTTTGATTGCAAAGTTCTTCTCACACATTTGGGCCCCTAAATTGCCAGGGCAGTATAACTACCCCACAAGTGACCCCATTTTGGAAAGAAGACACCCCAAGGTATTCCGTGAGGGGCATGGCAAGTTTTTAGAATTTTTTATTTTTTGTCGCAAGTTAGTGGAATATGAGACTTTGTAAGAAAAAATAAAAAAAATAAAATCATCATCATTTTCCGCTAACTTGTGACAAAAAATAAAAAGTTCTATGAACTCACTATGCCCATCAGCGAATACCTTAGGGTGTCTACTTTCCGAAATGGGGTCATTTGTGGGGGTTTTCTACTGTTTGGGCATTGTAGAACCTCAGGAATCATGACAGGTGCTCAGAAAGTCAGAGCTGTTTCAAAAAGCGGAAATTCACATTTTTGTACCATAGTTTGTAAATGCTATAACTTTTATCCAAACCATTTTTTTTTTGCCCAAACATTTTTTTTTAATCAAAGACATGTAGAACAATAAATTTGGTGAAAAATGTATATATGGATGTCGTTTTTTTTGCAAAATTTTACAGCTGAAAGTGAAAAATGTCATTTTTTTGCAAAAAAATCGTTAAATTTCGATTAATAACAAAAAAAGTAAAAATGTCAGCGGCAATGAAATACCACCAAATGAAAGCTCTATTAGTGAGAAGAAAAGGAGGTAAAATTCATTTGGGTGGTAAGTTGCATGACCGAGCAATAAACCGCTAAAGTTGTGGAGTGCCGATTTGTAAAAAAGGGCCTGGTCACTAGGGGGGTATAAACCTGTGGTCCTTAAGTGGTTAACCAAAGTAAAAAACAAACAAAAAAAACATAAAAACATCAGGCATCGCTGCGTGTGAAAACGCCTATACTATTAACCCTTTCAGGACCCTGCCATATTTCACCTTAAAGGGGTTCTGCAGTTCGTTTAAACTGATGATCTATCCTCTGGATAGTTCATAAGCATCTGATCGGCGGGGGTCTGACACCTGGGACCTCCGATGATAAGCTGTTTGAGAAGGCCGCGGCGCTCCTGGAGCACCGCTGCCTTCTCAAACAGCTGATCGGCGGGGGTCCTAGGTGTCGGACCCCCGCCGATCAGATGCTGATGATCTATCCAGAGGATAGAATAGAGGATAGATCATCAGTTTAAACAAACTGCAGAACCCCTTTAAAACAGATAGTGATACCTCATATAATAGTTATTACTTAACATTTCCTATATGTCTACTTTATGTTTTGATCATTTTGTGAATGCCGTTGAAATTTTGGGGACGTTAGAAGACTTAGAAGTTTAGAAGCAATCTTGAAATTTCCAAAACCCACTTTTTTAAGGACCAGTTCAGTTATGAAGTCACTGTGGGGCTTACATAATAGAAACCACCCATAAATGGCCCCATTTTAGAAACTACACCCCTCAATGTATTCAAAATTGAGTTTAAAAACCTTGGTAACCCTTTAGATGTTCCACAAGAATTAAAGGAAAATGTAGATGAAATTTCAGAATTTCACTTTTTTGGCAGATTTTCCATTCTTACCCATTTTTTTCTGGTAACAAAGCAAGGATTAAAAGCCAATCAAAACTCAATATTTATTACACTGATTCTGTAGTTTACAGAAACACCCCATTTGTGATTGTAAACCGCTGTATGGGCAAATGGCAGGGCACAGAGAAAAAAGGAGTGCCATATGGTTTTTGGAGGGCAGATTTCACTGGGATAATTTTAAGTTGCCATGTCACATTTGAAGACCCCCTGATGCACCCCTACAATAGAAACTCCAAAAAAGTGACCTAATTTTGGAAACTACGGATAAGGTGGCAGTATTGTTAGTACTAGTTTAGGGTACACATGATTTTTGGTTGCTCTATATTACACTTTTTGTGAGGCAAGGTAACAAAAAATAGCTGTTTTGGCACCTTTTTAATTTTGTGTGTTTTACAATCTTAGGCCTCATGCACACGACCGTTGTGTGCACCCGTGGCCGTTGTTCCGTTGAACGTTTTTTTCTGCGGTCCCATTGACTTTCAATGGGTCCGTTGAAAACTCGGCTACTGCACCGTTTTTTCACCCGCGCCCGTGACCCGTGTTTCCTGCCAGTGAAAAAATATAACCTGTCCTATTTTTTTCACGGCTAACGGTTCGCGGCCCCATTCAAGTCAATGGGACCGTGAAAAATGCGGTTGCACACCCGTTTGTCATCCGCGGCCGCGCCCGTGTCCGCGCCCGTTTTATTTCATACTTCAGACATGGGCAAATTGTCTGCCAAAACTTGTGCCAATAAATTCTAAAAAAAATAGATACAGGAAGTATA
The DNA here is from genome assembly GCF_014858855.1 of Bufo gargarizans. Classification (NCBI taxonomy): domain Eukaryota; kingdom Metazoa; phylum Chordata; class Amphibia; order Anura; family Bufonidae; genus Bufo; species Bufo gargarizans. The sequence continues at coordinate 339,527,677 of NC_058083.1, forward strand.
TGGTCACAGGATATGCTAATTTCTAGCCTCCTGTGCAGACAAGCTGGTGTGTGGTGAGGCAGCAATTTTACCATATTTTGCCAGCAACCATGCCAAGGTGGAACGTCGAAAAACTAATTACCCTGGTCCAGGAGAGGCCAGAACTTTGGGACATCCGTGCCAACTCCTATTGCGACCGTGTAAAAAAGGATGCCTCGTGGGAGCAAGTGGCCCGGAGCCTGCGAAAGCATGAATGGGCCAAAGCAGATAGCCGAGGTCGTGCTGAATTAGGTAAGTGATAGCAATGTAGTTTGTGCTGTCATTTCCCTCTGTGTGGCCCAAATATGTAGTTTGTAATTTCCAGAGGGCACAATAGTGTTTTCTTTGTGGTACAGCCTCATTTATCCTAAAGCCCTGTACCTGGTTTATTAAAGAGACGTGTATTAAATTCCATTTCTATCTTTAAATGGCTGTCCTTCCCTTTGCGACAGCATACAGTACTCATGTATAATCACGTCTGGGTACTTTTTTCCTTGTAATTGCGCATCTTACAGTTGTCACCTTCATATATTGTAACGTTTATTAGTCCTAATGGCTTGCATCCACACACCTGCTGGACTGTATCATGTGCTGTTTCCATTTTTGCTTATTTTGCGCATTTTCCTTTTCCCTTTTTATTTTTCTGCAAATTTTCTTTACCCGATAAAAATGTAGAACCTTACAATTGCCTTTAATTTCATTTTTAAACAGTCAAGCAAACAAAAACCCGATGGGCGAGTTGCCGGGACCAATTCCGGCGGGAGGTTACCAGCAAAGGCCGGAGTGGGGAGGGAACCTCCAAGAAACGGGCCTATATTTACACTGCCCAGCTGCAGTTCTTAAGGCCAGTAATGGATTTGAGGCTGTAAGTAGTTTTCTTGTTTTACTATGAATGTTTTTTTAGGGCACACTTTCGGTAGTATGTAGACGAGTAAAACTGAACAAGAAACTAAAGGATCCAGTTGTGTTCTTGTATTGTAGATCTATACTTTCTGTAGTGCAGCCATGTCATAACTGACTACATCCAGCTCTATAACAACGGAAACTCGCAGCATGGCAGAATAGCTGTAAACTAACCAGTCCTGTTTGGAGTTGTAGTTGTGCATCTGCTGGTGTGCAACAGTTTTGTACATGCCTGGTGTTGTTTGTCTACATTATTTCTGGGGTGTGGTTAAACCAGGGCCCACCGCTTATGATCTGTATGATGAAACGACACGTGTAGTGTGCAGATTGCGCCTCCCCTCTCTGTTTTGTTCGTGTACAATCAATTTATTGTCCGTCTAGGAACATAGATGTTTTCAATATGAACAAGATATAGGATGACACTTGCGCACTGCACGCATTATTTCCTCATACAGAAGATCATCAAGTTCGCCGGCTATAAGTCACACACCAATCGATTTGTTTGAACCTATTCCAAGGATTGGTTTACTATTTACCATAGCTTGCAAAAAGCCTCCTGTTGGAATAGGAGGGCAGAATATTTAATTCATTTTTTGGATTTGGGACAATGTGACTTTGGTTCAATACAGACCGATTCCCTTACTTTGGTATGTATTTGAAAATGGAACCCCTTAGGTATTGGTATTGTCATTTATATTGCTTAAATGGTACTGAACCAAAGACAACATTGATTCCTTTCCTTGCACATAGAAAATGTCAAAAAACGGGATCCAAAGAAAATGGATTATAATGATGTTCCAACTACGGTTGACCAGCAGGATTAAAAGTACTACTCTCACCATGGTCAATTGAGGGCTGGTACATGTTCATTCTTAGTAAATGATCGTATACTAGGATCTATTTTCCGCTTGATACTTTGGATGGTGGTAGCGGGTCACATACAGACGAAATGCCAGTGGCACTGGTTTTGGCCCTTGAATGTTGAATCCTCTTCTGTTGTTGGACAGCTCCAAACGGCAAGCAATGTTTTCCATTTTCAGTAACATTATGCCTTTACAAGACTTCTGCTAGCGTTAGATGTAAAATGCTATTAAATTTGATTTTGCACTGTTCACCTCTAAGCTAGTAGTGAGTAATTAAAATCAAATGTCTGATCTATGCTACCACTCTGTATCTAATTTGGAGACACACGCCAGTTTCTAACTAATATAGTCTGTGTACTTTTAAATTTAATAAAGCCAGAAATCTAATGTACTTTTTTTTGGGAAATCCATTTCAGTATGGTGGACAGTCTGGATCCGTCGGCAGATTCGGAGACGTCTGGGAGTGAGACCCCTGCGGTTTTCTCCCCCGCCACAAGTCCTGCTCCCACGCCGGCTGAGGACCCAGAGGACTCCACCCAGAGCCAGGCCCCCCAACCACTAGCCAGTCCACCGCGGATTGTCCAACCCCAGCCCAGACATCGCCGCCACGTCCCTCCCTCTACCTCTGTGCCAGAGAGTCGGGAAGTAATTGATGCCCGAGTCATCGATTTTCTGGCCCAGAGGAGTGATGGCGTGGAGGAGAAGCTGCTCCGTGGCTTGGGACCGCTACTGAAGCATGTGGATCCTTTGGAGAATCACGAGTGCATTGCTTCAGTAGCGGTCGTGATTAAAATGTTCGCCATCCCCAATCACGGTGACATTCTGGGGCGTCTGAATACCATGAAGCTGGAGTTGGAGAATGCCGCGCAGCAGCCAAGGCCTGGCTACTTTCAGTTTCCACCCCAAACCACACAAGGGCCTTCATACCCAACTCAACCCCTGTACGGCCTACCCCAGGGTCCAATGCAGCAGGCGGGACAGCCCCTATACCCGCCCAGGTTGCCAACTGTGCCCCAACAACAGGCACATGTAAGGCCACAGTCCTCGTTTGGCCCGGGTTCTTTCACCCAGGACCTACTGAATTTATAATTTTGTATTCTGTTTATGTATGGTGCACGTTATATGTTGCTTCAAAATTGTTGAATTTTTTCTCTTCATGATTACAATGTTGCTCCCATTTTTTTTCATAAATCTGATTTGGGAGAAAAACAGTTGTCTGTTGTTTTTAAAGCACACTCCACTAAACATTATAAGTGAAAATTTAATGAAATGTAAGAAACCACCAAAACTCACTATAACGCCAAAAGCAACACTTTATTTTGAAAAACAACATCTTTATTATAGGATCTTTTCAATTAGAGGTATTAGAAAAATTTCTGGACTATATAATAGTAATATAATGATGAAAAAGTCAATTCAAATTTAGACAAACTCATCATTTATATTTCTTGATATGCAGATTAAATTATGGCATGTCCAAAAAATCTCAGCCCGCAAGCCCACGTCAAGGGTCCTCATTATCTTGCGAGTCCCTACACTCAACTACAACACTAAATTTCAGGAATCTATCTAGAAAATAAAAAAAAACTAAAGAGCCCAGAAGATTTCAAAAACTGCCACGAATAGCGTCCCTCTGCCACGGCACGGACCCCTCTGGACTTGAAAAGTAGTCTGCATAGAGTTCCCGAACTGCAATCCCTGCAGTCCCAGGTCGTCTATGCAGGGTCCTTTCCAAACCCAAATCTGAAGACGTAGGAAGATCTTCCATGTCAACAGAAGAGGAAGCCTCGTGAATCCTGGTGAAGTTGTGTAGAACAACACAAGCTTGAATCACCAGGGTAGCATTCTCCGGAGCCATCTGTATGGATGACAAAAACACCCTCCACTTGCTAGAGAGTATTCCGAAAGCGCACTCAACATACCGACGGGCACGAGTCAACCGGTAGTTGAATATACGCCTCCTGACATCCAAACCACGCTTTGGAAAGGGCCACATAACATGTGGAGTCAATGCAAACCCTTCATCCGCCACGATGACAAATGGCGCCGGCGGACCTGCATATCCGGGCAGTCTTCTGGACTCGGGCAGGGCAAGCTGGTTGGCACGAAGCCGCTCACCCATTCTAGAAGCACTAAAGATGCGAGCATCCGCAGTGCTTCCATAGGCCCCGATATCAACCATTATAAACCGGTAGTTACTGTCAGCAACAGCCATCAGCACTACCGAAAAATATTGTTTGTAATTGAAGAAACGGCTCCCTGAGTGTGGCGGCTTCTTCACACGGATGTGCTTGCCATCCATTGCCCCGATGCAGTTTGGAAACTGCGCCGAATTTTGGAAGCCCTCTGTGATCCGAACCCAATCGTCCACCTTGGGCTGCGGCATCACCGTCTCTCGGAGTTGCTGCCACATGACATGGCAAGTGTGTCGTACAATACTCGAGATCGTCGAGGTTCCTAACAGAAACTCAAAATGCAGTGATGCAAATGAGTTCCCAGTTGCAAGGAATCTGTTGAGAAAAAAAAAAAAATCAGTAAACTGCGAAAATAAGGGAAAACAGATTAAAGATTCAAGCATAATATTGTATACACACCATGATTGTAAACACCCTATGTCTAGTGGTGGTGAACCTATGGGACGGCTGCCAGAGGCGGTACTCAAGGCCCACTGTGTGGGCACCCACATCCATTGAAAAGACTTTGGTTTACAACTATACACCATTGAGTTTACAAAGCATTCATCAGAACAGGGCACACTATGCTTACTACCGGCAGCACTGATTGGAAGCCTGAAATTAAAGTAAAATGCTAAACTGCAATGACGTTAAACTATATTGTAGTACAGTATTCATGCAAATTTGCTGAGTAGAAAATTGGAAAAAAATGCTACGGAACTGGCTAGAACATTGCCAACTCAGTCTGATAACGCCTCGCCATCACTGCCCTATGTCCTTGGTTGAGTAATAACCTGAAATAAAAAGGTGTATCTGAGCTAAACACTAACAGCTATTGGGCTGTGGCCAGTACTACCACAACTAAGTTACATAAACTGTGTTTAAAAAGAATAAAGGGATACAGCGGCTCACTGCTATTTCGTATGGAAAGGTGCTCACCCTCCGGCCTTACCCTCAAGACCAAAAAATTGATATACCGTGAATAAATAGATGAGGGGGCACACTCAAAAGGAAAACACTGTTGGATGATGTGAATTTAATTTATTAAAAAATAATATAAAAACAAACCCCTAAAATACACATAAAACATATACATCAAAATATCTGAATATGAAATATGCAGCAACCAAATGCATGAGAATATAACAAAAACACCAGTGTCCCGCTTGGATTTGTAGATATAAATGTAAATATAGCGATCACTGCAGTATAGTTGAATATCTACCACACAAGGCAATCTAATTGGAAATTGATGGAAACAGCACTGTGGCCCTTTAAGGTTGATGTTAGAAGGCCCGCATTATGCTGCTGCTATAGTGCCGTGATTTTAAACAGTGTTCCAATTAGGAATAGAATGTAGGTGCCTTTTTCCTTGATTATCAGGATTCAGTGTCCTTAGATATATGTATCCACTTAGGCTGCTAGTGGTGGCTTGGATTAAAGATCAAAGTCCGATACTTCGTTTTATGCAGAGCTGCGTATATACCCTCCAAAGTTACTTACTGGTTCTTGCCGCTGTGACTTCTTATCCTTACCCCTTCTTGCTGCGAGACTGCAGCGCTGGTATCCCAGGTGGCCGTACACGGCCGGCTGTGGCGTCCCACGTGACCTGGTCTCTGGGGTTCCGGGTAGACGCTTGTCTATGACGTCACTGTTTGTGCGGCTGTAACTTTAATATTGGAGGTGAACCGATGATGTTTGTAGACCGTTAGTATTTTTTAATGATGTTTGGCGATCTAGCTGATGTTGGGGTTCCTTTCTTTGTTGGTTAGAATCCGCGCTCACTCTGATATGCCAGACGCGTTACCTCGAAACGCGTCTGGCATATCAGAGTGAGCGCGGATTCTAACCAACAAAGAAAGGAACCCCAACATCAGCTAGATCGCCAAACATCATTGAAAAATACTAACGGTCTACAAACATCATCGGTTCACCTCCAATATTAAAGTTACAGCCGCACAAACAGTGACGTCATAGACAAGTGTCTACCCGGAACCCCAGAGACCAGGTCACGTGGGACGCCACAGCCGGCCGTGTACGGCCACCTGGGATACCAGCGCTGCAGTCTCGTAGCAAGAAGGGGTAAGGATAAGAAGTCACAGCGGCAAGAACCAGTAAGTAACTTTGGAGGGTATATACGCAGCTCTGCATAAAACGAAGTATCGGACTTTGATCTTTAATCCAAGCCACCACTAGCAGCCTAAGTGGATACATATATCTAAGGACACTGAATCCTGATAATCAAGGAAAAAGGCACCTACATTCTATTCCTAATTGGAACACTGTTTAAAATCACGGCACTATAGCAGCAGCATAATGCGGGCCTTCTAACATCAACCTTAAAGGGCCACAGTGCTGTTTCCATCAATTTCCAATTAGATTGCCTTGTGTGGTAGATATTCAACTATACTGCAGTGATCGCTATATTTACATTTATATCTACAAATCCAAGCGGGACACTGGTGTTTTTGTTATATTCTCATGCATTTGGTTGCTGCATATTTCATATTCAGATATTTTGATGTATATGTTTTATGTGTATTTTAGGGGTTTGTTTTTATATTATTTTTTAATAAATTAAATTTACATCATCCAACAGTGTTTTCCTTTTGAGTGTGCCCCCTCATCTATTTATTCACGGTATATAAACTGTGTTTAGCCCCTTTATAAATGCGGAGAGTGTTGTGCCGGTTCGAAATATTGTGAACATTAGGCATGATGAAAAGGTTAGCTGGACATCTCAGGGGTTCGCAGCAGCACAATCCTACGAAATAGGGTACAGAACGGTATATAGATTTTGCTCAGGGTGGGGCACGCAGATAGAGATCCTGACTGAGGGACCAAATTCTTTACGATAAAAAAAAACCTAAAAAAAAAATGCCAGTAATTCCAGAAAGATAGGAAATTAATCACTCAGACAGGCAGGTCACAGCTTGCTGTAACATGGCTGACTGACTGAACCAAACAACATTTTAAACAAACTACTGGCGAGTGCAGAGTCTTCATGGATTCTCTGGAGGCCGATAGCTAAACACAAGTTTTAAACTCGCCCAAAAGCAAGCCCCAAAAAAAAATTTAGGCATGTTCTGTGCCAGGGATTAACGGGATAACAAAACACCCACAAACAAATAAAATAAAAACAGAGAAGGAGACAGGTAAGTTCTGCAAACATTAACACATGTCTAACAGCAGCCATTTTCTAGCACATGTTACTCCTGACACAAGCCGTGCACATTACTGGTGAAACTTTACAAGTACTATACTGCTTACCTCAACGTGACAATGAGCCTTTCCTCAGGAGTAATGCTGCGCCTCATATTGGTGTCCATAAAGGTAAGGACAGTACGTAGAGACGACAGCAAGCGATCAAATGTAGGCACTGACATCCGACAGAAGGAATAGAACTTCGCAGGATGCAGGTGCAGATCTTCGTAGAGGGTATGGAAGTGTCCTTTCCGGTACCGTTGGGAAACTATCGGATGGACCCAAAATCGTCGCCTTCTACTCGGTTCCTCAGTCAACAAAGGAGGGCGCGGACCCCATTGCCGAGAAACGAGCCAATGCACTAAGACCTCTTCCTCTGAATCAGACATGGTGAAACAGCAAAGAGAAGCAGCCAAAATAACCTCTGTACTCTGGAAAGACTACAGAAAATGGCCACAAATGCATACTCAGGTGCCCTTGATTTATACCAGTATCCTGGGTGGAGTTATTAAAATTACATTTTTTTCACCAGGCCAAGTTTTCTGACGATCCGCAAAAAAAACTGTAACACGGACACACAGAAGCACAACGGAAGAAAAAACGGGCACGGATCATGGAACAACGGAACCACTTTTTGCGGCCCGTTAAAAAATACTGTCGTGTGCAGGAGGCCTTAATCTGACAGGCTAGATTATGTGCTATTTATGTAGGGTCAAATTCTTTGCGGGATGAGTGGACGTTTTTTTTTTTTTTTTTACGGTGTTCATCTGAGGGGTTAGGTTATGTGATATTTTTATACAGCAGGTCGTTATGGATGTGGCAATACCTAATATGTATACTTTTTTTTATTTATTTAAGTTATACAATTTTATGTGTTTTATTTTAGGAAAGGGGCTTTTTATTTATTTATTTATTTTACTTTTTTTTTTGGGCCCACTCTGGGACTTCAATTTCTGGGGTCTGATCCCCTCTGCAATGCATTACAATACATACTGTATTGTAATGCATTGCCTGTCAGCTTTTATGCTGACAGCATGCCTGTGAGATCCAGCTTAAGGGGCTGGATCTAACAGGCTTCCGTAGAAGGCAAGCCCCGATGCCTATGGAAGGCATCGGGCTACCTTCTCTGCCATCGGGTCTCCGTCACTGCAGTGCGCGGACCCTATGGGGAAGTGGAGGGAGGGAAGCGGAGGGAACCCATACCCTCCGCAAATCCTCTGCATGCCGCTGTCAGCTTTGACCGTGGCATACAAAGGGTTAACACGCCGGCATCTGTGTTTTCACCAATGCCGGCGTATGCAGCAGGGGCCTTCAGTGACTGCCGGGTCTGTGCCACGGATCAGGTGGGCGCAGCTCCTGCACCCGCTCGATCAGCCTGCCGTACATCTACAGCGCTGGTCTTTAAAGGGGTTCTCCGGGAATTAAGAAAATAAAAATACTTAAATATTAGTTAATTATAAATACAGGTGAAACTCGAAAAATTAGAATATCGAGCAAAAGTTCATTGATTTCAGTAATGCAACTTAAAATTAGAATTTTGTGAAAAGGTTCAATATTCTAGGCTGAAAGTGTCACACTCTAGTCCGCTAATTAATCCATATCCCCTGAGCAAAGGGTACCTGAGATTGTGACTTGGAGTTTCATAAGCTGTAAGCCATAATCATCCAAATTATAACAAATAAAGGCTTGAAATATCTTGCTTTGCATGTAATGAGTCTATCTCATATGTTAGTTTCATTACTGAAATAAATGAATTCTGCACGATATTCAAATTTTTCGAGTTTCACCTGTATATTCCCAAATACCTTACATTAGTTATAATCGCTCATTTTGTCTGGGGAGCAATCATTAGGAAAAATAAAATTGCTATGTGTGTCACAGTCATTACCTCTGGCTGTGACCTTCTGTCTATGCTCTTGCTGCAGCTCCGTTCCTGTGTGTTTGTGGTTCTTTATGGGTTAACTCCTGTGTGCCTATTAGGAGTTAATCCTCTGTCTGCTCCATGGGTGTGGCCTCTCTGCTGCACCCATGGAACCTGTATATAAGGCCTCATGCACACTACCGTTGTGAGCATCCGTGGCCGTTGTGCCGTTCTCCTTTTTTTTTCGCGGACCCATTGACTTTCAATGGGTCCGTGGAAAAATCGGAAAATGCACCGTTTTGCAGCCGAGACCGTGATCCGTGTTTCCTGTCCGTCCAAAAAATAGGACCTGTCCTATTTTTTTAACGGACAACGGTTCACGGACCCATTCAAGTCAATGGGTCCGTGAAAGAACACGGATGCACACAAGATTGGCATCCGTGTCCGTGATCCGTGGCCGTAGGCTACTTTCATACAGACGGATCCGTCTGCATAAAAGCTTTTTTAGTGCTGAGTTTTCACTTCGTGAAAACTCAGATCCGACAGTATATTCTAACACAGAGGCGTTCCCATAGTGATTGGGACGCTCCTAGTTAGAATATCCTAAAATAACTGTGTACATGACTGCCCCCTGCTGCCTGGCAGGTGCTGCCAGGCAGCGGGGGGCAGGCCCCCCAACCCTGTAGTTAAAGGGATTCTGTCACCAGATTTTACCCCTATAACCTAAAGATATCCTCATGCCCGGACTAAGAAGAAGAATCCTAAGCTGGCCTTGTTAAAAGTCAATGAGGCTCTATTTGTCCAAAAAACTGTTTTTTATAACCTGCCAATCACTTACTTAAGGTGCCCAAGGGGAGGTCCGTTAATACAGGGTGCCCGTCCGCACCCCTCGCCGTCCGGTGCCCAGCGCTGCCTTCCATCTTCATCGCCGCCTTCTACAGCTCAGCGCCGCCCCTGCAATCCTCCCGTCCCTTTGCCAGATCCCGCGCCTGCGCACTAGGCTCGGCCTGATGCGCCCGTGTGGACTCCTGGCAGCGGCTTCATTGAGCGAAGTGCGCATGCGCCTGCGTGATGCGCACTTCGCTCAACCCTTATATGACCTGCAGATTAGCCGAGCCTAGTGCGCAGGCGCGGGATCTGGCAAAGGGACGGGAGGATTGCAGGGGCGGCGCTGAGCTGTAGAAGGCGGCGATGAAGACGGAAGGCGGCGATGAAGACGGAAGGCGGCGCTGGGCACCGGACGGCGAAGGGTGCGGACGGGCACCCTGTATTAACGGACCTCCCCTTGGGCACCTTAAGTAAGTGATTGGCAGGTTATAAAAACCTGTTTTTTGGACAAATAGAGCCTCAGTGACTTTTAACAAGGCCAGCTTAGGATTCTTCTTCTTAGTCCGGACATGAGGATATCTTTAGGTTATAGGGGTAAAATCTGGTGACAGAATTCCTTTAACACATTGGTGGCCAGTGCGGCCGCCCCCCCCCTCCCTCCCCTGTAGTTAACTCTTTGTTGTCCAGTGCGGCCGGCCCCCCCTCCCTCCCCTGTAGTTAACTCATTGGTGGCCAGTGGGCCCCCCTCCCCTGTAGTTAACTCTTTGTTGTCCAGTGCGGCCGGCCCCCCCTCCCTCCCCTGTAGTTAACTCATTGGTGGCCAGTGGGCCCCCCTCCCTCCCCTGTAGTTAACTCTTTGTTGTCCAGTGCGGCCGGCCCCCCCTCCCCTGTAGTTAACTCGTTGGTGGCCAGTGGGCCCCCCCTTCCCTGTAGTTAACTCTTTGTTGTCCAGTGCGGCCGGCCCCCCCCTCCCTCCCCTGTAGTTAACTCATTGGTGGCCAGTGGGCCCCCCTCCTTCCCCTGTAGTTAACTCTTTGTTGTCCAGTGCGGCCGGCCCCCCCTCCCTCCCCTGTAGTTAACTCATTGGTGGCCAGTGGGCCCCCCTCCCTCCCCTGTAGTTAACTCTTTGTTGTCCAGTGCGGCCGGCCCCCCCTCCCTCCCCTGTAGTTAACTCATTGGTGGCCAGTGGGCCCCCCTCCCTCCCCTGTAGTTAACTCTTTGTTGTCCAGTGCGGCCGGCCCCCCCCTCCCTCCCCTGTAGTTAACTCGTTGGTGGCCAGTGGGCCCCCCTTCCCTGTAGTTAACTCTTTGTTGTCCCCATTGACTTGCATTGTAATTCAGGACGGATCCGGTTTGCTCCGCACGGCCTGGCGGACACCAAAAATACTTTTTTTTCATGTCTGTGGATCCTCCAAAAATCAAGGAAGACCCACGGACGAAAAAACAGTCACGGATCACGGACCTACGGACCCCGTTTTTGCGGACCGTAAAAAAAAAAAGGGTCATGTGCATGAGGCCTTAGGCTAAGGTTTCCTCAGTTCTGTGTCAGCTCTCCTGGTGTGTGTTGTCTTGTCCTGCTCCTAGTTTGTACTCACTCTCCCATGCTACTGACCCATGGGATCCGTGTTTGTCTGTGCTCTGTGGGTTTCCTACTTGTTCATTGTCGTCCTCTTTCCTGTGTTTCTATTATCTGTTCTGCCAGTTTTGTTTGAGTCACCTTGTGTGTTTTCATTTCTTTGTTCAGAAAGCCCTTGCTGCAGAGTGCTATGGGCAAGGCCACGGAGTATACCACTGGTGGAGCTAGTCCTTCTCTGCTCATTGCTACTCCTGTTCCCTTGCGTGAACTCCTGCTTGTGTTTTTAGTTGCCTGCTTATGTTTGCCTATGTACCGTCGGTACCTTCTGGTACCTGTTGTCCGTTTGCTCCTGTTGTCACTGTCTAGTTCACGCTCCAGAGTGGACCCTGGCAACTCCCTGCGGCAAAGCCTAACCCTACCATCTGGGGCCCTAGTGAATACGAGGAGTTGTTTAGTCACGCCCCTCTGGAGTATTACTAGTTGGGTTTTCCTCCCACTGTGCGGACGGTACATAGAGCTCTCAATTTCCCTGTGTCTTCCTCCTTTGATTCTGTTTGTGCAATAAACGGTTGTGTGTCTGTACATAAGTTCCGTTTGTTTATTGCTTGACGACGCAGAGGTCTGTCACTGGATCTTTAACTCGTGACAATGTGGCTCTGTCTGTCATCTTGTATCCTGGACTTGTTTCTGAACAGTGTTCTATATTCTGTGCCCGGATTGCTGATGCCCTGCTCTGTTTCCTTGCAGGTCAGCTGGCAAGTGTACTGGGACCATCCCAGGAGGTAGCGGTCCGGTTGCTCCCCGTTGGCAAAGACCAGGTCTCTGTATAGGGGTTAAAAGGCGAAAACCAGGGGGCATCGGATATGCGGACAGCACACCATGTGCTTTTTCCATCCGCATGTAGTTTCTGCGGTCCCACAAAGAGGATAGAACATGTCCTATTCTTGTCAGTTTTGCATAAAAAGATAGGATTTTTCTATTGAAGTGAAGAAGAAAATGGCAGCATGCACATGGCCGGGATCCATGCTTTGAGGACTGCAAAATACATGCACACGTGTGTTTTGAGCCCTTAAAGTGTATACGACTGTGGGGTTTCGGGGAGAAGTCCTGTTCCCCAGGACAGGAAACAACGCAGAAGCTCAGACTTAAAAGGCCCCCTCCGCTTACCTGCTTCAGTTAATGATATAGGACTCGGTTAGTTAGTTCAAGAAATGTATTGCTATAATGATAACATAACATCTCCCACAATAATTACACAACTTGGGAAGGGAATCCAGTGGCGTTGTGGAGGCTATTGGAAAATCCAATTATCGGTAAGAGTAATCGTCTCTTTTCCATGGCACCTCCACAACGGCACTCCAGGAGGATTAATAGAGAAACAAACTCTAGGGTGGGACTACTGCAGATAAGACTTTTCTGCCATACAATAAATCATGATTTTGGAGTACACCTAATTTATAATGTTTAAAGAAAGTATTTGGATTCTTCCACGTAGCTGCTCTGCATATTTGCTCTACTGAGGCAGAGGCATTTTCTGCCCATGAAGCCGACAGGGCTCTGGTAGAGTGTGATTTGATCCCTTTAGGGGGGGTCAAGCTTCTCTGCAGGTAACAGAACTCAATGGTGTTTCGGATCCATCTGGATATGGTACTCTTGCTTGCCGCTGATCCCTTATGCTGGCCCTGATACTGAAGGAGGAGATGGTCCGATTTTCAGAATACTCCTGAGACTTCCAGGTAAGTTAGCAGACATCTTCTGACATCCAAATTATGGTATTTTCTAAGTCAGAGGCTGGATTTTCACAAAAGGATGGAAGCGACTTTTGAGGCCACCTTGGGTAGGAACATCAGGGTGTGTCTAAGGATAATACGGTCTTCTAACACTGTGAGATAGGGTGCTTTGCAGGGAAAAGACGGAATCTCACCTACTCTTCTGGCAGATGTTATTGCCAGTAGAAAGGCGGTTTTTAGGGTCAGGAGCTTAAGTGGGATCTCCTGCAAGGGCTCAAAGGGTGCTTCCTTTAAAACCTCTAATACCAAATTCAGGTCCCAAGGAGGAATGGTAGAATGAATAAATGGGCATTTTCTGAATGCTCCTTTTATGAATCGCTTTATTAATGGTAAGTCTGCTAGCTTTACTTCAAGACAGCTACTTAATGCTGAGACTTGTACCTTTATGGTATTAGGTCTGAGACCTTTGCCAAGGCCTGCCTGCAAAAAAATTCAGTATGAGTGGAATATTAGCTTCTTGACTGTGGTACAGTCTGTCTCCTGCAAACTCCAGGAATGTTTTCCATGTTCTTCTGTAGATCCGTGAGGTAGAGTCCTTTTTACTACAAAGTAGAGTGGATATTACAGACTCCAATAGGCCTCTTTGTTGTAAGTGGACCCGTTCACTTTCCACGCTGTTAAATGAAGTCTTGCTATATCTGGATGGAGCACTGGACCCTGGCGTAGTAGTCCCAGATACGATGGGAAAGACCAGAATTGACCTGCCGACAGATTGTATAGGAGGCTGCTGGAATCTGTTGTTATGATGATCTGATCCGCCGGTTGCCAGAAAACTCCTCTTTGGAGATTTTTATCTTACTGGAACTTCTATTCTTTTGTTTAAGGAACTTTGATCTCCGTCCCAGGATTCCAGGATAAATTTTTGTAATGTCCTTGTATGATGCTGGGCCCAGCGCACTGCGGGGATGGTGGATGTTGGATGTCCTAACAGTCTCATGATGTCCCTTATGGCGGCTCTTCTGGCTTCGCAGAATTGGGAGATCTTTTGACCAACTTTTGAGGTTGTGTGAATCTAGCAAGATTCCTAGAAATTTTTTCTGCTGACTGGGAACCAGGTCGGATTCCTGGGTATTTATTAGCCAGCCTAACTCGGTCAGCTTTTCCTGCACCGTCTGCAGATGCCCCTGGAGGTCCTGAAGAGATGAACCTGCTATCAAGAGGTCGTCTAAATATGGGACCACTATTATATCTTGAAGGTGTAGATATCCCGTCACCTCGGCCATAATCTTGGAAAATATTCTTGGGGCTGATGATAGCCCGAAGGGAAGTACCTGAAATTGAAAGTGATACTCCTGACCTCCTAAGAGTATTGCTATTCTGAGATATCTTTGGTATGCTCTGTGTATGGGAACATGGTAATATGCGTCCGAAAGGTCTATAGTTACCATGTAACAGTTGCGAGATAGGAGATTCATTGTGGATCTGATCGATTCCATTTTGAATTTTTTGTAGGTCATATATTTGTTTAGCTTTTTTAAATTGATTATTAGTCAGAAGGACTTGTTTGGTTTTTGAATAAGAAATATGGGAGAGTAAAATCCCTGTCTTTCCTGATCTTGCGGAACTGGAACAATTACGCTCTTCTTTAGGAGGGATGATATTTCCATCTCTAAGGCCTGCTGTCTTTCTGATCTTTTTAACGGCTTGTTGATGGTTTGTACCCCATGCATATGGTGTTTATAACCCAGGGGCGGAAGAAATCTTTTCCCAGGCCTTGGAGAACATCTTTAACCTGCCACCTACTTGAGGCCTGGCGTCATTGGCCGGGTTTAGAAGTGGATTCGGGGTTGAATAGAAACCCCCTACCTCTTCCTCTGGAGGATTGCCATCTTCCGGTACTGTCCTTTCTCTTCTGGTCTGGTCTATTTCTCCTTTGATTCCGAAAGGACCGACGCTGCTGATAAAACTTTGATTCTGAAGGAAATCCCTTCTTTTTGTCTGATGCTTTTTCTAAAATGTCCTCAAGGACTGACCCGAACAGCTTATCTCCCTCACACGGAATAGAGCATAGACGACTCTTTGAACTGGCGTCACCGGACCAAGATCTAAGCCATATAGCTCTTCTTGTAGAATTGGAGAGGGCTGAGGATCTAGCAGAGAGTTTCACCAGGTCTGCGGATGCATCCGACAGGAAATTACAGGCATGTTTTAAGGTAGGTATTGAGGCCAGGATCTCTTCCTTTGGAGTGCCGCCTGGTGTTCTTCAAGCTGTGTTAGCGATACTGACAGGGATCTTGACGTGCAGGTAGCGGCTATACTGGGCCTAAGCATGGCTGTGTTTGTCTCCCATGCACGTTTTAACAGACCCTCGCATTTCTTATCCATAGGATCTTTTAAAAGGCCCATGTCGTCGAAGGGAAGAAAAGTTTTCTTAGATATCCTGGCGACAGGCGCATCAATCTTAGGCGTCTTGTCCCACAGAACTGAATCCTCCTCAGTAAATGGATATTTCCTTTTAAAAGGAGGCAGGGATTAAATTATTTTTCTCTGGATCTGTTTATTCCTTTTTAATCAACATTTTAATGTTACTATGAACAGGAAAGACCTTCCTCTTCTTTTCTCCCAGCCCCTGGACCATTCTGTCCTGCACGTTCTGAGGCTCCTTAGTCTCTTCTATTTTCATTGTAGCCCTAATGGTCCTTAACAGCCTTTCTGTATCTTCTGGGCTACAAAGGGTTCTCCCTGATTCCTCATCAGAGGATTCAGTTTCCTCAAGGGATAATACTTCTCCCTCCTCAGAGTCAGGCTCCAGCTGACGGTCCGACAACTGAGATCTTTGAGAGGTAGAGGGCTGAGGAGAACACGGAGGGAGCCTTGTGTCAATTGCTGATTTAACCTCTTCCTTAATCATGTCTCGGATTGATTCAAGGAAACAAGGAAAGAGGGCGATTCCTCCGAAACTATTTTGTCTGTACATTTTGGACATAGTGACTTCTTTGATTTAGAGGGCAGGGATTTTCTACATATTGCACATCTTTTTTTAGATAATGACTCCTCAGATCTTCTGGTGCTGGTGTCCTTTCCCTGTAAGATAATATTTTAATCTTTTCAGGGCTCTGTAATAGGGCTACACTATTAACACCAGCACCACACCAGTGAGGGAAATAGTAATGTACTCCCCCCCCCCAGCAGGGTCAGTATCAGACAGGAAGGAGGCTTACAGGGCTCTGGATGGCAGGATCCACAGGTTTACGGGACTCGGGAGCTTCCACAGGAGCCATGTCATCGGTCAGCGATGCAGGACGCCGAACTCCGCGCTCCCAGGCCTTAATCCGCCAGTCCTCTGACGTCACCCGCCACCTGAAGTGACGCTGAGCAACTTAACTTCCGGCCTGTGCGCACGTGCACGATCCCTCGTTTCCGCAATGAGCCAGGGAACGGAAGTCCGGGGCTGCCTTCACTGAAGGACTTATGCCAAAGGAACGGGGACAGGACCTGTCAACTCCCGACCTCTGCACGGCCCTCCCGGATGGGGCAACTTATCCAAGCCGTGGGTCGATGAACCCCTGACGTAGCAGGAGCGGCTTCCACGCGATCCTGAGGACAGGAAACAACAAACTGAAGCAGGTAAGGGGAGGGACCCTTTTAAGTCTGAGCTTCTACATTGTTTCCTGTCCTTGGGAGGTGGGGACACCCTCCTGGAGTGCCGTTGTGGAGGCGCCAGGGAAAATGTTCTTAAAGCTTATGACCTACCCAAGATCCTATACGTAATGCAAATGGTACCAATACATCTGCCCAAATTTTTTTTTCTTGATATCAGGAGGATGTTCTTTAGATATCTGTGGAACGGGAAGAGACCCCGAATCTCACATAACATTCTTGTTAGGCATAGGGAAAAGGGAGAACTGGGAGTCCCAGACGTGACCAGATACTACCAAGCAATACAATTGAACAGATGGTTAGAGTTGGTTGACCCCAAAAGACAACCGGATGTAAAAGAGATATGCGAATACAGCGTAGGCCCCTCACTCCAAAGATACCTATGGCTTCCTGATATAAGCTTAAATAAAAGCAAAGATCTAGATCCCATGTTAAAGGGGATACGAGAGACCTGGAGAGAATTCAGTAAAGAACTAGCCCCCATCCCATCCCCCCTAATGCCTGCAAGTCTCATCCCTGATTTTCTGGGAAACAACAGGGATATCTTCCCGGAGGTATGGTCTTCATTATCTCAGGCTAGAATTGAGGAATTAACTCCTGATATAGAATCCTCAATAATAGATAGGGTGCCCAAGCAAATAAAGAATTTCCCACTTTTTTTCCTTAAAAGATCATAGATTAGAGCTGTGTGCAGTGGGATAAAGGAAAAATGCAGTTCCCGGAGACCCTTGACAGATTCGAAAAGATAATACTATCTCCACTACCCAAACAAAGGAAAATTGCAGCATTATACCATCTGGTAGGAAGTGAGGGTGAGGCAAAAAAAAACACTATACCTTCGAGAATGGGAGAGAGAGCTAAATATCGTTTTCACGGATCAGGAAACAAAAAAACTATTAGCATTCTCACATGGGTTCTTACCATGTGTTTGTCTCCAAGAAAACCACTTCAAACTTCTCTCCAGATAGTACAGAACCCCGGAGTTCCTTTTTAGAAGGGGACTGTCCCCTGATCGGTGGTGCTGGAGATGTGGAGAAGGAGTAGGCTCACTATCCCACATTTGGTTGACATGCCCCTTGATTATACCATACTGGGAGGGTGTAAATGCGGTAATAAATAAAGTATCAGCCTCTGAACTTAAGATCACAATAGAAGTGGTAGTCTTTTCTAAAGCAACTGACCTCTATCACCCGTCAAAGCGAAATCTAGTAACCCATCTTATCTTGGCTGCTAAAGCCATTATACCTCTTCACTGGCTTGACGCTGGTCCACCCTCAGTACAAGAATGGAATGCGAAAGTTAGTCAGATTTGCCAATTTGAAGAAATGACGAGCTGGATCAACAGGTGTCACGACAGATTCCTAAAAGTATGCAATCTTGGAAGATAGAGGGCTTTAAATCAGATTGAGTGGCGGGCCGATAGTAGGCCTCATTCGCTGCGGCTTCTCAAGCACAGAATCTACCTCCCCCTCCTTTTCTTCTCTCTCTCTTTTTCCTTTATCTTTATGGGTCCAAAATTATGTTTAATAGTTTTTCTAGATCACTCCAGTATTGTGTATCCTGCGATAAATAATTGAGTTTATGGAGTGTCTGAGGAGACCTTACCTGTTGAAATGTCTGTGGCTTGTAAACAATAAAAGGTCGTCTATGTTATTTCTGATAACTTGTACAACTCCCTATATATGACTTCAGACTCTGGCCATCAGGCTCTTTTCGGTCTGTTTGAAAATTTGAAAATAAAGAATTAATAATACAAATCAAGTACCAAAGTTATTCAACAAAGTGTTGCGTGAATTTGTGAATAATTAATTGCCTCATTTTAATGAAGCACAGATCTCAGTACAGCATTAAAAAAAGTTTTTAGCGAAGCGACTTCAGATGTAGCATCCCAAGCTTGCTTCGCTCATCACAAGTTTTTTTTTGTGTTTTTGTAACATTTAGTTTTTTTATGCTGTTTTTATTTAACCCCTTAAGGACCGGGCTCATTTTCACCTTCAGGACCAGGCCATTTTTTGCAAATCTGACCATTGTCACTTTATGTGGTGATAACTTTAAAACGCTTTGACTTATCCAGGCCATTCCGAGATTGTTTTTTCGGCACATATTGTATAAAAAAAATACCAAATTTACCAAAAATTTGTAAAAAAATTGCAAATTTCCAAGTTTCAATTTCTCTACATCTATAATACATAGTAATACCCATGTTTGTGGGGATGTTACAAGGCTTAGAAGTTTAATAGCAAATCTAGAAATTTTTAAGACATTTTCAAAAACCCACTTTTCAAGGACCAGTTCAGGTCTGAAGTTACTTTGTGAGGCTTACATAATATAAACCACGCAAAAATGACCCCATTCTAGAAACGACACCCCTCAAGGTATTCAAAACTGATTTTACAAACTTTGTTAACCCTTTAGGTGTTCCACAAGAGTTATTGGCAAATAGAGAAGAAATTTCAGAATTAAAATTGTTGGGCAAATTTTCAATTTTACTATTTTTTTTCCAGTTACAAAGCAAGGCTTAACAGCCAAACAAAACTCATTATTTATGGCCCTGATTCTGTAGTTTACAGAAACACCCCATATGTGGTCGTAAACTGCTGTACGGGTACACGGCAGGGCGCAGAAGGAAAGGAATGCCATAGGGTTTTTGGAAGGCAAACCTGCGGTCTGCAGCGATCGCCGATGCGGGGGGGGGGGGTCACAGGCATTGACCCTGGGTGCCTGGCTGTGTCTTACAGTTTAATGCCATGACGAGTATACTCATCATGGAGCGCTAAGTAGCAGTGCTCCATGACGAGTATACTCGTCATAGGTCCTTAACGTGTTAATTTTAATTGTTTTGTTAGGCAAAAAATGCCAGCTCCAGATATTACATGGAAAAAGCGTATAGGAAGAGTGAAATGCAGAACACACATGTGAGGAAAAGCATAAAGGCATCCATTTTGCATATGTATGTGACACAGTGAAGGGTCTGCTGGTAGATGGGAGGTATTTTCCTCCCAGCATGTGCTACTCATACTGATTGCAGCAAACTAGGTCAAGCACTAAACTGGATCTCACAAGCCGGTCCGGGCTTTGCGCCGACACCCAACTGTCATAAAAGCCAGCTAAGAGTGTGGGCAAGCGGGTTGCTGTGTTAATGTGCTTCTGGCTGATCCCCCCATGCTGATAATTAATTTTCTTATCTCAAATTGAACATAGTTCAATTTGAGATGAGCAAAGTTTTCAAAAATTCGATTCGGCCGGTTCGCCGACTTTTTCGAAAAAATGCGGTATGATACGAATTTGCGGCAAAACTGCTATTTACTGGTGTAGAGTGGTGTAGAGCACTGTGCCTTGCAGTAACACACATAGGGAGTCTACTGTGGTAGTGAAATAATACTGTGAGTCAGTATGACATGCAGATGACAGGCGTTGCTCTTAGAATCACTGCACACTTCACTTATTTGGGCAGTCATGGGGCCAAAACTGACCAAATAACTCAAGTATGAACTCAGCCTTACAGGACGATGTAAGTGCCAAAAAGAAGCGCACTCCTTTTACACCGTCGTCAGCTGATTCCACATATGGATGTCTACAGAACCAGTTCTGTTAAATGCTTATACAAGTAGAGTCCCCCGACAGAGTGGAGAGACTGTCAGCAGTAAGTTTGTGTTGACATTACTGATTATTTTGCCCTTCCTCTGATCCATCAGAACATTAACCTAAAAAAAAACGGATCCTGTCTGTTGAGCATCCGCCTTCACTCGGTCAGCATTTGGTCAGTAATCCATCAGTATTGCTAATGCCCAAAAAAAAAAACAGGAGTGGATCCAAAACAGAGATGACACGTGAATGTAATATTTGCATGTCTTCTGCGTTTTGTACGCACTCCTGCTTTTGGCTATCAAATCACAAGCCAATTCTGATGGGACCATACAGGCCTTACAGCTGGTATACAGACAGGATCTATTGTTCGTCTCATTTTTCCTTCCTTCTGACAGATTAGAAGAAGGGTCAAATAAATGATGATGTCAGCCAGGCTGAAAGGCAAAATAGTGGCCCAGTCATAAAGTGGGAAGGGTAGGAACAGCATGAGAAGTCCACAGAGTGACCCTATGACATAGTGGTGAGGAGGAAGCAGCATGAGGAGGCCACAGAGTGGCACAATGACAGAGTCTGGAGGTGGCAGCAGTATGAGGAGGCCCCCGAGTGACACAATGACACAGTCTAGTGTTGGCAGCATCAAGAGAAGGCCACCGAGTGGCACAATGACAAGGTCTGGAGTTGGCAGCAGTATGAGGAATCCACCGAGTGGCACAATGACAAGGTCTGGAGTTGGCAGCAGTATGAGGAATCAACCGAGTGGCACAATGACACAGTCTAGAGGTGGCAGCAGTATGAGGAGGCCACAGAGTGGCACAATGGCAGAGTCTAGAGGTGGCTCCTCTAGCTGCTCCTGTTCCTGCTCTCCTGTCACCTGTGTGTAAAAAACACCCATTTTGCTACACATTGCATTTGCTCCAATGTCCTCCTCCTCCAGTTCAGCCCCCCAGGATTTGATTTCTTGATGAAGGACACAGAGCTGTTTCTCCCCTGTGTGACTCCGTTCACCCAGGCAAATGAGGTGTAGAACAGTGTGACACAGCCGTGCCCTGCACATAGGGTATGCTGGAGAAGCACTGTGAATTGTCTCTGCATTGGAGGCTGAGGACACGGTGGAGGATGAGGAGGTAGAGGCGGACATTGTCGCAGGAGCCAATGGCTGGGCAGGAACCACATCTACCCAGTGGGCCGTAAAGGAAATATATTGTCCTTGACCATAGTTACAGCTACCGACCAATTTTCCCCCAAAAAGCTGTATCACAAACAAATTTCACCACTGAATGGCTAATCTATGCAATTCGGTTCATACAGAAGAAAGTCAACAATCACCCATCTATTTTCCCCATAAAGGCTGTTTCACAAAAATTCACCAATGAATGGCTAATTAACGTAATTCGGTTCATACCGAAGAAAGTCACCCATCAATTTTCCCGTATTCTTTTTTCTATTAATACACACAAAAAAATATATATAACAATCACAATTCACCACAGAACGGCTAATAGGATGTATGTATCTATCCTATTAATACACCCTATAAATGGCTGTAGTACAATGGAACTTCACAGCTGAATGAATAAAAAAAATATATTTTTTTGCCACTAAAACACGCCAAAAAGGGTTTTAGAACATATAACTGCACCGCTGAACGGCAAATAATATATATTTTTTGTGCCACTAATATACACTAAAAAGGGCTTTAGAACATATAACTGCACCGCTGAACGGAAAATATATTTTCTTTTTTCCACTATTACACGCCAAAAAGGGCTTTAGAACATATAACTGCACAGCTGAACCGCAAATAGGCCCTTATTTTTTCCACTTATACATGCCACAAAAGGCTTTAGAATGTATCACTACACCGATGAATGGCAAATATATTTTTCTTTTTTTTTTGTCAACTATGTTTTTATTGACAATGAAAACAACAGTTACATCTTACAAATGATCAGCCAGTAAGAGGCCTGTAAAGGTACAATAAAGGAGTTCGCAGACTCCCCGCAAAAAGAAACATCAGTGTCAGGCATTTGCATAATATAACGTTTGCAGAAGGACAATCTCTTGTCTCTCTGTCAACAGATACTCAAATTGATCAATGCGAGTAACAAATTACATGTGTAACAGCATAGTCAGTGGGGACCAAAAACTCTATGGGTCATTATTGTGCAGTGTAAATGCTATAATGGTGAGATTTGGTATTGAAGAGCTTCCTAGTGTGGTAAGTAAACTAGGATTAAGATTAAAATGGAAAGTTATAGTGGAGAGTAAAAAAAGGAAAGAAAAGAAAAGAGATAAAGAAAAACAGTACGTAAGGGGGAGAGGGAAGTAAGGGGGGGGGGGGGGGTGAGCACATCACTTATTTCTCCTACCGTGGTGGGATGATAGCCATGGAGCCCAGACTAAGAGAAATTTGTGGTGCGATCTGGATGCTCTGCTACACATCTCCTCAAATTTACATATTTGACCTATTTTCTCCAACCATTGGTCCAACGTGGGGGGTGAAGTATCTAGCCATCTCAGGGGGATCAAGGACCTGGCTGCCATCAACATGTGAGTTATCAAGTTTGAGACAGAAGGTCTATAGTTTTCCGAGACACCATCCAGCAGAGCTATGATAGGTGTTAAAGCTAAGTATTTATCTCTGAATTAATTTATCACTCGCTCCACATCATTCCAAAAGGGTTTAATCTCGGAGCAAGACCACCATATGTGAGTGAGCGAGCCAATCTCTGTCTTACACCTCCAACATAAGTTTGTGGGCGACAAACCATGTGTATAAAGGAATTCAGGGGTTTTATACCATCTTGAAATCACCTTATATTGAGTCTCTTGCAGCCGGACACACCGTGAGTGACCATGCGAATTTTGAAGTATATGTTTTTTATCTGTATCTGAGAACTTGACTCCTAATTCCTTTTCCCATGAGGCCAAGGCAAATATATTTTTCTGTTGCCACTAATACATGACAAAAAGGGCTTTAAAACATATAACTGCACCACTGAACGGCAAATATATTTTTATTTTGCCACTAATACACACCAAAAAGGGTTGCAATTTTCGCACTTCACCACACAACGGCTAATAAGCCCTTTTTTTCCACTAATACAAGCCAAAAAATGCTTTAGAACATATAACTGCACCGCACAAGGGCAAATAAGACGTAGAAATATTTCCTTGTAATAAACCCTGTTAATGGCTGTATCAAACAGCACTTGCACCCCAATAATAAGAATGGTTTTCTGGAATTACAGAGCTGTATAATGGCAATTTGGGTCCCCAGTCAGTGCAGCAAGGTGTAATAGGGTTATTCCTATTACCCAGGCTGTAACCTCCCCTACTGAACCCTTTTCTACATAAATGCTGTGGAATGATTCCTCCCTATCCTTTCCGTACACCTTAAATAATAATCTTTCCCTGAACTTGTAAATGGCTTTTTTAGCACAATGACGTTTTATTTTTCTAGCACTGTCCCTAGCGCCTGCAGACGTCTCTGCCTGCACTAAGTACACTGGTAAATGGCAGAATCTAAGATGGCTGCCGCTATTTATAGGGCTGTGACATCAGAGGGCTGGCTGCTGATTGGATGCATGCATGGCTTTATGGGTGACCCCATCTTCCCAAAGTTCCTTGCTCCATGTCCACACATGTGCAGCAGCCATTTTAAGAAAAAATGCGATTTGTTACCACGAAGCGTGAGGAAATTCGGATTCGGTGCAAATTGAATTTTTCCTGAAATTTGGATCTAATTCCACTTTGTCAACTTAGATTCAATCATCTCTAATTATATTAAAGGAAGGCATTACAAGGAACACATCTTGTATGTGTTTCTGTGTCATGACCTCGAGTTGGCTCATTCAACTTCAGAACTATTAGGAGACCGCATCACATCAGAAGGTCGGTTTGCGACCACAGAAAATGGGGCCCAACGTGGGGCAGGACATAGGCCTAAACATAGTAATGTCAGTAGGGAATTGTTCATCTTGTTAGTGGGTTGCAGTGTGATAATAAGGTCAGGTAATTTATGAAGTAATTCTCAATTTGACTAAATATTGTTTCATGAGAATCTCTGAATGAGAAGGTTAAAGAGTGTGAGTGATCTATGAGGGACAAATGAATACGTTCCTGATTGGTGAGGGATTCCAGTAGATGTTACGTCTTGCATGTGACAAGACGAGTCTGTCGCCCTTAGGCTACTTTCACACCTGCGTTAGGTGCGGATCCGTCTGGTATCTGCACAGACGGATCCACACCTATAATGCAAACGCTTGTATCTGTTCAGATCCGTTTGCATTATTCTTTTTTTTTAAAAGTCTAAGTCAAAACGGATCCGTCCTGACTTTGTCTGAAAGTCAATGGGGGACGGATCCGTTTTCAACTGCACCATATTGTGTCAGTTAAAACGGATCCTTCCCCATTGACCTACATTGTAAGTCAGGGGTCAGCAACCTCCGGCACTCCAGCTGTGGCAAAACTACAATTCCCAGCATGCTCCATTCATTTCTGTGAGAGTTCTGAGAAGAACAGAGGAAGTATGCATGCTGGGAGTTGTAGTTTTACAACATCTGGAGTGCCGGAGGTTGCCTACCCCTGTTGTAAGTCAATGGGGAAGGATCCGTTTAGCTCCGCATCGCCAGGCGGACACCAAAACACTGCTTGCAGCATTTTGGTGTCTGCATCCAGAGCGGAATGGAGCCAAACTGATGCATTATGGACGGATCATTATCCATTCATGCATTGGGGCTGAACTGATCCGTTTTGAACCGTTTGTGAGATCCCTGAAACGGATCTCACAAACAGAATTCAAAACGCCAGTGTTAAAGTAGCCTAAAGGAGACAGAAGAAAAGGGATGTATGTGAGGAATATACCCATCACGTTGCGTATGAGTGAATGAAGCCAGGGGATCACATCATAGCAGTGACTTTTAAACAATAAAGTCAGTGAAAAGCCAAGGCAATTGGAGTCAAAGTGTAGCCTGAGTGTTTGTTTTGGAGAGAGAGGGATTCCCAAATCAGAGGACAAAACAAGACCAGACTCTGCTGATTGAAAAACATTCCCAAGAAGATACAGAAAAGACCTAGGGAAGGATAGAAGGGCTCATGCACACAAACGTATTTTCTTTCGCTCAGTTTTGCAGACCATATGCGGAACCATTAATTTCAATGGATCCGCAAAAAAAAAAGGTTACTCTGTATGCCAGGCATGGCCAACCTGTGGCTCTCCAGCTGTTGTAAAACTACAATTCCCACCGGGCAGGGCATATGCTGTAGGCTGATAGCTGTTGGCAGTCTGGGCATGCTGGGAGTTGTAGTTTTGTAACATCTGGAGAGTCTCAGGTTGGCCATCCCTGCATTATGCATTCCATTTTTGTATGTCCGTTCCGCAAAAAAATAGAACTTGTCCTGTTCTATTAGGGTCTAGCTGTTCCGTTCCACAAAATACAGAATGCACACGAACATCATTAGTATTTTTTGAGGATTCATTTTTAGCGGAAAGCAAAATAGATACGGTTGTGTGCATGAGCTTTAAGTCTTAGATGGTGATAGAGTACGTGTGGCGAGGAAGGGAGAGGCCCTCATAGGGTAGTAAGAGATTAAATAGGTATTTAGAAGAAAATGGGGTTGCCAATTATTGTGCTCATCTTTTGATGTTGTGCATCTAAAAGGCACAATATTCGTGCTGGCGGTAGGTCGGTGCTGCCGGAACCTCTCAATCTGTGTGAGTGGAGTGTCCGGTTCTCCGGAGGAGTGATGTGAGATTCAGTAGGGGGATATGTACTAGAAACAGTACAGAAATGGGATACCTTCTTAGTGCAAACACGACTTCAATGGATGTTGGTAAAACTCTTTTTTTTTTTTAGATATTGGATAATAAGTGACAACGCGTTTCGGACTAATTATACCCCTTTCTCAAGTATGTGGGGTCCGTGCCGATGCAGAGAGGGTAGCTTCTCACATGTGGATGATCCAAACTGTGGGATCCAAATAGCTGCAGACAACTTTAGACCCATCAGTGCGTGGTTGAGTATCCTTGGATTCTCTGGTTTGTTCCCCTGTCAGTACAGTGCATGTGAGGGTAGGGATTGTTGCCCCGATACACGGGGCGTCCCGCCCTCCCATGGCCTTGTGCCTTATGTCATTGTGTGTATACAATGTATTTCATGTATTAATAAAGCTACAAATATTTTATATGAGTGTTCTTCTCATTACGTTTGGGCTATTGGTTTGTTTTTTTGATAAAGTAGACATTAATAGAAACATAGAATGTGTCGGCAGATACAGTAAGAACCATTTGGCCCATCTAGTTTTCCCAATATACTGAATACTGAAGAACTGACGTCAGGGCAAGTGGAGTGAATAAATTAAGTGGTAGGCGGTGCTGGGCTCTGGATCGATGGGCGCGGCTGGGCTCCAACAAATCATGGGACAACCCCTTGGGCTCCTGACAGAGGTAATTTACATATCAAAAAGATCGGTTTTTATAAGAATCTAACACACACAGAGCAGTAACAGTGGGATCATTTTAAAACACTGCATGGAGACTGATGGGCACATAAAAATATCGCTATAGTGTTAATCCTGGTGACAGAATCCCTTTAAGGAAATGTGAGAAAAATAGCTTGAAGAGCATGGTGGGGGAATACATTTTCATTTCTAAATCCAACAAACTGGTTTTGAAGTCTTGGCGGGTGGTTTATAGTAATTTTACATGATATAGTACAAGTAGTGATAGTTGTATTAATCATATATGTAATATTAAAAATAGGTTTTTGGATCATGAGAAAATTGTGCAAGAAGAAAAGGAAAACTGTTACAATCAGATACTTCCAGCCAAATGGGTATGGTTCACAGACAATATAGTTATTATTTTTAGGCGTTAAACCGGAAGATCCAACAAGCAAGATCCCCTGGAAAGATCCAGGATAAAGTTATGCTGCAATTTGCAGGATGCTCAGGAGGGAATCAGGTGAAGAGGTAGGCAAGTCCTGGATGAGTGATTAGCACATGTCAATGTACCTCCTGAGCAATACCTGAAATTATTCACAAAACAGGGGATTTGTGAGGAAAAGCATAAAGGCATCCATTTTGTATATGTATTATTTTCTATCTATGTATAACCTGCACTTAGATAGGAGGGGGATTTATTCTTGGAAGGAAGGACTACACATTCCACAGTGCCCCCCATGCTGATCATTTTCGTATCTCAAATTAAACATAGTAAATCAATTAATGAAGTGGGAGGAGCGTGACTTACTGAGTGATGTCACGCCCCGGCCGGACCGCTACATTCGTAGAGTGAGTACTGTTTCAGGCGATTAGGCTAGTTTATCAAAGGAGAGCGATTGCTTCAGCATTAAAGAAATAGACTTTACACACAAAGTGACTGCTGTGCGCAGAGTGTAATGGGACACATACTAATAAAGTAATGCTGTGAAACATAGGGCCATGAGGGGGACCAGCATAAGATGCTATATGTGTGTCATCCACACATATAGCATCTTATGCTGGTCCCCCTCATGGCCATATGTGTCACAGCACACATCCCCCATAACAGTGCATTATCCAGAGATCCCGATAACAGTGCATCAGCCACAGGTCCCCCCATAACAGTGCGTCAGCCACAGGTCCCCCCGTAACAGTGCGTCAGCCACAGGTCCCCCCGTAACAGTGCGTCAGCCACAGGTCCCCCCGTAACAGTGCGTCAGCCACAGGTCCCCCCGTAACAGTGCGTCAGCCACAGGTCCCCCCGTAACAGTGCGTCAGCCACAGGTCCCCCCATAACAGTGCGTCAGCCACAGGTCCCCCCATAACAGTGCGTCAGCCACAGATCCCCCCCATAACAGTGCGTCAGCCACAGGTCCCCCCATAACAGTGCGTCAGCCACAGGTCCCCCCATAACAGTGCGTCAGCCACAGGTCCCCATAACAAAGCGTCAGCCACAGGTCCTCCATAAGATTGTCATCCACAGATCCCCCATAACAGTGCATCATCCACAGGTCCCCCAAACCAATGTCATCCCCAGACCACCATTAGTTCCAAATTCACCAAAAGCACACCTTTTCTTATTTTCCTCCTCAAAAACCTAGGTGCGTCTTATAAATCAGGTGCATCTTATAAAGCGAAAAATATGGTATTTTGCAAACGACTTTATTCAATTTTGAGCCCTTTTCTCTCTACAGCCTTGAGAGTTTTTTTGTATCATACAGTATGTTTTCACTCTGTTCCGTCAAGCAGCTCAACTGACGGCTCCTTATCTCTGATCTCCTAAACACTCATTATAGCTCCATTCTTACCTTACTGAAAAGAATGTGGCTTAGAGAGAAGGTGAGTTTTTTTTTCTCCCTGGCTGTGACGCTCCCATTTGTTAGCCCTACAGCCAGGGAGAAGGAGACACCCATTGAGAAACAGGGCAGTCTCCTCCTCCCTGTACCGATGCTAAAATCAGAATACCAGACGGGAGAATACAAGGGGGTCACAGTGGGCGAACGGAGTGGCGCCCAGAAAAAATAGTAAGTGCAGTTAGATTTCTGCACTATGCCCTACATATCCTGATCCTTAGTTTATAATGTCTGGACCCATGAAAGGTCCTCTTTAAATAAGTGTTTATGACCTTTTAGTAATTTAGAGATAAGGGTTATTAGATGACGGGCACAAAGTAAAAGTACAATTCTCACAGTTACACTATTAATTGGTTCCAGGATGACCATTGTATGTTGAAACCATTGTAAATTGAGTCATTTGTTCTAATGCCACAAAATGTCATCCAAGATAAGAGAAAATGAAGATTTAAGAAAAATAAGCAGATAACTAAGCCAGATAAAACAAGTCCTTACATATAACAGTTAAGAATAGCTGCTAACTAGCAACTAATACAACTATTTTGAGGGATCACTGTATTTTAAAAAAGACCAATTGAATAAAGATATTTTTAGCACCAAATGAGTAAAATGAAATCATAAAAAATTGCCCCATTTAAATTGAAAAAATAGCAAAAAGTAATGTTCCCACCACATATTTGATATCGCTATGTCCATGACGACCCGCACTACACAATTATCATGTCACCAAAAAAAATACACAAATTAATGTATTTTGCTTATTTGTCATAACAAAATATAATAAAAAGTGATCAAAAAGTGTTGGCGAGATCTCCAGCTTTGGTACGACTGCGCCGGAAGAGACGTGCTCATAAGCCACGCCCTCCGGAGATGCGACAGCATACTTAGCAACAGTATGCGATGCTCTGTTTCTCCCCACAGCAGGTGTCTGCTGGGGGAGATTAGTAGTGGGTTGATTGCTCAGCTGCTCTATTCCTGTGTGTTCTGACTAATGGAGTGCTGAGTTATGACCTATCAGGTTCTTATCCTGGGACTCGGTGCTCTACTTAAACCCCTTTCTGGCCTTAAACCAATGCTTGTGATAGTCTCTGACTCACTAGCTAAGTTCCTGTGCTTTTTGGATTGCTCGTTCCTCTGACCTCAGCTTGTCTTCTGACTACTCTCTTATTAATGTCAAAAAATGAACGCTGCAAAAAATAAAAGTTCATCATGAATGCCATAATGGAAAAAAAAAATACATGGAATAAATGGAGAAAAATAAAATTGGATTATGTGCTGTTTTTGGTAACCTCACACCACCCAAAATATTTTTAAAAAGGTGATCAAAAAAGTCTGATCTACTACAAAAAGATACCAATAAAAACTACAGCTCGCCTCGCAAAAAACATGCCTCTACACAACATTGTAGACGAAAATATAAATATAAAAAAGCTATGGGTGTCAGAATATGGCGATGCCAGGTAAAAAATATATTTTTTTCCAAAGTTTTAGATTTTTTTAAGTGGTAAAACATAATAAAAACTACAGTGGGATGCAAAAGTTTGGGCAACCTTGTTAATCGTCATGATTTTCCTGTATAAATCGTTGGTTGTTACGATAAAAAATGTCAGTTAAAGGGAACCTGTCACCAGTTTTATGGTGTCCTAACTAAGGGCAACATAAATAAGTGACTGATTCGCTTAGCAAAATGCTGGGTCACTTTCTTTAATTGACCCAGTCAATCTGCCAACATCTTGTATTGAAAAGCTCCAGCTGATAATGATGAGTCATGAATATTCATGAGCTCCTGGCACTCCCCACCTACCTGCTGCTAATTGACAGTTATTTTCCATATGAATCAGCAGCAGGTGGGCGGGAGAGTGGCTATAGCTCTGAATTAAATATACGCTGGACTCAAATCTGCTCAATAGCATGCGGCATCTTTGTGTGTATATTATGAGGTAACCATCTGTCACACCAGTAAGTGAATACATCTAAGGTACTTTTTAGTAGTTAATGATTGTATATAATTAGTTAGATTATAATCAAATATCCACATGACAGGTTCCCTTTAAGTAAGTGATTGACAGGTTATAAAAAAGGTTTTTGGGGGCAAATAGAGCCACAGTGAGGTTTAATAAGGCCAGCTTAGGATTCTTCGTATTAGGCCGAATGCACACGGCCGTTTTTCACGGCCGTGAGCGATCCGTGGAACCGCCGTGCGCTCCTGCTCTCAGCAGGAATCCAAGTCGCGGTTCCACGGACCGCTCACGGCCGTGTGCATTTGGCCTTAGTCTGGACATGAGCATATGTTTAGGGTAGAAGGTTTAAATCTGATGACAGAATCCCTTTAACAGTGAAGCCTACACAGAGATAAGGTGTAAGGCTACTTTCACATTAGCATTTTGTGCGGATCCGTCATGGATCTGCAAAAACGCTTCCATTGCCATAATACAACCACATGCATCCGTCATGAACAGATCCGGTTGTATTATGTCTTCTATAGCCATGACGGATCTGTCTTTAACACCATTGAAAGTCAATGGGGGAGGGATCCATTTTCTATTGTGTCAGAGAAAACTGATCCGTCCCTATTGACTTACATTGTGTGCCAGGACGGATTGTGTGCTTGCAGCGTCAGGCTGTCCGCGATGGGAGAGCAAGCAAACGGGACGGAATGCATTTAGTTTCGTTCAGTTTTGTCCCCATTGACAATAAATGTGGAAAAAACTGAAGCGCTTTCTTCCGCTGTTGAGATCCTATGACGGAACTCATTAGCGGAATTGAAAACGCTAATGGGAAAGTAGCCTTAGGGAAAGATTTCCTTCTGTTCTGTGTTTTTGGCTCACAATAAGGGCTCCTGCACATAAACGTGTTCCAGCTGGGCCCGTGCTGCAGACTGCAATGCACGGGGGCGCCGACCATAGCGCCACCGCATGGGAATGCAGGACCCATTTACTTGAATGGGGTCTCAGTCTGCGATCCACATCCGGTGGTCCGCACCGCAAAAAAGTGCATGCTCCACTTTTTTGCAGTGCAGAGGCATGGACCGAGTGAATGGGTTCGCATCCGTGATGTGGTGCACAAACTGTTGGTGTCCATATATTGCGGGCCTGCTGTTTGCAGGCCGCAATACGGGCACCAGCCGACAATGGTCATGTGCATGAGCCCTAATTGATAGAAATCACTGAAGTGTGAACTAGGCCTAAGGGGGGAACTGTGCTGTATAAATTCAAAGCTTAACAACCGGTTTTCCAACTGAAATCAAAGGAGATGATTTGCAAGCGTTTTCCCACATGGTTTTTGGTGTGGAATCAGTACCAAAATCCACTTTGAAAAAGCTCAATGTGAACATCCACTTAGGTGCCTCATTGTATACATGGTTGTGCTTCAATTAAACCTGCCCCCCCCAAAAAAAAATCTGTTCTAGAAAATCTTCATAGTCCTACTTCTTTGGAAAGTGTCCGAACCTACCCTGAGGCCATACACTTTATATTAGGGCTCAGCCACACGAGCGTGTGTCCACGTGCTGCGGACCGCAAATAGCGGTCTGTAATTTATGGGTACCAGCCAAGTGCACGTCATGGAGCGAACCTCATTGTAAATACAATGAGGGGAGTCATGATGTCATGACACCTCTCATGGCATTGGTGGTATTAATTCACAATTTTATCTACTTACCTGCACTGAAGGTTTGAATGGACTGTTCCAAGGTAACTGCAGTTTGGCAGGAGACATCAAGAAGATGCTTGATTGGTGAATCTTCAAACGGCTTTTTTGGACCTATAAAAGAGCAGACACAACGTCATTAGCGCATTCACATAAGTATAAAATTTCAATCTCCCTCCCCAGACTTTTTTAAATTAGTCACGTTGCTTATTGATGGGAGTTAAGTCACTCTGTGGAGTGGACCATAAGTTTTTTTTTAAGTGGTTTATTGTTGAGTTATTTTCATAAGTGATTAACTAAAATTGTATTAATTGGTTATTAATTTATTGATCAACTTGAATTATCTTTCGTAGCATGATAAGCATCGTGGCCTTTATTAACCAACAAATATTTAATAAAGAATTTTGTTTTAACAATTCGATTGCGTTGTGGTTCATATAATATGAAATTGGTTTATATAAATGGGGAATATGGCATCATTTGCGGATGCTGACCGCATTGGTCTGCAAGATCCATGTCTCTGCTCCGCGAAAGATAAGTGAAGTCCTATCTTATGTTCCAAATTGTGGTCCTATTCAAGTCAATGGGTCCGCATCCGCACCACGGCCAGTGTCCTTATATTGCAGACCGGACGTTTAGGATCCGCAATACACGCACTGAGCCAGTACGCTTGTGTGCTCTTATGGTTTATGGGGAAGACGGGCACCATTCCAATCACGCTATGGTGCCCCATAACCACACATTCGTAGGTAACAGAGGAGTGGGTGACTTTTTACTTCTCTCTCTATGGACTATTGCAATGTATTCGTGAATTGCTCCATTTCACCTCTGGTTTTCAGAATGCAGGGAGCCGTGCTGAGGGCAAGGCATTGGCATGGAAATGTTCATGCTGGTGAGGCCATTGTAGTGCAATTACAATGAGAGACACTTGAGGGCAATGTGTGTTTATGAGCCTTTATCTGCCTCAGCTCCACTGAGTCACACCCGCCATGCAGGCCTCAGCGGAGTAATCTACCCGTGACCCGCCGGCCGGTGACATTATACAACCCTGCCGTCATCTCTGGAATGTAATGCGCCCTATCAACCTCATCCTGCACAGAACTGACCAAACTCTACCCTCCTTCATATGCAAACCAGTGCCTGCTACAGAGCCTCCCCTCTGCAGCTGCCTAATAGTGAGCCAACGCTTGTGAATGGGGAAAGGCGCCTGCGCGGGAGGATCCGGCTCCCTTCCTGGCAAAAAGTGAGCCGCTAGGTACTTGTCGCTTGCAGCTTGCATCTGGAAGGGGCGAGGGGGCAAAAAATCATCCGGAGCTGTGCATATACAGTGTGCATGTTGACTCGCTCGTGCATCCGGGCACTGTGGGCAAAATGCATGTGGCGCTGATCTCTATGGGCTCCCGTGGGATGCTGTAACCAGAAAAGACGTTGGCCGCGAATTGTGTTCCTATGAGGTAGGTGCCATAAGTTGGTGAATGTGACCAGGTGCACCTCCTCATATACTGCTCGGAGGGTCCCCTCCTTGGATCCCGGGAGCTGCTGCTGATCCTCATCATCCCATGGATATAGCTGCTGATCTTCTTCCCCATAGACATGGCTTATAGCCAGCTTATCTGGAACTTCGCTGGCACTTGTGTAATGGGCAGCCACCAGGGAGGGCACTTGGTTACAGTAATGTGTGAGGGAGATTTAGCAAAGCAGTTACGTCATGTTCTTGTGGCAGTGCCCTGAAGAAATCGGGCAGTATCATATGCCAGAACAAGGGGGCATGGTTGTCATGCCATGGTCTTCTTCTCTTCAAAGTGGGACAAGCCACTGTAGTGACTTGGTGCATCCTGGCATTCCTTGGCTGTCCCTGAAAACTGCACTTCTTGCTACTGGTTTGCACAGTGTCCATTGATGGCTGTGTGATGCTGTGGCACAATCTGGGCAGTGCAGTGTGGTATGTGCCTCCCTGGTTCATACAAGGATGCCGGCGACTTGGGACGCTTGCATCCTACTAGAATTGGTGCGGTAGCAGTAGTCCCTCTAGGACAGGGATGGCCAACCTGCGGCTCTCCAGCTGTTGCAGAACTACAACTCTCAGTCTGCCTACAGCAGGGCATGCTGGGAGTTGTATTTAACGACAGCTGGAGAGCCGCAGGTTGGCCAGCCCTGCTCCAGGACACATGATGAACAGCCGTCTATCTTCAGGCCACCTGCACACGTTGCGGAATACGTGCGTATTTACATGCAAAAAAAAAACTGTATCAGCAAAGTGTATGAGGTTACACAAATCTCTTATAGACTTTGCAGGAAAAGCCCCGCCGCGCGGATTTCAAAATAAACAGTGTGTCAATTATGTTTGCGGTTTTAGCTGCAGACTTTTCAATGCAAGGGTGAGATGTGAGAAAAAAATGCATCAAATTTGCAAAAAAATAAAAAATAAATCACAATTAGATATACAGCAGAAGCGCAAAAAACGCCGTACAGAAAATCCCGCAGATCCTTCAAATATCAGGTGCCCCTCCACATGCTCCCTTGGTGCTTTGAAGTGGACACTTTGGATGAGACTGTCCATTGCTGCCTACAAGGTTACTGGCTTTATTTTCCAGGGGTCTGCTTGGTACTGGAAACCACCCCAACTTTCCATTGCAGTTGTTCAGACTACATCTGTAATATGGCATCCGGTGGACAAGCAAAGACTTTTTTTTCCTGTCAGATTTTGCATGGATGTGAGGGAAAAAAATTGTCTTTGTGCGGATTGGTTGCATGTGGAGTTCAAATGTCGAATTGTATGATTTTAAAGAGGATCTTTCACTCGTATACAAACTAAAAACGAACTCTATCTGTGGGCAGAGCGGCGCCCAGGGGTCCCCCTGCACTTACTAGTATGCCTGGGCGCCGCTCCGTTCGCCCGGTATAGGCTCCGGTGTCTCAGCTCCGTCTGTTGTATTGGACTGATTTTTTTGTAGGAGGCGTGTCCCTTGCTGCAGTGCTGGCCAATCGCAGCACACAGCTCATAGACTGGCTATGAGCTGTGCACTGCGATTGGCCAGTGCTGCAGCAAGGGACACGCCTCCTACAAAAAAATCAGTCCAATACAACAGACGGAGCTGAGACACCGGAGCCTATACCGGGCGAACGGAGCGGCGCCCAGGCATACTAGTAAGTGCAGGGGGACCCCTGGGCGCCGCTTTGCCCACAGATAGAGTTAGTTTTTAGTTTGTATACGAGTGAAAGGTCCTCTTTAAGTCAGGAACTTTAAAGGCTTTGTACACCTTTTGGGAGCAATTTTTTATTATTGCATTGTTCTCATTTTAAGCTAAAATAATTTTTCCAATTGATCTTTTTTAGAAATATGGAACCTTTTTTCCTGCACAGAGCTGAGATGCTCTAGCATGCCTCTGTATTTTCTCTCTCTTCCGTCAGTTGGGGAGCTGACAGGCTCCTTATCTCTGACGTTATAAGCACTTATTATAGCTCAATTCATATATTGCTGATAAGAATGTAGTTTAAGTAAGTGTGTCTGTATTTTGTGGATCCGTGGTTTGCGGTCTGCAATATGGACACGGTTTGTGTGCATGAGACCTTTAGATCTCCTAAAAATCTGAATGTGTTGGACTTTTTTGAATTCTGATGCAGGTCCCTAGCACAATACACATATTTCATTGTAGCCATTTTTCCAGTTCATTGTCACAGAAGGGATTGTCAGGGAACAGACTGGATGGAAAAGTAGTGCGTATAGCAAGTATGCCTGCCTGCCAGTTGGAAAGGATTATTCTTGTATATTATGTGAAAAGTGTCTGAACATGCTAATTCACTCAGACATACCATCTGGTGTAAAGCACAGAAACAAATATGTGGTTGTACTGTATAGAGCGGTCGTATTTAAGACTCTGTGTCACAGGGCATGGCTGCTTAACTTGGGACATCTATAATGTCTCTTTATTGGGCTCACTCACACACAGCAGTGTTTTTTTCCCCTTGATCTTCAGCATAAAAATTCAGTGGCCAGATGTTTGCAGAAAGGGCATTGTGAAATATAAAATATAAAACGCCTACAAACAATGCTTTTTGGCATTTTTTTTTTTCCACTTTAGTATATCAAGAGAGGTTTGGAAAAACACGCGTGAACTTCTTAGGCTACTTTCACACTTGCGCTTGATCGGATCCGTTCTGACCGGATCCGATCATATTAATGCAGACGGAGGCTCCGTTCAGTACGGATCCGTCTGCATTAATAACTTGAAAAAATTTCGCAAGTGCGCAAGTAGCCTGCGCGGATCCGTTCAGACTTTCAATGTAAAGTCAATGGGGGACGGATCCGCTTGAAGATTGAGCCATATGGTGACATCTTCAAGCGGATCCGTTTCCATTGACTTACATTGTAAGTCTGAACGGATCCGCACGCCTCCGCACGGCCAGGCGGACACCCGAACGCTGCAAGCAGCGTTCAGCTGTCCGCCTGTCCGTGCGGAGGCGAGCGGAGCGGAGGCTGAACGCCGCCAGACTGATGCAGTCTGAGCGGATCCGCATCCATTCAGACTGCATCAGGGCTGGACGGAGGCGTTCGGGTCCGCTCGTGAGCTCCTTCAAACGGAGCTCACAAGCGGACTGACGAACGCTAGTGTGAAAGTAGCCTTATTTATTTTATTTTATAGAAACAAAAAAAAGCCACAAACACTGTCAAATTTACTAATCCTAAAAATGGCGTAAGCCCAGACAGGCTGTGTAGACCTGCACACAGATTGTTATGCCAGAATTGTGGTGCAATTTTGGCACAAAATGACGCTTCTTAGGCACCTTTCACACGGGCGAGATCTCCGCACGGGTGCGATGCGTTAGGTGAACGCACTGAATCCGGACCCGTTTATTTCTATGGGGCTGTGCACATGAACGGTGATTTTTCACGAATCACTTGTGCGTTGCGTGAAAATCGCAGCATGCTCCTTTTTGTGTGTTTTCCACGCAACGCAGGCTCCATAGAAGTGAATGGGGCTGCGTGAAAATCGCAAGCATCCGCAAGAAAGTGCGGATGAGGTGCGATTTTTCACGCACTGTTGCTAGGAGACTATCGGGATGGGGACCCGATCTTAATTATTTTCCCTTATAACATGGTTATAAGGGAAAATAATTGCATTCTTAATACAGAATGCATAGTACAATAGGAGGGGTTAAAAATTAATATTTTTTATTTATTTAACTCCACTTGCTCGCGCAGCCCAACTTCTCTTCTGTCTTCATCTTTGCTGGGCACAGGAAAAGGACCTGTGGTGACGTCACTGTGGTCATCACATGGTCCGTCACATGATCCATCACCATGGTGATGAGTGCAGTGACATCATCAAAGGTCCTATTCCTCAAAGAAGACAGAATGTTTATTTTTTTTTTATTTTTATTTTTTTTTAATCCTTGATTTTTATCCACCCTGCCATCAGATCTCCTTACCCCCAAGTGTGCATGCGCGGACACATCATCTTGAGCAGTTTAGCCTCACCACATGGTCGAGCTGAGTGCAAGATATTGGGGACACCACATAGCAGAGGTGATTGCAGGATATTGGGGACACCACATAGCAGAGGTGATTGCAGGATATTGGGGACACCACATAGCAGAGGTGATTGCAGGATATTGGGGACACCACATAGCAGAGGTGATTGCAGGATATTGGGGACACCACATAGCAGAGGTGATTGCAGGATATTGGGGACACCACATAGCAGAGGTGATTGCAGGATATTGGGGACACCACATAGCAGAGGTGATTGCAGGATATTGGGGACACCACAAAGCAGAGGTGATTGCAGGATATTGGGGACACCACAAAGCAGAGGTGATTGCAGGATATTGGGGACACCACAAAGCAGAGGTGATTGCAGGATATTGGGGACACCACAAAGCAGAGGTGATTGCAGGATATTGGGGACACCACAAAGCAGAGGTGATTGCAGGATATTGGGGACACCACAAAGCAGAGGTGATTGCAGGATATTGGGGACACCACAAAGCAGAGGTGATTGCAGGATATTGGGGACACCACAAAGCAGAGGTGATTGCAGGATATTGGGGACACCACAAAGCAGAGGTGATTGCAGGATATTGGGGACACCACAAAGCAGAGGTGATTGCAGGATATTGGGGACACCACATAGCAGAGGTGATTGCAGGATATTGGGGACACCACATAGCAGAGGTGATTGCAGGATATTGGGGACACCACATAGCAGAGGTGATTGCAGGATATTGGGGACACCACATAGCAGAGGTGATTGCAGGATATTGGGGACACCACATAGCAGAGGTGATTGCAGGATATTGGGGACACCACATAGCAGAGGTGAGATTGCAGGATATTGGGGACACCACATAGCAGAGGTGAGATTGCAGGATATTGGGGACACCACATAGCAGAGGTGAGATTGCAGGATATTGGGGACACCACATAGCAGAGGTGATTGCAGGATATTGGGGACACCACATAGCAGAGGTGAGATTGCAGGATATTGGGGACACCACATAGCAGAGGTGATTGCAGGATATTGGGGACACCACATAGCAGAGGTGATTGCAGGATATTGGGGACACCACATAGCAGAGGTGATTGCAGGATATTGGGGTCACCCTGAGTGCGCACGCGCAGTGTATGGTTTCGCGCATACAAATGAAGTAGGTGCTTCTCCCATGGCGGCGCAATTATTTCTACGAATCCACACACACCGTCCTCCAGCTGATTCTTCCGGTGCGGCCGTGTCACTTCGGGGTATAGTATTCTGCCAAGGTGAATCTGGCAGAGCGCCATCACTGGCCTAGGGTGTTTTTTTAAAAGGTAAAAAAAAAAACTAGAATAACCACAGGCATTTTCTTGGCCACATGGCAATTTTTGCACTCAGTGGGGTTCATTTATCATAGACTGGTGTTTTACATTGGTCTATGATAGCCCCTGCACTGTTGGAGGATGCTCCTAATCTCTCATATGCCTTGTCATCAATTAGGTGCATCTACAGGCGATCCATATGCCTAGATTGAAAACTACGCCTGACTAGAGTAGTTTTCGATAGTCATTTTTGCTTGTTTCCAGGTGTAAATGTTGGTGAATGGGGCAGGGTGATGGCCCTGCCAAGGCTTGGCTCCTATGGTGTCCTGAAAAATGCCAAAAGCGTGCCAATTTTTATTTTATTTTTTATAAATGGGGGGGGGGGACTAAACAAAAAAGAACACCTAATGAACAAACATGTCAGTAGCAAAATGAAAAAAAAAAGTTTCTGTCCTGCGTTTCCAATAGTCCTGCAGCTGTGTTTTTTTGCAGTCCGCAAACTGCCGATCCGCAAAAAACGGAAGCCGCCCGTGTGTCTTCCGCAATTTGTAGAAATGCCTATTCTTTCCCGGAGTGCTGTCCGCATCTTTTGCGGCCCCATTGAAGTGAATAGGTCCGCCTCAAAAACTGCAGCTCGGATGCGGACCAAATCAACGGTCGTGAGGCCAAAGTAGGATGCTAAAGACACCAGTGCAAAAAATTCAACAGAAGACGCAAAAGTCCAGAAAAACGCCAGAGAAAATCTACGTGTAAAAGCAGCCCTAGGCTATATGCACACAAACGTTTTTTGTTTCCGTGTCCGGTCCGTTTTTTTTTTTTTTTTTTTCCGGATAGGGTGAGGGCCCATTCATTTCAATATCACATCAGTATGTCCGTTCCGTAGCCCTGCAAAGAAAAAAAATAGAACGTGTCCTATTCTTGTCTCTTTTAGGCATTGTTACTATGGATCTGCAAAAAAATAAAAATGGCATATAGATGTCATTTTTCTTTTATCCTGGCAGATTTTGGCAAGGCGGCAAATTTTCAACCTGCCAGTTATTTCCGCTGCATGAGAGACAACTGATTTTAAAAGGGTTGAGTGAGAATAAAAGATCTTGGACAAGCCCAAAATGGTTTAAAGGGGTATTCCGGTAGGTACAAGTTATCCCCTGTCCCCTAGGGGATATCTCCGAACTCCCATAGAAATGAATGGAGCGGCCTATCTTTTGCAGAACAGATGTACAGATGCAGAAGGCAAACTGATGACATCTCATTGCTTTCCAAATCCCTATGTCCATTCTTCAAAATTTAAAAGGTGTAGTATACCCAATAAAGTCAATGGATGTGCAGAAAATACGGATGGCACACAGACCGTTTCCATATTTTGCAGATTCTCGGTTTGCAGACCTCAAAATGCTTACGGTCGTGAGCTTGAGGCCTAACATGGTTTTAGTTTTAAAGGGAACCTGTCACCGGGATTTTGTGTATAGAGCAGAGGACATGGGTTGCTAGATGGCCGCTAGCACATCCGCAATACCCAGTCCCCATAGTTCTGTGTACTTTTGTTGTGTTAAATCGTTTTTTTAGTTTTTTTTTATACATATACAAATTAACCTGAGATGAGTCAGTTTATTGTGTATCGTTTATTTTTTTTACACAATAAAAGCACACAGAGCTATGGGGACTGGGTATTGCAGATGTGCTAGCGGCCATCTAGCAACCCATGTCCTCAGCTCTATACACAAAATCCCGGTGACAGGTTCCCTTTAAGCCATTTTAGGCCTGTCAGATTTTTTATGATCTCGCACAACCCCTTTAATGTATATGCTGTTCAGTTTATGTGAACCTGTGAAAAGTTCATAGACTAGCTTGCTGTCATATAAAAGGCTGCTCTGTGCTAGTAGTGCTGTTCCGTACAAAATAATTGATGCTTTTGTTAACATTCATTAAATACGAATAATACAGGACCAGTCTGGAGTACTAAGCTACAGTACAGGAATAACACATCTGCTGTTCTTAAAAGGGTTATGCAGTGCTACAACATAGATGACCTATCCTCAGGATAGGTCATCAATATCAGATCGGCGGGAGTCCCACACCTAGAACCCCCACGATCAGCTGTTTGATCGCTGCTGCTTCTTCAAAATTACCTGTGCGCCGTATTCTTTGGAGGGGTGGTGCAGTGTAATTACAACTGCTTGTCGCCAAGCGCTACTACATTTTCAAACTGCTGAATGGCATGGGTGAGACCCCAGCTGATCTAAGATCCAGAGAATAGGTCATCAATATTGTAGCACAGCATAACCCCTTTAACGGTCCTTTCACACGTCCGTGGTGTATTGCGGATCCGCAATACACCCGGTCGGCACCCCCTATAGAACTGCCTATTCTTGCCCACAATTGCGGATAACAATAGGACATGTTCTATTTTGTTGCGGAGAATGAGTGGAGCACCCGTTCCCGATATTGCTTACCCATTTGTGGGCGTGTGACTGGACCCTAAAGCGGCTTTAAAGGGTTATCTGGGAATTTTATATTGGATGACCTATCCTGTAGATAGCTCATCAATATCAGATCTGTTATGGGTCCGACACATAGCACCCCCGCCGATCAGCTGTTAGAAAAGGCTGGGGTTCTGTGAGAGAAGTGACTCCTTCCTAGGCCATGTCACATCACCATACGTCGGTCACATGGCCTAGTTGCAGCTGCCCCATAGGTTTTGGCAGTAGGGCATGAGTTGTTAAAGGGTGTTCTGATTTCAGCAAGTCGGTGATATTTTCTTTGTTATACAGTTTACATTCCTCTTGCGGTTCAGGATCTCCATTTGCTACCGTTCAATATAACCCTTTAATGTTTACCTTTAGTGGGCAAAACCTGTCCTGGTTGCGTGATGGACGAACGGGTGCAGAACCGGTTACTGTTGTGCAGGGTGGATTTGATTTAAATTAGGGATCGACCGATTATCGGATTTACCGATCTTATCGGGCGATATTCAGGATTTTGAACGCTATCGGTATCTGCATTTATTTTGCCGATATTCCAATAGCGTATGGGGAACACAGATCGCGCTGCTGACAGCGCTCTCCGTGTTCCCTCAGCAGCAGGACAGGGGAGAAGGAGCAGTGTCTCCTCCCCCTGTGCTGCTGCTGCTGCTGCCACCAATGAAAGTACAGGGGACAAGAGGAGGGGAGGAGCTGTGGCCACTGCGCACCAATGAAGCTTAATCTCACATTCATTCATATACAGGAGGCGGGAGCTGGCTGCAGTATCACATAGCCGGCTCCCGGCCTCTATGAGCGTTAGCTGCGATCTGCGGTAGTTAACTCCTCAGGTGCCGCGGATCGCAGCTACTGCTCATAGAGGTCGGGAGCCGGCTATGTGATACTGCAGCCAGCTCCCGCCTCCTGTATATGAAAAAATAAGAGATTAAGCTTCATTGGTGGCGCAGTGCGCCCCCAAGTACTAGACATTGGTGGCGCAGTGTGCCGCCCCCCCCCAGTATTAAGCACTGGTGGTGCAGTGCGCCCCCCCTCCCCCCAAGCCCCTCAAGCAGTGGTGGCGCATAGGGCCCCCCCCCACCCCAGTATTAAAAACATTGGTGGCGCAGTGCGCCCCTCCACTGGATCCCCTCTTCCCTGCTCCTCCGATCGGAGCCCCAGCAGTGTAATGCTGGGGCTCCGATCGGTTACCATGGCAGCCAGGACGCTATTGAAGCCCTGGATGCCATGGTAAGCTCCATGCTGCTGTGTGCACAAAGCACAGAGCAGCAGGGACAGTGTGAGCTCCTATTCACCCTGATAGATCTCTATCAGGGTGAATAGGACAAGGGTTCTAGTCCCTAAGGGGGCTAAAAGTTAGTAAAAAAAAAAGTTACAAAAATAAAAATAAAAACACCAAAATATTAAGTCAAAATGAAAAAGAAAGAGTTACAAAAAAAATACACATTAACAATAAACATAAATTTTCAGCAGATTTGTGGAATTTTTTTATTTTTTATTTTCAAAAATAAAAATTCCCAGAATATCTGTATAAATTATCGGCTATCGGCCTGAAAGTTCACAAATTATCGGTATCGGCCCTAAAAAATCAATATTGGTCGATCCCTAATTTAAATCAAACCGATTTAAATCACTAGTCAGTAAGGCTTGATTTAAATCATAGTTTTTTACATAAAGATTCATATATGGACAATTTTTCTGTTGTACTTAGGAAGGAGAAAAATAATCATTACCTTAATAATAACAATTTAAATAGGATTTATTCAACTGAAACAATAACATTACAGCATGTTATTTGCTTAAACATCCATGTTTGTTGCAGTGTTTGCATTTTGCACACATGCCTGCCTAAAGGAACTTCATTAAAATATTGCCAAACTGGGTCTCTTTTACGGCCTGCTGCCATTATAGTTTTTTTCCTCCAAGGAAAGAATGTGATAAACCTCAGGTCATACACACAAAAAGATCCAAAGACTTGTCTGTCTGTGGCTGTGCAGTACTGTGCTCAGAAAGTTTCACTTTCATTTTGTAGTACTCCTTGTCTGCTTGCCTTTTCCTCCTTACACTTAATTTCACTTTCTTCTTGTGCAGATCTATTCCACTACAACAATCAGAAAAATATTTTTTATATTCTATTCACTGAACTTTAAACTTAGCACTGAAGGGGTTAATTCTGTACTTTATAGGTTTGTAGAAGT
Source organism: Bufo gargarizans (assembly GCF_014858855.1). Taxonomy (NCBI): domain Eukaryota; kingdom Metazoa; phylum Chordata; class Amphibia; order Anura; family Bufonidae; genus Bufo; species Bufo gargarizans. The sequence goes on from NC_058083.1 coordinate 339,571,536, forward strand.
TAGGATTAAGATCTTTTTCTCAACTCCTTTTCATGTTACAAATTCAGTTTTGAGAACTACAAAATTAAACGAAGCATCTGTGATAATATCTTGTAGACAGAGAAACTACCCAGTAATCTTACAAAAACCTCTGGAAGAGCATGACATTGTGAATGGATTAATGGAATTTAACAAAAAATTTAACATATACAGCCTTATTCTACATAATTAAAAAAAAGTAATCTTTATTTCATAATGAAATAACCTTTGGATGGTAATATATTTTCCTCAAAAAGCATATTAAATAAAAAAAAATCTGATTTAAATAAAAAAAAATCCTTTTTTTTTTTTTTTTTTTTTTTTTTTTTTTTTTTAAAAGTCATTGATTTTTATCCACCCTGCTGTTGTGTGTTGCACTGAGGTCTCTAGAGCCCACCACTGTACAGCTATATGCAGATATTATTTGATGATATTATTCTGTTCCGTTACGCAAATTGCGGAAGGCACAAGGGCAGCTTCTGTGTTTTGCAGATCCGCAATTTGCGAACCGCAAAAAACTGAATGATCATGTGCATGAGGCCTTAGCCTGTGCCTCAGACTGTTCTGTACTGGAGCCCTAGTCTCTGTGCTTAAAGGGGTTGTCCGGGTTCAGAGCAGAACCTGGAAATATCCCAATTTTGACCCAGGCAGGCCCTCAGATATGAGCATTAGAGCATTTCATGCTCCGATGCTTCCCTTGCCCTGCACTGTATCACGCAGGGCAAGGGCTGTTTGTTTATATTTCTTACACTTCTAGGTGGAGGCTTCTGTCTAGCAGTGTTCCTCGTGACGTCACCAGCACTGATGGGCGGGCTTTAGTGCTGCCCTACCCGTTTTACAGGCTAGGGCAGCGCCAAAGCCCGCCCCCCATCAGTGCGGGTGATGTCACCAGGCTCGCTGCTAGGCGGAGGTTTCCATTTAGTGTTACCCATGGAGAGCCGGTATGTCATTTCCATCTGGTAATTACAACTCCCCTTAGTGGGGTGACTCCCTCCTGTTCAAATGAAGTGAATGGATACGCCATAAATATAAAAAAGCAGACATCCCCTTCAAAGCATCGTTTTACATGCAGCAGTCATTCTTGTACTGGAGAGGTAATCAATTTCAGATTGGCGGCGGTCCGATACACGACACCCCGTCTATCAGCTGTATAAGGAGATGGCACGTGCCGTTTCCTCATACAGCTGATTGGTGGGGGTGCCAGGTGTCGGACCCCTGCCGATCTGCTATTGATGACCTCTCCTGAGAATAGGTCATCAATATTAAAAGCCTGGAGAACCCCTTTAAGTATTGTGGAATAATTTCCTAGAAACTATATATCAATAAGCTCCCCCTCCACTATTAGACTGCGCTGCATTTCATAGTGAAAGGTTCCCTTTATTGCTTAGGCTACTTTCACACTTGCGGCATAGTGATCCGGCAAGCAGTTCCGTTGCCAGAACTGCCTGCCGGATCCTGAAATCTGCATGTAGCCAGACAGCATTTGTAGACGGATCCGGATGTGGATCAGTCTTACAAATGCATTGCAAGAACAGATCCGTCTCTCCGGATGTCATCTGGAGAAACGGATCAGTTATATATTTTTTCCACATTTTTACTTGTCTGCGCATGCACAGACCAGAAGGACAGATCATGCATTGCGGTATTTTTAATGCCTGATCCGGCACTAATACATTTAATTAATGCTGGATCCGGAATTTTGGACGGAGTATTTCCTCCGTCCAAAACGCCGTTCTGGGGCTGAACTGAAGACATCCTGATGCATCCTGAACGGATTGCTCTCCATTCAGAGTCCATTAGGATAAAACTGATCAGTTCTTTTCCAGTATAGAGCCCCTAGGGCGGAACTCTGTGCCGGAAAAGAAAAATGCTAGTGTGAAAGTACCCTTAGTTTTGGGACGTTACACTGGGAAGACACAGTCCATGTTTCTCTTCCACCCGCTTTGGTATTGTACATGTGTGGTGCAAGGCGGGAGGAAACATGAAAACCTAGAATAAGGGGATCTTGTTAATAGCAGTGATGCATAGAACTGCTCACTATGTAATAAAAGCTGTGGCTGAGGAGGCGAGCGCTGAGCACACCTGATCTTTCATTAAGTGAGGCAGCTTCGCAGTTGGTGTGTGATTCAGGTTTGACCTTTGGATGCAGACTGGATACAGGTTGGCTTCCCGGTATCTGCTGACGGCAAGCATCGGCGGGTGTGGCTTCATTACTGTGGAAAATTGTTCCCAGCAACTGGAAGTGCAGAGCACTGGGTGTTCCTCCAGTCAACTCACATGAACCTTATCCTATAGTCAAGCTTTTCTCATTACATAATACAATGTACTTTACATGACTGTGGCCGCTTGCTCTGCTATTATGTCATGTCAGTTTTGTTTTAACTCTGCAAATTCTTGTTTTAGTTTATTTTCTGTCATTTCAAAAATTATTTCATCTAAGCCATATTTGTTGTCACAACTTGGAACTAGGTGTACTATTAACACCTTTTGTGTGTTATGCCTGGGGTTTTCCTCACTACATTGAGTACCTATTTGTCAATGGGTTTGGTTGGCGTGTGGCGAGCTGTAATTTTAAACACATTCTGATATTTGCTAGCGTTACCCTGTTAATACTTTATCAGTTAACAGCATTTAAATTGAATGAACACAAGAGAAAGTAGGTTTGACCACTTTCCAAAGGACATAAATTGTTACATAGTACACTTGCACACAGTGTTTGAAGGAATTCGGCAGGGAGATTGTTCCAGACATCTTGTAGAACTAATCACTAGGGTTGTTGCGATACCAAAACTTTTATTCAATTTCGATACCATGAAAAAGTATTGCGATTAGGGTTGTTTCGGGTATTGAATTTTCGATACCCAATCGATACTTTTGTCCCGGTATTGATACAATACTGGGATTTGCCTTTAATTGATACTAGGCTGTGCTACTGCACAGCCCAGTATCAGAGAACATGGATCTCGCTGCTCTCAGCGCGGCCATGTTTCCTCTGCAGCATGGGGAGAAGGAAGCGGTCTCTCTTCCCCCTGTGCCGCTGCCACCAATGGGAACGAAGAGGAGGGGCTGTGGCCACTGCGCCAGCAATGATAACTAACGTTCAATACATTACAAATACAGCCGGCAGAAACACATTGCCGACACACCCGACCTCTGACAGGACGCTGCGTCTGCAGCACCTGAGGGGTTAATTGCCAATCTGAGGGATTAACTGCAGCTGATCGAGCTCCCTGTCATAGAGATCAGGTACCGGCAATGTGTTTCTGCCGCCGGCTGTATTTGTATTAAACGTCAATTATCATTGGTGGCACGTCCCCTCCCCCAATATTAAAAACATTAGTGGCGCAGAGCACCCTCCCCTTCCCTCCAGTATTAAGTCATTGGTGGCACCTCCCCCCAAGTATTAAAACCATTGGTGGCACTGGCTAGAGTCCCCTTACCTTCTCTCATTGGCGGCAGTGGCAGCTTCTGATCGGAGGCCCAGCAGTGTAATCCTGGGGCTCCGATCGGTTACCATGGCAGGGCGGCAGGGAGACTGTAAGATCCTATTCACCATAAGAGAGCTCTATAGGGTGAATAGGACATGGGATTAAAAGATCCCAGGTTCTAGCCCAAACGATTAAAATATTTAAAAAATCTCCTATGCGGTGAACCCCGTAAAAGAAAAACGGTGCTATGTGGCATTTTTTTTGTCACCTTGTCCCCCCAAAAATTGGATAGGACTGTTAGATTATGGGCCGGACGTTCCATAAAATGCAGAATGCACGTGTCTTTATTTATTTTTGGCGTGGAATAGGGTATCGCAATACTTTTTTATGGTATCGAAACTGAATCAAAATTTTGGTATCGAAACAACACTAATTGCGATACTCGATACTATCCTATACGAAAAAATAAACTCCAAAAAAGCAGCCTGCTTTCCCCATTTTATAGAACGTCCGGCCCATAATCGAACAGTCCAATCCTATTTTCTGGGGGGACAAAGTGACAAAAAAATGGCGAATCGTGCATTTTTACTTTTTTTTTTTTACTTTTTCTGTTATGGCGTTTATCTCATAGGAGATATTTTTTATTGTTCACACTTTTGGGCATGGCTATATGTAATATGTTTATTTATTGTTTATATATTTTATATGTAAAATTGGGAAAGGGTGTTTTGTTTTTTTATTTTTGTTTATATATATATATTTTTAACTTAATAACTATTAGCCTCCTTAGGGGCTAGAACCTGGGATCTTTTCATCCCTTGTCCTATTCGCCCTAATAGAGCTTTATTAGGGTGAATAGGACTTCACACTCTCCCTGCTGCCCTGTGCATAGTACACACAGCAGCAGGGAGATTACCATGGCAGCCAGGTTTTTAGTAGCGTCCTGGCTGCCATAGTAACTGATCGGAGCCCCAGCAGTTTAATCCTGGGGCTCTGAACTGCCACTGCACCACCAATGAGGAGGAGTGGAGGGGACCCTATGGCCACTGCCACCAATGATTTTAATACTGGGCAGGATGGGGGGGGCGCACTGCACCACCAATGTTTTTAGTATGGGGGGGTGCACTGCGCCACCAATGAAGATAAGTAACCTTTTAATACAAATACAGGTGTTGCACCTGAGGGGTTAACTGCCGTAGATCGCAGCGCCCTATCATAGAGGTCGGGTGCCGGCTATGTGATTCTGCAGCCGGCACCCGCCACCTATATTTGTATTAATGGGTGAGTTATCATCATAGGTGGCGCAGTGGCCACAGCCCCGTTCCTCTCTTCTTGATGGCAGCAGCGGCACAGGGGAGAGGGAGGGAGAGACTCCTTCTCCCCTGTGCTACTGAGGAGAACATGGAGCGTGCTGAGAGCAATGTGCGCCATGTTCTGGGGCACTAGGCTGTGCAGTAGCGCATCCTAGTATCGGTAAATGTAAAGTCCCGGTATCGAATCAATACTGGTACAAAAGTATCGATTGGGTATCAATAATTTGATACCCGCAACAACACTACTAACAACAAATCTGTAGGCTTGCTCAGATCCTTCAGTCTCTTCGTGTAATCCCAGACAGCCTGGATGGTGTTAAGGTCAGGGCTCTGTGGGTGCTAGACCATCACTTCCAAGACTTCTTGTTCTTTATGCTGAATATAGTTCAACAAGAAGCAAGGTAGTTATACTGCATTAGCAAGGTTTCTCCAAGGCAAAAATTTCAAGGTAGACTGGGGTGTCAAGATGTGCTGTTCAAGCTCTTTTGAAGAAGCACAAAGAAGCGGGCAACCTTGAGGACCATAGAGGCAATGATTGGCCAAGCTAACTTTGCTTGTAAATTAAAAGATGCCCAGTAGTGCCACCAGATCTGAACTGACAGAAACCAGTGGGACCCATCTACTGTTAGAAGTGTGGCCAGAAGTAGTCTTCATGGAAGAATTGCATCCAAAAAGCCATGCTGTCTATATGGAAACAAGGCCATGCAGTATAATTTTGCAGGAATACATTGGAACTGGGGTGTAGAAAAATGGCAGCAGATGCTCTGGAGTCAAACTCTTAAAATATTTAGCTGCAATAGAAGGCAGTTTGTTTGCCGAAGGACTGTTGAGCGGTACAATATTTAATATCTGCATGCAACAGTGAAACACGGTGGACATTCCTTGCAAGTTTGGGGCTATATTTCAGCAAATGGAGTTGCCATTTTGTCAGGTTTGATGGTTTTCTGCATGCTCAGAAATGCAAGCATATACTTTACCCAAAAGAAGGATTTGAGCAAGCTTACATCCACTGAAGATCTGTGGTTAGTTCTCCAAGATATTTGGAACAACCTCTGTGCTGAGTTCCTTTTAAAAACTGTGTGAAAGTGTACCTAAAATAATGTATGCTGTTTTGAAGTCAATAGGTGGTCAAACCAATATTTCTTTATTTAGATTTCTTTTTTGTTCATTCGCTTTGCATTTCGTGGATTGATAAACTATTAAGGCCCCTTGCAGACCAGCGTTCCTCCTGAGCCGAGTCCTTAATGCAGCTCCCGGCCTGACCTCCCAGTGCTGCTGGGGGTCACGTAGCATTATATTGATTTATGATGCTACGTGAATCCCATCAGTGGTGGGAGGTCAGGCTGGGGGCTGCGATGCGGACTCCCTGCAGGCAGAACCTTCTTTTTGCAAGGGTCCTAAACACTTCAATTTTTAACCCCTTCACAACCGCAATCCGTATATATACGTGATGGCTTCACATACCTCGGGCAGCTACCACGCATATAAACGTTCTGGCAGCAATTTAATCCAAGCGCTGCAAAGCGCTTGAATTAAAGCTTCTGCTGCTGTCACGGACAGCATACAGTGCAGTAATGCTGGCAAGGGACCAATCAGAGTGGCCCCTTGCCGGCAATCGATCAGATTGTTTAGTCTGCACAGACTAACCAATCGGATTGTGGCAGTGAAAAAAAAATGCCGCTTTTCAGGCTCTGCCCCTCCTTGTGTCCGCCTGCACCTGAAGCCAGTGCCCTGATATGGTCCGCCCCCTCCCCGCCCCATACATTCCTCCTGCTGCCCCACCTCCCTCAATGTTGGCCGCGACAAACACCCCTGCCCCCCGACTTCTAGCGCTGCCCCCGAGATACGGTTCGGTCCCCTTGCTGTGTGTGATGGCGGCGGCTCCTTTCCTGAGCCGCCGTCATCAGAAGAGTGTCAGCTGTATGCTGACACTCTGCTGTAACGATGGCAGCGCCTGATGGTTGCCATGGCAACCGGATGCTTTGCAAAAGTGACGGCTGTTGCCACCTACAGGGCATCTAATTGTATTATATTTTGCAATGCAAGAGCATTTCAAAGTATAGTACAGCCATCAGCCCTACTGGATCTTCAAGGTCCAAGAGGGACTTGATAAAAAAAATGTGAAAAAAAAAATAAAAGTAAAAATAAATAAATAAAAATGTAAAGTTAAAAAAATAAATTGCCCTTTTCCTATAAAAAATGAAGAAAAACACCAAAACCTACACATATTAGGTATCACCCCGTCCGATAAACACAATTAAATTTTTTATTTTTTTTAAAAGCCATTTTTGTTACCTTACATAACAAAAAGTGCAACAGCAAGCGATCAAAAAGGCGTATGACCCCCCCAAAATAGTACCAATCAAACCGTCACTTCATCCCGCAAAAAATGATACCCTATTTAAGACAATTGCCCAAAAAATAAAAAAGCTATGGCTCTCAGACTATGGAGACACTAAAACATCTTTTTTTTTTTTGGTTTCAGAAATGCTATTATTGTGTAAAACTTAAATAAATAAGAAAAAGTATACATATTGGGTATTGCCATGTCTGTAACGATCTGCTCTATAACCCTGTCACATGACCTAACCCCTCAGATAAATGTTGTAAAAATAAATAAATAAAAACTGTTCCAGAACAGCCAATTTTTGGGTCACCTTTCCCCATAAAGTGTAATAATGAATGATCAAAAAATCCTATGTACTCAAAAATGGTACCAATAAAAACCTCAACTCTTTCTGCAAAAACGAGCCCCTGCACAAGACGATCGGCAGAAAAAAAAACAAAAAAACTATGGCGTTCAGAAAATGGACACACAAAAACATAATTTCTTTTTCAAAATTGCTTTATTATTTAAAACTGAAGCAAACAAAGTAGACATATTTGATATCATTGCGTCCGTAACAACCTGCTATGTTAAAATAGCACATGATCTACTCTGTCAGATGTATCTTGTAAAAAAAAAATATAACTGTGCCAAAACAGCCATTTTTCAGTTACCTTGCCTCACAAAAAACTTAATATAGAGCAATTAAAAATCATATGTACCCCAAAATAGTACCAATAAAACTGGCACCTTATCCCCTAATTTCCAAAATAGTCACTTTTTGGGAGTTTCTACTGTAAGGGTGCATCGGGGGGCTTTAAATGGGAGATGACATCTAAAACCAGTTTAGCGAAATCGGCCTTCCAAAAACCATACGGTGTTCCTTTCCTTCTGCGCCCTGCCGTGCGCCCTTACATCAGTTTACGACCACATGTGGGGTGTTTGTGTAAACTGCAGAATCGGAGTAATAAATATTGAGTTTTGTTTGGCTGTTAACCCTCAATGTGTTAAAGAAAAAAAATTAATAAAATAGAAAATCTGCCAAAAAAGTGAAATTTTGAAATTTCATCTCCATTTTCCATTAATTCTTGTGGAACACTTAAAGGGTTAACAAAGTTTGTAAAATCAGTTTTGAGTAACTTGAGGGGTGTCGTTTCTACAATTGGGTCATTTATAGGGGGTTTCCACTATGTAAGCCCCACAAAGTGACTTCAGACCTGAACTGGTCCTTAAAAAGTCGGATTTGGAAATTTTCTTAAGTTTAAGAATTGCTTCTAAACTTCTAAGCCTTCTAACGTCCTAAAAAATAAATAAAAATATTACATTTCCAAAATGATGCCACCATGAAGTAGACATATGGGAAATGTTAAGTAATAAATATTTTATTAGGTATGACTTTCTGTTTTAGAAGCAGAGAAATTTAAATTTTGAAAATTGTGAATTTTAAAATATATTTTTTTATAAATTTCTTTTTTTTTTTTTTCCATAAATAAAGGTGAAATATATTGACTCAAATTTATGACTATCGTGAAGTACAATATGTCACGAGAAAACAATCTCAGAATGGCTTGGATAAATAAGTGTTCCAAAGCAATTACCACATAAAGTGACGCATGTCAGATTTGTAAATTTTGACCTGGACACTGGGGCATCAATGACCCTTGGTCATGAAAGGGTTAAGCATTCTAAAGACTTTATTAGACAGCCCAATTCTGCCGATTCCTGGCAATCTCTTGCTCGTTAGCGGAGGAGACCACTGCTATTATATGCAGCAATCTCCTCCACAGCTTGCGAAGGAGTGATCGTCATACTATAGCTCATCCTCATGCTCTCCAGTTTGCCGTCAAACTGGCAAACGATAATTTTTTTAAATTTTTTTTAACTGTCAAAAGATTTGGATTGGCCTATAAATGAGTGGCAGTATTACACTGCCAGATCGTATGAATGCTCATTAGCAATAATTTTCCTCACAATTGCTTGGTGTAATACAGGCTTTACTTTGCACTTCTCTGTCCTCATTCCAGCGATTGGTGTGGGTCTCAGCACTCCAACTGACCAAAACTCTTGGACAGTTAGGCCCCTTTCACACGAGCGAGTATTCCGCGCGGGTGCGATGCGTGAGTTGAACGCATTGCACCCGCACTGAATCCTGACCCATTCATTTCTATGGGGCTGTTCACATGAGCGGTGATTTTCACGCATCACTTATGCATTGCGTGAAAATCGCAGCATGCTCTATTTTTGTGCGTTTTTCACGCAACGCAGGCCCCATAGAAGTGAATGGGGCTGCGTGAAAATCGCAAGCATCCGCAAGCAAGTGCGGATGCGGTGCGATTTTCACGCATGGGTTCTAGGTGACAGTCTATTCACTGTATTATTTTCCCTTATAACATGGTTATAAGGGAAAATAATAGCATTCTGACTACAGAATACATAGTATAATAGTGCTGGAAGGGTTAAAAAAAATAAAAAAGTTAACTCACCTTCTCCTCTTGTTCGCGTAGTTCGTTCCTGGTCTGTTCTTTGCTAGCTGTGGGCTTGGGCTAAAGGACCTTTGATGATGTCAGATCACATGCTCCATCACCATGGTGATGGACCATGTGATTGGAGCATGTGATCTGACGTCACCACAGGTCATTCAGCCCAAGCCCACAGCTAGCAAAGAACAGACCGGGAACGAACTACGCGAACAAGAGGATAAGGTGAGTTAACTTTTTTATTTTTTTAACCCTTCCAGCACTATTATACTATGCATTCTGTAGTCAGAATGCTATTATTTTCCTTTATAACCATGTTATAAGGGAAAATAATACAATCTTCAGAACATCAATCCCAAGCCCGAACTTCTGTGAAGAAGTTCGGGTTTGGGTACCAAACATGCGCGATTTTTCTCACGCGAGTGCAAAACGCATGACAATGTTTTGCACTCGCGCGGGAAAATTGCGCATTTTCCCGCAACGCACCCGGCTCTTATCCGGGCAAAAAACATGACGCCCGTGTGAAAGAGGCCTTAGAGTTCTCTGAAAACTCAGTGACCCTTCGGATTTTGAAATGTATGCGCAGAACTGAACTGTAACGTCACAAGCACGAGACTAATCAAGACTCATGCTACTTGTGGTGAGAAGAACAAGGCCTCAGCGAAGCCAATACATTTTATTGCAGTACTGAGCATATATTATAAACTAAGTTTTCAAACTAATCTGGTTCGGATATAGCAGTCCAAACCGAATTTACTCAAGCCTACTCATTACACGTATCTCCAATTGATTTCAATGGAGCTCCTCTGCCAGCAGGGAATTGAACACTTGCCCGGTTTTACTGCATGTTGTAGCTAATAGCTAGCATTTCTATGTGGGGGGAGCCCTCATATCAGCTTATTGTCAATAGACGTTTTAGCAGAAAGGGATCTTCCAAAACCATACTCCCTTTTAATATTAGAAAAGTGTTTGGCTCCACAAACCTCCAGCTAGCTAAGTAGTTGTTCTGCTCACATAAACAAAAAAAAATGTAATTGTCTTTTGTGGCAGCATTTGCCACCATAATACTGTTTTTCCAGGAACACCTGTAATAGGTGTTCCTGGAATTGCCTCAAGAACAGCGTGCATAGTAAATAACTTCGACAATTCTCCTTGTGGGCTGCAAAGCCTACCCACATGAAGAATGCTCTGTTTCATCTTACGTTGGCATGTGATTACAGCAAGCATGTAAAAAGGTGATCTGAGATCAGCTCATGCTCCTCAGTCGTTTGGGACTTTGCAGTCCATAGTGTTACAACAGGTAACACTTTGTGTTACCTGTTGTTGGCTGAGATCACATGATATGTGCAGTGGAACTTATCTTCTGTATGTGTGTATATGGCCGCATCCCTCATGCTGAAAGCTGTTCCAAACAACTACATAATTTTTTCTAACTAAATATTGCAGGAATATTCAACCACGCAAAGTACTTACGGTGTGTAAACTCTGCTTAGACCGATGGAATCCTGACATGGTCCCTCATGCCAGAGAGCTGTGTTTAACTCTGAAATGCCGGAAGAGGGGATTTATGAGGACACAATAGTCTTAGCAAAAGTCCACTGAAGACCGGTACTACAAATTGTCTAAACAATCAAAAGTTGCAGACATTGTCACAAATTAGGCATGGGGGATAATTTGTGACTTATATTTTGACCAGAGACATGCTGTCACGGCACGGTGTGGGTGGTAAACTCCACACCGAACACAGGAGGGAAGGCCTGGAAACTAGGGGAAACGTCACCACCTATTGAATCCCTAAACCAAGCCCTGACTACTATCAGTATGAACAGACCTCGATGGTAAGAATGTTCATATTAGGGCTGCAGTATACGATTATTTTAGTAATCGAGTATTTTATCTTTTTTTTTTCTCTATGATCGAGAGCCAGCAGCTCCCTCCCACCCCTGCTCCTCCTGACACCGGGAGTGCGGTGGCACCTGAGGGGTTAATCGCGCGGATCACAGCGTCCTGTTAGAGGTCGGGTGCCGGTAATGTTCTTCAGTCTCTGCATTGGTGGCAGTGGGCAGTGCACCCCCCCTCCCCAGTATTAATTATTGGTGGCAGTGGCCACAGGGCCCCCCCCCCTCAATCATTGGTGGTAGTGCTTTACACTGCTGGGACTCCGATTGGAACTGCCCACTACCACCAATGATTGGGGGGGACGACGACGACCCTGTGGCCACTGCCACCAATAATTAATACTGGGGAGGGGGGTGCACTGCCACCAATGATGGGGGGGGGGGACGGACCCTGTGGCCACTGCCACCAATGATTAATACTTGGGGGGGGGGGGGGTTTGAGTTACCAGAGGGGGGTGATAAGAGGGAGAGGCTGGGGGGCACATGAGAGGCTGGGGGCTGATCAGAGGCTGGGGGCTATTTTTTGGACTTTTGGTTGGTCAGTGGTCACAAAATGAATGTGTTATTTTTTTCATTGTTATAATTGGTATCGGTGAGTACTTAAATAAAAGTATCGGTACTCGGTCTAAAAAACAAAAAATGGTATCCGTACATCCCTACTATAAAGTTTAAACCACTCGTTCTGGTACAGAATTAGCCCTGTAATGTATTTGTTGTTACTAGAAGTCAATCGACTAGTTACAGATACCCGAAATGGTGAAAAAGGACATAGTAATAATTAACGTCTCCTTGTGGCCGCCCCCCATACAGTGTAACGTCTCCTTGTGGCCGCCCCCCATACAGTGTAACGTCTCCTTGTGTTCCCAAGTATTTATTTTCTTTTAAATGGACATTTATCGCGATATATATATATATATATATGTTATCACGATAAATATCGTTATCATGGGAATATTTTTGACATCATCCAACCCTACCGTAAGGGCTCCATGCTCGTGCTGTGAACCTTTTAATTAGCGGTCCACAATGCTCCGGCTCTTGCAGTGTGTACCCCGTACTGCAAACGTGGGCCCATTGATTTGAAGCCGCAAGATACGGTCAAAGGTAGGATATGTCTTATGTTTCGCAGTGCGGAGGCTCGGACCAGAAATCCCATGGAAGTTTTTTTGTAATGTTTCCGTGGGCTCCTGATCTGTGCCTCCGCTCAGGAAAAGATAGGACATGTCCTATGTTTAGCAGTATCTTGCGGATCCTGGACCCATTCAAGTCAATCAGTCTGCATTCGCAGCATGGAGTGCATACGGCCAGTGCCTGTATATTTCAGACTTGTCGTTTGCAGTCCGCAATACGGGCACTTAACCTTTACATTCATCGGCATGAGCATGAGCCCTTACAGGTGAAATAAAACGCCACAGCCACACTCATGTCTGTAAGGACCTAGTAATCAGTAATTTTGAGTGTCTCCCAAACCCTTCCTTTAACCCTTTCACGCCCAGCGCCGTACATGTACAGCGCTGAGCGAGTGTTTAAAGATGGCGCCTGCCCGCTGCGGGAGCCATAGCCGCGGGTGGCCACCTGCTTCTTTTAGCAGACACCCGTGGCTCATGTCCGTAACCTGCAGTAATGCCGACCGCTGACATTTAACCCCTCGGATGCCGTGGTCAATCCTGACCACTGCATCTGAGCGCGTGTGAAACCGAAAGTGCGCACTTTCGGTTATGCTCTGGCTCCCCTGTGTGGCGATCGGAGGTGCCGGAGCGTGTATGCAGTTACCCCTGTCTTTATGAATAGCAATCAGATAATTGATTGTTAGTTACCTGAGAAAACTTCAACAAAGTGTTAACAAAAAAAAAAGTTTTTCCCAAAATTAAAATAAAAGAACTAAAAAAATATAATCATGGGTGTCGCAATGGGAGGAGGAAAGCGTCAAGTTATAGGGATCAAAATATGGTGACAAAAATCCCCCCCACCACAATTTCATTTTTATTTTATTTTTTTTAAGCAAAATGCAAAAAAACTATACATATCAGATGGCTCCAAATGCGACTTAGAATTGCTAAATGGCGACAAGTCTTTGTAGCTTGTCGCTATTTGCGCTAGACCCGCCGCTGCTCTGCTGCTTTCACAAACTGTCAGCACGTGCCATGTTCTCTTCAGCAGCACAGGGGAGAAGGGGGCAGACCCTCCCCCCTGCACTGCTGCTGCCACCAATAGGCTGATAGCAGGGAGGAGGGGAGGAGCTGTGGCCACTGCACCACCAATGAATATCGTTTATGCTTAATACAAAGGCAGGCTGCTTTGCAGGTGCCAGACATATCCCATAACAGGCACCCAACCTCTCTGACTGCGTGCTGCGATCCGCCATTATTAACCCATCAGGTGCAGATCGCGCAGTCATAGAGGCTGAGTGCCGGGTATGGGATATGTCCGGCACCCGCAGCGCAGCCTGCGTTTGTATTAAGCATAAACGCACCTCCCCCTTCCCCCACACTCCAGTATTATACAGAATCATTGGTGGCTATGGCAGTTCCGATCAGAGACCCAGCAGTGTACACCTGGGGCTTCAATCGGTTACCATGGCAGCCAGGACGCTACTGAAGCCCTGGATGCCAAAGTCGGCTCCCTGCTGCTGTGTGCACAAAGCACAGGGCAGCAGGGACAGTAAGATCCTATTCACCCTGATCCTATTCACCCTCTATTAGGGTGAATAAATATATAAAAATATATTCCCCATGTGGCAAACAGCAAATCGGGGGGAAAAAGCGTCCAAATGGAAAAGTTCAGACCGCCCTGCAACAAATGAGCCCCCATACAGCTCTGTACACATAATTACAAAAAAGTTATAGGGGTCAAAATATGGTGACAATTATTTTTTTCCAGCAGCAGGGAGCCGACTATGGCAGACAGGGCTTCAATAGCGTCCTGGCTGCCATGGTAACCAATTGGAGCCCCAGGCGTACACTGCTGGGGCTCCGATTGGAACTGCCATTGCCACCAATGATTCTATAATTATTCTTTATAGGAGATCTATCAGGGTGAATAGGACAGGGGATAAGGCCCCTTTCACACGGGCGAGTTTTCCGTGCGGGTGCGATGCGTGCGGTGAACGCATTGCACCCGCACTGAATCCTGACCCATTCATTTCTATGGGGCTGTGCACACGAGCGGTGATTTTCACGCATCACTTATGCGTTGCGTGAAAATCGCAGCATGCTCCTCTGTGTGCGTTTTTCACGTAACGCAGGCCCTATAGAAATGAATGGGGTTGCGTGAAAATCGCATGCATCCGCAAGCAAGTGCGGATGCGGTGCGATTTTCACGCATGGGTTCTAGGTGACAGTCTATTCACTGTATTATTTTCCCTTATAACATGGTTATAAGGGAAAATAATAGCATTCTGAATACAGAATGCTTAGTATAATAGTGCTGGAAGGGTTAAAAATAATAAAAAAGTTAACTCACCTTCTCCTCTTGTTCGCGTAGAGGCCGGTCTGTTCTTTAGCTGTGGGCTGAAGGACCTTTGATGACGTCAGATCACATGCTCCATCACCATGGTGATGGAGCATGTGATTGGAGCATGTGATCTGACATCACCTCAGGTCATTCAGTCCACAGCTAAAGAACAGGCCGGGATCTACGCTAACAAGAGGAGAAGGTGAGTTAACTTTTTTATTATTTTTAACCCTTCCAGCACTATTATACTATGCATTCTGTATTCAGAATGCTATTATTTTCCCTTATAACCATGTTATAAGGGAAAATAATACAATCTTCAGAACATCAATCCCGAGCCCAAACTTCTGTGAAGAAGTTCGGGTTTGGGTACCAAACATGCGCGATTTTTCTCACGCGAGTGCAAAACGCATGACAATGTTTTGCACTCGCGCGGAAAAATCGCGCATTTTCCCGCAACGCACCCGCCTCTTATCCGGGCAAAAAACATGACGCCCGTGTGAAAGAGGCCTAAAGATCCCAGGTTCTAGCCCCTAAGGGGGGAAATAGTTATTAAATAAAAAGTTACAAAAACAAACACCAAAATATTAAGCTTCAATCACCCCTTTGCCCAATTTTACATATGTAATTTTTTTTATTGTTTATATATTTTATATCTCCACACCCGAAAAAGTGGGAACTATTAAAATATAAAAAAATATCTCCTAGGCGGTAAACAATGTGACACACTATGACAGAAAAAATAAAACGTGCAATTTGCAATTTATTAGTCGCCCTGTCCCGACAAAAATTAGGTTAGGACTATTCTATTATGGTCCAGATGTTCCACAAAATGTGGAATGCATGCAGCTTTTTGGGGGTTTTATTTTTTTTCACGTGGTATCGAGTATCGTAATACTTTATGGTATCGAAATCGAGTCAAAATGTTGGTATCGTGACAACCCTAGGTAAGATTAGATAGATAAAAAATAAATAAAAATTATATATATTATATGTGTGTGTGTGTGTATATATATATATATATATATATATATATATATATATATATATATATATATATATATATATATATATAAATATTATTAGAATTATAAAAAAAAAAAAAATATATATATGTATTTTAAATTTGGCTCCAAAATTTTTCCGGTTAGGAGCCAATGGCTGGAATGGAATTTTGTTCCCGCTTCCCACTACATCATATGCAATATTAAGTGGTGGCATTGTAAAGTAGAACTTGTCCCACAAAAAAACAAGCCCTCATATGGCTATGTGAACAGACAAATAAAAAAGTTATGGCTCTGGGAAGGCGAGGAGTGCAAAACGAAAACGCCAAAAAAATATAAAAAATCCGGGCCTGAAAAGGTTAATGGATGTATTAGGTGTGTTCTGATTATCAGATCACAAACAATATGGAAACATTTTAAATTGCATTTTCAATACAGTAGTATTAAGAATATATTAACATGTCTCAGATTTATTGCAGACATTTTGGAGTGGGGTTGTTTTGGTGGCAAGTATGTGGATATGTTGAGGGTAAAACAGAAACTCTTTAATGAGGCTATATGTCAGCCTTTTATGCAGGTCTTCCAGCAAGGGACACTCCCCCTGGGGACCTTGTGGAAGACTGCAACAGTTTATACATTAGCCAATCACATACAATTACAGTATTGAAACCTTCTCAGCAATTGTACACAACCCCCCCCCCCCCACCTTCTGTCTGTGATGCAATCAACAAAATACAATGGGCATTGCCTGTGATACAATTAACAAAACACAATAGGCTCTGTCTGTGATACAATTGCCAAACATAATGGGCTAACTTAATCACTCACAGGCAGAAAACACACATTTTTTCCCAAAACACTGAAAACGCCTAAAAAAGCCCACATATCCCCATAATTTATACATCCAAGGATAGCTCTGATCTGGGCAAACATATCCAAAAATCACCCAGATCTGAGCAGGGGTTCTGGAATTTAATGGTAGTCACATTTGGCTGACCGCAAGCATGGCTTTCCTGCCCAAAACAGTTCCACATGTTTAGGCTGTGCAGCCGGTCTATCTTCTGCTTCAACGTTGGTATATGGGCCATAATCCTGAGGCAAGAGGCTGGCAAACAGGCCCCCCCCCCCCCAAAACCCAGTGGTAAGGTTAGTTTTGCCTCATGTCATATATACCCATCAATTACGCAAACCCAAACATTATAAATGGACATCAATAAATACACAGACTAGAGAATGGAGGCAAAATTGGCTATGGCCTGTTTATTAAAACTAAACTTCAATCAAAATTTTACTAAACCATTAATGAGCCTAGTCATAAACTCTGACTCAATTAAACCATAACCATACATCAGATTTAATCCCATCACAAGATCAGTATCCTTAAACCACCCTTCACAAAACCCATGGCCAAATCCAACAAGAAAAAGGGGTGGGTGGGAGGGGACACAACGTTTTCGGGTCCACGGGCAGGTGTAGTCAAAAGGCAAACCAGCCCGCGGAGCTCAAACACTTAAAGCCCGCTCACTAAACCACTCCACCAATTAGACCCTTGTTACCAGGATCCGGGTAACCATACCCGAAACTCTGGGACACAATAGGTCATACCAGTTGACCAATTAAAGGAAATCACTGGGCAGAATCAGACTTCTGCCCAGTGATCCTGGCAGAAAGCGGGAACATTTTTCCCTCCAAAACCATAGGCTAAAAATAGCCTATCATCACTTGGCAGAAAACCTCTCACCCAGTGATAAGCCCCTAGAGCTTAACAGGCAATGCAAATATTGCCATGTGTACCCCTCCTTAATGTCCGGGTTCCCTCCGTTCACACATCAGTGTTCGTTCAGTGATTCTAAGTCAAAACCCAGGTGCAGCTCTAAACACCGAACAGGTGCAGATCTTTATTTTATACCTTATGTCTGTAGAGGCTCCAATCCTGGTTTTGGCTCACAATCACTGATGGAAATCACTGACTTGTGAATGAGGCTTTACTCTGTGAACCTTTGCTTCTCCTGATTCCTCTGCCAGACCTTCCTCTTCTTCTTGATTTAACTCTGCCCAGTGAACGGACCTTTTCGGAGCCTGACCCTGCCAATTGAGGAAAGAGAGGGGCTAGCAGAGAAAGCAATAGAATCAAGGGTACACAGAGTGGCTTGGACCCACCCTAGTGCACTTTACTGCTCATTTGCATATAGTTGAAACTTTTCTGTTAAAAAAATCCTGACACAGTGCTGGATCCATCACACAGCAGACCCATTTACCTTTATTGGAGTCTGTCATTTTGATGTGAAGAATAGCACTGCAAGCTGCACTGTTGTTTTTGTCCATTATCAGGGAACCTGCAACAGAGACTTACGGGGTTCTCCATAGGGACTGCTAGGCGGAGGCTTCTGCCCAGAAGTGAGCCCGGTGACGTCACCAGCGCTGATAGGCGGACTTTAGAGCTGCCCTAGCCTGTAAAACAGCTAGGGTAGCGCTGAAGCCGGCTCATCAGAGCCTTTGATGTCATTGGGAATGCTGCTGGGCGGAAGCCTCTGCCTAGCAGTGTGCAGAGGTAAACAAACAAGCTCTTTCACTACCCGATCCAGCGCAGGGCAAGGTAGAGTATCAAAGAATGAAATGCTCCGATGCTCATATCGCAGGGGTTGCCAGGGTGAAAATGTGGGTATGTCCAGGTTCAGTCCTGAACCTGGATAACCCCTTTAACATATACATCACGTGTAGATGTTAATCATGAGATAAAATGTGAATGCAGTCTTGCTGAGTAATATACAGTGGCTTTTAAAAGTTTTGTGAACCCTTCTGTTTTGTGAGGTTTTTTTTTTTTTTCTTCATAAATTTAACCTTTAAAATACATGAGATTTTCACACGAGCCCTAAAAGTTGAGGGAGTCCAAATATTAGGCTTAGTCACTTTTATTTTTTGGAAAGTTGTCCATTATCACCTGTTAGGTGTTTACAACCTGTGGGATGACAATCGGGTGCAAGTGGGCGACCTGTTTTATTTAAAGAACAGGGATCTAGTCTGATCTTCACAAAACATGTTTGTTGAAGTGTATTCTGGCACAATCAAAGGAGGTTTCTGAGGATCTTCGAAATGGAGTTGTTGATGGTCATCAGGCTGGAAGAGGTTACAAAACCATCTCTAAAGAGTTTGGACCTCACAGTCAGACTGTGTACTAATGGAGGAAATTCATGATTACCCTCTCCAGGAGTGGTCAGCCGACAACGATCACACCGAGAACAAAGGTCTATGAGATGACAAAGGTATCCCAAGGTAACTTTAACGCTGGGTTCACACCTGAGCGTTTTACAGCGCGTTCCTACGCGCTGTAAAACGCACAACAGGCAAGAACCAATGATTCCCTATGGGAATGGTTCTCACCTGGGCGTTTTACAGCGCGTACGATCGCGCTGTAAAACGCCCGACGCTCAAACAAGTGCTTGAGCTTTTTTTTGGGCGTTTGTCGCGCGTTCCCGCACATAGAAATTCGGGAACGCGCGACAATGTGTGAACGCCAATCTCTGTATGCGCGATTGTAAACGCCCGTACAATCGCGCATACAGAGCGCTCGTTTCCGAACGCTCAGGTCTGAACCCAGCGTAAAGCAGCTAAAGGCTTTTCTCATATTGCTGATGTTAATCTTCGAGTCCATCATCAGGAGGCCATCGGACAGCAATGGTGTGTATGCCAGGATTTCAAAGATCACCTGGACAAGCCAGAAGGCTATTGGAACAATGTTTTGCGACAGATGCAGCTAAAATATAACTTTTTGGTTTGAATGAGAAGTGTTCTGTTTGGAGACAGAAAAATGCTGCATTCCAGTATGCAAACCTCATCCCAGCTGTGAAACACAGTGGTGGTTTTATCATGGTTTGGACTTCTTTACTGCATTTGGGCCAGTACGGCTTGTCATCATTGATTAAAAAATGAATTCTCAGTTATAACAGCAATTTCTACATGAATCTGTCAGAACATCTGTCTGTGAGCTGAATCTCAAGGCAATATGGGTCATGCAGCAAAATGATGAACCTAAGCATACAAATTTTTTTCTACCAAAGAATGTTAGAAGAATAAAGTTTTTGAATGGCCAAGTCAAAGTCCTGAGCTTAATCCTATAGGCATTTTTTGGAAGGACCTGAAGCAGCCACAAACATAACAGAGCTGAAGCTGCTTTGTACGGAGGAATTGCCTAAACATCTTGCAAGCTGATGAGCAGAACCAATCAGCAATTATTGGACTGACTTTAGACTGCGTTCACATCTCTAGCAGCTTGATCCGATGCAAATGCTGCCTGTTAGCCGGACAAAAAAACATTGCATGCAACAGTTTTTGCCTGGCTGAAACCCGGCATTTATGCCAGAAATTCAACGGATCACCGCTGCACGTCATTGCAGTCAATGGGGATCTATCTGGTGGTGAAGGAGAGGCTTCGGCAAGCTGCTCTTTCCTGGGACAGCCTGTTGGATCTCCAAAAGGAGATGTAAATGAGGCCTCCTCAGTTGTGGCTGGACCAGATACTGAAAGCAAAGGTTCACCTACTATTGCCACTCCTTTTCCTCAATAAATAAATGACCAAGTCAAATATTTTTTTATTAATTTGTTTGATTTGGTTATCTTTATCTACTGTTAGGAAAGTCTGATGTAGTTTTTGAGTAAATTTATGCAGAAATAGGAAAAATGCTGAAGGTTTCACAAACTTTTAAACACAACTGTGTCTGGAATTGCAGGGTCAGCATTGTTTTAGCAATTAAATAAGGTTCTATTTTAGGTGTGTGAATATTTCTATGTCATTCTCTCAAGGGTTTCTTTCAGTTGCTTGGTTCCTAATTTTACTGCATGATGTCTTGTCGGAGCATGTTTGCACTGCGGTATTCCTTCAACACCCCTGTGTTTTGCAGTCTGTGCAAGTTCTTGCTTGGGGTAGATCATTTGACCTTAATTTGGTCTGGAGGAAATTACCTTTGCAACTGTCAGTAGCACCATGTGTTAAACCTGTTGGGACAGAGTCTTTGGCCAGTGATGAACATGCATTTTTCTTCACTGACACTGAATCCTAATTATGCTCTGTTAAAATGTCACTTGCTGGGGCCACTAGAATATGAAATTGCTTAGGTTAGTTACTGCCAGTACTGGATGTAAATGGGACATGTAATTGCTGAATTCAAACAAATAAAAACGGAAAATACACTGGAACCAGCCTTATAGTTTTTTTTTTCCGGAATTGAGATATTGATCTATCCTCAGGATAAGGGGCTCATGCACACGAATGTATTTTCTTTCCATGTCCGTTCCGTTCAGGTTTTTTTTTTTTTTGCAGACTGTATGCGGAACCATTCAATTTAATTGTTCCGCAGAAAAAAGTTACTCCGTGTGCATTCCGCTTCTGTATGTCCCTTTTTTCCGTTCCGCAAAAAATAGAACATATCCTATTATTGTCTGCATTACGGACAAGGATAGGACTGTTCTATTAGGGGCCAGCTGTTCAATTCCGCAAAATCCATATTTTTTGCAGATCCATTTTTTGCGCACTGCAAAATACATATGGTCGTGTGCATGAGCCCTAAGGCTACATTCACACAACTTTATCCGTTTCGCGGTCAGCATATTGGGATTCGCAAAATAAATGCTCTGTGTACTTTTTGTAGGCCCGATTTTTAAAAATGCCTATTGTCTTCAAAATGGAGATTATAATTTGCGACACTGCCACACGGATACTGACAGCAGACAAATGACCAGAGTTTCGGAAAAGGTTTTTAACGGTAGAAATTCATTTTTTTTACCTGATGTCTCGCGAGACTTTGCAAAGTAATAACTTTTGGCTCATCTGAGCCAATACAGTACGGAGCGTTCACTCCGTACAGTATTTAAACAAAGTTTATTGCGAATCGTATAGCCTGGCAGTGATAGGCCTTATGCACACAACCGTTTTTCGGGTCTGCATCCGAGCCGCAGTTTTTGCAGCTCGGTTGTGGACCTATTCACTTCAATGGGGTGCTGTCCGCATCCGTTGTTCAATTCCAAGGCCCCGCCCATTTTGCGGTCAAGAATAGGCATTTCTACAATGGGCCGCCGGAAGGCACATGGGCGGCTTCCGTTTTTTGCGGACTGCAAAAAACGGCATAGTCGTGTCCATGAGGCCATACACTAAGGGTGCTGACACACAGTGCAGTTTGACGCAGTCACTGCATTAACAAACATGCATTTTTAACCCTTAGGATACTGGAGGTTTTTAGTTTTTGCGGTTTCATTTTTCTTCCCCATCTTCCTTGAGCCATAGCGCTTTTTATTTTTCTGCATACATACCTGTATGATGGGCTTATTTTTTTGCTGGACAAGTTGTACTTAGTACAAGTCTATAATTGGGTACGAAACTGTCTAAATTCTAGAACTGCATTGTGAATGCATGTTTGTTGGCGCAGTAACTGCATGCCGCTTTCACCTGCATCAGAAATGCGCTGTGTGCCAGCAACCTATTTGGCCATGCCACTGGCATGGTCTGATAAGCAGATACTGGTGGAAAGCTTAGGGCCTCTGTAAGACAAATGTCCCCAGCGGCCATAGTAGTGCATCCAGTATCCAGATATTGAGCAGTACCCACGAGATAGTCAGTCATTAAAGATCTATCCATCCTGGTGTGGGATCTAGAACCTGCTCCTGACGAATATACTTTGTTGGGTTGTTAATGGGTTACGTATTGACCTATCCTCATTATCTAAATGGTGATTGACTACCAGCACCCCCCCTGAGCAGCTGTTGGGCGGCCGATGAGCGATGCCGCCTCTTCATAGTGTACCAAGCACAACACCTTACATTGTATAGCGGATGTGCTTGGTATTGCATCTCAACCTCATTCATTCATTCGTTTTAAAGAGACTGAGCTGCACAAAGGTCAATGTACATGACGTCACAGGGGGGAGAGGGCCGCAGCACTTTCAAGCAGCTGATCGGTGGGGTCCCAGGCATCAGACCCACACTGATTACATTTTGATGATCTGTCGTTAGGATAGGTCATCAGCATTTAACCCCTTACCAACATCTAATGTACATGTACAGTAGAGTTTGGGTCTTTAAAAGATGTCTGCTCAGAAGCGGAACAGGTGCCAGGTTTTCTTCCGTTTTAGGACTTCTGCACACGACTGCATTTGTTTTGCAGTCTCCAAATCATGGATCCACAAAATACAGGTGTGGTCTGTGTGCATCCTGCAATTTTCACAGGACCCACTGCAAAAAATAGGATGGGTTTTATGATCAAGTCAAAGGATCCGCATCTCTATCACAGAGTTCATACTGCCAGTGCCCGTCTATTGCGGACCCACTGTTTGCGTTCTGCAACACAGGCGTGGCGACCATGAGGTTGTGTAAATGAGCCCTTATTCA